>NC_137125.1:21233444-21841777 GCF_949319135.1 Squalius cephalus
CGCTGTACTTTCAAAAGATGTAGAGAATACAGGGGAACAAATCAGTGAAATCGAAGCCACAGGTGAAAGTGTGCCTATTGAACAGAATGCTCTAGTTGCATCTAAGGAGAAAGAAGTGTTTACTTCGTTGAATGTTGGAAGCCAGGTGGAAAGTGATGCTGAAGAGATGGAACAGGATGAGTCAGATGGTGAAGGATTTGATGGGACAAATAGAGTGAAAGATCTGTATTCTTTGGAGGAAATCAATAATTTCCTGGATGAAACGTTTGGACAGTCAGTTAAGGTTGATGATCATTTTGATGACACAGAAAAATTCATTAGGTCGGTGGTAATGTTACAAAAGATTGTTGGTTTTGATTTGTTGGATGAACGGAAGCGGTATCGGTTGAGAAAACGTCACGGCACTTAAAAAGTTTTCAAAATCTAATAAAATTAGAAAAGGAAAAAAAGCCTTAGTAAAAAATAAGTGATGTCAGCCTTGATCATGTTGCACTTTTTGCATATTTTTATTCTCTGTCTGTCCCTCTCTTTCTTTTTTTCTATGGGGAGTTTAAGAGTATGCTCTTTAAATATGAATGGTGGGAGAGATAGACAGAAGAGAGAAATGGTTAAGGAGGTAGAAAAAATAAACAAACTAGATGTAATCTTTTTACAAGAAACCCATAGCACAATAAAAGATGAAGTTGATTGGGGTTTACCTTGGGGTGGTCAAATTTTTCTAAATCATGGGAGTAATGTGAGTGGAGGGGTAGCAATACTATTTTCTAGTAATTCAAAAATTAATGTAGTAAGTTCCTGTGATTTAGTTAAAGGTCAAATTGTTAAAGCTAACATAGAGGGTTCAATCTATTGTTTTATTAATATTTATGCCCCTAATATCGGGACTGAAAGAATAGATTTTTTCAATAATATAAAGAAAGCTCTTGAGTTAAATGATTTTGACTATCTTATTCTAGGTGGGGATTGGAAGTGTACTGTTGATTTTAACAATGACAGGCTTAGTGAGGAGCCCCATTTACAATCTAGTTGGAATTTAAAAAGTTCATTGGTTCAGTTTGATCTAATAGAGGCATGGAGAATTAAATTTCCAAATGAAAGGCAATATACATGGGTCAAAAACTTAGATGGAAGAGTGAGTGCAGCCAGGTTAGATAGGTTTTATCTGTCTCAAGGACTTCGATCAAAGTTAATTGATAGTGTAATTAGACCAGATGGATTTTCTGATCATCACCTTATTACTGTAACTTTTTTTTTTTTTTGAAGCAAGAAGTTAACCCTCTGAGGTCGACAAACGCGCCGGCGCGTTTTGCTGGATTTTCTCCACATTGTAGCACTATAAACTTAAATTTCTCCGTCATTTATGGTCATACAGAAAAAAGAAATATAAAAAAAGAATCTGTGGTATTTCTACTTTTGTATGTGTCCACTTCCAATCAAATCAAAACATTGTGCTTTTGTAAAATAAAGAAAATAAACAGTGTGTGCGTTCTGCCTCTCCGTCGCGGTGAACTTTTTTTTCTTGAGCACGTCTATAAACTGAAACAAAACTCAGCGAATACTTGTCACACATTTATGAGCCATACACCTTTATAAACATTTAAGTGTGTACTTTTAAATGATCGGATTCAAAACGAAAACAAATATTCTCTGTTTAAGTAATTTGTACAAAACCAACAAGATGTCCAGCTTCTCAAACGCTTCCTAATTATTTTTAATTCGGCCACGCCCACTCGCGCAAAAGATATTCACATGCAAATCTCCACATGGAACGCGATCGCCCTCATTACCTCAACAACAAAACACTTCACTTCACTTTTCGTCGAGTTTGAAAGACGTGCCTGAGCTTACATTGGATTTACATCAGAAGAAGAAGAACGATATTTGAAGACAAGAAAGATAAGGTAAGAAATTCTTACATATTAGTTTGCTATTGTTGCATAAATTTCACATTGCAGTTGAACTGTTGCTAGATATATGGTGAATATTATAATATTTAGACCCGTGTTTACTGTTACTGTGTTTGTGGATATCTGCTCAAACGTAGATATGTATATGGTAGGCCTAACCATAATGTTTTATATTTGATCGCGATCGCGTTTTAATGTATCATATTTTTGATCGCGATCGCGTTTGAATGTATCATATTTTGGAAAAGCAAAACGCTCCAAACGGCTTCATGTTTTTACTATTATCTCATTTCATATCATCATAACGAATGGAAACATTTGAAGTAACATGATAATCAATATATTTTTCTCTAGCTTAGTTGTTACTGAAATCTTTTTGAAAATATATATAGGCTGCTATATTGTTATTATTTTATGCAGCACTGCGCATAGCCTATACCTACAAGGCACAACAGACCTGGTGTTCATTATATATTGTTGGAAACATTTGTGTGAGTGTGTGTGTGTATTCTGTGAATTTTAAAAAGCCATTTTAACAAGAAAAATCTAAAATGTATTCCCAAAATCGTGCAGGCCTTTCTCTTGATATCAGTATGTGCACTTTTTTTTTTTTTTTTTTTTTCAGGGCCCAGATGCCACTGAGTCCTGCTGACTTCAACATTCACAGTACATGTCTCTGTACATGAACATGGTAAAGTGAAAATCAAACACCTTAGAAAATGAAAGGTATGTACAATGTTTTTAGGAATGGCACAAAGGTCTCTTTCTTCAATAAGTGCTTTTTTGTTGTGTATCTTTGGATTATGTTGTGTTGTAAATAAATCCAAACAATTTTAAAAGCCATTCTTTTTTAAATCTCCTCATTCTTTGTGCAAGGGTGGTCAGAATGATGGGCCCTGATAAGCTCCTAATAGGGCCATTAGGGAGGTTCTTTGTCTTTCTCAGGTGTGGAAAGCTTTCATATTAATGAGGTGATCCGCCCCTTCGCATATTGCTTTCTAACACAAAACACGTCGTACAATTTTTAAATCAATATATTGTCTTCTCTGAATGAGCAGTCAGGGTGATTCTCACATAGTTTTAGAGCAAATATTCTAGGCTACGTGATACAATTTTCAAAAGTCTTGTGAAGAAATAATCAGTAGGGGTTTCATGACCTTATTTCAGTGAGAATTTATTTTTGTATTTTCACAAACCACGCATAAATGTCATTATCTCAAAACTACAAACTTTTACATACATGCTGCTGATATATTATTGTAGCAGAGTTTGTGCTGAATACAGTGTAATTAGACTTTAGCCATGAAAATGTCACAAGTAACAGAAATAACCACAAATGTCAGAGCATGTCAGAACACCTCCAGGGCCCAGAAAACAGCTCAGACCCCAGAGGGTTAATAGATCTCAATGGCATTTTAATAATAAATTGCTCCAAGATGAAACTTTCTGTGGGAATTTTAAAATTCTATGGCAGAAGTGGAAAGAGAAACATAATAAGTGAGGAATGTGTACAAGAAGTCTTAGAAGGTCTGCCTAAGCTTAGAAGAATTGAACAAACTGTAGCACATTTAGATCCCAGTCAAGGGGTGGAATGTCCATTCTGTACCCAAAATGAAACTTTGGTTCATTTGTTTTGTGGATGTTGTAGGTTAGGAGAGTTGTTTCATTTACTAGAACAGTGGTGCTTTATTTGGGGTGAATGTTTTTCTTTTTCTTTGTTTATTTTGGACCAAAATATTCTGTAAAGAAAAAACAAAAACATGTTTTGATGAATTATGTGTTTGGAGTGGCTAAACTTTCCATATGGCTTTCCAGGAAACACATGATTCAGAAAGAAGGGTCAAAAGAAGTGGTTGGGATGTTTTTAGGATTATTAACAGCTCGCCTTAGAATTGAATATGCTTATTATAAGTTGACAAATAATTTACAGTGTTTTGTTGAAAAGTGGTCTGTTGCAAATGTTCTTTGTGAAGTTGGTGATGATGGAGAGATGATTTTATCTTTTTAATATTACAAAGTGTGTGTAAGATTGTTGTAATAATGTTGATGTTTTTAGAATGTTAAACTAGGAATTAATGGATACTTTTCAATCAATCTCTCTCTCTCTCTCTCTCTCTCCCTCTCTTTACCATCAATTAACATTAGTTGCCTAATATGTTCCTCGTTTTACTTTCTTACTCTACTTATTGACATATCCAACTGAATTACAAACTTTCCATCAATGTCTTCTCTCGTGAACAGCAGAAATGTGTGGACATTATTATTTTTGAACTAGATTTTAGTCTCTTCTTTTTTTAAAAAGAAGAATATTTCATGTTGATATAATCATATTTATCATTTAATGATGTTGGTCTCATCATCGTCTTTAAGGTATGTTTACACAACAGCGATGTACTAAAAACAGACAACAACGTTGTCAAAATGATCTGTGAGAATTACTAAAACGTCTGTATGCTGCCAGGCCAGTAGTTGGTTAGTAATTTGTCAAGAAACATCCCGTGAACACTAAATATTCATGTGTGAACATGTAATATGTTCAGAAATTCATGGTTTTGTTGTTTGCATGGAGACAGTAAAGGCATCGTTTTCTAAACCTTTTACTTTAAAACTCATTTTCAAAAGCTTGTGTCTTTAGCCACCCAAAACCAAAATGGAAACATTTTTTCAGATGAAAACGGTGTTGTATAAACATACCCTTAGTCATGGAAAAAAAAGGTCATCAATGAACACTTTTCGTCATAGATTTCATTAATTAAATTAAAACTACATAAGTATGTCTGCATTATTTCATCAGTAGTTGTAAGTTCATACCTGTTTCTCTCTCCTCTGTGCTGCCGCTGATACAGTGTCGTGGTTTTTATGTTCATCCATACACAGCACACATATACACTTCTGATCAGTGCGGCAGAAAACCTCGAGGAGCTTGTCGTGTTTCTGGCAGATCATCTCCTGCAGTCGTCCAGTGGCATCAGTCAGATTGTGTCTCTTTCCTTTAAACCAACTCTCATGTTGTTCAAGGTGATTCTGACAGTAAGAGTTCAGACACACCAGACAGGACTTGACGGCTTTGTGTTTTCTTCCAGTACAGACGTCACACTGCACATCTCCAGCTCCAGCGTAACAGTCAGCAGCAAGTTTAGTCTTCTTGAGTTTCTCCACCATTTCAGCCAGAATGGTGTTTTTAGCTAAAGCAGGTCTTGGCTTGAAGGTCTGTCTGCACTGAGGACAGCTGTAGACTCTCTTCTCATCCTCCTGATCCCAGAAGTCTGTAATACAGCTCTTACAGTAACTGTGTCCACAGTGGATAGTCACTGGATCCTTCAGGAGATCCAGACACACTGAACACATAAACTCGTCCTGAGAAATTCTGGCTTCTGCCATTTTACTGCATGAATACAGAAACACAAACACAAACACACAACAGCTCAACTACACTTCAGTTTCACTTCCCTGAACTCATGTTTCCTGTTTCCTGGTTCTGTGTTTGAGTGTCCTGTGTAAAAGAAAATAAAACTTCCACTAGATGTCAGTCTTAAACAGACACTCAAAGAATGTAGAGAAGCAGACAACACAATTAAAGCGCCCTGAATCTTTTCAGATGTGCTGGAAATTGCCATTGTTGATATGGTAATTGCAATTAAAAAATGAAATAAAACTGTGAAATTCGGGACAGAGCGCTAGCAGACAGTTGTGCACTGAACCCTTTGAGAGAAACAGTGAATGTGTGAAAGAACTCTGGTATCAGTTTATCAAGGTAAGATGTCTGTTCAGAAACCAAACAGGGTTAAAACTCTCTGTATTTAGAGGGTAATGGAGATGGAAGCCAGGCGATTTTTTTCTTGCAAAATATCAATGTGAGTAATAGTGATTAATCAACAACAACCATTAATAACCAATAAATACAATAACAAATAAAGAAAACTATAAAATGTATTTATACTATACACGTCTCATCCTTCAGCGCAATGGCAAAAACTAATACTGAAAGACAAAGGGCATTCAGAGAGAAGAAGAGGAATAATGAAAATTTCAAGGAAAAGAAAGATATAGCTGCAAGCAGCCAAAGAAGATAATAAGTCTTCATGCCAACAAACCAACTGCAACAATGAGAAATTAAAGACATTTAATGATGATTTTAGGCAAAATTGCTGAAAAATCATATATGCAGTACCTAAAAATATGATTTAATGGCCTATCAAGACACATACTGAGTTTTGTAATGGTACACCAATGCATTCGTAAAGTGTTCCATTTAATAGCATGAAATAATACTGTAATTAATAGCAATGTCCTTGTTTTGTTGTATTATAGCGCCACCATGTGGCACAGTTCCACCGCTATTTTTATGTGTTCTCAGAGTGTGCCCATACATGTGTGTCAAATTTGGTGAAAATATCTCATTTTGTTTTGGAGTTATAGACATTTAAATGTATGAGAGACAAAAAAATTACCCATGGGCGACTTTGATTGAAATTTTTTGCTACTTACTATCAAAATTTTGACATTTGGGCATTAGCATAATACCAATGACCTATGTTTCCACACTTCCTAAGATGATTTTGTCTCGATTGATATTGAACGGTTTCGAAGATATTGGCAAATGTTTTTTAAGCGCTAATTTACAACATTGCGCTAAACATAAGGCAAAACCTAGAATGTTTGGTATCGTTGGACTTGGCAAGGATTCCGGAATGTAAGGTGACTCCCGTGAAATTAAGTATACCAAATCCAAAGTTATAAGCATGCAAATAATTTTTTTCACCACTAGGTGGCGCTGGTCCAAAACTTCTCAGACTCTTTCAGAGCCCATACAAAACGCTAGTTACGTATGTAACTGTGGTTCTGTGAATTCCGGATGACCGCCAGAGGCAGTGCAAAGAACTAGTGGATAATCGCTGCGCCAGCTAGATAGATCGAGAAGAATATAACAACAAAGTCACGTCATGACGCAGACCGAGACGCGAGGATATAACCCACAGCGACTCGGTGCCCAGCCTCAGAATGCTTTCTCGCGCATTCCGAGTGACGAGGGACTCTGGCGGTCATCCGGAATTCACAGAACCACAGTTACATACGTAACTAGCGTTCTGTTTCATTCCTACTGACCGCCAGAGGCAGTGCAAAGCACTAGTGGATGACGCATATCAACAGAGTCATGAGGAATGCCACCCACCTGCCAAAATCAGGGTTGCTCCAGAAGGACTGCAGAGCTCACATCATGGGAAGCAGCCACGTTAACCTTGTAGAACCGCGCAAAGGTACATGGAGAAGACCAGGTAGCAGCTTTGCAGACATCCGCCAAGGAAACTCCGCGTAAAGTGGCCCAAGACGAAGACACGGCCCTAGTGGAGTGACAAGTAACACCCACTGGTAAGGGTTGATGAGATCTATTATACGCCAACCTTATCGTCTCGACAATCCAGCGTGATAGTCTCTGTTTGGACAAAGATGCACCCTTGCGTACCTCACCATAACAAACAAATAACTGATCTGTCTGTCTGAAAGAAGCGGTAGACTTAACATAGCACTTTAAAGCTCGTACAGGACACAGAAGATGAGACCTCCCCCCATCTGTATCGGAGTGATTGAAAGGCGGCTGAAAAGCAGCCAGATGAATAGACGGATTCACAAATTGTGGTAACAGAACCTTAGGGAGAAAGGCTGGATTAGGCCGAAGAATGACCCCAGAATCCTCTGGTAACCAGCGTAAACACAACTCACTCACTGACAAGGCATGAAGTTCACCAACACGTCTAGTGGAAGCAACGGCCAACAAAAAAGACACTTTTAAGGACAACCACTTAATATATGCAACATCTAACGGCTCAAATGGTGGTGTACAAAGGGACTCTAGAACAAGCGGTAAGTCCCACACAGGAAAAGGAGTAGAACGAACGGGCTTTAAACGCCTCGCTCCCTTCAGAAAACTACAAACAAGGTTATGAGACCCAAGGGAAGCACCAGCAACCGGGTCATGATAAGCAGATATGGCAGCAACATAAACTTTTAAAGTGGAGGCCGCCCTGTTGTCATCAAATAGATGCTGCAAGAAACTCAAAACTGTCGGCACAGTACAGTGAACTGGGTCAATTCCTTGATCTCCGCACCAAGAAGAAAATATCCTCCAACGAGCAGCATAAAGCTGTCGTGTCGAAGGAGCCCTAGCGTTGCCGATAGTGTTCACTACTGCCGGTTCACAATCCATTAACTGTGATCTGGACTCAAGGGCCAAACCCAGAGCTGAAGACGAGTTGGATCTGGGTGCCAAACACGGCCGTGCATCTGAGAAAGTAGGTCCCGTCTGGTGGGAAGCTGCCATGGTTCGCCTTGTAACAGACTCAGAAGGAGAGGAAACCATGGCCTGGATGGCCATCGAGGTGCCACTAAAAGCACCCTGTGCTTGTATAGGAATACACGATGTAATGTTTCCCACAGAAGTGGAAATGGAGGGAACGCATACAACAGGCAACTCGGCCACTCGTGGGCTAATGCATCCTGTCCCAATGGGCTGGACGTTTCGGCTCTCGCGAACCACCAGCGGCAATGAGTGGTCATTTCCGATGCAAACAGGTCGACCTCTGCCTCGCCAAACCGTTGCCAAATCATCTGTACTACATCCGGGTGAAGTCTCCATTCCCCCGGGAGCAGCAGATCCCTGGACAGAGCATCCGCCACTTGATTGTCCAATCCCGGGAGATGAACTGCCCTTATTGAGGCCAGCCGGCCCTGAGACCATGTGAGGATCTTGCGAGTTAGCAGTAAAGATGCAAGAGACCTGGTGCCGCCCTGATGATTCAAATGAAAGACCGTCGACGTGTTGTCGGACCGGACAAGCACATGACGACCCATCAGGTTTGGTAAGAAGTGTTGTAGAGCTAAGTACACTGCCTTCAACTCCAGGACGTTGATATGTTCTAAGGCCTCCCTGGGTGACCAGTGACCACCAATTCCCCTCTGGTTCCACGTTGCCCCCCATCCTGTTAGTGAAGCATCGGTCGTGATCACTTCCCGACGGGAGGACACCACCCCTAGAGGCACACCGGCTTTCAGAAATGTTACCTTTTTCCAGGGTTTCAATGCACGGACACAGGCAGGCGAAACGACAATCATGCAATGGCGATGTCTCGCTGAATCTAGCCCTAAGCTGTTGCTCCACCTCTGAAGAGGCCTGAGGTGAAGCAAGCCCAAGGGGATCACGGATGTTGCGGCAGCTAACATCCCCATTAGTTGCAGAAGGACCCCATAAGGAAGTTTTGTCCCCTGACCGAAACGAGTCAGTAGCTGACAAATATTGTCTGTTCGTGCGTGATTGAATTGAGTGTTAAGGCCCAACTTCTGGATATGCTCCAACACAATCCTGGTGTTGTGTAACGCATGTCGTCTTGTTGGGGTACAGAGCAGCCAATCGTCTAAGTAGGGCAGAATCCTCATGCCCTTGGACCAAAGAGGAGTCAGGGCCGCACTCATGCATCTTGTGAAAACACGAGGAGCCAGAGATAGACCGAATGGTAGAACTCTGAACTGATAGGCTTGGTTCTGAAAGCTGAATCTTAGAAACTTCCTGTGGTGGGGAGCAACGGGAACATGGAAGTAAGCGTCCTTCAAGTCCACACTCACGAACCAGTCTCCTTTCGTCACAGATCGAAGAACGTCGACTGTGCGTAACATTCAGAAAGGAAGAGACTTTAAGAACACGTTTAGGCGCCTCAGGTCCAGAACTGGACGAAAACTGCCATCTTTCTTTGGAACAAGGAAGTACGTGGAGTAAAACCCGTCCCTCTGATTGATGGGAAGAACTTTTTCTATGGCTCCTTTCAGTAACAGTGAATGAATTTCTAAGGAAAGGGCCATTGAACTGGTTACGTCTTTGACAACTGTCGGAAAGATTCCTGAAAACTTGGGAGGCCGGCGTCGGAATTGCAGAGTGTATCCCCTGCTCAAAGTCGCCAGAACCCAGGGGTCGGACACTGAATTTTCCCAGTAATGTAGATGCTGCACAGTGAAACGACCGACCGCCGGCCCCATAGCTTCAGGGTTTTTGGCCTCTGCCTTTAGGACCTGTGGGGGGGCGCTGACGTGGTCTCCCCTGCTGGTGACGGTAAAAAGGGCGGCGTCCCTGGGCCTCCTCAGCCCCTCTATGCCGCTGTGGAGCCTGAAGCTGAGAAACGTTCTGCTGTCGCACTCGATGCTCCGAGCTCGGATAGCGTGGGTGAGCCGGGGTCAGAGGCATTCTAAAAGGTGGTGTTCGTGGAACCTGAGTCAGTTGTCGTGTGGCTTCTGACAACTTCATTCTCTTTTCCAATACCTCAGAAACATTGGGGCCAAAAAGATGTCCTGGTACAATTGGCAGTTCTCGCAGTGTCTTCTTACAATCTTCAGGTAACCTTGCCTGAGCAAGCCATACCTGACGCCGAGCTGTTAGAAGGGTCGCTGAAAGTGTCCCAAGTTCCCGAGTCACATGACCCATAGTCAACAGAGCAGTCTGTAAGAACTGAGATGCAGAAGCGTCAACGCTCGCTGACTCTAATGTGTTATTGCAGGCAAGAAGCAGCTGGCAGATAGTATTCTCAGCTCGAGTTATATAGGCTACAGACTCATATGCCTTCTTCAAGAAAGTGTCAGTACGTCCACATTGTGCACTCGGGCAGCGTACATTGCCTCTTAGAGCCTCATCTGGTGATACCACCAAAGCTGCAACCGGCTGTTCAATTTCAGGCGCCCCGTCCTACCCCAATGGAGTCAGCCTCAGCCATTGCTGCAAGAGTGCGGGCTGTCTTTGACCTCCTCCTAGGCACATTGGGACTGGTAAGTGCACTGGAGAATTCTGTCACAAAATCCTTACACGGTGGCATTGCGAACACATTACTATCAGCAGCTTGTCTGAAGAACACATTGGTTTGAATGGGTTGGACAGGTGATTTGTCAAGACCCAAACGAGCCACCGCCATCTGCAGAACCGATAACACATCGTCTGGAGCAGATGGGCCTGCACCCGATGAATGTACAGACCCACCGCTTGAACCACCTGTAGCATATAGGTTAGAAAAAACATCGTTTGGGAGGAAGGGTTGTATGGCAGGTTCCACCGATTCTTCATCGAGAAAATGAGAATTAGACGCGCTCATGGAGAGAGCGTCAAAATCTATATCATGTGGGGGTTGGAAATCACTCTCATCCACTGGTGTGTTCTCAGTATGTGGGGCCGACACTGGGGGTTGTAGAGACTGAAGAAGACGTTTCATCTCAATCATTTCTGAAGAGAGAGAAGCTACAGTCTTCGATAACAAGTGTTCTGAACTGTCTTTGTGTGGTACAGATTTCTTCTTGCTAGGCGGAGCGCCAGCAGCTGCTGACGCGCGACGCTTTTGAGCGGCTGTTGTGCGAGGGTAACAGGCGAGTTAATGTCTAACTCAGCAAGGCGAAGCTGTCTCTCTGACATCGGTAGCATACTACAATGCAAACACGGATCAGTCAGGGCCTCCTTCAGATGTTGAGCGCCTAAACATGATGGGCATCGATCGTGTCCGTCGTCGGGAAGAAGCGTATTCGGACACAATTTGCAACTTGAAACGGAGATGAGAGAGCTATGATCCATGACTCCGTCAATAACACGTCCTCGGTTAGCACCGTAGGCACTTAAAACTGTAATAGCACCCACTGAGCAGTTCGAAAAAATCTTCGGATAGAACCGAAAATTCTATAACATGAAACGCTCTCACAAGAAACGTATAAGTCAAATCTGCCTTCGGATAGAACCGCGAGGCATTCAATGACTAGCACTACGGCGAGTAACTTATGCGATGAATCTAAGATGATAATATAAATATATATTTATATATAACACATATAACGTTATAGGTTTGCGGTGAACGCAACCTAAGCGCGGTCGAAACCAGCCACCGGATAGTACCGTGAAGCACAGAGTTTCGCCGACGCAACCACAAATAATCGTATGCACTCACCTAATTAAGAAAAATAATCCAAGATATCCGTCCTGATGATAGTGTAGAGCGCGCTGTCACAGCTTGGGAGGGCGAATCCTCGCAACTCAGGTAAGCTGCACGGGACAGCGTGAAAACAAACGACCTATCAAAGCGAGAAAGCGAAAGAGGCTGGGCACCGAGTCGCTGTGGGTTATATCCTCGCGTCTCGGTCTGCGTCATGACGTGACTTTGTTGTTATATTCTTCTCGATCTATCTAGCTGGCGCAGCGATTATCCACTAGTGCTTTGCACTGCCTCTGGCGGTCAGTAGGAATGAAACAGAACCCATACCAAGTTTTGTAAAGATACGTTAATGCGTTCATATAATACAGCATTTTAATACAAAATTCAAAATGGCCGATAGGGAAAAATTGGATATCAGTTGACTCGGCATGATGCCCTGAATCTAACAAGACCACTTTTTATGATTTTTCGTATCTCCGGACCAGTAGGTGGTGCTGCGCCGAAACACAGCATGTAGCCTCAAGTCATGCTTATGATGACATGAACAAAGTTTGGTCTGAAAACGATAAAGCGTTGCGGAGATACAGCCTTAAGTCTGTTTTTGTAAGCGCTACATAAAATTAGTTTGCGCAGTATTCAAGAACGGTTTGACGAATCAACTTGACTTCCATAACTTTTTGATGGCATGGTCTGAAGATGATCTGGTTACATTTTTGTGAAAATCGGAGCAACCATCTGAGACGAGTTAAAAAAAGTAGTTTTTTAAAAAAAAGTCTAATTGGTGGAAAGATTTCCATGAGGTAAAATTACGTCATGATGCAATCGAATCGTCTAGAGCCAAGAAATCACTGGGAAAATTAATGTTTCTAGCCCTTAAGGTTCAAAAGTTATTAGCATTAACATGAGTGAAACTTTGGACAGTTGGTGGTGCTAGAGGGATTGAGTTAGAGACTCTTAATTTGCTATGGTGACTGTTCAGACTGTCCTCTATCATTTTCCTCAATTTCATAAGTTTCCCGCAAGTGGTTTTATGGGCGGCCATAGACTTCCATACGGAAGAAGCAGAATAATAAGAACGGCAACAATTTCAATAGGTGCCTACGGATTTTCAGGGCTTGGTCCCTAAAAAGCAGAAAGACTAAGAAAGAAAGAAGCATAACTAAATCAAGAGGCAGAAAGAGTCCGAGCTTGAGCTTTGAGAGAGAAAGACAGGAAAAGGCATTTTCTGCAGAAGTAACAGGATTACAGAATTCAATTTCCCCCACAGAATTCACCTTTTAAATCAAGACAGTCTCTAGGCAAGGCAGTAAAATGAGCCTTCCAAACTTTACAAAGCAACTCTCGAGAAAAATATACAGTTATAAAATATAAATAAAAATTGCAACATCACTGTCCCTTTTTAAAGAGAAAAAGAAAATTAATAATATGACTGCCACAACTACTACATATGATCAAGTCAAGGAGTTCTATGAGAGATGACATATCAAGGCAAGCACCAGGGATGAGGGATGTGCTTTAGAAAATCCAGAAACGGTATTGAACAATGTCTATTCTAGGGGCCTAGCGCTGCTTCAAGAGTGAACATCTGCAGTCTAAAATTGGGAATTCCTAATTTGCTGAGCTTCAACCATCTCATGTACTCCGGTGTTCAGATACTCCAAGAAATGCGTGTCTTTGCCGTTATCATGAAAATATTAAGTTATCCATGGACAAAGGATTTTGTTGAAGCTGTGGCCTGAAATCAAGACAGTCCCCACTGCATGTTTGGTCCGTGTGCTGAATGCAGGAGTGGCAAGCTTTTGGAAATGCATGTCCTTAGTAACATCCCAGAGGAAGACAAACAAATTAAGGTGACCTATTACACATGGGAAGCAAAAGGAGGACTGCCGAATAAGGTCCAGAAGAGTGGCACACTTGGAGATGTTCTGATGCACTTCAGAAATTTCTGCATCACCATTTTGTGAAGAGAAAACAAAGCACATTTTTCAAGGCTAAAAAATAGCAAACAAAAACAGACAAGGAAACTGTGGTGCTGCTGGTAGACTTTGCTGAAAACTACAGGGCTGCTTGCCAAGATCAGATCCGGTCGGAAACAGGTGATAGTGTTTCCCTCTGTTCTGTGGTTTGAAGGAGAACCAGAGTCATATGCCATAGAGATCGTAACAGCTTGAAACATGACAAAAGGTTTGTGAAAAAGTTCCTCACCAGGATTGAGGAGGACATTCAACAATGAGAGCGATGCACATATTTAGTGATGGATCTGCCTCTCAGTTTAAAATCAAGTTTGTCTGGTGTTTCATGTCATCCACATTCAAGGAGCTGTTTCCAACTATAAAAGTACAGTGGCACTTCCTTGCCACAAGCCACGTGACGTGGTCGTGGGGGGGCTATATGGTCATTTTTGAGGGCCTCTGTAGCACACCGCTTTTCACATACACTAACTAATTTTCATATACTTATAGATCTCATCAAACTGAACAACCACCAGCCTCGTCTGAGCGAGAGACTCCTGCGGCTTTGCTTCCGACCTCTGATACTTTCTCTCCACTTCGGCCCACCGGCCTGTTGGCTTGGCCTTGGCTCCTCCCACCTTCGGCTCCACAAGTGACCCTCTGCCTTGTGGCTCCACCGTGTTCCCTCATCCCACCGGCTCCCCCTTGGTCAGTAGTCACTCTTCCACCACGGACTTGCACTCCGTCTCTCCACCCCTACAGCTATAGCAGGTTCCTCCTTCCCTTTGGGTTCGCCTCGGTCCTCAGTCAGCTCTTAATGAACTATGTTTTATTTCCTCTTTCCATATTGTGAATAATAAATGTGTATCATTTTAATTTGCTTGTTACACAATAGAGCCTAACTTATTGTAATAATTATTTGACGTAGCCTACTTTTACACTCACAATTATTCATTGGCGTCCTCACGTACTAAACTGCATTTTTTTTTATTGTTTGTGTGCTGGAGGTTTGCTATTACGTCGTGTGCAGAGTGATGTTAACATTTAAGCTGGTGAGAGAAAATGGCATTATCAAAAGAGTCTAAAGATGAATGTTGACAGCGAAAACAGAGCATACAAAGAAGAATGGAAAGACAACTATGCGTTCATCCTACCTAGTATAAGTTTAGAGGTGTGTCTAGCGATCCACAGACTCTTTTGAATGTCTTTCAGAACTTTTCAAATTAAAATCTTTCAATTCATCTCAAAATAAAACATTGCTGCAAAAACATTCTCATACTTTTATTTTGAAGGCAAAATCACTAAAGACAAAGTGATTGTGAGTAACTGTTGCTGTCATGACAGATCTATTTCAGAAGCAGTCGCTATCAAAATAATCTGGCGCGGGCCAGATATTACTGCTGACGGGCCAGTTTTAGCTCTCCATCTGCGCCCTTGTATCTGCTCTGCCTCCGTCAGTCGTCGCCTGGATGTCATCAGCCACATCTACACCTTGGCTCCTCCCTCGACTCGCCGGAGTCTCGTCGTTCCACCATCATCATCCCTTCTCCATCTCCTCGTCCTCCATCTAAGCCCCCTCCCTCATCTTCGCTGTCACAAGGTTGCGCCTTTCCAGAGTGGAGTGTAATGTCTCATTAATGTTCTGTTAGTTCCATTATTCTGGGACTTTTTAGATTGTATTCATTAGCTCATGTGTTCCTTTGTTTAATTCCCCCCCCAATTACATGTATTTAATTTTATACATGTTTATGACAACTGGCATTAAGTGTCATTCGCTCAATTATGACATTTTCATGCAAATATGACATTGTTTGAGATGTCTTTGTCATGACAACTTGACATAAACCAATACATCATAACCTGTCATACATGTGTCTGTCACAGTGTCTGGTTTGTGTTTCCCCAGGTGTCCACCAGAGGTCTCTCTCCCTTACTGTCACCATTCATTCTGGAACTGCATTTCCCACGATCCTTTGTCTGTTCTCATCACTCATCATTACACGCTGCTGTTTTCCATTACATTGTTTAGTTTCTGTGTATAAATACCCTGTCTGTTTTAGTCTTTGTCACGGAGTCGTCATATATTGTCACAACACTTCTGGTCTGCGTTTTACCTGTTTCTTGTTTTGTTTATTGTGTATTTTGGATTGCTATCATGGATTTTGAACCTTACCTGGATGACTGCGAGATGGATTATACTTCAATAAACAACTATTTTCATACTGCATTTGGATCTACCTACTTTCCTGTGTGTCCCGTGACAGTGTCATAAACCTGACATAGCAGATTAATTATCAAATTTAAGAAACTACATAGCTTTATGGGATAACATTACATTAAACTGTCATGTGGTTGGTTTTGACATTGGCTGTCATGAGGCCATTATAACTGTGTCATGAATATATTTCTGACCACTTTTTTTTCCAGTATTCCAGTATTAGTTATAAAATAATTTGACAGTATTAACACTTAATGACATTTTAATGACAAATTCAATTTGTACCACTGGAAAAAAAAAGGTGGTCAGTAATATAATGTGTTGTTTGGTGTTTTTAGCCCCCAACAGCGCCTTCCAGGCAGCGAGGGGATGGGTAGGTTTAAGGTTGAGGTTAGGGTTAGCTGCCTGGAAGGAGCCATTGGGGGCTAAAAACAACATCGAGCATATAATGTAATGTTAACCCACAAAGTTTAGTAGTTTCTTAAGTTTGATGATTAATCTGCTGTCATGTTTATGACATATTTATGACAAGGTTATGTTGTCTTGGTAATGTCAAGTTGTCATGACAAAGACACTGACAGGTTATGATGTATTGGTTTATGTCAAGTTGTCATAACAAAGACATCTCAAACAATGTCATCTTTGCATTAAAAATGACATTATCAGTCTTATGCACACCCCTTCAAATAAAGTGTTACCGTTTTTCCTTCAGCTGTGACATAAATTACCCAATTTTCTTTACTATTTAACGGGCTGATTACATGACATCGTTTTCAACTAAAAACTTTTTATGCATTTTGGCCTTTCGTTTTTTAACTACAACAGCGTTTTGGGTGCCTGAAAATGCAAAGTTTTGAAAATGGGTTTCAAAGTGCACTATTTTTAAAACGGTCTCCGTGTAAACAACAAAAACGCGAATTTCTGAAGATGATGACATCATGCACGTCCGTATTACGAGTTCAGTCTATAGTGTTTCATCTCTATCTTATGGCCTGGCAGCAGAATACAGTGTTTTTAGTAGTTTTTCGTGGATCCGTGTGAAAGTGGATTGTTTTGACAATGGTGTCGCCTGTACGCAGAAAACTCAAAGGAAAAACTTCTCCATTTTATGCATATTGTTGTGTAATCGTAACCTAAGTCCTTGTGTTTTCAGTGTTCAGTTGTCCTGTCTCGTTTAAGTTATGCACTGTGTAGGTTGCATTAGATAGATATATAATATCTATCTACTGTCTATCTGTGAATAATGTGAATCGTGTAAAGAATTAAAACACCCAGAACTCTAGCTAAAATAAAAATATAGTTTTATTATGTGTACAGTTGATATTCATAACATTAATGTTGAAATTAACCAAAATAAACTAACTCGTCATTTTTGTGTTGGTAAAGATGAAGTTCAGGAATATATGTGAGGTTTTGTTAAATGAACTTTATTTAATTGCTTCACAAATGTATTGAACAAGTCAAGTTTGTGTTGAAAGATTTTCATGAGATGTTTTAAGTATGTTTTGCACGCGGTGGAAACTGGCAAAAATGCCAGAGGAAACGCTGAAAGTATGAAAAAAGTTTGTGTTTTCCCTCTTGATTGAGGTGAAGTCCGTCGTCTTTGTACAGGTTTTGGATTATTTTTCCATTTTTGAGAAATGCTTTTGAAGTGTTTAGAAATAGAATATTTCTTGTTTGTGAAGTCCAGTGTTGAATCAAGCTGTTGCTCTGTTTGATTGTAGTTTTCAGTGTGGAGTCGTCATTCACTCGTGGTAAAATAGCACTGATTGCGAAATACAGAACGTGTGGATTGACCAGTGAGATTCTTGCTATGAGAGTTTTCATTCGCTGGACGACAGTCGATGCAGACGCTCCACTTGCGATGTCGTTTGTTCCTATGTGGAGAATCACTATTGTGTAGTTGTGTAGTTTCTCAAAGTGTTTTATGTGTTGTTGAACGGATCTCAGGAGAGTTGTGTCTGGATGAACCCAGCATTGAGCTTTTGGAAAGTAGTCCTCAATATCCCGACACATTGAGTCTGTGAGGAAGCAGACCTGAAGACCTGTGAGAGAGAAGACATACTTGCTTTGACTGTGTTCACTATATGAATTATGATTATATATTTTTTTATTAATATTGCATGTGTTACCTTGTGGTATGACGAATGTTCTTCTGTTGATTGTAGTTGTTATTGTGCCTTTTTCTAAAGAGACAAAAGTAGTAATGAATGATTTTGCAAAGTTATTGTAATCTTCCATATGGTTTTTAAAATAAAATTAAGAGGATTTGTACAGAAGAGCTTAGCGACAACTGTAACTTTGATTGCTCAAAATGCAAAATGTTTTTCTTAGATACTGTTGCATAAATAAAAGATATATATATGAATAGTTTTAATTACTTTAAACCCAAATCAACATCTGAGTGAAATGTTGCACATAATATTTAGTTTGGGTTACTTCTGTATTATTTTTCTTAATGTGTCGTATTCGAATGTCCAACTTGGAAGCGGGATCTTCTCAGGTTAAAGGCAGCATTAGTATTTATCATGTGATCTCAACATGTCTCTCCAGGCGACCCAAATAAATAAAACCACTTTAATTAGGACACTCGGATGACATTCTTCAAAAATACCATTCATTTCTGTACAGCTAGACATTTTAATAAGCATCAAATGACAGAGTTCAGCTTTGAAAATGAAACCAACCTGTTTGTTCCTCAGTATCTTCATGTTTCACTTTGAATGTTTCTTCAATCTTCACATCTTCATGTTTCACTCTGAATGTTTCTTCAATCTTCACATCTTCATGTTTCACTCTGAATGTTTCTTCAATCTTCACATCTTCATGTTTCACTCTGAATGTTTCTTCAATCTTAACGTCTTCATGTTTCACTCTGAATGTTTCTTCAATCTTCATGGTTTCGCTCTCCTCTTTAATAAACTCCATCTTTATAAAAGTGTCACGTTGATCTCAGTTGCTTCACCAGTAGTGCTGCAGTCTTCAAGTGTGACTAAAGCAGTGAAACATTGTGGTTTTATACAGATTTCAGGGGGCCGTCCTTACAGGTGAAGATAAAGCAAACAAAGCATGTAAATGATGTAAGCATTTATAGGAACTTTCACCTGCTCTAATCCAATCAGCTCAACTATAGCAGTGATTATCATAGACATCAGGAAGAGTCACACCTTCATCCATTCATTCACACTAAACTCAGCTATTGATCAGCATCAACAACGACACCAATTACAGTAATGAGACAGAAGCAGCAAGAGCCATTAAAGACAAAAGCTGAAAAGCCTCACAATTTACATTAGTATTCACACACACCTAAAGCAAAGGAGATTCATTTTAAACATTTACCCTTCTGCTGACTTTCTAAGGTACGATTTAATTTTCACCAAAATAATGATCTTTTGCAGTAATTATGTTGGAAGGAATAATCTTTTCATTTCATGTCCATCGTAAGGTTTTTTATGGAATACAAGATTTTAACAATCGCTAGGTCACTTTTCTTTCATTCAGTGCATCAAGAAATGTGACGAGGCGTTCTGTAATGAATGGGCCAATAGTTGGTATGTGGCAAAGGACAGACTGTCTCTCCTCTTGTTCACTGTCTTTTTTGCTTTCAAGTTTGCTCTTCTCTTCAGATTTAGAAGATGAATCTGAAACAAATATACACCAAAGGTGTCACAGTTGTGTTCTGTTTGTGTTAGTCAAATGTCTTTTGTTCTGCTTTCCCGCCACTCATCCGTTTCCATGTCAACCTTTATTAGTTCTTCTGTATCACCTGTTTCCAGTTAATCATGTTCATCAGTGTTTGTATTTAGTTCCTTCAGTTCAGTCAGTCCTTGTTCGTAGTTAGTTCTATTTTGGTGTGTGTAACCTTCTGCCTGTCTGTACCCGTTGGATATTATTATAAGTAAAGGTTTGTATTGGAACTTTTGTCTCCTCATCTTCTTCTGCCTGCACCACACCGTGACAGAACTAGGGGCCGCCCAAAATGGATGAGAGAGCTCAGTTTATTTCGGTGGCTCAGGAGCAGTGTTAATTTCGTTGACGAATAATTTGTCATTATTTTCGTCAACGACATTTTTTCACAGACGAAACCGAGACGATAACTAAATAAAAACTAGTTTTGAATGACAAAAACTATGACGAAAATCGGACATTTTCGTCAACGAATAAAAACTAGACGAAAATGTTAGATAGTGACGATTTGGGAAGCGATCCAGTCTGATGTCCTGCATTTGTGGTAGATGCGCACAATTGTACTGTGACGTGATCTACCCAGCGGCACACGAGTTGGCATGCGCTGCATGTCTCATAAAACTTTAAAACATGTAAACGTCTGGGAGAATGAGTAGAGCAGACATGAAGATCTGAATAAGAGTGACGACGCAAAAAAAGAGCTATATTCGGTACGGTTTTCTGTGTGCACACACCCGACCCGAAGCGTGCAGCCATTCACATAGACACCTAGCCTATACAGCGCGCGAGTACAGAATTGAGCTCTCTTTCGTGTCTGAATGGACAAATACACACAAATATTATGTCTAAATGTCCGTTTTGGAGAGTATTCACGTAAATTATGTCGGTTATGTCTTAAACAGTTGTGAGTGTATCTATGTGCATCGTGCATTGGATCCGCATGTCAATGGACATGATCTGATGTCTTAAAGTGACAGTGGGTAATAAACCTAATGTGGTCTGTGTCCTTAATATTGATCAAGCAACAAAAGAAAAAGACAAAAGCATTCACTGCTCGTTAATAGCTTTAATAAGGATTAATTATATTTAATTCATACAAATAAATATGTCTGCTTGAAAGAATAGAGAATGATGTATGCAAGTAGTTATAAAGAATTCATATATCATTCATTGAAAAAAAGACTCTTCTACTTTAGGAAAAGTGGTTTTATTTAATTTTAAGATATTTTTTAAGTTACAGTAGTTAAATCTGTATCTGTATTGCACGTTCAAACTTTAAAATCATTCATATTAGCAGGTTAATATATGTTTTCTCTGGGAGTATATGGGTTTGGAAATTTTAGAGAAATTCTAAATAAATGCATTTAAATTGAAACCCATTATATTTTAGTCGACTAAATCTACTGTAGATTTAGCCGACTAAAATCTTATTGTATTTCGTCGACTAAAACTAGACTAAAACTAAAACAATTCAGATGACTAAAATATGACTAAAACTAAATGCCATTTTAGTCAAAAGACTATGACTAAAACTAAATAAAAATTTGCTGTCAAAATTAACACTGCTCAGGAGAGCTTCACTAAGAACTTCTGTCGTCTTGCATATACCAGCCTGCTCGACGACGAGACCCTAAAGACCCTGTTCTGGATCGGGGCAAACTTCCACAAACCCATCAACCTTCCAGAAACCTCCGGATTGTCTTGGAGAGACGCTGTGGTGAGGTGTCTGGAGAGCGTACAGCCCCGATCCAGAACCTGGCCAGACCCAGAGCCCAGCCCGTCATCGCCCCGATCAACGATGCCAGAGCTGCTCGTCATTTCTACAGAGCCTGAGAATCTTCACCTCATGTCTATCGAGCCTGAGGATCTTCACGTCATGCCTGACCAACTCGATCTTCACGTCATGCCCGAACAGTAGTGATGTTTTTACATTTGAACCGAGGCGTCGGAGCTTGTGTCGAGAAAAAATGGGTGTGCCAGATGAAGCCGCGATTCGAGGCTTGTGTTGTTTAAGTGAAAATCATGTGACTAATGACAAACGAGGCCTCGGTTTGTGTGGATACGTCATCGGTTCGGTCTGAGTGTTGTTTCCGGATAAAAGGGGTTCGAAACTCGCGCCTCCTTGTGGGTGTTGTCAGGAGTAGTAGAATCAGTTGTAGTAGTGTCAGAGAGTTAGAGAATTGTGTCATCGTCGTTATTGTGTCATATATGTGTTAGGGCTATATATTATTACATTATATCAGGTTAGATTAGTTATAGTATATTGTTATTATTAATTATAGTAGCTATATTATAGTATTATATTAGATAAGATTATTTGGATTGCTTTGGATTTTTGGATCTGGACTGGACTGCTTTTTGATTTGGATTGCCCTTTTAGATTTGTTTGCTTTTTGTGACCTTTTTCCTTGTAATGGAGCTAGCAAGAAAGAGGGAATCCTCCCCTGTCTGGGAGTATTTTGAAATGGTTGCTCACAATAAGGTATATGTATTATTATTATAAAAAAAATTCGGTCTTGATATTAAAATAATCCTCCCTATATGGCTGTATTATATTTCATGTCTATTAATTTATGTTTCAAGGTGAAATGCTTGCTGCGCCTAAAGGAGCTGACATACAGCAATAACACCTCCTCTATGCTCAGGCAGTATCAAGCACTGCATGAGCATGCACAAACTACTAACAATCCACACAGTAGTCAAAGTAATTGATAATAATATTAAAAAACAACAACATTATTTAAATAATATTTTAGGTTCCTACAATACACCTGCATTTTATTTGATTGTAGATTCCAAAAAAGAAATGATGAATAAGGCCCTGGTTAACATGGTCATCAAGGACTCCCAACCCTTTTCCATTGTGGATGATGATGGGTTTAGGGAGCTCCTGCATGTGTTGGATCCCACTTATTTTATCCCAATTCAAAAGGTATGTGATTAATAAACTGGTTCATCATTATTTAACAAGTTAAAAATATTTATAAAAGTATAGAGTATTTATTTTCTGCATTTATTTTTATCCACAGGCTTTGAAGGTCATGGTTGATCATAAATAAAAGGAGGCTAAGGAGAAGGCCAGAGAGGAGCTGCAGAAAGTTGCGGCTATAAGCCTTACCTCGGACATGTGGACATCCCTAAACATGGATGCCAACCTAGCAGTAACTTGCCATTTTATAGACGACAATGACAAGCTCTGCACTATTTTACTAGGTGTAGAGCATTTTCCTAAGAGCCATACTGCTGAGAACTTGGCTAGTGGACACATCAAGCTCATGGAGGAGTGGGGCATAAAGGATAAAGTGAAGTGCCTGGTAACTGATGCTGCAGCCAACATGATAGCATGTGTAAGATCATTGAATGTTAGGCATGCGATATGCATTGCACATGCACTAAACCTTATTGTGAGGAAATCTTTTGATGACATCAGTAGCTTCAACAACATTCGATCCAAATGTAGGAAACTACAGCAAAAGAGAGACTGGCCCAAATACAGGAGCAGATGGGGAGACCACGTCTGAAAATGATAATTGAAGTGGACACACTCGCTGGAACAGCACTTATAACATGCTGGAACGTCTCTATCAGCTGAGAGAGCCAGTGGGGGCAGCCCTGGCCTCTCTAAAGACTGACGTCACCCCTCCTACAGCCCTGGAGTATGAGGCAGTCAGGGATGCTTTAGATGTTCTTGTCCCTTTCCGCCAGGCTACAGTAGAGCTTTCGGAAGAGAAAAGGGTGTCTGCCTCCAAAGTGATACCTCTGATGAAGATGCTTAATCACGCTGTAACGAGCAAGCTAGAAGGCCTCAACTCAAATTTAACAAGGCAGCTGGGTGACAGCCTTGTACGGAGGGTCAGGGAACATGCAGTACATTTAGAATCAATAAGTGTGATGACCATACCCACATTATTGGTCCCAGATTAAAAAAGCTGGCATTCTTAAGTAAAGGGAAACTGCAAGAAGCGGTATCAAGATTAAAATCTGAATGTGCTACTGTAATCAGAAGTTCTGGTCTCCAATCTGCTTCCACCAGCACACCCCCAGCTCAGCTGCCAGCCTCTTCAGAAGCAGGTCAATCTTCAAACAACAGTAAGTAGTATATGTCTTTGTTGTGTGAATGTTCACATTAGTGATTAGTACTGTGAACCATTGTTAATGGATTTTTTTTCTTTGTACCTTTATTATTAGGTGACCTTTGGCATCTGCTGGATAGCACGGTTGATCACAGTAGAAGGAGCTCAAGTGCAACAGCAGATGTTAATGTAGAACTGGACCGATATTTAACAGAAGTGAATCTCACAAGATCTGAGCATCCACTAGTATATTGGGCTCAACATAAGCATCAGTATCCTCATTTATATCAGCTGGCACTGGCGTTTTTTTTTTTGTTCCCCTGCATCCTCTGTTCCATGTGAAAGGATCTTTTCCAAGGCTGGAGAGGTTTTGTCCAAGAAGAGGAATCGTCTAAACCCCAACACACTTGAAAAAATTCTGTTCCTCAATAAAAATTATTTGTAATTCTTCCTTCACCCACCCCAAACTGCAGTTTTGCAGTTTGGGGTGGGTGAAGGAAGAATTACAAATAATTTTTATTGAGGAACAGTCCTCTATATCCCCAGTCCCATAAGCACAACACTGCACTAAAACTAGTAACAGTTCAATGCACTAAACAACCCAGAAACAATTCTTAACCTTTCCCACCCCACACTTTTCTGTTGCAGTTTGCTTTATTACACTCCCTCCACCATAAGCACTGCACTCAACACAATCTCATTTTCGTTGTTCATACTGTCACTATCCAAACAATTTATGAATAATTAAAGGAGTCATAACCTGCAATTTTCACTTTTCCACGAGAATCAATGTATGTTATGATTGCATAATGATTATACACTGGCCGGGAAGCCGATATTTAAAAGTGAAGCGTTTGTTTACCTCAGGGTTTGTAAAATAACCCACGTGCACGCGCACTAAAAAACGAGATTTTGATTTCTGCCCCGTCTTGACGTCAAGACGGGGCAGGATATACCATATATGGACACCGCAGACCTATGCTGCAGGAAGCCCTGCCCCTCTCCCCCTCATATTCAGTTCAGTCGAGAAAGATGCAGAAACATAGTGCACACGTGAGTTGCTCTGTTGTTGACTGCCAGAATCAACATGTAAATGTGTTTTCTCTACCAAGAACGGACCTAGCTATCAGGGACCAGTGGATTAAATTCATTTTTAATGACGCGGTTCCTTCAACCCTTCCCACTGGCTTATCGTTAGGTGTCTGTGCTGTGCTAAACATTGTATGCCGGAATCCTTCACAAATTTGGGGCAATATCAGGCGAAGTTGGCATCGAAGCTTGGGAAAAGCGCCATTCCAACAGTCAGAGACTTGCCTGCAACTGAAACGGCAAGACTGTGTTTTTATTGCTCTACTGTGTGTAACAAACAGCAGCTAACTGCTAATGCGGCTATTGTATGCTATTGCGTCTGTCACTAGACAAATAAACTAAAGACTCAAGGTGAAGTAATTATTTATGTTCCCTGTAAACGATTTTTGACTGCATTATAATGATTTCTTAATTCAGAATATGATCAGGATTGCGTAGGTGGATGTGTTCGGGGAATTTGCCAGTTAATAGTAACATTTAAAGCCCCTTAAATGAACGAAATGACTCGAAAAAAGATTTGTTCATTTTGATGAATGAGATCGAACAAGAGAGTCAATAGACACTGGTGGCTGGTGTTGCCAGATTGGGTGTTTTTCCGCTACATATTAAGGCCGGTTTACGGTGGGTTTTAGGTGGGTTTTCGCCTGGAAGGCTTTATAGAAATTTGGCATCCTACTGAACGAAGTTAAACTGAGAGAGCGTGGCGTTCACAGACACCAGAATGAACGAGTTCACAGTAACGTTCATCAGGCAGTAATGCGGTACGTTCAGTTCACGTTCGCCCAAAATATGAACGAGTTCAATGAACGCGTTCAGGCACAACACTGGCGGGAGTATTAGCTTCGAGGTAAACATGGGGAATGGCTGCTAACGTTACTTTGCAAAAAACAAATGACTGAGATCATCATGAATTCGGCTATTGTTGTATATTGATTGCCTAACGCTTATACACTGGCCGGGAAGCCGGTCGCGGCCAGGTCGGGTTCATTCACAACTTGCGCCATGATGTCATTTTGGAATGATATGCTAAAGCGTTACCTGCGGTGTCAACCCCCCTCCTTCCTGCAACCAATCAACACGCCCCTCATTTGCATTATTAAAATGACCGTCCACGACAGCCAAAATATCGCATCAGATCTCGCGAGACAATAATGCCTTCAGAAATAAGGGTCTGAGGAGCTCTGTGTTTATTTATTTTTTTCACTTTTCTTTTTTAGAAGGGCCTGAAAGACTATAATACAGCAGTAGGTATCCAAGGTAATACTAGGTTATGACTCCTTTAATGAACTGTGTGTGTGACAGTTGTCTCTGCACAAGTAAATTCAGACAGAGAAAGATACATATTTTATATTATACCCAGGCAATGGACAAATGTCTGCTCGGGTCTTTTTATTATTGCAAATTAAAGGTTACGGACATTAACAGTGAGAAGAAAATAAACTGGTTCAGAATTAATTAATTTGTCTATTTCTTTGCACAGTAGCTAGGTGTCACTAGTGAGCAATGTTGAAGGAAGCTTCGAGTTGGTTGAAGCAATGGGCTGCGAGGTCTCAGTGGTTCAGGAAGCCTCATTTTGCCATCACTACACATGACCAGAGTGCTGTTTTCCTGAATGCCATCAAGATTGAAACTGAGAAACTGATTTCATAACAGTTCAATAAACAAATAGTTAAAATTAAGTCACTTACATTTTAGATGCAATGACTGTTTTTGTTCTGTTTCAGCAGCGAAAATAGCTCCAAACAAAGATCACAGCAGAACCATAGCGCATCTCACAGCAACACTTGTTGCATTACTGAATGATTCAGCGTTTTGAACCAATCGGTTGAGTCAAAGATTCAATTACCCATTCATAAGCTGTCTCATTCTGAATAAATCAGCCGTTCGAACGAATCGTTTGAATGAATGACTCGCTCATTAAGATGGTCGCCTGCCGCCTCCTACTGGCGTTTTAGTTTCAAACTTAGTATCATTCTTTTCAACATTCCTTATTTGTATATTCAAAAATATTTAAAATAATCTAATTTAATACAGTTATAATTTTTCAGTGTAAATTATTTAATTTGATTGGTTACAGCCTAGTGTCTTATTATTTAATTGAATATATTGATCAAATTTAAGAATTTGAAATGAAAGTTGGAGCATATATTTAATAAAATTAGGGGAAAAATGCCCTTTATAAAGGTACAAAAATTAGTGTGAGTGTTTTCAAACCGTGATGAAACATTGACAATTTAAGTTTGAAGAGAGTAAAGCCTCTGTTTAGGCTATTAAGGAAATGTAATTTTGCCAAAAGAAGAACTTTTATTTTAAATAAATGTTAATTTTAAATCAGCCTACTTCAGTGTGATATGTTTCCATATTATCATGCTTAACACTGAGAATTTGAATAATTGTAATGTGATGATCAGATGCAGATATCTAAATCAAAGAATATGGGCGGTTTGCGGGTGAATTATTTATTTTTAATAGGGGTGTAACAATTCGTTTTAACAACGATTCGATTCGTATCGCGATTCGTGGTTGTCGATATGATTCAAGGACGATATTGGTTCATTTAGAACGATACGATCCGAAATGATTCAGTGACTTGAAATCGATTCAGTGACTTTTTAGCCAAAAATTCTTGTAAGGGAATCAGGTATCGATTAATTATGGATATAAACAAACAAACAAGTAAACAACAATTAATGTCAAATGCATTCACATTTTATTTGAATAAAGACAAATGTCTTTATTTAAACAACAATTAGGCTGCCATGGTGATACACAATACTTAGAAGAACTGGTAAAGAAACATGGAAACTGCTCCTATTAATAGCAACCCACATGACGTACCAATAACGTAATTTATTGGTATTTTACTTTTATTTCGTAACTTACTAATTTACGTCGTTGCATGCTCGTATTTCTTTTGCGCTTTAGTGAAGTGATACAGTGCGCGCCGGCGCATTTGTGTGTGGAATTAAAGAGTGCACGCTACACAGTATAACAATGACAGGACATGAAATTTAGTTTTTCTGAGGTGAGAGACTTTATTTCGTTACAAGTTATGAAAATAATGATAGAATAATGACACGGACATATAGCCTGACAACATCATCTGACTGCAGATACTGAATCTGGACAACACAGGTTTTTTTTTCTAATTTAAAACGTAACGACATTGCATGCTTGTAGTTTATTTTGTGCTTTATATATAGTGAAGCGTAATATAGTGATTACCTTTTAAAACGATGTTAGATCGATATATGTCGTCCGGAAGGCCAACTAGCCGAGCACAGATCGATGTAGTTGGATCATAGGAATATAAATCGATACATCTGTCACGAGGTGACAAAAGTTCCAGCTTTAGTTCCGTGCAAGGCGGAACTAATGTCCGCTGAGATTTGCCTCCCGCCGGACCCAAAACAACAGAACACCGGCTTAGTTCCGGGCAAGCGCAAAATCCCCGTGAACGGGGTAATCAGCCAAAATTACCGCCAGCTGTGCACGATGAGACACGTTGTCGTTAGGGTGGGATATAAGGAGAGAGTACGGGCCGAAGAGGGGTGTGTTTTTGGGGACTGAGTATCTCGGAGGAAGCACGAGCGGTGAAGAAGAGGAAGTGGCGCTGGCAATGGACGCGAGACTGTGAATGTGGGAGGAAGAGCACGCTGATTTAACTGGAGGAAGGAAATCGTTGTACAGTAAAGATCGCTGGTGAGAGACTGTGAGTAGTTCAACCGATCTCCACCCTTTCTCTCTCTTGTCTATGGGACTTCTTGATGAGAATGCCGGGTCAGGAAATGGGCGACAGCCATATGTATTTCCCACTGAGTGTTGAATTGCAGTGATGAAGTGATGTGATGCACTGCCTTGATGTGTGAAGTGTGAACTTAAACCCGCTGAATGTCCATTATTTACCTGAGTTTTCTATCACAATCCCGGACGTAAGAAGAGGCTTATACTGTTGTACTCCACAGAAACTTGAGTGTACTATCTGTCAGCCCATTGTGAAGAGAGACACGTAGGTGAATGCTTAACTGACTGCTTTGCAGTAAAATCCTCCAGCCGTAAGTTCTCTGTCTGTCATTACTGAAGAAGAGGATTACGTGTCTATATATTCACCTGTCTGTTTTGCAGTAACGTTTCCGTCACAAGCTCTGTGTCTGCCAGCCCTTTAAGAGGAGTGCATACCTGAATATTCACCTGACTGCTTTGCAGTGAAGTCCTCCAGCCTAACGTCTCCCTGTCATAAGCTCTGTGTCTGCCAGCCCTTTATAAGAGGAGTGCTTACCTGAATGTTCACCTGACTGCTTTGCAGTGAAGTTCCTCCAGCCGTAAGTTCTCTGTCTGTCATTACTGAAGAAGAGGATTACGTGTCTGTATATTCACTTGTCTGTTTTGCAGTAACGTTTCCCTGTCACAAGCTCTGTGTCTGCCAGCCCTTTAAGAGGAGTGCATACCTGAATACTCACCTGACTGCTTTGCAGTGAAGCTCCCCAGCCGTAAGTTCTCTATCTGTCACCTGTAGAAGAAGAGGATTACGTGCCTGTATACTCACCTGTCTGCTTTGCAGTGAAGCTCCCCAGCCGTAAGTTCTCTGTCTGTCACCTGTAGAAGAAGAGGATTACGTGCTTGTATACTCACCTGTCTGCTGTGCAGTGAAGCTCCCCAGCCGTAAGTTCTCTGTCTGGCACCTGTAGAAGAAGATTACGTGCCTGTATACTCATCTGTCTGCTTTGCTGTACAGTAGAGCCCTGCGCGGGACTGTTTTCTTCATCCCGCTCCCGCCCGCGCCCGCCGAATTTCTGACCATTACCGCCCGCTCCCGCAACATATGTGTTACACTCCCGCCCGCACCCGCAAAACTCTGAGAATTTATTCCTGCACAATAATAGAGATGCATTGATTTTGTGTCTTCTCCCGTACCGCAGGAAAAAACATGTATTTGTATTGCTATTAGTGAAGAGATTCATGGGGTTGTTTGTTTCGTTTCCCTGGCCGGCATGTATTCTGGACACATACACACAGGACAATGGAGGAAATCGAGTGTATGCTGTTTTTGGATGGTTTTGTTTTTGTTTTTGCTGTTTTTATTCAGGATACTCTGTCTGGCGCGTGCAATGATGACGCAGTGAATAGTGATGATTCTCTCTGATCAGCAGTCTGCCGTGTTTTCACGTCACATTTTAGTATCGCCTCAGCTCGTTTAGAACCTCGCCGGAGGTGGTATGAAAAAAAAGTACCTGGAAGCAGATACAGTTACAACTTTTATACAGTGGAAAACCAAACAAAGGCGAGGCGAGCTGGTACTGTGTAGTGGAAAAGTGCCATTATTGACATCTCCATAATGTCGCTAGGCTACCTCCCGATCCCGCAGTGTTTTTTTTAGCCGCCCATTCCCGCCCGCAGCAAAGTTCAAACCGCCCGCTCCCGCGAGATTTGCGTTGGGTCCCGCGGGACCCGGCGGGACTCAATCCCAATGCAGCCCTCTACTGTACAGCTCCCCAGCCGTAAGTTCTCTGTCTGTTTCCCGTTGTGAAGAAGAGTACGTACCCGAAACACGCACCTGAGCCGTCCTGCAGCAGCCTCCTCCCAGTCGTGAGTCTTGACTCGTCCCTTCTACTGGAAGACAGCGAAGCCACTCACCAGAGCACTTCCCTTTTCTGTATCCTGTGGGCCTTTGGTGGGTTCGTAGGACGGAACGACCCTGTCCAGAAAAACTCACCCATTTGAACTTTCTTATCCACTTTTATACTTAATAAAATACTGATCCTTTGAAGTCTTGTTTGTCTGTCATCTTTGCCTGTCCTCTGTCCGACTCCCCAAGGGTGGTAACGGGTCTCGAGGGGTGGGTGCAGTCCAATTGGCCCGCCCCGACCTGTGACACATCGATGTAGTTGATGAATCGTTACACCCCTAATTTTTAACAGTGGATTCGGGTCACTCAAAGTGCACCAGATTAATGAATTTATCTTTAAAATGTATACAATTTTCTTCCAGGGGGGCATGTCCCCGGACACCTCTAGAGGTACCGAGCTCCACTCACAAAATTAATGTGGGAAACACATTAGGCTATATGATGACCTACGAAAAATACAAATTTAATTACCATATTTTTTATACATTATTAGGATTTTACCTGAGTATTTAATTATAGAATATCGAATAGGTTGTGCGATTATTGTCAAAAAAAAATCCATGTTTTCGGTGCTGATGCGGTAGTCACATGTTCATGTTTGTAAGCGTGGCTCTGCCAATAAAGCACCTAAAAGCTGTCACAAAGAACCGGCAAAAGTAATGATTAGTAATAGTTCAAATATAGCAAGGAGACATCTTAATTGTTACACTTACGACTACACTTCACAATGGAATCACAAAAGGCCGATGTAGATGTATGTAGATGTACATGCAGTGTGTGAGGAACACTTCAAGGTAATTTACATCCAAAGCACAACCTGGAAACCTCGTTTTGGTGATTTTGGGTGAACGTGTTATAACCAGGACGACGTCCAGAAAGTAAGAAGTGATATTTACGCTTGAAGAATGTCGCATTAACAACGTTAAAAAACAACTTTTATGCAACGTTGTAAAAAAAGTATTTATAGCGTAAAAAAAACCCCGACATCTCTTGTATTAAATACGTATTTTGTATGTTTTTGTATTTATCTTGTATGTTTATTTTGTATTTTCACGATGTGAAAAAAAAGTTTTTAAAACGTTTTTGTGTTTGCTGGGTACATGTCACTTAAGACCAGCACATGTGCATTATAAACCCAGAGATCGGTACTGACGTCGCCAAAACACACCACCATCCAGTACGTATTGGATCTGATCCAGCTACGTCATCGTGCAACAGGCTGCAGCGAGGGGTCTCTCAATATGATCACATAAGCCTAGCAAGAGCATTTTAATGAAAACGACTAAGTTAGATAAGCCCAATTAGCCAGTGGTGTGCCGTCAGAGCCAGCAGGGCCTTCTCTGCTGGCCCTGTCAAAATAGAAAAATATTTTTTTTTCTAAAATTAAATTAATGTGTGTCTGAACATGTCTAAATTCAATTACTGTCTATCAGTACGTTACAATTATATTTCCAGAAAGAATATGGTTATTTTTTGTGAGTCTGAGCTGGATTTTACATATGTCATCTAAACGCAGCTCCGTGGACCAGCACTAGTAGTATAGCTAGCCTTCCGTTGAAGCTGCCGTTTTCCAATTGATCATAACTTTGACTGACGTGTTTTATCAGCCAATCAAATTGTGATGCGTATGACAGAACGCCCCAGAGGCCCAGCGATGTGTCGACGGCTAGCCCGCGCTGATGTCATCGACATGGGTGGGCAGATACAATACATGTTTGTGTACAATAACAATTTTCAGGAAAAATAACATTACGATGTCCAGAAATAAATTTCATTAGTAAATTGGGTCATTTTTGGTACATTTGTCATTCTAGATCTACTAATATTGTTAGTACCGAGAATTTCCACGTGACTAAATGCATTGATACTTATATAACTTTTGTGTACTGCTATGGTCTAGTAGTAGAACTTTTGCCAAGCGTGACAGAGGTTCTGGGTTCGAATCCACACTCGTATAGTTTTTTATTTTTATTTTACCGAATATGTTCATCAATGGTTGTATATCAAGCAGGGCGTTTGTGTGCATTTTGTTTTGTAAGATTTCAACGACTAGAAAGTCTCCGCAACGGCGATAGATTGAAGCGCGCATCTAAGTGAAAACTGTGCGCGAGCCACAAGAGAACACTGTATCCGCGCCACTGATAACAGCGGCAACGAGCACTCAGCTTGAACAACACATTTCAGCGCTAGAATGCATCTTATTCAACAAACGAAAATGAATGTCCTGCTAGTTAACCGGAGATGTTTTATTTATTTGTATTAGGTAACTTACATCCGTAAGGGGGGGGGGGGTGTGTGTGTGTGTGTGTGTGTGTGTGTGTGTGTGTGTGTGTGTTAGATCGTTACTGAAGGCCCTGACTGAAACCCCACGGTACGCTACTGCAATTAGCCACACGTATAGCATTAGCAACAAGCATGTTACCAATACCCGGACAGCTTTTAGCAATGAGCATTAAAAAGGAACTTAGCTACGTGGAGACTTTCAGAGATGAATAGAGAGTGAATCACATCAAGTCCGGTGTCAATAATGCAGCAATGCAGACTCAGGCAGCTTATGATCGATGCGCAAATCTCGTGTTCAAGTTCACAAACTTGAGGTGAATCCTTGTGGGGAACAAATTTCTCTCGCTAAATTCCCGATTGCATGATTCCTTGTGAGATAATGCGATTTGCCTGCCGAATTTTACAATTTAATTACTTCCTGCGAAACGCGATAGCTGCTGATAATACTGAAGGAGCTTTTATATATATATATATATATATATATATATATATATATATATATATATATACACACATACATACTGTTCTTAATTTGTTGCTTTGTACTATTTTCATTTTGTACTGTTTTAACTGTACATAGCAAATCTGCAATTTCTTTGGCAATACAAATTAAAAATGTTGCAAGAATAATATTCTGTATTTCTCATTTCGCATTGGGAAACGCTAAACCAGGGGTGTCAAACTCAGTTCCTGGAGGGCCACAGCCCTGCAGAGTTTAGCTTCAAGCCTAATTAAGCACACCTGATCAGCTAATCAAGTCCTTCAGTCTTATTTGAAAACTGCAGGTGTGTGTGTGTGTGTGTGTTGAAGCCGGGTTGGAACAAAAACTCTGTAGGGCTGTGGCCCTCCAGGAACTGAGTTCCACACCTGTGTGCTAAACTGACTTTATTTAAATAAATAAACTGTCCCAACTCTTTATTTAAATCTTGAAATGTTTGATGGGGTTTTAAACTGAATGAATTTGTGTGTTTTTTTTATATTGAAAGCAGTACTATTTAGTTAGTCTGTTATTTTTTCGTAGAACTCAAAAAAATCAGTCTTTTTTTCTGATTTGTTCAATGGATGGATTTCTTTTTAAAATTTTCTTTCGTAGCTATGGCCGTGTATCACTTTCAGTCATCTCAATTTCATCAATGATTCACAAAACAATTTAGCAGATTAAAGACGAGCTTCATCATCTTCATTTTCTGGTGTGATTGGCTGATAATTGATAATCTGCCTTCAATAGCACTTTCGGGTTTTGTCCTGTGTGCAGCGCAACAGAGGCTCAACTGGAATGTAGCAAATTTATATTATAATGTGCGATTATTAATTAAACAAAACGCTTGAATTTGTTAATCTGTTACCTATTTAAGCATCAAGAATGGTAAAACATATATGCTGTCGGCCAACATCGGTTAACAGCATGTAGCCTTCAATGTTATCGTCTAAACGCCTATTAATAAAAATGACAGACAATAAATAACAAATCTCCGAAAAGTGTTTCAAATCAATAAATTAACATTTCAGGAGTTTTTATTTTTGACAAATAGTCTATTAAACTACAAACAAAATTATAAGGATAGTAGAGCTGAGATTCAAACTCAAAACGCTTGAAACACCGCGAGGCACATATCTCACCATATACTCCCTGAGAGATTGCCAGGGTCTTTACACTGGTAAATGTCTTCAAACCAATATTATTAGTCTAAAGATGCAAATACCAAGCAATATTGAAGAATTGTAGATCTGAATGTTTTCTTTCTTCAAATCACACACATTAAAAAAAAAAAATCACATTGTACTCTTTGCCCATTCACATATTACTTTGCCTGATCATTTCTTTTGTAAAGGAAATATACAAGCAAGATTGAAATTAACATATATTGGGATATGTATGTTAATATGATCATCAATTAGATATTTAACAATAAACAATAAATGATTGCTGCTGAGATCGCCATGGAGGACGAGAGGTGAAGACTAAAAATAAAATGAGGAAATTAATTATCAATTTAAAAATACAAACATAAAAATATAAATAACTGTATAAATGGATATATTAATAAGTGTTTATTTAAGTTGTTTTAAAATGTAAATAAATAGAAAAATTAAATTGTATTTTCCACACACATTTGCATAAATCCTCAGATACTCTTGTCCTCGATAAGAAGTCAAAATATTGAGACCTGCAAAAAGTTTTTTTTCCGGAACTCCACACACTTTTCTTCAGCGTGTGGTGTGATAAAGCATCAACCATCCCTTGCGATAGCAACACTGGAACTTTTCACCCTCTTTTACTCCTAATTTCCACCCGACTGAAATGTGCACAAAGTTTTTGTTCAAACTTTGTCAGGCCTGCAGCAACATCCTTGTGTAGGGCAGCTGTGTCCCTCTCTGGGAAGCCTTTTAGTTGCATCTTTGCAACCTCTCCTTGTCTTGGTTGAACAGTATTATTTTACTTTTCCCATTTCCCATTGACTTGAGTTGAAGGCATCTTTTTCAAGTTCTCAGATGCTAAAACATCAATCTTTTCAAGATGCTGATCAAGACGTTGTATGTCCTCTGTGAAAGGGAGGGTGGATGGCTTGTTAAAGTGTGCCTCATTCAAGGTAGTCAAAGCTGTGTGAGAAACAAGTTCAGACCACTTTGCATTGTATAGCTTTTTGAATGTCTGGGTTGAATTTATATCCCCTCACTGACTTCTGCCATTAAAGCTCTGCAATGTTTAATGTCACATATCTTGTTCAATAGTTGCGTTTCCACTGTTGGGCCAAAAGCGGGCATGCTAGTGTGTGCCAGGTCCAGTCGCGTTTCCAATATGGGATATTCCAATGCCCCAATGGGGACTGCTGAATATCTTGGTCCAAAGCGGGCTTCAGGCTTGAGGAGTGGTTACGAACAGAGGCAGAGTTTACCTGATTCTGGAGGCAACAGCGAAGCGGATGATTCATATACCAGCTAACATCAGCATTAAAGTCATCATTTTACCTCAACTCACTTTCAGACAGCAGTGAGTGTTTGAAATATCTTCTGTTTCTGATCCAATGTCAGACAAATCATAAAGGCTATCACAAACGTGTATTTATTTGGTCTGACAGTGCGTCTCGTCTCTTTATACTGGAATGTCTGATATCATATTTAGCTCCACAGTCATAAAATAATGCAACTTTTCGCTATCTTCGATTCTCTGTTTCTCTGACTGAAAATATAACTGTATCGGGTCACTGGAGAGAGAGCTAAAGCTTATTTTTAGTGGAAAATTTGTAGAAATTATCATTCTTTCTAAATGTGATGTAAACATACTGTCCTGTGACTACATATTAACAGAAACAGTCGCGACTGAATAAGTGTGTCTCTTTATTTTGTGAAATAACGGTAAACCACTTTATTTCTGTGACTAATGTGCAATCTTGACTCAAAATAATTATGATCAATGCATCACTTATTGTGGTAAAACATCAACGCTTGGGTTTTAAATCTTTAAGTAAACAAAAAATAAATAAACAAACTGCCACTTTAATCATGTTCATTTTGCGATCTTGTTAGTTTTTTTTAATACTTTTATAGTTTTCTGTTCAAAACTTTTTTTAGTTTTAGTGAACCATTTTAGTGGCTCAATGGTGGAAACGCACCTTCCTGGAGCTTTTGTCAAATATAGTCATATTTGGTGGGGTCCTGTCCATGTTTATTGAAAAATGATTGGGCCAGCTGAAGAATACATAAGTCACTTCGCACAGCAGCAGAGATGTCATCATCTTTCATCACAGTCAGGGATTCTGGGCCCCCTGGATAATTGGTAATCCGGACCCCAAGGCCCTGACCCCCAATTATCTTATCTGCCTGCTTCCAGCATCACTGTCACTGCTTCTGTCCTTGACCTAATCTTCCTGCCCCGCACTTTTCTCCAATGTGAAAATATGAGAAGGCCCTGGGTCTGAACAATGGCAATAGGTTTCAATATTCTAATAAAATAAGTCTGTAAATAAAAAAACTGTAAATTAAGAAAACTGCACCATATTCATTACATTAGCACCAAATATATGAAAACCAAATCAGTTCTATTAATGAATGAATCATTCAGACTGGTTTTATCAATGGGTTTCTCCTATTCATTGAAATGATCCGACTCAAATTATTCATTCACGAATCGGACATCATTACAATGCTTATTTGATAAACCCTACTGGAACAATTAAAGCAGATGTATGTGACCAGTACTACATCGTAAATTGAGTTTATAGTTCACATGCAAAAACCAAGCTGAAAAAACAGCACTTCCTTACAGATACAGCTGAAGATGAGAGCTCTGAGGACATTTGAGCATGTGTGTGTGTGTGTGTGTGTGTGTGTGTATATATAGCTACAGTAACAGTGCTAGATGGGTAGTGTAAATGAAAGTGTGATGATCGACAGAAAATAAAGGAGAGAATTAAAAGAAAAAAGATATAGTATATAGATGGAGAAATAAACAATAGAATGTTACTAGTCAGTCAGAATCCCCATAGTTATATGTAATCTCTTCCCCAGGGCTGATGTAGTGAAACAGTAAAACATTTTTAACCTTAAACTTGTGTTTAGTACTTTTATCGATTTATCTCAACCACATTGTAACTGTCACTAAAGTTTTTCCTTTGTCTTTTTCACAAACAGACAACAACTAAAAAACGTTTTTATTTGCGTTTTTCGTGTACAGACCACAACGTTGTCAAATCGATCCCCGTTCTCAGGAATCCGCAAAAACAATTAAAAACGCTGTATTCATGCCAGGTCAGTAGATGGCGATGTCACTTTGTAATGAGAAACTACTTGACTAAGGGTATGTTTACACAACAACGATATGCTTAAAACGGAGACATTTTTCCTTTGAGTTTTCCGTGTACAGACGACACCACTGTCAAAACGATCCCCATTTACACGGATCCGCGAAAACGACTGAAAACGCTGTATTCTGCTGACAGGCCATTAGATGGCGATGAAACACTATAGACTGAACACGTAATACGCTTGAGCATGACGTCATTGTCTTCAGAGATTCGCGTTTTTTGTTGTTGACCGTTTTCAAAAACTTGCACTTTGAAACCCGTTTTCAAAACTTAGCGTTTTCAGGCACCCAAAACGCTGTTGTCATGTAAACGAATGGCCAAAAAGCATAAAATGTTTTACGTTTTTAGTTGAAAATGGTGTCGTGTAAACAGCCCCTAAATATGTAGTACACATGCATATGACTTCACCGTTTTAACAAATGTGCTTTTTTGTAGATCACACAGACTATAACACTATTGTTTTCACAAACTTGCACTTTGAAACCCATTTTCAAAATGTTGTGTTTTCAGGCCCCCAAAACGCCATTGTTGAAAAGTATATTTTCATTTAGCTGGAAAAAGAGAAGGGATCTTGCATCTACATATGAGCTTGGCCTACCTTCCATTGTTGCCAACTTAGCGACTTTGTCGCTATTTTTAGCGACTTTTCAGACCCCTTTAGCGACATTTTTTCAAAAAAGCGACTAGCGACAAATCTAGCGACTTTTTGGACAAACCTTAGCAACTTTCCAAATATCGCCAGTACTGCAAGCGTGAGGTCTTACTTCCCCGCTGCAGCCACATCTCTCTGCATCTGCTCTGTTCAGTGAGCGGCTGAGAGGAGCAGCACATTCCGTTGACTGCACGCCAGCTGACATAGACATGAATGAGCTGCGCATGTGCACTCTGTGTTAGCATAGACCAATCAGTGATCACATATCAGCTGCCTTCTCCTTTGTTTTTAATTCAAACCATTTAATTTGACCGTTGTTTCCCCCTCAAACTCATATACACATACAAAAACACATATACACAATATAAATTCAACTTTATTAAACATATGAACACAATATAAATATAAAAGGCGGCTATATACACAAGCAAATATAAATACAAATACACACAGCTAGAACATTACAAACATTTAAAATAGCAAACATGTCACACTCTAAGGTATATTTACAAAAGTACAGGAAAGAATGGGAGTTAATTCCTGAATTTAAGGGGTGGCTGAAGCCCTATGTGGGCAATGACACAAGGGTACTGCAAGACAGAATTTTGTGCCAAGTTGTCCGATGTTAAAAAGCATGCCTCAACTCAAAAGCACAATGAAAAGTCCAAGCCCTTCAATCAATCCAAGCAAACAACGTTAACATTTACGGAAATGATAAATAGGGTGTTGGCCCCATATTTCATTGAAAGACTGGTGGCTGATATTGGTGACTCCAAATACAGCCTCCTCCTTGATGAGAGCAACGATGTAATTGTCTCAAAATACCTCGGAATCGTGATTCGGTATTTTAGTGAGGAGACAGCAAATGTGGTGGCCACCTACCTAGGCCTTGTTGAGCTGGAGTGAGGGGATGCTAGATGAATAGCCAGAGCAGTTCTAGCTTTTCTTGGGAAGTGTGGCCTCAAGGCGGAGAACTTGCTTGGCATTGGCACAGATAATGCATCTGTAATGACAGGAGTGTACAATGGTGTACACAAAATTCTTAGGGAGGAGGAAGGCTTACAACATCTTGTCCTTATCCGCTGTGTGTGTCATTCACTGCAGTTAGCTGTAAGCTCTGCCTCCAAAAACACTCTTCGTGTTTTTAACACTGTATCTCACTTTTTTAAAATCTATTATTAGTGAGGTGCAGTCCACTGTTAAGGCTTTTGAGAGGGAACAGTCAGATCCGCTCAAGATGCTTGACTGTTTAATGAGGCTAATTAAGTCTGTTTGCAGCAGGGTCATTAACCCAATGGTAAAAATTGATGTCCTAAAAGAATCAATAGATGGCCACATTTCTCCCAAGCCATACCTTGGCTATATATTTGAGTCCAAGGCAGCACAGCTAAACCTCTCTCCAGAGGAGGAGGACTGTGTTCGAAGGAGATGTGTGAGCTACACCATCTCCTTAGCAAATGAACTGAGTGCGAGGCTCCCAGATAATTTGGAGATACTGCAGCACATGTCTTTGTTCAATGTGGGGGAGACACTAAACCACAACAAGAGCCTGACAGACATGGTCAAATTTGCAAATCTTTTAGGATATTGCCCGGATACAATTATTAATCAGTGGAGGTCTATTCATCTTCAGAAATGGGAGGAAGCAACAAACACATTGGCATTCTGGGCTGAAATTAAAAAGTACATTGATTCAGCTGGCAGAAACCCATATGAAGACTTGGCTTCTGCTGCAGTTTCTGTCCTCACACTCAAACGCTGAGGTAGAAAGGCTGTTCAGTCAAATGAGTGTCGTTAAAAACAAGCTGAGGAAATGCATGTCCCTGCAGACTCTCAGCTCTATTCTGTACATCAGATATAATTCGGTCTCAACATTCTAATGATGTGATCTGGAATCAATCCAAGAAAAGTTTTTTTTTTTTTAAATACATTTTTTTTTCCATTGTCTATGTACATAATTGTGGCACTCATGTCTGCCAAATTATCACATATAAATGTGTGGTTCGGTTAAATTATCAGATTATAAAATTTGATTAGATTGACTGAATTGTGAGAATTTTTCTGTAAATATGCACATAGTTAGTTTGTAAATGTGCACAGTTTTTTTGTTGTTGCAAATATGTACACAGTTTGTTTGTACATATGCACATAATTTGTAAATGTGCCCAGATTTTTTTGTAAAAATACACAGTTGATTTGTAAATGTGCACAGGTTTTTTTTTAGTAAATATAAACACAGTTTGCTTGTAAATATGCCCAGGTTTGCTTTTGTTTTTGTACATCTGCACATAATTTGTAAATGTGTAGTTTCTTTTTTTTTTTTTTTGTAAATATGCACATAGTTCGTAAATATATGTAATTAATTCAACCTAAGGATTAACCTTCTAGGGGCAGATTATCCTTAACGTCTCTGACTGGAACTGAATATCATTGTTGTGGCTTATAGGGACATCCCGCGTGACGTCACGCCATTTGGAGCAGCCATTTTGACGGAATAGAAAATGCTAAACTGCCGGTGATACTCATAGACAGTATAAACAGAGACGGGCTCTGGTATAAACTACATTGATACTGCAGCTCGTCGCGATATTCTATCATGCCCGAGCGATGCTGTGCAGTTGGATGCGATCAGATACGTGATCATACAAAAGGAATAGGCCTATCTTTATACCGTATCCCGAAAGAAACAAAACGGAGAAACAAGTGGTTGGCGGCAATATACAGGCAAAACGCTGATGGTGGTGCCTGGCTTCCAACTGTTTGTGATATAAGGTACAAGAAGAAAAATGTAAACAAATAATAAAAGTGCATGTAAAATATACAATAAAGTTGAGATGAAATTATACAAGGTTAACGTTACTTGACTTTTTACGTCTATTCAGTTTTTGTAACATGTCCATGACAACCGATAGCCTGCTTTTGTATGCTTTTAATGAAGCTCTGGTGTAGCGTGATGGGAAGTGAATAAGGTAAGTTAAGTTAACGTCAGCTGTAAATGTCACCGAACTCAATGTCAGGAAGTTTTTCTACACATTAAATGCCTGTAAAAAGAACTTGCGGTGCTTCATATGGATCTATGATTCCTATCTTCCTCTTGTATACTTGATATATATTTTTGTGATGCTAATAAGTGCGATGACATGACGTGAAGAGTTAGCTGAAGCTAATAATAGTGGTGGGGGAAAACTCGATTCTGTTCAGTATCGAGATATTTTGCGCACGCAATTATATCAATACTGTAGCGCAAAGTATTGCAATATTTAGGCTAATTATAAAACAATTATACTAATAATTATATTATTAGTATAATAATATACTCCCTAATATATTACCCACCCCTAATAATAGATCTATTGCCATTAGACAGTCCATAGACAGTATAGCCAATGTGAGTAGCTGACGGATGTATACCGTCAAAATGGCTGACACACGGCTAGGGGTCACGTGACTGGGAGATCCCTATAGGCCTACGCTGTGAGAGAATAAGAAACACATTCTGTGGAATCTAATTGTCTCTATGAGTTATCAATGTACATGTAAATATAACTGATAATATCACAGCAGATATGCTGTCTTCAACTTACATGTATAGTGATTTTGTCTAACGACGTCGAGGTTACAAATCCGGAAATTTGTCAGTGCTGTGGAAATAACTGCTGGTTAACGTAACGTTAGCCTAAGTTCCGTTCCGTTCCGTTGTCTAACAGAAAAGATGTAATTGAGAACCAGTGTTGCCAGATTAGAAATGTCGAAGTATCGTACCAAAACCTCAAAATTATCGTTTTTTTGAGAAAAATTATCGTACACGAACTAAATGCATAAAAAATAGCTATTTTCCAACTATTTTATTTTCCAAATATTTTACAGCCAATTTAAACAAGCTGTGTAATACGCTCACACTAACTGGAGGAAGTCTGGCTACTTAACTTTTTTTTTGCCAAAGTGCAAATGATATGCCAACAGTCCACATTTTGAACCATAATTTTAGACCATAATTAAACTATGAACCTTCCTCTTCGCCCCTCCACTCTCCTCACCTTCCCTTTCTGAACTCATTTTTTTAGCACTTTACTGCTTCGTTTTGTTAAACTGAACTGTCTTCTTCGGCAAAACTGTAGTGTAGTGTTGACGTGCGGGCGACACCGTGTGTGCCTGTGTGTGTGTGTGTTTACGTGCAGGCAGGCGAGCCTGCGAAATGATTCGGGGTCAGAGAGAGAAGCGGTACGATGTGTGTTTGGACGAACGACTGAAAACTCTGAAATTATCGTACATTATGTGATTTTTTTCATTATTGATCGTACATCGTACAGAGGTCAAAATTATCGTACAAATACGATAATTATCGTACATCTGGCAACACTGTTGAGAACAGCTTTACTGGACATTCGGCAATATACTTAAATAAAAACATTATGTGAGCACGGTTTAGGGGAGATAACCGATATTATAAACTGAACTACCGAAAAATTAGGCAGAATGCAAATACGACGCAATGACATCATTAATATGCTAATGACGCATGACGTCATCTGGCGACATTTATCTACTTTTCGAGCAGGCTTTAGCTACTTTCCATTGAAAATAGTTGGCAACACTGCTACCTTCTCATCAGCTCATTACTACACCAGGTGAGGTTCAAGGCAAAATATGATTGAGGGTTTTGGAGCAGGAGAAAGCTTGGGCTTTTTTAAAACTGCAGCTTGTGACAATACATCAGTGTCAAGAAGTCTGTAAATAAAGCTGTTAGTCCTCTGCAAGAGTTGACTGAAGCATTCAAGATTCAAGATTCAAGATTCAAATATCTTTATTAGTCCCCAAGGGGGCAATTCAGTTCTACAGCCAACCCATCCAATAAGGGTTAAATTAAGATTATTAGCACACAATAAATATAAAAAATGTATACAAAACGATCACACCCTGACACACACACACAGCACAACACACACATTCACCTGCCAGTGACAGAACAGCAGTGGAATACAAGAGCCATTTTGTGTAGTTATGAGTTATCATTTAAAAATCTTATAGCAGAGGGAATGAATGAGTTTGCATAGCGATTCGTTTTCCGTATTGGCACATAATACCGCCAACCTGACTGCATGAGAACAAATTCATTCCTGAGCACATGGTCTGGTTGGCACAGTATTCTATCTGCTTTTTGGACCACTCTTTTTTTCCAGAGAGAACCAAGATCATTTAAATGGGTACCAGTGATTTTTGAGCATACTTTAACAATGTCGCTCAAACTCTTTTTGTCTTTCACAGCTAAACCATTAAACCAACCCAAGAAAGAAAAAGTGAATAGACTCTCAATGAATGCCTGATAGAATGTACATAAGATTCTTTTACAAACCCCAAAGGAGTTCAACTTCCTCAGTAGATATATTCTTTGGTTTGCTCGCTTAATAATACTATCAATGTTCTCTCTGAATTTCAATTGTGAGTCAAATACTGTGCCCAAATACTTATATGTTTGTACCACCTGAACACCTTCATTGTGTATTAAACTCGGTTTTGGTTCGTCACTAACCTTCCTAAAATCTATAATCAATTCTTTAGTCTTTGACACATTTAAGTCAAGAAGAGTATCGTCGCACCATCTAGCAAACTCCTCAAGGGCACTGCTATGATCCGGTTGATTGCCCTGTAAAAGGGACAACAGGGCTGTGTCATCTGAAAACTTCACTAAGTAACTGTTCTCCCAAGATGACCTGCAGTTGTCAGTGTATAATATGAAAAGAAGGGGGGACAGCACACAGCCCTGAGGAGAGCCTGTGTTTGATACGATAACAGATGACATATTTCCATTTACATAGACCTGCTGCCTTCTATTTGTTAAAAAGTTTAAGATGAGTAATAGGATCTGCTCAGGTAACTTAAAATATGAGGCTTATCGTTCAACCAGAATGTGAGGCTGCATTTTATTAAAAGCTGAACTAAAGTCAGCAAATAAAATTCTTACATGTGATGCAGGTTTCTCAAGATGTTTATACACCTTGTCAAGGATAAAAAGCTTTGCATCCTCTACACCCTTGCCCGCTTGATATGCAAACTGAAGTGGATCTAATTTGTCTACAGTTAGGGGGATGATTATGTCCTTCAAGATCTTCTCAAAACATTTCATGACCAGGGAAGTTAATGCAATTGGTCTAAATTCATTGAGGTCTTTAGGAAATTTTGTTTTTGGGATGGGTATTACTGTTGATGTTTTCCATAGATCAGGTATATCCCCACTATCAGCACATTTTTGAAAGATAACTGTAAAAGCCTCACTAAGCTGCTCAGCACAATAATGGAGTGTACACCCACAGATGGCGTCAGGACCGGCAGCCTTACCTATTTTTGTACTTTTAAATAGTGTTGTGACTTTTTCCTGTTGTATTTTTATCCCTCTCTGAGGCTTCCACGTCTCTCTCAATGTGACTAGACTATCTCAGAAGGACCTTTCGAACCTGCAGAAAAATGTATTAAAAATATCTGGCAAATCGCCGTCATCTATACCATTCATTTTTATTGGTTGCCCTGTTCTACACACAGGGTGATTAATGGCTGCCATGGTTTTAATGCCTTGCCAGGCTGCCTTTAGATCCCCACTATTATATTGATTTTCAATTTTATTCTTGTATTGGCTTTTTGCTTTCCTTATTTCATTTTTTACTTCTCTTGAGACAGCTTTTTTCTCTACCAGGTCCCCAAAATAGAATGTCTTTTTTTTCTGTTGATAACACTTTTCAGTTCCTTCGTTACCCAAAGCTTGATATTATGATTATTCCATCTAAAAAAGTGGTAATTTATCCTATCAACTCAATATTTGACATAGGTAGACATTGTTTCCGTGAGGTCATTAATATCATTACAAGTGTCATAAAAACAAGTCCAATCAGTACATTCCAGACACCCCTGTAGAGAGAAAATGCTGTCTTCTGTCCAAAGTTTTGTTTTTTTCCTCACGCTCAAGGCGTCTGAACGCGGGCTTATACACAGGCATCAAATAAATACTGTTGTGGTAGGAGGCACCAAGTGGCGGCATAGCCATAGATCTATAGGCTCCATTTACTGAGCCATAACATAGATCTAAAGTGGTGTTCCTCTGCGTTGTAGAGCAGGTTATATACTTGGGTGAAGCATTGTTGGGTGAAGGATCTCATACCTCAAACCAGTGCTTCATCTCTTTAATCGTAGCATTCTACAAGCAGAAGACGATAATACAGATTTAACAAAACATCAAAAGCAATATACTGCAGTACCTCAACAGCAGAAACAGCGTGATTAAGCGACACAAATGTAAGCTGCGATGACGCTCTTGAATCGAAACAATAGATCCCTATGAAGCTATTCACACCGGGCGCGATCAATCGCAGCGTGACAAAGTGAGATTTTTTTTTTTTGGACCAGTGTGTGGATTTTATAACAGAGAATGAGAAATGCTATCCATGTGTTGCATTCAGTTTAATATAAAACTCTACAAATAATACTTTTGCGTCCATTCCTTTTTTCTTTTTTAACCCGCTATTGAAAAATTAACGGTTAACGGTTGTTGTATTTTTAAAATGCAAAGTTGAACACCAAAATTTGAATTTGAACTGTGCAAAAAAAAAAATATATTATGACTTTTTGCCCCTTTATTAAACATTTAAAATATTCACAAATTAATATGGAAAACATGTTGATTTTACTGGTTTTGTAGGGCCAATTTAGAACCCCAGCAATGATATTTTTCCCTCAGTGCTGAATGACAAGAGCCATGTCTCTGGAACCATACAGAGAGGTGATTTCTGTCAGGCGAGGTTGCTCGGCGAGGAGTGCGAGACGATTTTGTGCCAGTCATTGCCGGAGACGGGAAGTTTCTGACTCTCAGCTGGACATGGCTGTATCGACAGAAGTACAAGAAGCAAGTAAAAAAATACAGTAATGCAATTTTAACGTTATAATATAGGCTATGTGACTTGTGGTGTTATCTCGACAAAGCTGTATGCATCACGATAGTAGTGTTGTATAATATCAAGAAAATGCAATTACCTGCCTCCTTATTTTTTATAGATGCCTTTTTGTTACACATATTTTGCCAATGTGGATATAATGCATTGCATTCAATGTTGTTATTTATTTTGGTTGTAAAAGATGGCTTATATTGTTTTGACATAGATGTACAGTAATTGGTTATGTATGTATATGTGACTGTGCCAACCCATGTTGAGAGGAGCAGAAAAGTGCAATTATGTGTGTGCGCTAGAGGACTCCTAGAACTTTAAATGAACTCAGCCATCTTAGTTGAGTTTAAGGACATGAAGAAGTGGACCGCTTGCACATGCCTGGAGAAGGATCTGGGAAACTTTGGAGGAGTACCAACCAAATGCCTGATGTAAACAACAGGAGTATAAAAGACTGATGAACTGACTGCCTCTTGGGATACTGATACTCTAGTGCCCCCGACGCCTAGAAGCCCAGAGCTGAGGACAAGAAACCCCAAGCAGAAGATAAGAAGCCCCAGAGCTTACTACACCTTTGATTCAAAACATGATTATTGTATTTTATACTTAAACGATGAAGTTTTATTTGCCTTTATATTTTTGTTTATTATATAAAGAAAAGTAACCAATTAAAAGAAATTTAATTGATTACAAAATCTGCCTACTGAGACTTAGATTTATGATGCTGGAAGACTTTTAATGAGAACATACCACAGGGGAGTCTTCTGACCAAATTGTAAGTACCTTTTGAATGCTTATGGTTTAGGTCAGATTTGACTTTCTTTACCTTACCTGAGAATAATAAATAAATAGGTAAAAGGTGTTAAGAGTAAAGTACACACCGTAAAACAGTAGTCATTGTCATTATCGAGTGTGACATGTCCAAATGCAAATCTCATGAAATTAATTAATTAATTACATAAAATCATTATTTAGAAGTAAAAAATTACTGTATATCAGCAGTTTATGCTGTGCGACATCTTTTCTCATGATGTAGCCATGGGTATGCATTTTAATGTTTCTGCTGTAATAATCTTAATTGATGTGTATTTGACTCGGAAGATGGCTTAACAACATACACTGCCGGATGGCAGGTTTAAACAGATCTGATTACACAGTAACCTAGCGCACGCAGACGTTGGTATTGCGCATCTTATTTTGTTCACAATGACAGTTAAATGCAATTTTAATTAAATTTTAATAAAACTTAAAAACACTGTTTGAACCAACTCAGCTGAGAACAAATATAGGCTTGTCTTTTGTAGCTAGTCCATATACCCCCGGTTCCACAGATGAGGCTTAAGCTAGTCCCAGACTAAAATGCATGTTTGAGCTGTTTTAACTGAAAGCAACTTGCACTGAAATATCTTAAATTAAGTCATAAAGAGTCTTGAGATCTTTTGTCTCAAGATGCACACCAGTAATGTTTTTTTTTTTTCTTTTAAGGCACGTTTATAAAAGCTACTTACATGTCCTAATTGAACTAAGGCCTAATCTTGGCTTAGTCTAAGTGAAAACAAGTCATTATGTTGCAGTTAATTTGTTTCACCACTCTACAGGCAGGACCAACCTGCGGTCGTAAGTCGATGACCGGTTATTTGGCAGCAAAGGGAGTTTGAGCCGCAGAAAGTCGGATTGGACGAGCCCTCCGGACAATACATCCACCATACCATGAAATGCACAAATAAAATGCAGAAATTAAATTTCGCATTTTTGTAAAACCGAAAAAAAGTTATGTCAATTATTTGATTTTCAATTAAATAAGCATTGTACATAAGGAAAATTAGTTTGTATGTGAATATTTTTTCACCAGTCTAAAAATGAATAAAGAAGAAAGCATGTTTTTCGTTTTTCAATTACGAATTAAAGGAATAGACGCAAAAGTACACATCTGCCCATTATTTAATCAAAATCACAGTCAGAAGAATACATTTATTGTTGTATGTACGAGTTTAAAACCAAGTGGGAAAACCTATGAAATGCATACATGAGGAAAAATTTATTGTCGGTCAGAGCCTCCCATCATGCAGATGTGAATTAGCTGAAGGCAATCACTCGTTTCTCGTTCAGTGTTAAAGATCTGTTTGACAGCCATTTGCTTCGCTTTATCTTGTAGCTCTCAGTGTGAAAGGGGCTTTAGACAGTTTCCAAATATGATTAATTCCAAAACTGAAACAAAGGTCAGATTATCCAGACAGTCCCAATTAAATGCACAGACCTCAGTTTACGTCTCACCATCACCCACAACTCTAACTCCAAAGTCTACCGTGGAGCTGGAACTAGCTCAGGCAGAGCTAGGGAAAAGTGTGGTGTCACTAGCAGAGGACTGCAAACATACAGATGTAAATGCTTATATGGCTGATGATTTGGTATATTTGTATGCAATATTGCAGTTCTTACCATTACCTGTTGTAAATCTTTGCCCACTTCAAGGATGGTGGATGTTCTACAAAGCAACTGGCTGTTTTGAAGAGCTCATTTCACTAATGGAAATGTCTTATATTCACTATTGATTTAAAATAATTCAGTAATGAGAGTTTTGGAAGATGACATAGACCATTATCTACAGGTCATACATCTCTTCTTTTAAAACCAGCAACAGAAGGTGAAATATAAAACTGGGAATGTCAATTGTGTTTATACATTGTAATTAATAATGATTTCTTATTGAATAGTATTTATGGATGCACAGGAGTAAATCATGTCATTGTATGCCTATTATTAGATATTACAGGAGGAAAAGAAGTGGAATGATGCTTAAACGGCATAAAATGAAAATCTGAGTTTAAACGATGCTAGAATAGAAGGTATTTATTTTGAAGAAAGTCAGAGTAGAATCTATTCCTTAAGGCAAACAATATATATTGTTGGAAAGTTTTCTTTCATCAAAGCAAGACCAGGAGACGTTGGGATAAGCAGAAGTGATTTATTGGGATCTTCGCTGTGTGTCGTCTGTAGTGTTCTTCCAAGTCTAACTCAAGACAGTTGCCTTGCAAATTTATAGACATTTAGGGGGAGGGATTTACATTGAGGTTGAACAAAGCATGCAAATTAAGTATACAGGTTAAGGAACCCGCCCCAGACTCCAGCGTGTTACCAGTCTCAATCCAATCAGCATAACCATTCAAACGCATATGTGCTAATCCAATCAGCCCAACGATTCAACGTCTGGACTGTGGCTCTGGCTCCAAGAGCCATTAAAGACAATAGGTTAGCGTCTCCGTGATCTGACTCATTTAACTTACAAAGGAAAAACAGGTCTGGCAGGAATCTCTTGCTGTAAACTCAATAATCACTTTCTCAGTTTATATACTATTGTAGTGGAAACCTAAATTAAAACATTTAATAAATTTGTAATACAACAATATCAAATAATGATGATTTTATTTAAATCGTTTTTTAATAAATTTTACTATATGTAATATTACTAGTGTTTGCTCTAAATGACAAATTGCTTGTAAGTCGCTTAAAAAAAAAAAAAAAAACTTCTAAATGAACAAATGCAAATATTAAATCCTATAACAAAAAATCAAATCTTTAAAAAAAAAAAACTTTTTTTGTGGCCCCTGTTCAGGGATCTAAGAGTTCTATATACAGAAGAAAGGCACAAGTAAAATGGCTCCTAACTATGCCTGCTTATATATGGGTCTCTTTGAAAAACGATTTGTGCTGCTTCAGAAAAATCCATTCTATTCCAAGATCTTATTCTGCAAGCGGTTTATCGATGATATTTTTCTGATTATTGACTGCACATCAGATGAATTAATGGTCTTCCATGACTATCTTAACTCTTGTAATGAACATCTGAAATTTACTTTGGAATATGATAAACATCTAATCAGTTTCCTGGATATTCAGGTATATAAAGATGGCACGACCATAAAAACTGATCTCTTTCGTAAGCCCACGGATCGCAATACTATATTGCATGGGGACAGTTTTCATCCCAGGCCGTTGGTTAAAAGTCTTCCGATCAGTCAGTTTAATCGTGTACGTAGAATATGTAAGGGATAATGTATAGTGAGCCGGTTGTTATAGTGAATAACAACCCCGACAGGCTGAACGGGATCCCGACGCGAAGCGGAGGGATCTTGAATCAGCCTGAAGGGGTTGTTATTCACTATAACAACCGGCTCACTATACATTATCCCGCTTATTACATGGCTACCTACAAAATAAATAAATAATTTGACAAATTATTTATTTAAAAAGGAGTTTATTGATTTAAAAACGATTGTATTGCTTCCGCCAAAGAAAATAGTCCGTTCCGCGTCCATAGCAACGCGCTGTTTTTCATGGCAACGGTCTGTTATACTTCGCAGCGGTCTGTTATCAAGAAATAACAGACCGCATTCTACATTGGAATTCAGCCAAGCCATGTAATAAGCAGCGATAATACATCTTACTTAATGCAGGCTGCGGATTTGACAGAAAGATTCCTCAATAGAGGTTATAAACAAGATTGGGTTGATTCGGCCAAAAAATGTTTTGATCAGATAACACAAGATGAGTGTCTTCGATCAAATAAGTATAATAAAAATCCAAACAAGTCACCTCTATGTTGCATAAAGTATTCCCCACTTGTGTCAGAATTTAGAAAATCTGTTTACAAACATTGGCACATTATTGATTCGGACCCTAAATTAATCAGAGTCTTTCCAGAAAAACCTAAGCTTATTTCTAGATGTGCCCCTAACTAAATGATATATGTCCGCAACTCACAACGTCTTTCCTTAGTATGCCAGACGGTAACTATAGATGTGGTAGTTGTGCCCAGTGTTCGCACACGCATAAATGCACAAATTTTAATCATCCGCACACTGGCAGGACATTATCCATTCGCGGTGTCATTACATGCAGCACTACACATGTTATTTATGTAATTCGTTGCCCATGTGGCTTAGCATTATGTGGGCAAAACAACGAGAGCACTACGAACCAAAATAGAAGTACCATTAGAACAGGGGATGAGCGCAGTCCAGTAGCCGCTCATTTTAAACTAGCTGGGCATAATGTCAGCAGCGCCCTCAGATATATCGGGGTGGAGCGGGTCAACAAACCGCTTAGAGGAGGTGATTATGATAAAAGACTTCTCGAACGGGAAACTTTTTGGATTTACTTTTTAAATACAAAGTCTTCTCATGGTCTTAATGAAGAATTTGATATAAAACCATTCTTATAAAAATAAAAAAGACATTTTTGTAAGAAATTGTTTGTTTATATGCTGACTACATTTCAGTAGGTCTTGTGAATATGTGGGGTATTGTCCTCTAATTATTTGGGTTTGACTTGTATGGAATTGTTTCTTATACTTATTTATTTTTATTTATAATTTTTTTTCTGTGGATAGCAATGTTATGTACTCTTTTGGGAATATTGAGATTTGAAGGGCCCCGTAAGTGTTCTCTTAATTGAGTAATGTGTGGGGCTATTAGCTAATTAAACTAATTGATATCACAGGGTGGGTCAGTTGATTGTAAGACCTATATATATTCCTTCATCAAATGTGTCCACCATTTGCCTGAAGAAGACCCAGCAGGGTCGAAACGTTGCCTTTTTTATTAAATATAGGAGCAAAAAGCAATGTTGCGGACATTACATTTTCACTTTATTAGTTCCTTTTGTCCTGCACCTGCCAGAAGGTGGGATGTGCACACAATTACTTTTTTAATTATATTGTTGGGATAGTTATGCAGACAGTTTAAGCATTGACAACTGGATAGCATGTGTTGTGATGACCATAACGCACATCACAATATTGGTCAAATTCGATGGGGATTTTAAAATCCTCTCTTTGTGATGCAATTGGGGGAATATGTTCTTGTCCCTTAATCCACTGGAAAATGTTACTCCAATCACCTTCATGCTCGTACTTTTAGTATGAAATCCTTTAAAAAGTTAAAACTGTGTGGCATTCTCTGTAGTGTTGGAGTAACCCTTCCTCACTGAATTCACGGGCCAAGACGAGATCTAGGAATTCTGCATCAACCTAACACGTTTAGGAGAGAAACTTGAATTTTATTAACAAGTGATATATCAAGAGGTTTTCTCTCATACTATGGATGTACATTTAAAATCTTTTTCAAGTGCCCAGGCACACTATGTTGTGTCAGTAAATCATGGAAATTCATGGCCAGAACGCCAGCTCAGTATTGGCCTTCAGCATCACACGCATACATTGTGTTGCGAAGAGACTGACACAGAAGAGAAGAAATTTCAGAAAAAGATTGCAGAATTCAAATCGTGAATTCAAAACAATAACCTTTAACAAAGTTCGGTCTCAAATGGTCCATCTTATCACCTCGGGAGGAGGCATGTATATATACACAGCCGACTCGACAGTTTTCTGCATCCATCCGCCACCTCGACTCCTCACTCAATCAAAATATGTATTGCATATGTTCAGTTTCAGCACCCAAGGCTCTATTGCTACTGTCTCAATGGTGTTCAGTGTGTTTGGGCAGATTGCCAGCAACAGCCATTAAGATTGTTTGTAATTTTGACTTAGTGACTCGTGACTACTAACGTTTCACAGATTTAGGAGCTGGTTTTAGCACTGAAATCCTTTGTGAAATACTCTTATAGCAAAAATCAGGACTGACATGCCCATTATTTTAAAGTTTCTGCTAAATCGCCAAGTTAGGAGTTATTTCCAGCCTTAAGATGTTTTGTGAATACGGCCCCAGACCACTTTCAATTCTTTGCAGTATATTTAAAATATTGCTGTATCGCCATCCCATGTCTGAGAACTGGTAGCTTCTCCACTTAATGTTTTCTCGACTGAATCCCTTTAGTTTCACACCAAACGTACTCACTGAATTACACCTCGAAGATTACTGTAAAACATTTATTACTGAAACAGATCTTTAGCATAAACAGTGCATTTTCAATATACTGAAAATAAGTTGGTTCAAAAAAAGTACATTACACACTGAAAAGTTTGAATATGAAATTTTATTCCCATGTCTTTTTCTGTTCTGGTGCTTAATCTTAATTTCATCCCACTTCCTCTGACAATGAAATCTGAAAAAATTCATTAAGATAATTTACAAGCAGATACACACTTAATTAGAAGCACCACAATTTTAAAACCGTCTTCTGTCACAGGGATTACTGAACAGACATTTAGAAGTCTATTTTAAAATGCAAAGTAATGATAATCAAAATAAAGCTCATCTTATATTTCTCAGCAAATAGTCCATTCTGACTACCCTGGTAATCCAACATTGGGTTATCTGATATAGGCGGGCCAGAGGCTATCTAAACAGAAGACGACAGCGCTGTGACGTCGAAGTCATTAGTAAACATTGCAAGATGGCTATGGATGAACACCAGTTGTTTGAAACGGCTTCGGCCGCTACAATGACAGAGTTAGACTTGGCTTTTTATCTAAAACGGGAACAAAAGACGGCGCTCAAATCGTTCCTTTGCAAGGACGTTTTTGCTGTTTTGCCGACCGGATACGGTAAGAGTCTAATCTACCAGTTAGCTCCACTGGTAGCTAAGCGTATGGGGTTTATTGTTGTCATTGGTCGTAGTGTTATCCTATTGCGTGCAGTGAGATTTTCAAATGCATGCTTGGTGGCGCCCCTCGAGCTGGGCGATTTTCATTAGTCGACGCCAGATCATTAATCTTTTAGATTTAGGTCTGGATTTCCAGGCTACATTCTGACTGCAGAAATGGATAATCTGAAAACATTAGCTTAGCTTTTCTACTTTTACCATAAACTACCAAATCAACCGTTTGGTTGAGCATGTTTTTTCAGGCACCAAGTTTTTTCATGGCACCAAGTAACATAATTTTGTAAAGTTAAGGCTCTTATAGTGTAATATTTCAAAAAATATGTTTACCTTGCAAAATTTCAACAAAAAACAGTTCACATGGCAGGAGTGAATTTTTTTTTTTTTTTTTTTTTTTTTTTTCTGAAATCCATGTTAGAAGACATGTTGTGACAAGTGCTGTTGATTGACACTGTGACATCTAGTGGATTTTTTTGGCATAACATACCTCAACCAGATGGTAGAGATGGCTCAATCATCTTAAAGGGGGGGGTGAAATGCTATTTCATGCATACTGAGTTTTTTACACGGTTAAAGAGTTGGATTCCCATGCTAAACATGGACAAAGTTTAAAAAATTAAATTGTACGTTTGAAGGAGTATTTCTGTTCCAAAAATGCTCCTTCCGATTTGTCACAAGTTTCGGAAAGTTTTTTTCGAGTATGGGCATGTGTGACGTCAGATGTAGCGGAATTTCCTTATACAGGTCCTAAGGGCACTTCTCCGGAAGAACCGCGCGTGCACTTGTAGACCAGAGCAAGAGAGAAGAGAGCGAAAGCAGTACGCCCATCAAAGCGCTATGCTCGGCTTTAGGGAAGTCAATGTCACCAAAGAAGTGGGTTTTTGGTTGCCAGGGCAAGACAACCCTGCACAGATTCCCAAAGAACCCAGCGTTAAGGGACCTGTGGATGGAGTTTGTTTTTCCAGAGCATCATACGGAGGTTGTGCAAGGTTGTTCCCTGCATTTCGACGATGATTGTTTTATAAACAAAGCCCAGATCGACGGATTTGCAGATCGTCTAATGCTTAAGGATCGAGCAGTCACAATGATAAAGTTTCGCGGTCGCAGACGGTGAGTAAGAAACTGCTTCAAATGTCTGTGTGTTGTTAGCTCGGCGCGTTAGCACTGCTTTAGCACACCGCCCACACGGCCCGCCTCCAGCCGCTCGTTTTTTTCCGGAAAGACCCGGTACAGCCTATCTTTCTTTTATAAATATAATAAAACTAAAGACTTTTTGGAGATATGAAGGATGTAATAACTCTATAGGTACTCAAGATTAACAGGAGATTGAGTGAAAATGAGCATTTCACCCCCCCTTTAAGTTAAGTTAGGTACTCCGAGTCCTTTCAATAAAATATAGTAACTCAAAATGTGCTCAACCATTTGGTTGAGCAGGCAGACATTAATAAGCTTAAACTTAAATGTTTATGTACCTCCGTTTGGGATAGACCAAATTGTTGAAGCCCTGTAGATATACACACAGAAATAAAGAGAAAATATAGTTGCAAGCAGCAATCCGGGGCCAAGCCGCTGAAAGGGCCAGAAGAGCAAAAACCGTAGAAATAGAATGTACATGAAGAACAGATTTCAGGTTCAATAGTACAGAGAGGATGAAATCAAAATGAAATCAAAATGAGAAAATGAAGTTCTGATGAGAATGAACACAGAATGAAGAAAAAAATATTTATTCACTTATTTCTAATCCAATTCCAATCCAAAACACTCTTATTTCAAGAGTAAGAAATATTAGTATAGCTCTTACCCGGATAATAAAGGAATTGAAATATACAATATTTTTTACTTGAACCCTCTATCTATTGGTCAGGTGTCTGTCAAATAAAAATGAAAAACCGCACTCTAATTAAATCTCATATATTTATTTATTTATACCATGTCCACACAGACGCATTTCAGCCTAACCCATCATTGTGCTTAGGCACTCCCACTCAAGTTGCTAAGCCATTCATCTCATTGTGCCACTTGGCAGACATGCATATTTACACAGCTGACGAAATTCAATAGTTCAAGTGAGAATCAACTCAAAATGAAGAATTTGTATAAATATGCACTGCATGTTATATTTAAGTTATCAGAAAGACACAATGTCTTGAACAGAAACAACTTTTGCACCACTTCTGGCCACAGTACCTCTTGTGGACTGGGCATGTGCCACACAGGATTCGAACCCACAAGCGGAATGGTTTGGGGCTTGTAGCCCGTGGTTTTACTGATTGTTAACCAATTAGCATGCTAAGCTAACTAGCATAAGACATAGAGGTGTAACGATTCATCAACTACATCGATGTATCGATTTATATTCTTAATGATCCAACTACATCGATTTGTGCTCGGCAAGTTATATCGATCTAGACATATATCGATCTAACATCGTTTTAAAAGGTAATGAATCGATTGTATCGATACTATGAAATAACGCATTGGATTTAAGCACATCAGACTTTATAAGGATGTTTTTTTCTTAGCACTTTTAATGATAAAGGTGTTAAACGTTACTCGATTCAGTCTGCCTATCTGTGACGTGATCGCCATGCGTGACGCGCCAGCAGCAGCACAAAGACAACAAGCAGCGCAAAGTCTCTCACCTCAGAAAAACGGACTTTCCTGTCCTCTCAGCCGCTATACTATGGAAGTAAAAGAATGTCAAATGTTTTTGAAACAAAAAGCCTGTTGAATTGCACTACTTGAAAAAAAATAGGCATTGCATTAACCATGCTTGCATTTTAATGCATTGTATTTTTAGGGCTTGCATTTTTATGGGCTGAAATTCAACATGGTTGAATATTTAAGCTGTGAATATTTCAATTAAAAACATTTCAAACACATTTTCATTATTAAAAATTCAATAATCCATATTCACCTTTCATATTTCACTTCCAAAATATTCAAACTGTTTAAAAATACAACCTATAATATTCAACAGGCAATTTTCGGTCCATTTTATTTCGCTTTGCAAATTCGCTTCCACAAATTCAGTGGTTCAAATTCGACAGTAAATTCAACGGAACTGCAGGAAAAGCAGTAGATTACCGAGATACTCTCCATCTGCTGTTAGTCAACCTCACCAGCAGGAGGTGCAAAAGCGCTTGTTGTTGACGAAGACCAGCAACAGTTAGAGCAAGCCATTCATTCATAAAACTCATTTAACAGCAATGCAAGTGTATTTGTGATTATTATGACGGCGGTTTTATGTTAAATTCAGTGTCTTTACGGTTACTTTCCCTGTGTAGCCTACAAGCATCTTTCTCTACCGTAAACAAGATTATAATGTTATTCCCCGATGCGGATATACAGATCCAATATTACATTTTTGAGGTTAACATATATTTCTCTTGGTTGTTTAGTGGCCTTAACTTTATATTGTGGCGATGTGCTGCATGCAAGCTATTAGGGTTTCCCTCAATAGCCTACTTAAGGATTCCCCAGCTGGACATATAAAACGCTTAACGTATAGCTTAATGGACTAATTACAGTGATATAAAAGACCAAACTCGCAGGCAAGCAGATTGACTCAGAATAACCCGCAAAGTTTAATGCTGAGTGTTTCCCAGTGATAGACTGGCATAAAGTTGGCTTGACGTTGGACATTCGCACATTTAGGGACCGTCTCTAAAGTGTATACGACTTTGGTATACACGTTTCTAACTTCAATAGCATTTGAATAGAACGACTTACAGTCATAAAACCAACTGTAAAGTGTTCATGTAGTGTCAGGCATACTGCGCACCCTTTGGATTTTTGATATTTATTCAAATAAATTAAAGTTTGCTATTGAAGTTAGAAACGTGTATGCCAATGTTTTATGCAACTTTTGAGACGGTCCCTAAATGTGCGAATGTCCAATGTCAATCCAATTTTACATTTATTAGGCTACGTTTAGTCATTTATTTAGCAGACGCTTTTATCCAAAGCGATTTACAGTTAAACTAACAATAGGAGGACAATATGCAAGTGCTATGACTCTAGTTTAAGCTAATGCAATACACGTAGGCATAGCCTACTATACTATACTATATATATATATATACTGTAGAGAGAGAGAGAGAGAGAGAAAAGAGAAGAGAAAGTGTTAGTATTGATCAAGTGTTGATTTTATGCCAGTATATCACGAAACGCTCTGCATGAAACTTTGCGCGTTACGTTCATATTAGTCCATCTAGCCTATATAGTAGCCTACAGCCTACATCCCCAATAAGGTGCGAGTTTGGTCTTTCATATCACTGTATTAGTCCATAAACTACGTTAAGCGTTTTGTCCCGACAGAAGGGGAATCCTCGAGTGTGAGGTATTGAGGGAAACCGATTATAATCCTGTTCATGTAGAGAAAGCTGATGACATGTAGGCTACACAGGGAAAGTAACAATGAAGTTATTGAATGAAACATAAACACAGCTTTTGTGTCTTTATCATCTTTTCCGCATATATACTGACACGGATAATCATTTTCATTTTATGAATGAATGGCTTGCTCTAACTGTTGCTGGTCTTCGTCAACAACAAGCGCTTTTGCACCACCTGCTGGTGGGGTTAACTAACAGCAGATGGGGAGTATCTCGGTAATCTACTGCTCTTCCTGCAGTTCCGTTGAATTTACTGTCGAATTTGAACCACTGAATTTGTGGAAGCGAATTTGCAAAGCGAAATAAAATGGACCGAAAACTGCCTGTTGAATATTATAGGTTGTATTTTTAAACAGTTTGAATATTTTGGAAGTGAAATATGAAAGGTGAATATGGATTATTGAATTTTTAATAATGAAAATGTGTTTGAAATGTTTTTAATTGAAATATTCACAGCTTAAATATTCAACCATGTTGAATTTCAGCCCATAAAAATGCAAGCCCTAAAAATACAATGCATTAAAATGCAAGCATGGTTAACGCAATGCCTATTTTTTTTCAAGTAGTGCAATTCAACAGGCTTTTTGTTTCAAAAACATTTGACATTCTTTTACTTCCATACTATACTGCAGTAGCGCGCACTCTTCAATTGCACGCGCAAATGCGGCGGCGCGCGCTGCAGGCTTATATCGTTTCACTAGCCTATATATAAAGCACAAAATAAACTACAAGCATGCAACGCTTTAAATTAGAAAAAACGTGTTGTCCAGATTCAGTATCTGCGGTCAGATGATGTTGTCAGGCTATATGTCCGTGTCATTATTCTATCATTATTTTCTTTTTTTTAATGATTTGTACTTTATTGATTTTCTCATTTACAAACAAGAAATTATATAAACCTGCATGTACTTGACATATAAACAAACAAAAAATCTGATATATGCATAAAACAACACAGTTTACCAATAAATGGTAACAATATAATAGTAACAACATAAATAATAAATAAATAAATAATAATAATTAGAACAGTTTGAAAACAAAACTAAAAAAAAAAAAGAGAAAGGGGTGTTGCCAACATAATAAGTTCCCACTATAATGTAAATCATATTTACCATGACCGTTATTTTTTTATTTATTTTTTTCGTCCTGCCACATGTTGCTACTACTGTGGGTTACAGAAATGCAAAAATTTCTCCCATTTATCAAAATATACATCAATCCTCCCATGCACACTATAGGAGAGTTTTTCAAAGGCTGCGACCTGCCCTAAATCTGAAAGCCACTCAAAAATCGGAGGCCTTCCGGAAGATTTCCAGTTTTTTACAATAACACGTCTGCCCAGCATAATGCAGCTCTGTATCCACTGTAATTCATTTTTTTTAACATGACTTAAAGGCCTACGGTCACCAAGAATGTATAAACTAGGACAGAAATCATACTGAGTCTGTGATATCTTTAAAATATAGTCATGTATCTCTCTCCAGAAATACTGGACTTCTGAGCATTGCCATAAGACATGAAATAGGTTGCCTTCCTCTCTCTGGCATCGCCAACATTCATGATTATCCTTAAAACCTGCTATAAACAACCTTCTGGGTGTCCAGTAGAATCTGTGTAAAATTTTGAATTGTATGAGACGTGTTCTAATATCTCTAGACATCAATTTTAAATTACCAGTGATCCTCCCCCATTCCTCATCTTCAAATGAGCATCCCAAGTCTTTTTCCCAATTTATCTTAACCGCAGAGCTAATATTTTGGCCCATCTGACTAATAAAAAAGGAATAATATTTAGATGCCTCGTGACCAGTGCCCACAATATTCCGGATCATCTTGAGAATGTTTTTACCCCTGGGAACATAAGAGGGGGAGGAAAAAATGCTTTGGAGCATATGTCTCATCTGAAGATATCTCCAGAATTGATCATTAGACAAGATGAATTTTTGTTTAAGTCTTCCAAAAGACATCAATGCATCATCCTCAAAAAGATCTTCCAGAACATTGATATTTTTATCTACCCATTCCTTCCAAAACACAGGTGTTCCACCTATTAACAACTTTGGATTGGCCCAAATAGCAGACGAAGGGCTTAGAAAGGGGTCAAACCCCTAAAATACAAGAAGTTTTCTTCCAGACTGTTTGTAGATGGGAAATAATTGGATGATTGCGCACTGATAGTGGTAGTTTTGTTATCAGCAAGGACTCAAATGGTAAATATGGACAAACAGATTTTTCCATGGCTAGCCATGGGGGAGCTCGCTCTGGAGGTAACATCCATTGTCCCAGGTGCCTCAAACTAAATGCAAAATGATACAAAGATATCTTGGGGAGACCTAGTCCTCCCCTCTCAACTGGTAGCTGCAATTTCTCTAGCCGCATTCGAGGCTTCTTCCCATTCCACAAAAACTGTTTGCATATCCTATCAAATATACTGAAATATTTTGAATGGACACAGATGGGCAGTGAGCTTAAAACATAATTAATTTTAGTTATGGAGTTCATTTTTAGTACATTCACCTTGCCCCAAAGGGAAAGAAAAAGTGGTGCCCATCTCGCTACCCCACAACTACCCCAGGGAAGCTGGCATTTCCTCGAATTGCCACAGCTAATGGTTCCAATGCCAAACAGAAAAGTAAAGGGGAGAGTGGACACCCCTGACGTGTGCCCCGACCCAGTCTGAAGTATGGAGAAATGACACCGTTGGTTTGCACAGCAGCCTCTGGATGTTTATATAAGAGCTTGACCCATTTTATAAATATCGGTCCAATTCCAAAAGCTTCTAATGTTGTGAACAAATAAGGCCACTCAACACAATCAAAGGCCTTCTCGGCGTCAAGTGACACCGCAGCAATAGGAGAGTTATCGTTCCTAACGGCCCACATAACATTAATGAAGCGTCTGATATTATCAGAAGAGTGCCTATTTTGTATGAAGCCGACCTGATCAGGATGTATTACAGCCGAGATTACTTTTTGTAAAGGGTTGGCAAGAATTTTAGAGAGTATTTTGACGTCTAGCGGAATCAATGAAATTGGTCGGTAGCTGGAACAGTCGGTTGGGTTCTTTCCCTTCTTTAAAATGACAGATCAAAGCCTGGTACAAAGTTGGGGGTAGCACTTGCCTGTTGAAAGCCTCCTCATACATATCTTTTAATAAGGGTGTTAGTTCTGAGGAGTAACATTTAAAAAATTCGGCTGTAAACCCGTCTGGTCCTGGAGCCTTCCCTGTTGGTAAATTCTTAATCACTTCTGAAATTTCATCCTCTGTTATGGGAGAATCCAAGAGATCCCGTTGATTCTCACTGAGAAATGGGATATTAAGTCCACAGAGGAAGTTTTTTATTCCTTCCTCAGAGGAACTACTGCTAGAAGTGTATACATTTAGATAGAAATCCCTAAATGCGGCATTAATATCCATGGACTTATTTACAAGGCATCTCCCAGGGGGTTGAATAGCACATATTGAGGTAGAGGATTCCCTATGTTTAATATATCTAGCCAGCATTTTCCCTGCTTTATCTCCAGATTCAAAGGATTTTTGTCTAATTCTGAACAAGTCAAATTCAACCTTCTGAGTCAGGATATTATTATATTGATACTTTAGTTGTACTTAGTCTAAGATTACCATGGTTCATTTTCTGTTTCAAATTATTTTCTGCTTCTTTGATCCGCCCCTCTAGTTCAGACAACTTATTGCGCTCTAACTTTTTCTTAGCTGAGGCGTACTGTATAATGACCCCTCTAACATATGCTTTAAGCGCCTCCCATGCCACTCCTACTGATGGAGCTGAATTTAGATTAGTAGATAAATAAAAATCAATTTGTTCTTTCAGTAAATCTTTAAATGCTGGAATATGTAACAAAGTGGAATTTAACCTCCATCTGTATGATCTTTTACTAATGTCCAATGGCATAGATCTAGGAATACTGGTGCATGGTCTGAAATCAATATGTTGCCAATTGTACATTTTAGCAGGGAGGGTACAATGTTTTTAGAAATAAAAAAATAATCAATACGTGAATATGTGCTATGTGGTGATGAAAAGAAAGTATAATCTCTACCAGATGGATTAAGCAACCTCCAAGCATCAATGAGGCCCAAAGAAGTACACACTTGTTTTAACATAGAGGCTGATCTAGGGGTCCGAGTGCTGCCCGGATGGCTGCAATCTAAAATAGCATCTACTACCACATTCATATCTCCTGCCCATATGACCGGATAGTCACCTAGATCACTCAGAATGCCTTCTAACGTGGCAAAAAAAATGGGGTCATCACTGTTTGGAGCATGTGTATTGGCCAGGATGTGTGGTTTCCCGTGTAACTCTGCCAGTGTAACTATGATCCTACCCTCCTTATCATGCTTTTCCTTTATACATTTAAACTGCAAGTTTTTATTCATCAGAGTGATTACTCCTCTACTCTGACTGGAGCCGGTGCTGAAAAAAACATGTCCAACCCAATCTTTGCATAATTTCTGTGACTCCTGTTCAGATAAGTGGGTTTCTTGTAGAAAAATAATATCAAGTTTTCTACACTTAAGACTGACAAGCACCTTTTTCCTTTTAATAGGATTCCCCAAACCTTTAACATTCCATGTGGCAAGACGTAGATTACAACTATTTTGGACTGACTTGGCCAGTTATAAAAGGCATATTACTAATAATCTTAGGAACCCTAACATGAAAGTGCAAACTGAACTGAACCAACCCCCAAACAAAAATCAAAAAACAAAGAACAAAAAAACAAAAATGCAAACGAACACCTTTGTCCGTGACTGCACGTTGAATGTGGTACATAGCTGTCACTGCTGGCAGCACTACATGGCTACAGATAACTGACAACTGAGATCTAAATGCAGAAATAATAAAGTTATTATATTATTATTCCCTTAAAAAAAAAAAGGGGTTAGCTACTTTGGTATCTAGAAAAATTATACTATAGACGAATTATAACAGGATCATGTAATACAAATGGGAGGCCCGCAAAACTAACATCCGAACGTAACTTATTTGTTTAGGCCCAGTTCAACAACGGTCCTTTAAATATTGTGCCATTTGTAATATACATCCCAAAATAATATTGCCTTGGTAGTCAGAAAAAAAAAAAAAAGTGTCTCCAGCAGGGTAAAACAAGAAAAATGCAGTCAGTTATTCAGGCCAGCGAAACCGATTAAACAAAATAGCGTCATTAGGCAGTATAGCCGATGCTCAAAGACTACGAATAAAGGCCAGAGCTTTCTTGGGATCATTAAATCGCTTAGGACCATCTTTTAAATCGATCCTTAGCGTAGCTGGAAAGAGCAAAGCAAATTTGATCTGACGATCGTGTAGAGCTTTTTTGCATTCCTTAAAGGCGTTCCGTTTCTCCTGTGTAATCTTCGAAAAATCAGGGAATATTAGGATGGAATTGCCGTTCCATTGAAGCTGTCTCTTCTCCCTGGAAGCACGTAGAATCAGATCCCTCGTCCCGGAACGCATGAATCTAGCAATAACTGCTCGCGGTCTTTCGTTCGGCAGAGGTCTAGGGGCAGGGGCAAGTGCTCTGTGCGCGCGTTCAAGGTCCCAGCCATGTGATGGAGTTGGCATACCAAGTATCTGAGGTAGCACCTCTTCGAGGAAAGCCTCCATGTCTGTCCCTTCGTTGCCCTCCGGTATTCCTAGAAATCGTAGGTTATTGCGTCTGCTTCTATCTTCCATGTCCGTGATCTTATCTCGAAGCACCTCAATTTCGGCCATCCGAGCGGGGGGGTTGGATTGCAGATCCCTGTCATTTGCCTCCAGAAATTCCACTCTCGCTTCGACATCGCTGATTCTTTCCATTAGTGCTGACAGTTTCCCTTCCATAGACGTGGTGGCCTTGTGAATCTCTTTCAAGCTTTGCATTTCCTCGGACATTTGTTTTAGTATGTTAAAAATGCTCGCGATGTCCTCGGCTACCTTCCCCTTGCTCGCGGCGGGGTTGTCAGAGTTCGTTGGAGAAACTGTTGTGTTGTCATCTCTGGCGCCATTTGGGGTCGCATCGCCCCCTCTCAGGGCCTTTTTTATGCTCGATTGCACTGTTTTCTGCTTACAGGCCATTTTCTGTAACTTTTGACTCTTCCCATCTTCTTCAAGAAGAAAAATTGTCGAATTAACCGTTTAGGATTATAAGTAAGGATAAATAAAATGTGCCGCTACAAGCAGTGTTAAACTACGCTGCCATCCACCTCGACCGCGTCACGTGACTACATCATTATTTTCATAACTTGTAACGAAATAAAGTCTCTCATCTCAGAAAAACGAAATCTCATGTCCTGTCATCGTTATACTGTGCTCGTAGCGTGCACTCTTTAATTGCACGTGCATAATTAATTGATACCTGATTCCCTTTCAAGAATTTTTGGCTAAAAAGTCACTGAATCGATTTCAAGTCACTGAATCGTTTCGTTCTAAATGGACCAATATCGTCCTTGAATCGTATCGACATCCACGAATCGCGATACGAATCTAATCGTTGTTAAAACGAATCGTTACACCCCTAATAAGACAACAAACACAGGGAAAAGTTTAAAGTTAATGAGATACTTGTGGTCTCTCCTGCTGGCATACAATAGACTGGATGTCAATGTCAATGTTAGTGCAGCCAATCCTCATGAGCTGAAACAGAACGTCATCGCTGATCCTGTTTCTCTCTTTCGACTTTATATGTTTCATTGTGGAGAAGCTGCTCTCGCAAATGTACATGCTCCCAAATATGCTGGCCATTGACAGTGCAAAATCCCTGAGAAGTGGAAAGCGGGACTCTGGTAGTAACCTCCAAAATGAAACTCCCCCTCTCACTGCGCTTTGCTTGAAAAAACGTGTCTGACTGAATTTCGCAGAGTTCAAGCTGCAACACGGAGGGTTGCTCGCTGACAGCAACAGAGAGGGGGTCAGTGAATAACGCTATTTGTGGCTGCATGGCGTGAAAATCATGGAAGCGGCACTTAAACTGCTGCTGCAGTGTTTTGATGTCGGCTCTGTATTTGTGAAAAATGTTCTCGCATTCAGGGACATCTCTCCACATCTCTTCACAAGTGGGAAAGTGTGCCAAATTTTGACGATTGGATGAAAATCCTTCTTTGAAAAGCTCTAATTTACACCGAAATGCATTCATGTGTGCGTAAAGGTCGGATCCAGTTTGGCCTCGCCCCTGTAACTGTGTGTTCAGGTGATTGAGGTGTGAGGTAACGTCCGTAATTGTAACTGTGTGTTCAGGTGATTGAGGTGTGAGGTAACGTCCGTAAGGAAGGCCATATCGCAAAGAAACTCTGTGTCTCTGAGTTTTCAGGGTGTAGGCACTTGTATCGCCTCAAACACTGTCCTCAAAAAAAACAGGAATTTCGGTGCGCAACGCAAAAAACCACTCCAGACACTTTCCTCGGCTCATCCATCTAATCTCGGTTTGCATTTATAAATCCCCATACGCCGCGCTCACTTCATCCAAAAAAGTCCTGTGACTGAGAGACCTATTCCCTCTTCGGATGAGATTTGTAACTTTAGTCACCTGGGGCCGTATTCACAAAGAATTTTAAGGCTAAAAGTAGCTCCTAACTGGCGAATTTAGGAGCAACTCCTAAAAATAATGGGCGTGTCACTCGTAACTTTAGGACTCCTAATTTTTTTGACTAAGAGTAATTCACGAAGCATTTTAGCCCTAAAAGTAGCACCTAAGCCTGGGACAGCTTAAAAGAAGTCGAGAGGACTCCTAACTCACTAAGACCTTCACAAACCGCTTTTTGTGGCATTTCACGCTGCGATGTTTTGAAATGCGTGTGCGGCGGCTACAGGAGCTTCCAATCGCCAGGGAACAATTCTGCATTGTAGGCATAACTAGGGATGCAATAACGCCAACAACAACCAAAACTAGGCTACTCATTGCATGTAAACTAATTGTAACGTTTCATTGTGAATCAAATTAAAATGTTCTTCTCTTTGCAAACGTAGGCAGAGGCATATAGTGACAGATTAATTCAATAATGTTGCAAAGATATTGCATCAATCCATATGTTTCATTAGGCTACTAGGCTATTTGTTTTGCCTTACTCTTTATTCATTTAGGCTATTTATTCAGTTATTCATCATCTTCCGTCCTTCGCACTACTTGTGTAGCGCACGCATTCTCAGACCTGTCACCTGTCACTCATCATCGTAGGGGAGGTGTTTGGAATCATTCCCGCATTACAATCATCAGCCAATCAAGGTGGTCACTTCAGTCAAGCTCGTGCATGAGTAATGACGTCATCCATAGCAACGAAGACTCACTCTTAGATTAGGAGTTGTCATTTTTCTTTACTAAGAGTAGGTCTGAAAGGCGTTGTGAATAACTTTTAAGAGAAAACTCCTAGCTAAAATCTTTTAGTGCGATTTAGGAGTACTCCTAGTGGTAAGATAAAATGCTTTGTGAATACGGCCCCAGATCCATAACGTGACTGAAGTTAAGTGTCTTGGCACAGAGAGCCTCCTGTAGAATTAAAATAAAGATTAGATTCAGCGCTAAAATCTACACATATCCTGTCATATTAATCTCATAAGGCCGCCCATATTCATAATCATAAAAAGTGAGCTGAAGATAAAACAACTCACCTGATGGATGATGCAGTGTAGTATAGGACAGTCCACCCCACTCTGTTGGAGGAGCCCGGCGAAACCATTGTGTTTTCCTTGCATCGCAGGTGCGCCATCAGTAACGACGGCTGACAGCTTGACAGACATACAAAATGTGCAGAGCAGCGGGTCCCAAGGACTGGAGTTGAGAACCACTGGTATACTGTATCATTACCATTTGGAATTGGTTCAGATGTGGTAAAACCCGTGAAACCAACACTTCTATGGTATTTGAAAATTGACCCGCGGGCCACACTGAGTGAGGAGGCGGGCCGCCAGTTGCCCATCCCTGCTTTAGAGGATAACCTTTCAGGCACTTAACAATTTCTCCTAATAGAACTTTGTTTCTAATAGTAAAAAAACAATGTTTTTTGTCCTTAAAGACACATGACATTTTATATTTAGAATATGTGCAGACATTTAAACTTTTTTTTTTGTGAGAAACACCACTTTGCAGACCCTCCCTATAGGCATGCATGTATGTATGAAATTTATGGTGGAGGACTTCCCACAATGAATGCATGTATGGTGTTTGTTAACATACATACAAGAACATTATGCATGTCTAAAGGTGTCTGAATTGTGTATGTGTGCATGTACTACACACATGTATGTAGGTATTTATAAATGTGCTCATGTGCTTGTATGTGTCACAGGTCGGGGTGGAGCGCCAGCGGGCCGCCCACCCCTCGCTTGCGTACCGCCCCTGGGGAGCTGACCGTGGACACGAAGGGAAACGGCGGACACAGAATTCAAAATAAATATGCTCTTTATTAAATAATAAAAACAATCTTAAAAAGTCTCTTCTTCGTGTATCTCAGCACTTTCAGACAGAGAGAGGAATGAACATAATTCACAGTTTCTGCGTTCTCTTCTTCAGCGTTCTCTTCTTCGGGGCTCGGACAGAGAAGAGGTTAATAGTATTTCACCAGCGTAGCTGTGCACTCACAGGGCTCAGGCAGAGAAGAGGTTAATAGTATTTCACCAGCGCAGCTGTACACTCACAGGGCTCAGGCAGAGAAGAGGTTAATAGTATTTCACCAGCGCAGCTGTACACTCACAGGGCTCAGGCAGAGAAGAGGTTAATAGTATTTCACCAGCGCAGCTGTACACTCACAGGGCTCAGGCAGAGAAGAGGTTAATAGTATTTCACCAGCGCAGCTGTACACTCACAGGGCTCAGGCAGAGAAGAGGTTAATGGTATTTCACCAGCCCAGCTGTACACTCACAGGCTCAGGCAGAGAAGAGGTTAATGGACAGCTGTGACTGCGAGTGAACAGCAAAAACACAATTCCCACACTCTGTAAGGTTTCACTCGTGCTCACTTCCACAATAGAACTGCAATTCCACAGACTCACGGTGCAACCAAGGCTTACACCTGCAATCCAGCCGAAGTCTTCTGTCTCTCTCTCTTTCTCTCTCTCCCACGGCCTCCCTCCACGGCTTCCGCCTCGGCCTCGGCCTCTCTCTCTCCCTCACGTGCTGCGTGCCTCACATGTCGACCTCCTCCTGCTGCTGCGTCTCCCTTTTTAATCCGTTTGGAAACCGCATCTCAATTGCCGCCCCAGCTCTCCTCCTCTCACACCTGTCAGCGATTCCACTCGATTGCCCCGATCGGCCATAACACACGGAGAAAACCGGAACCGGCCTGGTGTTGCACCGGAAGTGCTCCCCCGTAACAACAACTCCCGTGCACAAGGTTCCGGCTCCGGTCGCCCCGTGACATCTGCATGTTGTCCATGTGTACATGGATACATCCATACATGAATGCGCACATTATGTAGGTCTGAAGGTGTCTTTAATAATGTGTATGTGTGGATGTAGTACGTAGGGATTTATATAAAGGTGCACAGTTTCATGTGTGTATGCATTTATGTACGTGTCAGAAGTGTATGAACGCATGTATACATTTATTTGTTGGGATGGGAAGTTATTTTTGTAGACTGAGGGGTCTTTTTTGGGTTGTATGACTGAAGATGGTATAGTGGATGTTGGAGTAGTTGGATTGTTGCAGAGATGGATGTTGAAGGAGAAGGGTGTGCTTTCTGGGAAGTCCACCATAATTTGTTCTAGATATTCGTGGGATGGAAAGAGTGTAGTGGAGGAGTCTGTAGGTGATGGTGTGATTATGATGTTAGGTATGTCAAATTGCTTGGTGTGAGGTTTGATTGTTTCGATGTGTGTTCGGGGCAATCCAGCAATCCGGCGCCAAACTGCTGAAAGGGCCAGAAGAGATAATTAAAAAAGATGATGCAAGGCAGGACCATGTCAATAGAGTAGCTTAGTAGCTCCGCATATGAAGTGCTTTCCTCCAATTGAAATTACTATATCTCTAGGCTAATACATACTCTAATGGACCAACACTAAGGACTATAACACGAACCACAGCCAATGTGAGTTTGAACATTTAATTACAAAACATATGAACAATTTCACACTCATAACTCATCCAGAGCTTCAGCAGTTTCTTTATAGCCGCAGTATTGCCCGTCAGGAGCTGGATATCTCTGTCTGATGTCCTGAACAACACAGGCAGGCAAAACAAGACGATAGCCTTTCCCCAGTCTCTCGCCTTGCAGGACCCATTCCACGAAGTGACGGTAGGCTGTTAGGCGATATTGTCTACAAAACAGTAAGCACAACGTTAGTGTTGCAAGCTATTTGCACCTACAGTAGGCTAGCATAGATTTAAATATAACAACGATAGCTCAGCTGACTACGTGGGAAGAACATTGTTAAAATGCTGGGTCTCCAAACTCTGTACATGACGTGTTGGTTACAAAATACTCACTTTACACTCAGGCGTCCGTTTGTCACTGTGGGCTTTGGCTGGCATTTCCAATTCACCTTCATGATCCTGAAATAGGTTTCCAGGACCCCCCTGTCCATGTGTGGATCAAAGCTAGGGTGTTCTGTTACACATGCTGCCGGTGCCGTTTCCTCAGCAGATTCAGCGATTTTCTTCCAGAAGAAAATGGTATTGCTGAAATTCGTGACAGCAATAGGATTCTCTATCTGTGTCCATAGGCGCACAGTGAGAGCACTGACACCACCAGTCCACCCCAGCTCGAGTCTGCCCAGATCTTGTTACTCTGCTTCAGCAGCTGCTCCGGCTGTCTATTGTTCTTCCATCATCCGCAACTGTTCCTCACTGTATTGCGGCTCGTACAAGAGTAGTCACAAGCATCGGATTCGCGCATCAGATCTTCTAAATCCCCCTCTTGCCATATCATCTTCAAAACTACCTTCCGCCATCGTGGTTAGCCTACAACTCAGCTTTCTCTACAGAGCAAGAGCCTGTTAGCTTAGCTTAAAAAAAAAAAAAGATGTCTAACACTATTTGTACATTTCTGTGAGTGAGATCCCACCCCCTATGGGCGGGTTGAAAACATGCGGAACTAGCTACTACTACTGACTGTAGTCTTTAGCCTCTGGACAAAAAAAACCCCTCAGATGACGCTAAATGTTTTGGCTGCAGACCATTTAAAGAAAGGATAGTAATGCTTTGAAAGGGAACTTTATTTGAAACATAAGCTTAACATAATACAAGTAGCTGGTTTACACCAGTTTAATCTGAGTAAAACAAAAATCCATAGGCTACATGGTTTGTACAATAAATTAAATGCATACACAAAATAACTTGTTGCATAAATACAGAAGTAAAATAAATAAAATATTTGTATTTAAAACAACATACTATTGAAATTGGCTCCTAGTATGAAATTGTTTTTAAAAGGAAAATGGGGTTCCATTTACTTTTGTGGAGTGGCTGGGATACTATCTTCTCTATCAAGAGGGTGAGGAGGTGAGAGTGGTGTGGTTTTGGTTGTGGAGTCTTTTAAGAGGGAAAGTCCTCTTTTAGAAGGCACTCAAGTTCTTCTAGATCAGAACTTGGAGTAGGTGTGGGTGGTGAGACGGTGATCATTGGGATGGCTGTCTGGTTTATGGATGGATAGGCTGATGGATAGGTGAGCTGGGTGACATAGTTGTGGTGAAGTGTAAGGGTCATTGTTGGCAGGTTCAACACAGAATCAGTGATTGTGTCTGGTGTGGCGGTGTGGGGAATCTGCTCTGCTGACTGAATTACTTGGTTTTCAATGTTGACTGTTTTGATGTCGTTGCATGTGGTCAGATGATTAATTTGGCAGATGTGTGCACAGAAATTACATTGGATTTGTAATATGTGTCACATCTGTGACATCACTCTGGGGCATATCTGGGAGACAGTGTTTTAGTAGGCAAAGGTGAATGAGTTTCACTTTTGCGCCAATTATTTGGGCTGTAATACTTTCTGACGTGGTCTCTTCTACAGTACATGTGGTGTCAGTGCAGACGGCCATAGAAATTTGTGTGTCCTTTGTGGTGGAGAGAAATTTTCCCTGGAATGTTCTAAATGAAACGCTTGTGAAATCATACCAGGAGCCAATTTAAATTGTTTGTTGCAGGCCCCACATGGTTAGCTCAATCACTCCGGTTTTATCAGCAATTACATGTGTTCTCTTTTCTAGGAGAAATTCGATGTCATTTTGAAGGACATTGTGCCCTTCACTTTTTAACTCAATTGCTTTTTCTTTGATGTTCACCTTAAGAAAACAAATAAATGTTTAGTAAAAGTATCTTATTGCAAAATTGAAAAATGCACTATAGACTCAATTAAATTGTCACATCTGAGGTACAACTTAACAGATAAAGTAAAAATAGGAGTGCTGGACATGCATTGTAAAGAAGTTACTTAATTTTACATGCATCAATGTTACAAGGTAAAATAAATATATGATAACCTTAATTTTAATGTTTGAATAGTAGCCTACCTACTTTCTGATACTCCAATTCCATTTCCAGAACCTGTGACCACAGTCACCTTCTGCTGGGAGGTGAAGATGGTGGGGTTGTAGGAATAGTCAACAGAAGGCAAACGAGATTTTCGACTTGTGTATGTACAAAATGGCTTTTTCACCATATTCATGCCTTGCTGGTTGCAAGACCACATCAGTTAGCTGTACAGGACATCTGAAATATGGGAGTTATATATGATTGAACAAGACAATTCTTGTTTTTGATTCCTGTTCAAAAGCTAAAATGTTGAATAAATGAGTTAATGATGATAAATAAAGAACAACTTTACCTATCTTTTTTCACAGTCTGAAAATGACTGTGGAGGTCTGGCTTGAATACCATAAGCTTTGATATTTTGTGTCGCTCCTGCAGTATTCCTTCAAAGTGAGGTCGCTTCATCCCTTGACGTAATGGAGTGATACTATGGATGTAGCCGGTCACACATTGATTTAGGTCTTTCTTTGAACTTGAACTTGCCATTTCTACATAAAAAAAAAAAAAAAATTATATAAATACATTGCTAGTCTAATTTAACAAACAGTAATTCATTAAAACAGATTTATATTTTAAACAGTTATGCACCTACAAAAAATAACATATTTGAAAAATAAATAAAATACCACATTCACATCAGTGGAAGTCACAGCTAAGAATTGAATCCACAGTGCACGGACAAATGAGTCAGTTGAATTAGCATATACAAATGGTTATCTTAATTGTTTAGACAAACAATTTAGTTCATAATTATATTTAAATAGTCATCTTAATTAACACACCTGATTTATGCATATTTGTAAAGGAAAACAAAAGCAGGTCCCAGGCACTCAGTCAAAATAACAGGAGAAGGATCAGGTTAAAAAGCCTTTAATGAATGTGGCTTAGGTCATTTAAAAAAAATAATATATGCACCAACATGTACCAACATGTTTCGACCAACAAAATGGTCTTCATCAGGGCAGTCACACAGAAGAAGAGAATGGCAGCAAATATAAGCAAGTAAAGTCACACCCATAAACCAAAACATCAATTAACCTAATAAGGTCCAAATTAGTCAATTAATCCAATGAAGCAATCAGGTCTACAGGATAGGGAAAATCAACAAAAGCAAACCAACAGGTGACCAACAAAGAAATAATGAAAACAAAACAAAAAAACCCCCCAAATATCTCCCAAAAACATCCCTCAATGTAGGTTATCTGGAGGAAAAAGAAATACATAAAAGTAAGTATCAAGTATGAACATAAGTAAAAAATAAATACGAGACCAAAACCAATGTACAGACATAGGTAACATGTCACAAAAAACATTTAAATTCTATGTCATCGTTCAAACCTGGATATCGAAGCGCATCCAGTTGATGGATCCAAAATGACTCGCGCTGGTTGAGTCTACGAATCCTATCACCACCTCTATCAAAAGGTCTCACATGTTCCAGGACCTCTATTTTTAGTAAAGAATCATTCTTGTTGTGCATATGTAGGAAGTGTTGGGCCATCTGATAGTCAGGGCTACTAATACAAATGGCATATTTATGTTCCGCCAACCGATCACGTAGACGTCTTTTAGTGCGACCTACATAAAACACGTTCTTACACGGGCACGATAACCGGTAAATAACAAATGTAGTGTTACAATTTATAAAATCTTTTATTTTGAATGTTCTGTTAGATTTAAAATCCACAAAAGATTTTGAGGGGATGATATTACTACAGTGAGGACAGTTCATACAACGATATAACCCAATAGGTCTCTTAAGCCAACTTTCATTCTTCTCAGGGGGTAGATAACTATGCACCAACTTATCTCGAAGAGTCGGAGCCTTTCTATAAGAAAATATAGGCGGTTGTGGAAAGACCTTTTGGAGGGACCTTGCTTATATTTGCTGCCATTCTCTTCTTCTGTGTGACTGCCCTGATGAAGACCATTTTGTTGGTCGAAACCTGTTGGTGCATATATATATTTTTTAAAATGACTTAAGCCACATTCATTAAAGGCTTTTTAACCTGATCCTTCTCCTGTTATTTTGACTGAGTGCCTGGTACCTGCTTTTGTTTTCCTTTGGATTTTTTCCCTACCCCAAGAGCACCTATCTTAAACTCCTCTGACTCTACCTGAGCGCCTGGTTGAGGCGCTGGTTGAGCGCCTCACAGATTATGCATATTTGTATTTTGCATTTCGAAGAGATAGTTAGATTATTTGCTACTCTTTACCAGCACACAATAAACTAACAATCTCTTAAAATTGCATAAAATATAATGATATGCAAAATCACAAGTTTTCACAAGTCTCCCTTAACAGCCATTGTCTTTAGCAAACATCAACCCTGACACAGCAAGAACACAATGTCAACTGGACAGTGTAATAACACTGACTGAATCACACAATAACTAAATGCAAGTTTCGCTGAATAATTAAAAACTTATGTTTTTGGATGGACTTCTCATCCTAGTTTACCACTACTGCTACTTTTACTTGTAGTAGTCAAAAAATAGCAGAGTATGTATCTCTGGGTGACCTACCACTTTGTAAATTAAGTACAGCAGTATACATAATATAATGGTTTTCCATTAAACGGAATTCAAACAAATAAACTTTGAGCACACTATGGCATACTCTGTGCCTTATTTCATATTCTTGTTTAGTTATGACTTCTCGTCAATATTCAACCAGAAAATCTCCCTTTTGAAAGTGGCGACAGCTTAAAACTCCTTGAACAGATTAGTCAGGAAAAAGGGGCAGTAAAAACAATACTTAAACACAGGCCTGTGTAATTCACGTTTAAATGATTTTATATATTTTATTTCAAATCCATCCTTATCTTAGAACATGGATGACAAATATGCAGCTTCATCTTTCGGTTTTAGTTTGGTCCGCCAGCCAGCTGCCGTCTCCTGCAAAGGCCCGATGATGTTTTTAGTCACTTTACAACATGATTTTTAGATATCAGTTTGGTATTTTTATTGATTTGAAACATGCAGCTTCTCTTTCTCAACCACATTGACTGCCACAAAAGTTTTTCCTTCATGTTTTTCGCATTCACACAGATCCGCAAAAATGACTAAAAACACTATTATTCATGCCAGGCCAGTAGTTGGCAACGACACTATGTGCCTATAGACTGAACATGTAATGTGTATGCGCATGACGTCACCATTTTAACAAATTCAAGTTTTTGTAGTTTACATGGAGATGATAACAGCAACCCATTTTCAAAAGTTTTTTTTTTTCAGGCCCCCAGAAGGCTGTTGTCGTGTAAATGAACAGCCAAAACGCATAAAAAGTTTTCCGTTTTTAGCAGACAACATTGTTGTCAAACTATACCCATCCACACGGATCCACGAAAATGACCGCTGTATTCTGCTGCCATGCCAGTAGATGGTGATGGAACACTATAGACTGAACATGTAATACACATGTGCATGACGTCATCAGAGATTTGCCTTTTTGTTAATTACACAGAGACTGTTTTCAAAAACGTTGAAACCCGTTTTCAAAAGTTAGCGATTTCAGGCACCCAAAACGAGTTGTTGTGTAAATGAACAGCCAAAACGCATAAAAGGTGTTATGGTTTTAGTTGAAAGCGGTGTCGTGTATTCTGAATTCAGGAAGGCAAAACAGGCACAGAACACTGGAAACCAAAACTGACTAAAATCATTACATTGACATTGTGGTTTTGAATAAAAATATTAGCAAATGTTACAATTAGACACTTTGTCAATATACTACTGACAGAATAATTAAAAGAAAAAAAATGATCTGACCGCATGATGGCACGCCTGATTAAATGCCCTATAAAGCAGCGGTTTTCAATAGGTGAGGCGCGCCTCCCCTGGGGGGCGCCAAAGAGTCACAGGGGAGGCGCGACATGTGAAGAGAAAATAAAAATAAACCATATACTCGCGTCGCGGTATTCTGGGTAAAAGCTACGCGGGATACTTGCGTCGCGGTACAAACGAGTGGACTGATTACTGATAAGTAGTAATGCTGACAGATTAAGCAATGACTCCTTCTGGCTCAACGTGTGCCGTTGTCAGGTGCACAAACAACACTCGAAAACTGAAGGATTTTATGTATGGCACCTGACTGTTTTCAACACAAAAGTTAGTGTAGGCCTGTTATGTATCCTGATTGACTTTATGATTAGTTAAATCTGTTTTGCACATGCATCGCCACAGAGTTAACCATTTCAGACAGTCCCGGACAGCCTCTGTCTTGTTCACTTCACGTGTGTGGGCGTTACGCACAGCTCAGTGTGGCCGCTCCAATTTACCTTCAATGAAATCTGTCAAAACGCGTCAAAAGAGGCAATACATTTACGCAGAACAGGGCCATAAACGCACAGAAAACGTGGCCGTGTGTGTCTGGAGTTCAGCGAGCTATGAAATATCTGATATTCCGATTGTCAAATACATGCAAGTGGAAGTGTATTGTTGTTTAAACACCTTTATAAAGATCGCGTTAGTTGAGCTGTATGCGCGATGGGCGCCGGCATGTTAGTTTGTGCCGCAGACGCAGTTCAGAGAATCGGATATGTTGGATTTACAACACGTGAATTCATCCACTTCTCCCGAAATACATTAAAGTAAGTGGCTGGTGAACTGGGAGAAGAATAGAGTAAACATTAAAGTTACTTACACAATGTATGAATAAAACGTGTCGAATTATAATGGAAAGGATTATTAGGCCTATTACCTCTTCCATAGACATCAGTGTGTATTTTACAAATTCTAAATGTATTGTTTTTTTAGCCTAGCCTACGTATGTGAATTTATATGTCTGAAACCTAAAATAAACAGTATGTGGTTGAAAACACTGAAAAGTTGCGATATATGACAGCTCTGAGCGCGCTTGTCTCTGGCTAAATTCAACATTTGATTTTAATGTGATGCACTGACCGTTCTGATCACACCGGTGTGTGGGACCAGCCTAGACTGATTACACCGGTGTGATCGTACGTGCGAAAGGCTAAAAACAAGAAATGTTATGACACAAAATTTTGAAATGTAGGCTTAAATCAAACACATTTTAATTCAGATTTTGTATATATATATATATATATATATATATATATTAGTGGTGGGCCGTTATCGGCGTTAACGCGCTGCGCGCGATAAAAAACTCTTATCGCGCGATAAAAAAAATATCGCCGTTAATCTATTCTCCAATTTGGGTTGGTAGCGTTGGGAGCTGGCTAATACTACACAAGCTATGATGACGCAATCTACCCGCGGCCGCGAGGAACACCCGGCTGCAACGCATCACATTCGTCGTCATCTTAAAGGGATACTTCACCTCTGGGAAGATGAATGTGTATTTAAAATAGGTCATTTAAGTAGAAGAAATGTGGAGAAATTTTTGAATTTGGAGCTTTCTAGACTGAGAAAAGCCAGAAAATGTATTTTTGGCTTATGTGGATGAAAGACAACAACTCCCAGAATGCACTTGCTTCGCTGCCTTAGGAGGCCACGCCTACCGGTTAGAGAGCACAGTTGAAAACAACAAGGCTAGCCTAAGTAAGTGATGAGTTTGCCAGGGATTTAGAGACCCAAAATGTCCGGGATTCGGCTTTTGCGTTCTACAGTCGCCATTCATTCATTATGTTTACTGTGGCGAGCAGGACGAGGCTGACGGCCGCGGGAAAATGGCGCGAGGCCGGTTGTGTCATTACTGAGACGCGCCGGGTCTCGCATCTCTCACGGAGGAGCGGAAATTTTCTTAGCAAGGGTAAAACGCACATCAACCGATCACTTGTTTAGCGTTCATGTAAACCCTACAGTCAGATTCACCGATCGGAATTAATTCAGTTAGATTGAAACGAGAGGTGTGCATGTAAACAATGAATGGCGACCGCAGAACGCAAAAGCTGAATCCCGGACATTTTTAACAGTCTCGCCCGCCGGACAAGTCCGGGAAAAGGAAGATGGTAACCCCTACTTACTCAGCTTTCTCCTATTATTCAGCTTTCTCCACAGAACAAGAGCCTGCTAGCTTAGCTTCCAAAGAAAGACGGCTGATACTGTGTACATTCTGTGAGTGAGATCCCACCCTGTATGGGCGGGCTGAAAACATGCGGAACAACGCCATCTACTGGCTGTAGTCTTTAGCCTCTGGACAGAAAATCCTCCGATGACGCAAAATGACGATTTTTGCGTCATCGGAGGATTTTTTCCAGACAAAAAATACATAAATCTCTCCTCTCAGGGGGATATGAGGGGGGAAAGCATGGTAATTCGAAAATACTACAGGTTTTCTACTAATACAAAGCTTAATGCTAAATCCTGAAGTAACCCTTTAAGTAAACACGGCTGAAAGTGAAAGCTGGTGTAAAAGATCCGTGCAACATCCATTATTTGGACTTGGTTCGGATTTAAGCCGTCCGACGTAGACTGTGTCAGTTCGGTAAGTTAACACACGACTAATCCGTTCTACCACCTCAAATTCAAAACGAAACATATCACTGAATACCAGCGCGCGCGTATTATTCCCAATATATCTTAGTGAGTGGTGTAGCACAATCTCTTTTTATTAAAAGCGCCCGATTTTAAGAATCGTTGTTGTGTTTCTTTTTAACTGAAAAGACATCAGTTAGACAATATTCTCATTTTAAATTTGGGGTTTCATAAGCTCCAAGCCATAATAAACATTAGACCTACTTAAGTCTCAGCAGCTAGTGTACTTAAATTTTATTTATCTGCAAAATTATGTTGTATACTTACAGTTTTGCACAATATATGTTCTCAAAACTACATACACCCTTTCAAAAAAAAAAAAAAAAATTTAGCAGTTGTTTAGCAGGGTCTGTGTAACCTGTTCTGAAATGGTTTTATTATAATATCGTTATCGCAAGAGGCTGCAATGTATATCACAATATGGATTTTAGGCCATATCGCCCATCCCTAATTGATAGCCTATAGTAGTTGATAATAACATAGGCCTACCTAATGTTGCCTACGTACGGTAACAGTACAGTAGTAACCTTTTACAGTCTATGAGTAGAACAGCTTTCTCAAGCAGTTTGTGATGCATTTTGGAAACAGGAGATGAGCCCCTGGTCTAATGCGCCACCTGGCTGGAGAAACCCGTTCTCAAAGACTTACTTTTATAGTCATTATTTGGGTAGCACACATATTCTGAATGCCTTCGGCAGAATTCAAATGAGCCATTTTAATCTAGATTAATCTAGATTAATTTCAAAATTAATCTAGATTAATCTAGATTAAAAAAATTAATCTATGCCCACCTCTAATATATATATATATATATATAAACGGAAAACAAAAACAACGAAAAAAACAGCTGGCTGACCCCTAGAGGGGTGGGGAAAAGGGGGGATCCAACGTCTATTCCTTGACCTGTTGCCCAGCACTCTACGCAGAAAGAGTGTTTCTTGTACTTAGAAAAAACTGCAATACAAAATGTATATATTTTTTTATATTTTTTTTTTAAGGGGTAGGCCTATGTTTATTTTTTTCAATCATTTGAAAATTAATTTGAGAATTAACTTGAATGTGCCTAATAGACTGTGTTGTAGCCATTATATAAGCGCATTTAGTTTCATATGTTAAAATATTATAATGTTATTTTTTTTTCCATCTATATGTTGCTTATGAAAAGTGAACACCATGAGTAAGATAGGATATATCGGGGAAATGGAGTGGGTCAGACATGATTGACCACTTCATAAAGTTTTGTTTTGTAGAAAGACTTTTAGTTTAAAGTGAATTTCGTTTTGTATAAATTGTATCTTAATTTTAATAAATGTTTCATCAACAAATTGCCTGGATTTAATAAATATAAATATAGCAGTCAATATAAATCATGGAGACGCTGGCGCGCCGCAGTCACTTTGCACGCGTGATCATAAATTCATATCTCATATCTCTTTAATTTAAATTATAAATGAATCGAAACTCAGTTTATGCCTCTTAACGTTATACATGAAAAATATTTAAGAAAGCTTTACATTTCTTTAAACGAAACTATTCAAAACTAAAAGAAATAGCTAACGTTACTCAGTGTAATCCATGATGTGCATTTCTCTCTATAGGCACGTTCAATACGGAGATGGCGATCTTCAACTTAATTTTTGCAGCCGACACAGACAGAAAAGACTAGTTTACTGATACAAATCAACGCACGAGTGTCACCGGATTTACAAATACACATCTTATTCTTGCTTGTTGCACACACTCTCAGCACGCATACTATGTCGAAATCAAACTTTTTTTAAACAAATTTTTATTAAGCTTTAACAAAAACAAAAAGGTACATTAACAATTCACTATAACTGTCGAAATCGAACTGATAGCAGTAATTCAGCCGAACGCAAACCGGAAGTTTGTTATCGGCTTGTTGTTCTACGTTGCCATAGCGATCATTTGAAAACAGCTCTATTGATATCTGTAACTGCGTGTATTAGCTTTAAAAAATGCATCGTTTCCTTGTCCAAAGTCAACAGAAGTCAGCATTAAAGGAGGAGACAGGACCCAGCAAAAAACGTAGGAAATATGATCCTGAATACTTAAAGTTAGGATTCACCTGGTCGGGGTCCGAGGCCGCACCTCTACCGCAGTGTGTGGTCTGCAAGGAGGTGCTGGCAAATGATAGCATGAGACCATGCAAACTTCGGCGTCACATTGAAACCAAGCACACAAATTTAGTGAACAAGCCCGTTGAGTTTTTTGAGAGGAAGCGTGATGATTTGCAGTCACAAAAAACAATAATACAGTCGTTTGGCACTGTTAACATAAAGGCGACAGAAGCATCGTATCGTGTCGCGCTACGTATAGCGAAGGCAGGCAAACCCCATAACATTGGCGAAACATTGCTTCTCCCTGCAGCTAGAGATATGTGTTCAGTGATGCTGGGAGAAGCAGCTGCTGCTAAACTTGATGCGATCCCCATGTCTGACAATACCATCCAGCGACGAATATCAGACATGGCTTGTGGTGTCAAAGAGCAGGTCCTGGACTGTGTTCGTGAAAGCCCCTTTCATGCCATTCAGCTGGATGAGTCCACTGACGTCGCACACTGTGCTCAACTGATGGTGTACGTTCGCTTTATCAAAGACCTCAGTGTGCAGGAAGAATTTTTTTTTTGCGTTCCTCTACCTGCCCGCACAACAGCTGACGAACTTTTCAAGGCCATGAATAACTTTTACCAGTCCAATTGCCTTGACTGGGGCCGGTGCTGTGGGATATGCACTGATGGGGCAAGAGCAATGACTGGCCGTCACAGCGGTCTGGTAAAACAGGTGCAGGCAGTTGCCCCTGCGGCTGTCTGGAAGCACTGCATTATCCATCGTCAGGCTTTAGCAACAAAAAGGATGCCCCAAGAATTGCGTGCAGTTCTTGATGAGGCTGTCAAAATTGTGAATATAATTAAATCGCGTGCCTTAAACGCCTGTCTATTCTCGATTCTCTGCAATGAGATGGGCGCTAACTTCCAGCAGCTGCTCCTGCACTCCGAGGTCAGGTGGCTCTCTCGGGGCAAAGTCCTCACCAGGCTGTGCGATTTGCGCGAAGAAGTCCTCCTCTTCCTCACCGAGATTAACTCCCCACTGGCAAAACATCTGGCAGACATGAACTGGCTTGCTATGTTGGCCTATCTCTCCGACATCTTTGATAGGATCAACTCCCTCAACACCTCTCTCCAGGGCAAAGAGTGCCACGTCTTTTCGGCACACGACCAAGTGTCTGGGTTCAGGAAAAAACTGGACTTGTGGTGTGCTCGTGTTGAACGAGGTTCTGTGGAAATGTTCCCAACCCTGGAGGATGTTGCGGAGAAGACAGGGCTGCCTCTTAATTCTGTCCAACCGGTCATCATTGCGCATTTGAATGGGTTGCGTGAACAGTTTGGCGAGTATTTTGGAGAGGACGCAATGGGAAATCAGTGGGTGAGAAATCCGTTCTCTTTCCCCACCACACCCAGTGATGGACTGAGCCTGCAGGAGGAGGAGGCCCTGGTCGATCTCAGCTCGAATGTGGACTTGAAGCAGAGACTGGTAGAAATGCCGATCACGCGTTTCTGGTTGTCTGTGGAGAGCGAGTTCCGCCAGATCTCCACTAAGGCTATGAAAGTCCTAATCCCCTTCACCTCCACTTACTTGTGTGAGTGTGGGTTTTCCGCACTGACCATGATTAAAAACAAATACAGATCAAGGCTGCAGGTGGAGGTCGTCTTGCGTTTATTTCTTTATGCAGTGCAGCCCCGCATCGAACACCTCTGCGCATCAAAAGCGCGTCCTCATTGTTCCCACTGATATGGGCGGATAAATTCAAAGTTCAAAATTCAAATGACCTGAATGACACGTGCAAATGACGTGTATGACACGTGCAAATGACGTGAATGGTGCATTTTGTTGGCTGTTTAAATCTGAAATTTTATGTGGCTGAAAAAAAAAAAAGTAATGCAAATCTGTTTGATCTGATAACATGCCTTAAATGCAGTTGACTGTTATGTGTTATTATGCGTTCCGTGAACAAAAAGCGTTATCGTTCATTGATCAGAGAGCTGTCCATTGTGCTGATTTTGTTCGAGACGATGTGCATTCAAATGTGCGCTTAAAGAGATAGTTCACTTTAAAATGAAAATTCTGTCATCATAGGCTACTCACCCTCAAGTTGTTTCAAACCTGTATGAATTTCTTTCTTCTGCTGAACACAAAGCAAGATATTTTGAAGAATGTCAGTAACCAAACAGTTAACTGGTCCCATTGACCTCCATAGTATATATTTTTTTCTTACTATGGAGGTCAATGGGACCAGTTAACTGTTTGGTTACTGACATTCTTCAAAATATCTTCCTTTGTGTTCAGCAGAAGAAATAAATTCATACAGGTTTGAAACAACTTGAGGGTGAGTAGCCTATGATGACAGAATTTTCATTTTAAAGTGAACTCTCCATTTAAGGCCCAGACACAAGTTTCACACTTGTAACATTCACATGTTAAGCATGTTTTGTTGACTTATGGTTAGGCCTACTGATGTTCTGTGATTTTTAAAAGTAGCCTCAATTAGGCCTGCATAAAGTTGGAAGTTATTTGCTGTTGCAAAGAATCATTTATGAATGCACTTCTTAAAAAAAATTGTAAATAAAATACAATATTAAAAAATATTTACATTTTATCAGTTGTTATTGAAACTCATCATTGCCTGGATTCCGGAACACACAGAAGATGGCATTTACTGCCGAGGCGTGTGTGGGTTAGGGCAGGCGGACAGGATTTTGGGGAAGGGGGGGCTCGGTTGTCCTTACCTACTCTAAGGAGAGGCTCACATTCACCCAATTTGAAAACCCCTGGCTTAAAGGATTAGTTCACCTCAAAATGAAAATTTCCTGATAATTTACTCACCCCAATGCCATCCAAGATGTCCATGTCTTTCTTTCTTCAGTGTAAAAGAAATTAAGTTTTTTGAGGAAAACATTTCAGGATTTTTATCCACACAATGGACTTCAACGGTAACCAACATGTTGAAGTTCAAATCAATGCAGTTTCAAAGGGCTCTGAAGTGCTTCAAAGGGCTCTGCACAATCCCAGTTTAGGAATAGGGTCTTATCTAGCGAAATGATCGGTCATTTTCTAAAAAAATAAACATTTATATACTTTTTAACCACTATTGTTCGTCTTGTGCTGGTCTGCGACGCGCCGGGCATTACGTCATCACGTTGGAAATGTCACGAAAGATTTTTTTTTAAATCATAATAATAAATTAAAGCTGCAAGCAGCATTTAACGGGGTTCAAGCATTTAAGGCCTTTAAGCACATAAGCATTAAAAGACATTAAGTTTCATTTAGCAAACTTTTAACCACTGACATCATAGATGGAAAAGTCAATTTACAGCCAATACAGGCAATTTACCATAGGAAATATATAGTTTTCAAAGTTTTTTGACAGTTATAGCGCCACCTATGGTCCGATCTCCATGAAATTTTGCATGCTTGTTTAGAATGTTATGGCACATATGCCCACCAATTTTCGTGAAGTTCTGAGTTTTCGTTTAGGATTTGAGTGCATTTTGCCATGCCCATTTTCTAAATGACCCTGTTATAGCCATGCGAAAAATGCATAAGTTCAACTTTATTAAAACAAAGATGTCAGACGATTTTGAAAATAGAGGAGAAAATGAGATGGAATTTTTCGCCCTTTCCTGCCTTTTTGAACCGGAGTACACAGACAAATAACTTAGATAGATGACGTGAAGCGTGGTGTTTCCAACGTGATGACGTTATGCCCGGCGCGTCGCAGACCACTGTAGGCTAATAATAATTGTGCCCTCCCATGCATTTCATATGCCCCCCTTAAGACTGAGGTCTGGCGACGGCACTGCAAGTTAGCAATGCCAGAAGTGAACTGATAATATGTCGTTAAAGGGCGATTCGCCGGTGCCATCACTTGGATTTGTTCCTCAGCAGGGGAAATAACTTAATACTCTATGAGAACTGCTGGTTTACACAGAAAAAAACCTTCGTTAATCTGGTTGTTTGATGAGAAAAAGATGAAATGTAGTTGCAATAAACACGTTAAGAATCCGCACATCAGCTGCAGCAGCGGAGTACTCTTATTCTGCTGTGTGGAACTGAGTAAGAACTGATGACGCAACAGTTTGATCTTCGGCTGACAAATCAGAGGAAAGGGGCGTTTTATTCCCTCCCACGTGTAGAATGTTCATCGAATGTTCAAGCTGTTTAATAATTTTTCTACCTCAGAACGAAAACCGAAAAATCAAGCTGAATTCTTGTTTTTCGTTTTTTGGAAAATATTTAAAAACGAAAAAAGGAACCGTTTCTCATTTTTCTACTTTCAATATTAAATCAAAAAACGACTGAACGAATGATACACGGATTGAGCTCAGGTCCGTGTAACGCTTTGCAGTTCTCTGTTCAATTTGCACCATCAAAATGAACCAAATGAAAAATTGGCTTCAAACTTTCATTTTCCATTTCTTTGGAATAATTCACAAACAGATAATTGTTTCTTAATTTTCAATTCTACAAGCTGGGTTCATTGCGTCCGAGTCTGATTTTTGAACAAACTCATTGAAAATTACTCATTGCTGTGATTTTCCATTTCTCTGTGTTTTGCTCGCGGTTGGACCGTACCAGTTCCACTGGGGGGTGGAGCGGGGGTTGGGGGGATGTGGATGCATTAACCATAGGCATTAGAGCGCTGTAGCATTATGTGTATGGCATGTCTGAGTCTGTCCATGATTTATCGCAGTGGTGTAGTCTACGTGATACGCAGGTATACGCCGTATACCCACTAGAAAAGGCCAAGGATTTCCGTATACCCACTTAAAAAAGCGTGAGGATACGTAACAACGTCGTTTTGTGTCAGAACTTTCACACTTTCATTAATAAATTCACGATATTAAAATTAAATATCGTTTAATTTTAATAACGACTGTCAAGAGCGTATTATTGTACCACTTGAGTGGTTGTTAATGCGCAAGAGCGAATCTCTTCGCAGGCGAATTTCCTTCTCTCTCACACGAATGTCGGGTTGCACTTTCAAAATTCGCTCTGCATTCGCTGACTCGCTGAGATATTGCGCGTGCACGCTCAATCTTGGTCCTTTTGACTCAATCTCCATACTTTTTATATAATTATCTAACCTCTTTTATTTAATGTGTTTATAAGTTGTCGACAAACAGAATAAGCCATCACCGATTAAATAACATAAGGATTTATTAATAGCTAGCCTACTATTATAAGTAATCATTAGTAGGCTAGCCTAATTATTGTTTTAGGTCAGTGATGGAGTACTCGAGTCCTGGACTCGGACTCGAGTCCGACTCGAGTCCCTATTCTCTGGACTCGTGACTTGACTTGGACTCGCGGACTGATGACTCGTGCTTTGACTCGGACTTGAGGATAGCCTAAAATCGGGCTTGAGCATTCATCAAATGAATGATGTTGGATGAAGTTACTGACCAAATAGGTTATAAAATTTTAGTTAAAGATGTTACACTTTTCCTGTTTCGGGCTCCAAGACTGGCCGGGATCTCTTTTTTTTCCCGCATAAGAACGAGCAGAGAGAAAGCCCCAGCCGCGTGCGCACTCACCATCTTCAAACGCTACAGCGCTCTGCCTATGGTTAATGCATCCCCACCCCCCGCTCCACCCCCCCAGTGGAATTGGTACGGTCCAACCGCGAGCAAAACACTGGTGCTGCGTTCCAAACCGCATACTTCCCTACTATTTAGTATGGGAAAAAGAGTAGGCGAGCGAAAAAGTATGTACGAATCCAGAAGAGTAGGCGAGAATTACCTGGGTGACGTACTAATTATCGCGAGATTCGGACTTAAGTGCGTTTGAATATGCCTACTTTCCTACTATATAGTAGGCGAAAACAGTACGTGAAGGAAGCAGTACGTTCGAAACATCAGTATTCATAAAAGAGTAGGCGAGAAGTTCCCGGATGGCTTACTGCTTCCGGCCAGATTTTCGAGTGCTCGACCGATGGATACTCTTCTATCCCAGGAGGCCACGCGAGAGGATACGTCATTATCAATCATCGCAGAGATCAGCGACACGGGTGCTTTCAAATGTGAGTAAACACGGTTCCTTTTATTAAAATTGCATGTGTTGAACTACTGTAGAGTAAACTGTTGAATTGTTGAAGGTGTAAAGACATTACACAGTAAAGTATAGTTGTGATTTTGCTGTAAAAACACGTTTTATTATGTAACGTTATAGCTAACAGGGGAGCTCCAGTAAGGACACGTATGTTACGTCTCTAAAGTGGATTTACATAAACCATATACATCTTAAAGACTCTTATTTTAAATGTCTATTTACATCTGACAGGAACATCTTGAAATATCACAACATGAAATAGACATCTGAGTGACGAATGTGTGCTATTAGAACAAATCTATAGAACAAATTTATAGAACAAATCTATAAAGTAACTAACGTTAAACATAAGTTATCTATTTTATTTGTCCATTGATAAATTGAGGAACATTTATGTTGGATAAAAAGTTAAAACAACCTCAACATGTAAATGTAGTGTTGAGTTCATAAAACACAGAGGTAACGTGGATCTTGTCTGGATGTTACAGGGTCAGATGAACAGATGTGTGTGTTTATCCGGTGGAGAGTGGCTCATGAAGGCTTTGAGTGACACTACAGAAATGAATAACAACTATTTAAATCTTAAGTTGTAGTTTATTTTAATTATTGTAATTTCAAACAGAGCTATTACAGCACCTTTCTGATTCTTGATTTCTGTGCATTTGCTGTAGATCTTTTATGGTGGAGCAGGACCTGCAAGGAAAGATGATGCCGGCATTTGTGGAAAAAAAGCGTTTTTGTCTTCTAAATAACTGAAATCAAATGACATTGTGCGGTTAAAATTACTGCTTTTGTGTTATGTTTGTGCATTTTGTAGGATCTGAAATGTCAGCAGACTGGTGTGAGCACTGAGGATGAAGAGCCCAGAGCTGAATCCTGGAGATGGTGCCATGGATGAGTCCCTCCATCACTCCACCAGCTCTTACGAGACCCTCCATCACTCCACCTGCCCTTACGAGACCCTCCATCACTCCACCTGCCCTTATGAGTCCCTCCATAACTCCACCTGCCCTTACGAGACCCTCCATCACTCCACCTGCCCTTACGAGACCCTCCATCACTCCACCTGCCCTTATGAGACCCTTCATCACTCCACCAGCCCTTACGAGTCCCTCCATCACTCCACTTGCCCTTATTGCCTCAGATTGTGAAGCACAACACATCACGTAACAGCCTCAGGCACGAAGGAACGGCTCACCTCTGGCGCTCAGCTGATTCATCAGAGCCGCAGAATGGGAACCGCTGTGTTGAGATGGCAGAAGGATGTGGGGTTCAGTGCCTGTAGTCTACATACATGATTGTAGTTTGAATAAAGCTTTGTTTCATGTGTTGACTTGTGCATTTGTTTATTGTGTGATGGTGACTTTCATTCATTCTTTTACTAATTTATTAATATTTCTCATTGTTGTCAGTAAATAAAATATAATTATTTAATTAATGTTTTATTTAATTGTTTGAAAGAAAATGTAGATATGTTCATTATATACACATCTAGAGTGTATTCAATCATGCATAGCTATGTCATATGACATACATTACAATTTGTTTGTTTTATTGAATTATATCATTTTCAGTAAAAAGTAATATAATTAAGTATTGGTCAGCATTTATCGTTGTTATTATTGTATGTTTTGGGGTGGGATAGCAATGCAATTCATTCTGAGGTAATATTAATTTTTAATATTAATGATACTTAAATTTTTCGAGTATAAAATCAACAGTTTTCCTCCAAAGGCGAATCTTCGCACAGCTTCCCTTTGTGCAGACATTACAAACGCTGAGGAAACCCGTTCTAGGTAGGGCTGTCGAGTTACTGATGTTATGAGATCTGTAAAAAATCTCATTATGTATGCAAACCCAATATATATATATATATATTATGGGTTTGCATACATAATTAGATTTTTTACAGATCTCATAACATCAGTAACTCGACAGCCCTACCTAGAACGGGTTTCCTCAGCGCCATAATATATATGGGTTTGCATACATAATATGAGATTTTTTACACAGGAAAAAAGAACCTACAAGGTTGAATATCTCAATATATATTTTCTTAAATAATTCATTATAATACATTTTTAAAAAGTTTTTTTTGTTTGTTATTTATAGGCCTGAGGGATGAAACGACAGTTAAATTCAACAAGAAAAAGAGGAAAAAATAAAGCAGTTAGCCACTTTTGCTTGTGGATGAAAATGTTTGGATATATAAAAAAATAAAAAATAATTAACAACATATTCAAGAGATGACAATTTTGGGATTTCGTAATAAAAATAAATAACATCGTTAAGGATAAAACGGTGGGTCACATTAGTAGGGTTAAATATAAGAACTTAAATCAACCCTAAATGTATTCACAAAATAAATGGGCAGCAGTTTCTTCAAAAAGACCACAAAATGAGCAAGTTTAATCAATATCAAGATATTTACAGATAGATGAATTAAACGTGTCCGTTCGAATCTTTTAAGTTGTTGCGCGTGTGATAACGCGTCGTAGGTCACATGATAACGTCAACATGGCAGATGTCCGGTTCGCATTCATACTCAACGAGATCTGGCTATCCACCTTATTCTGCTCTAAACAATGGGCGCTGCCATAACGACGACTCCGGTTCCATACTTCCGGTTCGTAGCGCTTGACCTGTACGTTCAGTTTTAACGCTAACCACTCTAAACGTTTACTTTATTGAATGTATCTGATACGGAATCGGACATGGGCATTATCTCCTTCTTATCTTATGCTCGAAACACTCAGTTTCTAAAAAGTTTGAAATCTTCTTTGAATTGTTAAAACAAATAACAACAGCACATGAGGAGCTTGAACTCATTCTCTCGCTGCTAGTACAGGTCAAGCGCTACGAACGGAAGTAGGCAACCGGAGTCGTCGTCATGGCAGCGCGCATTGTTTAGACTGAGCAGAATAAGGTGGATAAAGTACCTACTCTTTTAGCGCTAGTTAAGTAAGTACTTATTGAAATTAAGTACCTACTCATTGAGTATGCGGTTTGGAACGCAGCCAGAGAAATGGAAAATCACAGCAATGAGTAATTTTTTATATTTGTTCAAAAATCAGACTCGGACGCAACAACCCAGCTTGTAGAATTGAAAATTAAACTGAGAAGCAATTATCCGTTTGTGAATTATTCCAAAGAAATGGAAAATGAAAGTTTGAAGCCAATTTTTCATTTGGTTAATTTTGATGGTGCAAATTGAACAAAGAACTGCAAAGCGTTACACGGACCAGCTCAAACACTGTTTTGGCACTTTTTAAAATCACATTTGTCACTATTTGCATTTGAATATCGTGATACCTGGAATAAACTGTTTTGCAAAATCGCACACTCTTTTTTTTTTAAATTAATTTATACAGCACTGTTTAAAAGTTTGGGATCAGTCATTAAAACAATTATAATAATAATTTAGCAAGGATGAGTTAAATCGATAAAAAAGTGATAGTAAAGATATTTCTATTTTGAATAAACCCTGTTCTTCATAACTTTAAAAAAAAAATAAGTTTCCTTAAAAAAAGTATCACAGGTTAAAAAAATATATTAAGCAGAATCTGAAGGATCATGTAACTGAAGACTGAGTTATAGCTGAGGAAAATTAATCTGTGCAAATAAATTATATCTTAAAGTATATTAAAATAGAAAACTATTATTTTAAATTCGAATAATATTTTACTATATTACTATTTTTATATATATACAAAATAATGCAGGCTTGATGAGCATAAGAGACTCAAAAACATTAATAAAAAAAATAAAAAAAACAGTAAAAACAGTAAGGTAACGTGTCCAAACTTTTGACCGGTACTTTTATTTTGGTTTGGTGGTGTGATGTCATATGGCTGCGTCTTTGCTGTGCCTCTTTGCTCCTGCATTTGCTGTGATTCTGCTGAATAAAGGTTTGTGTTTTAAGTGTTTAGATCGATATAAACCCTTTTTGGCTCGGTTAGATAATATCACTGAATGTAACGTTGTTATGCTTAACCAGAATGTGAGTAAAGCGCAGTAGGGATGGAGAAACGGAGCTTTTAAACAAAACTTAAACATAGTCCCTTTAAGACATTTAAGTGTTATTCTATAGACTTTGACTCAAGTAAATTAAACCAAATGCTTGGCGAAAATATTCCGTGATTTGAAGCGCTCGTGTAGTAAAAAAACAAACAAAAGCGAATGTTTTCATGAAAGTGCAGTTAAATATTAATTTACACATCACACCAAAAATAAATTCTAAGTAATAGAATCATAGTAGGCTAATGATGTGTGTATGTCTACTTGTGCTCTTTTATTCATATAGTAACCTACTAGTTATATATATTTTTTTCAATTACTTTTTGGCTACTGTTTAAGTCCATTAACTCTCACTCTGACTGACTCTCTTACCAGTGAACTGAACTACTGAACTAGAGCTGATTCAGACACTTCTTAACGTTAATTAATCTCATCTTAAACAGGACAAGCGACTGAGATCCACGTGACACACTATTATAAAGATGGAGTTTATTAAAGAGGAGAGTGAAGACATGAAGATTGATGAAACACTGAAACACAAAGATACTGAGGAACAAACAGGTTGGTTTCATTCTCACAGATTTAATACTTATTAAAATCTCTAGCTGTACAGAAATGAATGATAATTTAAAATATATATATATTATTATTACTATTAGTTTATTACTATTATTTGACATTGAGCCTTATGTGGACAGACATGGTGAGATAACATGACCAAACAAATACTAAAGCTGTGTGTCCACGTCTTTTTTCCCATGGCTAGCGTATTTTTCCAATCGTTTTCAATGGGAGCGCTGCATTTTCTCGTGCATAAGGGTTAAGTGGAACACACTAAGCCCTTGATCACTTCCACTATTGAGCTAGTTTATTATTTAAACCCCTTTTTACTTATGAAAAACCATCATGCATAAGTTGTTGGAGAAAATATATAAAATCCTATAGGCCTAAGTAAAAAGCTGTTAAAATAGAATTATACAAACGAACAAAAAATATCAATAGTATAAACTTTGACTGTGAACATAAGGTAGCTACAAGTGTTATTATTTAATGAATATTTTATACACTATTTATGTGATTAATTCTCAAAATAATAATATATCATTCACTTCAGTTCAGCTTGATCTGCTGTGATGTCACAATCAAGTTGAATTGTGGGATATAGAGGTGCTTGAAGTACATCAGAGTAGACTCACTCCCTCGGTCAAAATCAAGGGGTCGAGGGTCTTTTCATATAAACTTCCCTCACCCACTTCACAAAGTGGAATGCACTTCAAAATGGCGACAGGGATTCCCCCGAGAGAAAGTTTGCAAGTCTATGTCTAAAAGTGGAGTGGAGCATAAAACCTGCGTGTTTTTTACCGGTCGCTGAACGTCTTACATTAGACTCCACCCATTACAGTAGCAGCCATTTTGTTCCTATTTTTGTCCAATTCTAATAAAAATTGGTCGAGATGATCTTTGGACAGAGCTGCTTAGAAATGACACAGATTTGTTTTATTAATTTTTGTTAAAATATTGACATCACAAGTAGGGCTGGGCGATATGACCAACATCTTATATCACGATATAAGTCATCTCATATTCTGATAACAATATCACAATATAGTACCTTTTCTGTAGATTCAATCAATTAATAGTTTATATATATTTACCACATAGAAAGGACTAACTCATTCATATGTGATTATTTTTCTCCCTTTATTTATAACTTCTGGGCAAATGTTTAATTAAGAATGTAGAAATATAAAATATGAATGAAATATAAAAAACTTTTCAAAAACAATGATTACAGGCACAACATAAAATATTGCTATATAAAATGCCAAATGTAAACATTGTGCTTTCAAGTTTAAAATGTAGCACATGGCTCCAAATCAATGAACGAAACCAAAAACTTGAAACAAACAAAATTTTGACAGGAACATAACCAGACAGGGAAACAAAATCAAATTGAATCGTTCTGAACAGAAACGTTTATTTGAAATGGCCATTAACCGGTTGATAACGTTATTTTATCATTCTGTTTAATATTTTAATTTGGCAGTCAACCAATCGAGAATTCAATTAGTAGCCTACAGACTATGCAAATGTGATACTCAGCTGTCAAGTCATCATATGTAAGTCGCAAGGGTAATGCTGGCTATAGTTTTTCTGAGGATATATACAACACCAACTGCCAAACAATTAGGCCTACATTTCAGTGAAAATAGATAGCAGGTAATATGCAGCTTGTTGTGTCTCTCTCTCTCTCTCTCACACACACACACACAAACAACATATTCTAGTATTGCTAACATATTCTAGCATTGCTAACATAGCAGCCTGTTCATTATCAAAATAAAATACAGTCAACCAAACATATTAGAAAGTTACACTGCTCAATTGAAATAGTCCGTAGTACAATCTGTGCCGTGTAGCGTGACCACTGCCTTACTGTGCTGTTATATATGATATGAAGAATGCTGTAGCCTATTACGTCAATAATGCGAGTGAAGTTAGTGGTGTTTTGAGCCTGTTCTGGGATCCAGTGTCCGACATAATTTGCAAAGTTTTCATAATCAAACCATGTCCATGCTACAGAGGTAGCCCCTCGTTTTGTCCTGGCTGGTCCTTCTCCTGCTCGGGCCACCAGTTTCTGTCTCCCCTTCACTCTACATGTTATTCACATTTCTGTCTGCATCACTACGGTGGTGTGTAAGATTGCAGTCATCCAAAAGATGAAAAAGTATTGCCGTAAACAATGTATTTTGCAACACCACGAAATAAAAAAATATGAAATGATAGACTTTTTATTTCGTCCATCTGATAAATACAGGGTTTCCTGCGGGGTCTTAAAAAGTCTAAAATTCTGAACTTTAAATTTAAGGCCTTAAAATGTCTTAACAGCGGCCAGATTTTCATCCGAGGTCTTAAATTTAATTTAGTCAGGTCTAAAAAAGGTTCTACCCTCGTTCATTTTCAGAAATGCTGGACGCAGAAAGTTATTTCGGTGTGTTGTAGTTCTTTCTGGGGGATATTGGTGTTGGTACGTATGTGGTGATAAAACTACAAATCCTGTGATAAATGCAATTACCTGCTCGCAAAATTCTTCTGCGTCTCCTCAGAGTTTGTTAAAATTCGGCTACGTGTGGAAAATGGTAAAGTGTACTTTCAAAAAGACGTGGCTAGATCACAGCGATTTCCGCAGTTGGTTACAAGTGGTACCCAGCTCCAGGTACGAGGCTTATGTGGCAAGATTTGGATTGGGGGAGTTTATAAAGAGGGAATTGATTCGTACTCTTACCGGGCCGTATGTCGTAATGTTCGACAAAAGCCTAAATCAGACCAGCTTGACGTCCATGTTCGTTTCTGGAACAATGGAATTGTTAAGTCGAGGTACCTGGGTTCACAGTTCATGGGACATAGGACATGGGACAGCGCAGGACCTACTGAAACATGTCAAAGTAAGTGAAAGTTGAATGGGCTATTGTTTTACTTATCAATTTTGAGACAAGAAAGTGATGTCTGTCTACACATTTGAAGCTGTAGCCTACATAGAAAAAGTAACCTAACATTGTATGATTTAATTTATTTGACCAGTTTAGATTAGATTAGCCTTTATTGTCTCAAACTAAAATTTGGCAATCGTGCTGTGGGCTCCACACACTGCATAACGCCTTCAAGGCTGGCTTTTCGATGTGGCATGTGGACAAGATATTAAAGGCAATGCACACATTATTCCACCATGTTCCAGCGAGGAGGGAGGACTACGTAAGAGTCACCAAATCCACAGTGTTCCCTCAGCCATTCTGCGGCCATCAGTGGCTGGACAATCTGCCGGCTATTGAGTGGGCTCTGGCGGTCTGGCCATCTCTGCTATACCTGGATACTGTGCACAGAAAAGAGCTGTCAAACCTCAAGACAGCATCATTTGACACCATTGAAGCAGCCCACAACAATCCTTTAACAATAACGAGGATGCACAGTTGGCAGTGGCCAGGACCTTGGACCTGGTCCATTCATGAGGAAGTACCAAACAGACGAACCTGTGATGCCTTTGTCAAGTCAAAGACTTGGCTGAGTTGATTAAGGTAATTATTTACAGTATATGGGTTGTATCACTTGTTGGCATAAACCTATCAACATACATTCTATTTTTTTTATTTATTCATCTCTGACGATTGCTTTTATCCAAGTTAATCAAAGTATTTGTCATACTGTTAGGCCAACATGTGAAGTATTTTAGGGCCAGTCTCCTCTAGACCAAGTGAATGTTAATTTCTTTGTTAATTGAATGAAACCCTGAAATAACTCTGTTATTGTTACTTCATTTGTCTTCTGACAGAGTCTACTAAGGTGCTTTGTTTAAAGTGGAGTTTGAGTGGTCCTGCAAGTCATCACTGCCCTTCAGCTTACCATACTGGACCTGTCTGACAAGAACTTGCTCCTCCTCCCACAGACGGTTGACATCGGCTTGGGTGCTGAGGTAGCTCTCAAGGTATTGTCATGATTCTTCTTAAGGTTTTGGAAATAATTATCAATATGCAGGCAGCAAGTGTCATTTCGTTTAACATACTCCAAACATGTCAGTTGTAAAGTGTGCAACAGGAAGAAACTTTGCCATTAGGCTAATACACTAAGAAGTCATATGACCTCATTGCATGAAGTCTCATGATTGCCCAATCATGTGTACTTTTTGAATTAAACTTTTTTTTTTTATACTACTGACATGTATTTTTTATTGCACATTCCCCTGTCCAGAACAGTAAAAGTGCAGAGCTAAGGGTCCTTGAGTTTAAGAGGGATTGCATGCTGGGACTCTCAAACATCGTGAGGAAAGTTCAGGAGAAGAGCCTCTTGAAATATGCAACAGTTAGGCAGATGGAGTGTCTGGACCCGTCTCTCATGTTCAGGGACCCAGACAAAAGCAAGACTTAAATGAAATGTCTCATACAGACATTTCTGAAGGACAAGCAGCTGACAGGAGGTGTATGTGCTGGTAGGAATAGATTTGGAAGGGGTTATGAACCATAGTTTAAGTACCATGCTCAACTATACTCTGAATTTTTATAAGACTGTGTTTCGAGCATTCTCTCTATGTTGCAGACATTTGGTCCCCCATTTGGCCCTTTTCTCTTTTCCTATCAGTGTATTGGTTTAGCATGGACATCTTGCTTTTGTTATTCCCTCTTCTAATGGTCCTTCACCTGTTCTGTGTGCAGTGGCCCATGTACTGAATAAGTCCCATCATTTTACACAGACTTTTGTATGTTGTTATTGAAGACTTACTTAGGTTAAGAGTCAGTTTGAGTCTTGAGTGCTGTGATTTTATCTATATGCATATTTGACTCTTTTATCACTCACTTTGTTTTAGGGGAAACCATTGTCCAACAGTTTGAGTCTTTCCTGTCCGTTGAGGCAAGGAACGAAGAACTTCTCAACTTCCAGCCATTTGAGAACCGACTAGACAACTTCCTGCATGAGAGTTTAAGCCGTCCCTATCCTGCTGCTTGGGGTGGAGATTGAAAAATGCAGAAAATGGAAAAATGGAAATGCAGAGCCAGAAGAGAAAGCTTGCAGAGGATGGTTTAGAGCAACTAAAAAAGAGGAAGACCTGTTTAAAAGAGGTGTCCAACTGTCTTGCCAGGGAGGCAGACATGCTGGAAAGGCTGGCTCAAAGATGGCCCAGCTCCTATCCATGTCCCTGGGCGTACAAAGACAAAAACATTGAGGCTGAGATTGGTGCTAAAGGGGAGGCATATGTAATCCTCTGTCTCTCTCTTACTCTCTCTCTCTCTCTCTCTCTCTCTCTCTCTCTCTCTCTCTCTCTCTCTCTCTCTCTCTCTCTCTCTCTCACTATCTCTCTCACTCACTCACACACATCAGATAATCCATGTTAGATAGATAGATACTGTAATTATCCCGAGGTAAGTATCTATCTATCTAACATGGATTATCTGATGTGTGTGTGTGAGTGACTGAGTGTGTGTGTGCTACATGGGTTGGAGTAACCTGTTCAATCTCTATTAGGCTATTAATATGCTGTTTTGTAATGTAAATAAATATGAGATGAAATCTATTATATTTGAGGGCAAGTTTGTTTTAGCCTACATTCATTTTGGGCCTAAGGTTTTGGGCATTTGGCACGTTGTTGGGTGTGGAAGGTTACTAATGTGATTGCTTTATCTGTATGACTGAATTCATTGAAATAAAATGATTTTGTTCAGAATTTCTTTGATTTGAATAAATTTTTTTAGTAGTGCGTCGTGAAGGTCTTTAATTTCAATCTTTATGGTCTTAAAAAGTCTTAAAAGGTCTTAAATTTGACTTACTGAAACCTGCAAGAACCCTATATATATCGTCATATCGCACAGCCCTGATCACAAGCTTTATAATGTTTACCAAAGGATTCAGAGGCTGTATCTTTGCCAGACTTTGATTAATCAAAACAAAAGTTGGTACGCTTCTTCAAATACATGCTCTGAAGGGGAAACAAAAGATGGGAACAGCACCACCTGTGGGTCATGATATACGAAAAATAACTATTGCTATTAACTTTAACAGCTTGTTAGAAACTCATAATATTGGTGTCATGCTGAATCTGTGCTGATTTTGTCCAGATCAGACAAACATCAGTCCGTTATTTTGAATTTTGTCATAAATTGCAATATCTTTTATGATATGAATACAGCGCCACCTATAGACTAGACACGTAATACATATGTGCACTCCGTCAGCATTTTCACAGATTCACATTTCTGAAGTTTATGCGGAGATAATGTTTTTCTAAATTATTCAACGCTTGCAACTTGGAACCTGTTTCAAGGTTTGCGTTCTCGAGCCACTAGGCACTGTTGTTGTGCAAATGAGTGTGTTTTCTGTTAGAACAGTGTCGTGTTCACGGCCCCTAACTAATGATCTTTGCAATGGAAGTGAATCAGTAACTTTATTCTAGAGCTGCTGTAAAACCAAAGCAATCTCTGTTACTGTAATTTCCTGTTATCACTGTAAAGCTGCTTCGAAACAATCTATATTGTTAAAAGCGCTATATAAATGAAGGTGACTTGACTGATTTGCTAAAGCCTTTGATTAGCTTGTTCAGGTGTGTTTGATCAGGGTTGGAGCTGATCTCTGCAGGAAAGTGGATCTGCACTTCTGACCTATTTCATTCACCATATCCTCTATTATCCAACTAAAGCCATTATCCAACTAAAGCCTGTGTTTTTATTTTTTTCCATATTCCCAGTGTGGATCTTATAATTTTTATAGCATCATATTATATAGGGTTTATACACAGTTATGTGAATAAAGTCAAACAGACATTGACTAATCGCTGATGACATCAATAATGAGGTGAGATGGGAATGCTTGCCACAATTTGCAACTAGAGGCTAAAGTTGAACAAATGTTGATGTTGGCTTGAGAAGCCTGAACCTTGTATGCATTTATTTTTCATTCTGTGCCATTAAACTGGGCTTAAACTTGTATTTATCCATTTTCTCCTTAGACCCGATGCGGCTGGAAGATGATATTCAAGAACTGAATTTTGTAAAGGAAGAGGAACATGATTTCATAACTGGGGAAAACCATCCTAGCTGCTCGCAGACTGAAAAGACTCCCTCACGAAAAAGAGCTCGAAAGACGGGGGGTAGACGTTATTTCACCTGCTTTCAGTGTGGAAAGAGTTTCAGTAAACGTGAAAACCTTAAAGCTCACGTGAGAATTCACAATGGAGAGAGTCCTTACCCCTGCCAACAGTGTGGGAAAGGTTTCTCTGGAAAAGGAAGCCTTAAAGTCCACATGAGAGTTCACACTGGAGAGAAGCCCTTCACCTGCAAACTGTGTGGAAAAAGTTTTGCACAACAAGGAACGCTGAATGAGCACAAAAGAATTCACACTGGAGAGAAGCCCTTCACCTGCAAACTGTGTGGAAAAAGTTTTTCACAACAAGGAACGCTGAATGACCACAAAAGAATTCACACTGGAGAAACGCCCTTCACATGTGATCGATGTGGAAAGAGTTTCAGACGTAAATTAAACCTTAATGGCCACATGAGGCTACACTCAAAAGAAAACTACTTTAAATGTCACCAATGCGAAAGAAGTTTCACAGACAGCAATCACCTTGAGTGGCATGTGATAAGTCACATTGGAGAGAAGCCTTTCATGTGCCATTACTGTGGAAGGACTTGCTCAAGCAAATCAAACCTCGATGTTCATGTGAGACTTCACACAGGAGAGAAGCCTTTCACCTGCCAACAGTGTGGAAAAGGTTTCAATGAAAAAGGAAACTATCAAGTCCACATGAGGCTTCACACTGGAGAGAAACCTTTCATGTGTCTTCAGTGTGACATGAGTTTCACATATCGAAGAGACCTGAAACTTCATTTGCGAGCTCATACTGGAAATAGCAGTGTTGTGATTGGTCTACCGGTTACAGCGCGTAGAAACAAAAAGCCCATTATGTGAATCTCAGCTCTGGACGATTCCTAAAATCAGCATTGGTTACTGGAAAGGCGAAAAAGATGTAGAAACAAGTGATATCATATGCATATGAAAAATAATGCAATCATCAACATTAAACAGCATATACACTACAGTAAATCAAAACTGCTTAATGTTGCTGAATGAAATGTTGACCCAGGACAAGTTTTAGGACTGTGAAGCTTTAGGGGTGTTGATGGACTCGATCAACTCCATCTGTGTTTTGATCATCGTTCTGAATCCCATCTGGATGTGTAGTCGCAAAAACGTAGTCACAAAAACGTGACTTTCCCAGCTTTTTATTCAAAATGTTGCTATTTTTTTATTAAACGTACCCACATGAATCTAGAATAAAACAGTTTTTTTTTTTCTTTAAAAGCAGAGAGTCTGTACTTTCTTTTGATATATTGCATGTTCAGATATTCATACAACAAAATATTCTGGGGACCATGAAATTTTTGTGAAAGTTACCAAAATCGCTGGTGGTGGCTGGCAACATTTTTTTTTAAAAACACTGGCAGGGAAATTATCGAAATTATCGACATTAAGTGCATCACTACACAGAAAAATATATATTGTTTGTAAGCAATGGCTAAAAGGCATTTACATTCAGGTAATCATTAGTTCCAACCTTATTTTTTTATTGTAGTCTGATTTTTTTCACTGATCAGTAGTAAATCTAGAGACAATTTTCCTTCCCACATCCTGAGGCACCTTTATTGAGTCTATTCTTTTTTTTATTTCATCATATTTTTGGGTGCTTAAAACACCAAACTCAGTTTATAATCTGTATGTACATGTCTGTTCCTAAAAGCAGATTATGCATTGGCTCATTGACAACAAATCTTTTAAAACACTGTAACCAAACATGCATCAACTGACAGAGAAGAAGGGAAAAAAAGGGCTATATATTCAAAAGATACTTGGGAACAATAAAAATAATAAACATGAATATGGCACTAGGAACATGAAGTACAACAAAAGTTCTGACATGACACAAAAAACATAAAGCACAACATTACAAACCTCCCCTATTATTAACCAGTTTTACTTAATTTAATACGTCCACAAAAGTTCTTATGGAGAATTAACAGAGGTTTAGTTCTAGGTAATGTTCATGCTTTAATGAATCTTTCATTTGAAGTCACCATTATGGTAATTAATGTTTGCTAATCACCAAAATTCTTGGACTTTGAACTGTCAAATTAAGTCTCTTTCAACAATTACAATAGCGTTTTGATAAAAACACTCATATTATCACAGTTATTGACGTAAAATTATGTGAGCTATTACTATTGTTGTAGAATGTATGATGTGCATTTTAATTTATTTAATGCACCTTGCTGACAAAAAAAAAAGATACAATGCTTATTTAATAATTTATTTGAATTGTAGATAAATGTTGCACTAACAACCCAAAATATGAATTAGTGTCAAGGGCAGGTAACTTGGATGTAATGGCTAATACAGAGTTATAATAATGCTTAATATTCAAGGAAGGAAGAGGACAGGGTCGGGTGTTAATTGAAAAACAAAATAAAACGGGAGAAAACAAAGTCGCGCACACCGCGCTGTATAATCAAACTCAGTCCACTAGAATCAGCTGTCAATTAACACGTTCCTCGTGCTCGCGGCCATCCTCTCTGTGTTCTCTTCAAAAACACTTTCCGCTGCTTTCAGCTGCTGCACGATCAGCCACAGATCTCCGCTGGTCTCTTCTCCCTCGCATCTCCTTTCCTCATGGCTTTTATCAGTCTCCCCACGACAATTACTGAAACAAGACACAGGTGTTTGTCATTCACACTTAACCCACTCACGCCGCAGCTGTCTCCCGATCCTCTCTCCTATCACAGACCTCGCTGAACCATGCCCCCCTTGCCACAAGAGTATACTAGAGTACAGTCATGGGGATATCAATAGCAGTGTTTCCATTACAGATTTGCGATAAACTTTTGCAATATTGTCTAAATGTTGATAAAAAAAATATTGTGAAATGATTGCGTTTCCATTCCCTGCATGAAAAACCAGCATAGACCAGCATATGTTGTGTTTTGGTGCTGGTATGCTTGTGACCAGCATGGGATGCTTGTATTGTATATGACCAGCAAACATTGCAAAAGTTACAAACATTGGAAACTATGCTGGTCAACAGTAATAGATGTTAAGGATTGTACCCTGTTCAACAGGGTGGAATGCTGGACAACTACGTTGAATTTTGGTATGATGAAAATACAAGCTTACATTAATACACGTAACGTTCGTTTAATAATAAGTAAACATTAACACAATAATAACAATTATTTTAACAAAAGGCAACACTCATCTGGCTTAACAAGTAAATTACAATAAAACACATTAACATTTTTGAGTTTCGCTTGGTTAAATAGTAAGGCGTGGCCTGCTGTATTCAATAACGAGGTATTAGGCGTGTATAAAATAGGTTAGTGCACCGCGGCAGCCCTCGTGTGAAGCCCTCATCATGTGAAGACCAAAGAGTGTAAAGACCAACGACTCTACCTGTGCGACTCCACCGACAAGGAACTTGAGTATTAATTTATTTATTTAATTTCCTTTCTCTTCTACACAACTTTTCATCTGATCTTTCTGTTTGTGAACCCTCTTACACTATGTGTTTTCAAATTCCTACTATTACTAACATACGTAAATCAAATGTCACACATCGGAGGCAGTCCAATCCTAACAACCTGCGTACCTTTCCGGTGTCTTCTAGTACTATATTCTCTTTTCCTATTGGTCTCTGGAATTGCCAGTCCGCTGTAAACAAAGCTGATTTCATTACATCTATTTCTAGTCATTCAGGTCTCAGCCTACTGGCCCTGTCTGAGACCTGGATCAGACCAGAGGACACTGCCACACCGGCTGCCCTCTCCACTAACTTCACTTTCTCACACACCCCTCGCCTGACTGGTAGGGATAGAGGTACTGGTCTGCTCATCTCAAACGATTGGAAATTTGATCATTTACCATCTCTGTGTGACAAGTTGACAACAGCTCATTTGAATCACATTCAATTACCATCACTAGTCCTATTAAAATCAGCTTGGCAGTTTCTTGGAGGAGCTTGATGTGCTACTCTCATCCTTCCCTAAGGATGGTACTCCTCTCATAGTTCTTGGAGACTTCAACATCCACCTAGAAAAACCTCAGGCTGCTGATTTCCACACTCTGCTTGCCTCATTCGACCTCAAACGAGTATCTACTGCGGCTACTCACAAATCAGGTAATTGGACCTTATTGGACCTTATTTACACATGCTACTGCTCCACTGACCATACACTGGTCACTCCACTGCACACCTCAGATCACTTCCTCCTCACTCTCAACCTCAACCTGCCTCAGAACACAACACACACTCCTCCACAGGTCACCTTTCGGCGAAACCTACGCTCACTCTCACCCTCTCGCCTATCCTCTCTGGTCTCATTCACACTTCCTCCACCTGATCAGCTTTCAACACTACATACTAACAGTGCAACTGATAATCTTTTCTCCACTTTAACATCCTGCTTAGACAACTTCTGCCCCCTTTCCTCCAGGCCAGCCCGCGCCACACCCTCTGCCCCCTGGCTATCTGATGTTCTCCATGAACATCGTTCTAAACACAGGGGTGCAGAGTGGAAGTGGAGCAAATCGAAAGATCCTACTGACCTTGGTCTTTATCAATCCCTCCTCTCTTCCTTCTCTGCTAATATCTCTACTGCTAAAATGACTTACTATCACAACAAAATTAACAATTCTTCAGATTCTTGCATGCTTTTCAAAACCTTCTCCGCTCTTCTCAACCCTCCTTCTCCTTCATCAACCCTAACAGCTTACGATTTTGCCACATTCTTCATAAATAAAACAACCACCATCAGCGGCCAATTTTCCAATCCACAAGCTGACACACACATTTTACCAGCTAGCACACACATTCTACCCTCTTTCTCTCTACTTTCAGAGGCAGAAGTCTCCAAACTCCTCCTTTCCAATCGTCCCACCACCTGTCCACTTGGTCCTATTCCCACTAACCTACTTCAAGCTTATCTGAAGTTTAAAATCATTGGTTACCCGTAAGCCAATCACATAACGTTTGGTTATGGCGTGTGTTATGCGCATGCTCAGCCGCATCTAACTTCCACTGTAAACACATGTATGATGCGAAAACAAAACCCTTCGAGCGAAACACCGGAGTGAACATGGCTGTGAACGACTTTTGCAGATTATGTGAAGTAAATCTATGCATCCACGGTACAATCAGCGTCTACGTCACAGCTCTCAGCCCGCCCTCTGTTCGTTGATTGGCCGGCTGTTTTGAGGCCGGAGGAAAACAGGGAAAACGGTCGCTATCTCAGACTGAGTACAGAAGCGAACTGAAATTGAGCGGAAGTACGAAGTCTGACGTAGTCAGGCTAAATACATTTAGATATACTTAATAAATTGTGCTTAAGTATACTATTTTTTCACTAGGGTAAGTCCACTGACATGTGTGACTATACTCAGCTGTTAGTGTATGTCTGGTTTTTCAACACAGACCAGAAAGTATTCTGTGAAGACCTGTTAGGTGTCACTCCTCTTGAAGTGAAAGTAGCCGTTTACATCTTGACCATGTTTGGCTTCACATACAACTCCACATTAAACATAATCAAAACTAAATATCGTTCCAGGCTCATCATTGAGCATCTCCACGTGTATGAGAATGGCCCTGACTCCATTCAAGCCCAGGTTTCAAATCCTGGCAAGACAAGCTAGAGCTCAATTCTCTCACTGAGCAAAAAAAGTGGTGGAGTGGGATATAAGAGGGGAAGAAAGTTATTCTGTAAAACTGTTCAATTGTTAAGACGTGTTGAGATTTATTATGTATAAAATTGGTTGAGACTGTAGAGTCAAGATGTGAAACAGAAGAGGGGAACTTCAAGCTTTCCCCCCCTTTATTTTATTTTTACTGATGTTAAGCACAATTTTCACATTTTATTTATTTTCTCTTATTTTGAAATGCAGCCCTACTTTTATTTAGTTAATGAGAACATTTTACGTATCTGCAGTCATACATATATATTCAGTTCTATGTTACGTGACAATAAATATTGTCAACAAGTTTCTGAATTGTACTGAATGTATTTGGTTTGTCTCTGCTTTTTGCGATTGATGTTGTCTTGTTGGCCCCATCAGAACAGGACCTTTAGCAAGCACTGGGACGGTTTGCAGCCAAGTGTGAAGCGGCTGGAATTAGAATCAGCGCCTCCAAATCCAGGCCATGGTTCTCAGTCGGAAAAGGGTGGCTTGCCCACTTCAGGTTGGTGGAGAGTTCCTGCCTCAAGTGGAGGAGTTGCCTCAAGTATCTAGGGGTCTTGTTCTCGAGTGAGGGAAGGATGTACGGGAGATTGACAGACGGATCGGTGCAGCTTCTGCAGTAAAGCGGTCGATGTACCGGTCTGTCGTGGTGATTACCGGTCAATCTACATTCCTACTCTCACCTATGGTCATGAGCTGTAGGTCATGACCGAAAGGACAAGATCCCGGATACAGGCGGCCGAAATGAGCTTTCTCCGCAGGGTGGCCGGGCGATCCCTTAGAGATAGGGTGAGGAGCTCGGTCACTCGGGTGGAACTCAGAGTAGAGCTGCTGCTCCTCCACATCGAGAGGGGCCAGCTGAGGTGGCTCGGGCATCTCTTCCGGATGCCTCCTGGATGCCTTCCTGGGGAGGTGTTCCGGGCACGTCCCACTGGGAGGAGACCCCGGGGAAGACCTAGGACACGCTGGAGGGATTATGTCTCCCAGCAGGCCTGGGAACGCCACGGTGTCCCCCCGGAAGAGCTGGAGGAAGTGTCTAGGGAGAGGAAAGTCTGGGCATCTCTGCTTAGACTGCTGCCCCCGCGACCCGGCCCCGGATAAGCGGAAGAAAGACGTATGCATTTGATTTGACAGTCAGGCATTGATACAACTACTAGGCTACTTAAATATATATCACATTAACCCTCTGAGGTCTGAGCTGTTTTCTGGGCCCTGGAGGTGTTCTGACATGCTCTGACATTTCTGGTTATTTCTGTTACTTGTGACATTTTCATGGCTAAAGTCTAATTACACTGTATTCAGCACAAACTCTGCTACAATAATATATCAGCAGCATGTATGTAAAAGTTTGTAGTTTTGAGATAATGACATTTATGCGTGGTTTGTGAAAATACAAAACAAATTTCTCACTGAAATAAGGCCATGAAACCCCTACTGATTATTTCTTCACAAGACTTTTGAAAATTGTATGACGTAGCCTAGAATATTTGCTGCAAAACTATGTGAAAATCACCCTGACTGCTCATTCAGAGAAGACAATATATTGATTTAAAATTTTTACGACGTGTTTTGTGTGAATAAGCCTTATGCGAGAGCTCATTAATATGTATGGCTTTTCTCACCTGAGAAAGACAAAGACACTCCCCTAACGGCCCTATTAGGAGCTATCAGGCCCCTATCATTCTGAGCAACCTTGCACAATACTGTAAATGAGGAGATTTAAAAAAGAATGGCTTTTAGATTGTTTGGATTTATTTACACAACATAATCCAAATAGACACAACAAATGGCAAAAAAGCACTTATTGAAAGACAGAGACCTTTGTGCCATTCCTAAAAACATTGTACATACCTTTCATTTCCAAGGTGTTTGATTTTCACTTTACCATGTTCATGTTCCAGAGACTTATGTGAATGTTGAAGTCGGCAGGACTCAGTGGCATCTGGGCCCTGGAAAAAAAGTGAACATACTGATATCAAGAGAAAGGCCTGCACGATTTTGGAAATAAATATTAGATTTTTCTGGTTAAAATTGCTTTTTAAAATTCACAAAATACACACACACACTAGGGCTGAACGATATTCTGTTTTAACATCGACATCGCGATGTGCGAATGAGCGATAGTCGCATCGCCGGAACATGCGATGTGAAGGGTAACGTTAGTACCATAGTGTAAGAGAACGGTAGCACCAGGGTAGCACACAGTAAACACGAGTTTGTTGTATGGCTTTTTGCTGGGGTGACATACGCGTTCCGCGTGCCTGCACAGTGATTGGTTCGCTGTGCCGCGCTCACCGCTCACAGCCAACATTCACTGGCAATCCTATAGCTAAAAATGCGCGACGAAGAGGATCCGCCGCAAAAAAGTCAAAATCAGCTATTTAGGACTACTACTAGCCTATTTCGTCTACAAAAAGGAGGATGTTGACCAAAAAGAGGTAGGCTACTTTGCTGAAGTATTATAAAGTTGTGGATGGTTGTCTTTTTTAAAAAAAGTCGTTTATTTTTCGTTTTCGCATTTATGAGGAAAAAACAATGTTACGTGACATTACGGACGCGGTTATGAAAGCCGCACTAAAAGACTGCTTTAAAACTTTAACAGAGACCTCAAACAGAAATCACAAAGCCTTTCTTTAAAACGAATTTCGTTTTGTATTAATTGTATCTTAATTTTAATCAGTATTTCATTATACAATTTCCTGGATTTAGCCTAATAAATAAAAATTAATTATAGCAGCCAGCGCCTGAACTGGAGATTAAGCTATCATCCATGAACCGAAACTAAGCATAAAAGGTAGCCTACTCGCCTCACACACCTAAAAAAAATAATAATAATAGTAAAAAAAATAGAAATATAACTATTATGTACAGAAATCTCTACTTTTAAACAGAACCATTAAAAAAAAAAATCTGTATGAAAAGTGCATTTCTCCCGAACACTGCTGCGAAGATCACGAGTCAGTATTGTCAACAGAAAACACTTGTTTATTAATAAACAATTAAAATGTCTCATTGTAATATTTTACATATTATTAATCATTACTTTTGCTGGTTCTAGGTGCCGTTTACATGAACGCGTCACTGAATCAGCACAGAAAACAATTTTTCGGGTCCAAGAACGTTAGGTCCTGTGTAGAACGTTCACCGAATTCTGAGAGAAATATGTTTCTGGAATAAAATATTAAGTAGCCTTTTGTTACTTGTAATGAAGCTTGCTTATAGTGAAATTATTAATAACATGGAATGGTAATTATTGACTTTAGCCTGGATTGATGGCTCGCAATATCGCGATATATATCGTTGCCAAAAAAAATATCGCAATGTAATTTTTTTTCCAATATCGTGCAGCCCTAACACACACACACACACACACAAATGTTTCCAACAATATATAATATAATGAACACCAGGTTTGTTGTGCCTTGTAGGCATAGGCTATGCGCAGTGCTGGGTAAAATAATAATAACAATAGATAGCAGTATAAATCTTCCAAAATATTTCAGTAACAACCAAGCTAGAGAAAAATATATTGATTATCATGTTACTTCAAATGTTTCCATTCGTTATGATGATATGAAATGAGATAATAGTAAAAACATGAAGCCGTTTGGTGTGTTTTGCTTTTCAAATTTTCAAATGATATATTCAAACGCGATCGCGCTGCAAAATCTGATACATTCAAACGCGATCGCGCTCAAATATAAAACATTATGGTTACCATATACATATCTACGTTTGACCAGATATCCACAAATACAGTAGGCCTAACAGTAAACACGGGTCTAAATATTATAATATTCCCCATATATCTAGCAACAGTTCAACTGCAATGTGACATTTATGCAACAATAACAAACATGTAAGAATTTCTTACCTTAAATCTTTCTTGTCTTCAAATCGCGTTCTTCTTCTTCTGAGGTAGCCTAAATCCAATGTAAGCTCAGGCGCGTCTAAAAGCAGAGACTTGTCAAGTGTTTTGGTGTTTTGTTTTTGAGGTACTGTAGGCCTAATGAGCGCGATCGCGTTCCATGTGGAGATTTGCATGTGAATCTCTTTTGCGCGAGTGGGCGTGGTAAATTAAAAAATAATTAGGAAGCGTTTGAGAAGCTGGACATCTTGTTGGTTTTATACAAATTACTTAAACAGAAAATATTTGTTTTCGTTTTGAACCCGATCATTTAAAAGTACACACTTAAATGTTTATAAAGGTGTATGGCTCATAAATGTGTGACAAGTATTCGCTGAGTTTTGTTTCAGTTTATAGACGTGCTCAAGAAAAAAAAGTTCACCGCGACGGAGAGGCAGAACGCACACCCTGTTTATTTTCTTTATTTTACAAAAGCACAATGTTTTGATTTGATTGTAAGTGGACACATACAAAAGTAGAAATATCACAGATTCTTTTTTTATATTTCTTTTTTCTGTATGACCATAAATGACGGAGTAATTTAAGTTTATAGTGCTACAATGTGGAGAAAATCCAGCAAAACGCGCCCGCGCGTTTGCCGACCTCAGAGGGTTAAATACAGTGTTTCCCACACATAGACTAATTTGTGGCGGTGCGCCACAGAATCAACACTGGCCGCCACATATTGCGCTTCGTTATAAAAAAAAAAAATGCTATTTAAAACAAGATATTTATTAAGTATTCGTTCAGCTGCATTTCCTTTCCCTGCTCTCCCTCTGTCTCTCTGTCACTCACGCGTCTCTCTCACGCACAGCCCCTCCCCTCCGTGCACACCGCGTGTGTATGTCTCCATGAAAACGAGATCATCCCTGGAAGCGTGGCCTCAGGGTTTTTCCTGCATTTAACAATTTTTTGGCGGCCGCCAAAGCAAATTTTTGTCCCGCCAAAGCCTTATTTGATCGGTGAATGATGTAGATGATTGCTGCGCTTGCCATAGGGCGCATGTTCAGCGCACTCACCGTCTTCAAACTGTCTTGCTCTCTCTCGCTCCCTCGCGCATATTAATCAAAATCAATTGATAATTGACACGATGGTAAAAGATCAGAGGACCAAAGTTTCACGTGGAGCATTCGGATATTTTTTTCCTGAATTACCACTGGGTGTGAATTGTGCTTAAAAAAAAAAGTTTTTACATTGCCTTATCTTCTCTGAAAAGCGTTCTGCCCATTCAGCTGACATAAAAAACACTTTCAATAAACAAAAAAAAACTTATCCAGTGATGAAATGTTTTATGTGTTGACACAAATCTTGTGCGATGTCCTGACTGCCGGGATAATCACACAACGCGTACAAGTCCGCTAATGACACGTCCGATTCGTGAACTAATGACTCCTTTGAACCGATTCCATTTAATGAATGGTTAAAACAACTGATCTGTCCAACACTGAATCGGTGGAGAACAAATCGGTAACACTTTACAATACAATAAGGTTCCATTTATTCCATTTATTATTTATTATCCATTTACTCAAACACTGTCTTGGCACTTTTTAAAATGCCTCTCCATGCGACCTTGAAGGATTTACCTGTGAGATAGGACTCAAACCAGTGGAGGGAAGTTCCTGTGATGCCCAGTAATGAGAGGGTGGACAGAAGGATCTGATGATTCACAGTGTCGAAGGCAGCAGACAGATCCAGGAGAATGAGAACTGAAGATTTGGAAGCAGCTTTCGCGGTCTGTAGGGCTTCTGTGACCGACATTAATGCAGTCTCGGTTGAATGCCCTTTCTTGAAGCCAGATTGGTTGACATCCAGCTGGTTGTTCAGAGACAAGAAGGATGTTACTTGGTTGAAAGCAACTCGTTCAATTGTTTTCACAATGAATGGTAGGAGAGAGACAGATCTGTAATTCTCTACAAGTGATGTGTTTAATGTTGTTTTTTTAAGCAGTGGAGTTACCCGAGCTTGCTTGAATGCTGTAGGGAAAATGCCAGTATGGAGGGATGAGTTGATGATGTGTGTGAGTGCTGGTAGAAGTGTGGGAGAGATGGCTTGTAGAAGGTGTGAGGGGATTGGGTCTAGAGGGCAGGTGGTAGGATGACTGGAGAGGAGAAGTTTAGATACTTCTTCCTCGATTAGTGGAGAGAAGGAGGAGAGAAGAATATTGGCTCTGGGAGAGGTTGGTCTGGGTTCCTGTGTGTGTGGAGCTGAGAACTGACTGCTGATAGTTGTTGTTGTTTTGTTGGTAAAGAAGTTAGCAAAATCATCAGCAATTAAAGAGGAGGTTGGTGGTGGTGGACAGAGGAGAGAGTTGAATGTCTTGAAAAGTGATCGTGTGTTGGAGGCGCTGTTGATCTTGTTGTGGAAATATGAAGATTTTGCAGCATGAACATCAACAGAAAAGGAGAGCAGAGATTGACACATACTCAGACTAGATGTGTCTTTTGATTTGCGCCATTTCCTCTCTGCTGCCCTGAGTTCGGTCCGGTGTTCACGAAGAACCTCAGGCCATGTCCACACTAATGGAAGGCCATTCAAACGAAAACGTATATTTTTCTCTCCGTTTTGGCCTTCGTCCACACTGAGACAGCGTTTTTATTAATGAAAACGAATCTTTTTTGAAAACGCACTCCAAAGTGGATACATTTGAAAACGCCGTTTTCACGTTGTAGTGTGGACTGTGAAACCGGTGGTATTTAAAAACGATGACGTAAATTTAGTAATGTGACGCATATTGTACCAATAGATATTCATGTTTATACCAGTATTCTGCCTGTTATGAGCTATTCACTTTCACACTGTTGCTAAAAATATTCTACATTGCACACTCTTCATATTAGGGCTGGGTAAAAATATCGATTCATCAATGCATTGCAATTATTTGTTTCTCAATTCAAAATCGATTCATCAAATCCTATGAATCGATTCAGCCCACCGGCCAGTGGCGGCGCTGTGGGCAACACTCTAGTGAGAGCGTTCAGCGTTGTACAAGACGCGATTTACCAAAACAGCAAGATGGTGGACAGCAGCTGCACTCCGTTCAAGCCTGCACCACCAAAGTTAAAAGCCGACGTTTGGGGTCATTTTGGATTCCACTGTAAGCCAGGAAAAAATGAAGAGATGGATAAAACCAAAGTGGTCTGTAAGCATTGCCACACCGTTCTTAAATATTGTAACAACACAACTAACTTGCGCAACCACCTAGCTCGACACCATGCAGATCTAATGCAACAAAAACAATCCAGCGTGGCTAAGCCGGATGATTCTAAACAGACACAACTCGACAAAGCCTTTCACTGCAAATTTCCTTCAGGCTCCGTTCGTGCACAGAAGACAACAGGATCCGTGGCCGTCTACATCTGTAAAGACTTACGCCCATTTAGTGTTGTTGAAAACGTGGGCTTTAAATACACACTTGAGCCACGGTACGCCATACCTGCTACGTGTTTACATGGAGGTTAAGACGGAGGTTTTGGAGTCCTTAATGTCGGCGGAAAAAGTGGCGCTTACCTGCGATGGCTGGACCTCCAGAGCGACCGACCCGTACGTAACCATCACGTCTCATTTTATTTCAACTGATTGGGTCCTTGTGTCAAACATCCTGCAGACCAGAGCGCTCTTTGAAAGCCACACAGGGAACAATATTGCTAAATTGCTCACCGAGGCAATGAATGAATGGGGCTTGAATGACAAAGTGCCAGCAATTGTAACAGATAACGCAGCTAACATGCTATGAGCAGTTGGACTGACAGAGACATTGCACATTGGCTGTTTTGCACATGCCCTAAACTTGGCATCACAGGCTGCTCTCAAGATGCCTGCAGTATCAAGGCTTCTAGGCAGACTGACAGCACAAGTTAGTGACCGATGTACCAACGCGTTGGAATAGTGCATTTGACATGGTAGAAAGATTTTTAGAACGGCAAGCTGCTATCTCTGCTGCATTACTTGCCCCTGAGATAAGAAAACAAGAGAAAGATCTGAGCTCCCTTACAGAGGCAGACATAACAGCATCAGAAGCTGTTGCACTGGCTCTGAAGCCACTGAAGAAAGCCACCTTAGTCATATCTCAAGAAGGAACCCCAACTCTCTCTGTCATCGCCCCTCTGAGAGCAAGACTTCTGGAAGAGATGCATCCGGCCCCGAGTGATCCTGTGATGGTGAAGGAGATGAAATCTGCTGTGCATCAGGATCTCCAGAAAAGGTATTTATTATCATTATGACACTCTATTCTAAGACAGTTGTTTTGTATTATACTAATTTCATAATGATAATTTTTATATTTTTTTGTAATAGAAATGTATTATATTTATTTTAAGGTACACAGGCTTAAAGAAACAACTCTACTTAGCTTCTGCCCTGGACCCACGCTTTAAGGCCCTGCCTTTTTTGACTGATGATGAGCGTGAGGAAGTCTTCGCCCAAATCACTGATAACACTAAGACACTGGCAACTGAAAAAAGCTCAGTAAGTACTGCATAGTGTGAATAAAAACATTATGTATTTTTATTATTAATGATACACTGCAATTATGAATTTAAACTTAACTATATTGTTATATACACTATTTCGAAAAGGGTGATAACTATTTACAATACAATTCCTTTGCTTTCTCAACAGAGTGGACCAATAAATGCAGAGGCAAAATGAAGCAGAACCAGCTGAGGACTCTGGACCCCCATCCAAGAAGAAAAGAGACTCTTGTACATTGGCAGATCTCCTTGGGCAGACATATACTCCAGAAGCAGACTCCATAAAAACAAGAGATGATGCAGTAGATGAGGTGATGAAGTACAAAGAGGTAAAACCAATACCACTCAGCACTAATCCACTCAGCTGGTGGAAGGAACATGAGGTGGAATTCCCTCTTTTGTCATGCCAAGCTAAGCGATACCTCTGTATTCCTGGTAGTAGTGTACCAGCTGAGAGAGTCTTCTCAACACCTGGTGACATTGTCACAGCCCAGAGAAGTGCACTGACGCCTGAGCATGTAGACCAGCTGCATTTTTTGAACAAAAACCTGCATGTGCACCAGTTTGATAACAAATGCTTCAGAGTTAACATGTTATTGTACTAAAATGTTATGAGTTATATGATGGAAATGTCTGTAATGTATCCTACATATAGGCACAGTAAATAAGCCAAAGGTTCTCTGATCAGCTGTTCAGTGTTATTTATTGTGTTGACAAAATAGCACTTAATATCTATGGTTGCACTTTTTTTTATGAGTATGCACATTTTGTGCTTCTGTTTACATTTCTTTTATAACTTGAATGTATAGGAAGAAAGAAATATACTTTCTACTACTTACAGTTACATGCACTTTAGAGGTGTTAATAAAGCACCTGTTTGTTACAGTTGTGGTTTGTATTCAACACATGTACAATATTGTACAGTTTGTTCTGCTAAATAAACCATGACAGGAAACATGCTGGGGTCAATTTGTTCTTAAACATTGGTAATACTGCACACATTATTTAAAAATATACTCAGGTACTTAATTACTTGTGTATTTACTTATTATTGAATCGATATCGAAGCTAATAAATCAATATCGAATCGAATCGAAGCCTCAAGAATCGAAATCGAATCGAATTGTGAAATTCCTAACAATACCCAGCCCTACTTCATATCACAGTCCTGCAGTGCAAAGATGACAGAATTTACTCATATTTGCTGTCCTGCGGCAATACATGAGAGCAGTTGCGTTTTAGACCAAACATATGGTGACTGCGTGCGACCTGGACCGCATCAGTGAATGGTGAGAAATTTTACTAAATAAAATTATCCTGTCAGAAAAATTGCGCGGAATCATATCAGTGATCTTTTGTGGGGTTTTACGCATGCGCAGTAAGGTGAATTTAGCGTTTTCAGGCGTTTTTCAAAAGTTTCTCATCCACACTGAAACGTCTGAAAATGCTAGTGTGGACGGAGAGCGTTTATAAACGAAAACGCCGTTTTCAAATGTATCCGGATTAATGTAGACGTAGCCTCAGATAACCAGTGGTTACAGGGAGGAGCGCATGCCTGCCTGGAGGGGGCAGATATTGTCTAAAGAAGATGTTAAAATGGAGCTATTTGCATTTGAATATCATGATATCAGGAATAAATTGTTTTGCAAAATCTCACTTTTTTTAAATTAATGTATACAGCACTGTTTAAAAGTTAGGGGTCAGTAATTCTTTTTTTTTTTCTTTTTTTTTAGCAAGGATGTGTTAAATCGATAAAAAAGTGATAGAAAAGATTTTCTATTTTGAATAAACTTTTTTTTTCCTTAAAGTATCACAGGTTACAAAAAAATATTAAGCAGCACAACTGTTTCCAACATTAATCATAAATCAATATATTAGAATGATTTCTGAAGGATCATGTGACACTGAAGACTGAGTAATGGCTGAGGAAAATTCATCTGTGCATCACTGAAATAAATGACATTTTATAGTATATTAAAATAGAAAACCATTATTTTAAATTGTAATAATATTTCACAATATTAATTTTTTTATCAAGTAATGCAGGCTTGATGAGCATAAGAAACTCAAAAACATTAAAAATAGTAACGTGTCCAAACTTTTGACCGGAACTTTTATTTTGTTTCGGTGGTGTGACGTCATATGGCTGCGCCTTTGCTGTGCCTCTTTGCTCCTGCATTTGCTGTGATTCGGCTGAATAAAGGTTTGTGTTTTTAATTGTTTAGATCGATATAAATCCTGTTTGGCTCGGTTAGATTATGACTTGCACTGTTTTATAGCTTTATGAGAGCTTTGAAATGAGTTATATGTCACTGAATGTAGCGTTGTTATGCTTAACCATTAACAAACGTTAAAGAATGTGAGTAAAGCGCAGTAGGGATGGAGAAACGGAGCTTTGGGCAACTCAAACAAACCTTTTAAGTGTTATTCTATAGACTTTGACTCAAATCAATTAAACCAAATGCTTCGCGAAATGATTCAGTGATTCGAAGCGCTCGAATCACCGAGTCTAACGAACACAAACGTGTAAGTTAACGTTAGTAAAAAAACAAAAGCGAATGTTTTCATGAAAGTGCAGTCTATATTAATCTACACATCACACCACAAATAAATTCTAAGTAAATGAATCATAGTAGGCTAATGATGTGTGTATGTCTACTTGTACTCTTTTATTCATATAGTACTAGTTTTTTCAATCACTTTTTTGGCTAATGTTTAAGTAAGTTACCTCTGACTGACTCTTACCAGTGAACTGAACTAGAGCTGTTTGAAACGCTTCTTAACGTTAACGTTTATTATTCTCATCTTAAACAGGACAAACACACATTATAACTCCAGGTGAAGCGACTGAGATCCACGTGACACACTATTATAAAGATGGAGTTTATTAAAGAGGAGAGTGAAGACATGAAGATTGATGAAACACTGAAACACAAAGATACTGAGGAACAAACAGGTTGGTTTCATTCTCACAGTTTTAATCCTTATTAAAATCTCTTGCTGTACAGAAATTAATGATAATTTTAAAGAATGTCATATGAGTGTCCTAAATAAAGCGCTATTATTTGGCATCAAGCCATATGTGGACAGACATGGTGAGATAACATGACCAGATAAACACTGATGCTGCCTTCACATGCTATGGAAAAGATTATATTTTCCACTTGTGAACTGGTATTTACCAGTGTGTTGTGTTCAAGTGCTTTTGTTGTCGTAATGTAGTACACTCAAGGTCTGTGTCAGTAGAGTATCTTTTTTAACTTTACAAAAAAAAAAAAAAAAAATAGAAACGTAAATGTGGTGCTTTCTGATGATTAAAACATAATTAATAATTAAAAAAATTAAAACATGACACAAAATGATTAAATTTGAACCAAGGAAATTGCGGCGAAGTTGAAAATTGAGTGTTAACGCATTATATTACAATCGTTAATGACACAAATTTGTATAGGCTACAAAAACTATCCGCTAACAGTATTCACGACTCTTGCGTTGCTCTCCGCCATTTTGAAAAGGTCAAAGGTTATCTCATCTCGGCAACTCGTGCATCAAAATATTCTACGAGTTGCCCAGTGGAAAATACCACATGAGGGGGTGTTCATGTGCATTTTCCATGTCGGCTTTTGGTATTTACCATAATTACCATAGCACGTGAAGGCACCATGAGGCCAGGGTTCACCAATCTCGGTCCTGGAGGGCCGCTGTCCTGCAGAGTTTAGCTCCAACCAGCTCCAACACACCTGTTTGAAAGTTTCTAGTATGCCTAGTGAGACCTTGATTAGCTGGTTCAGGTGTGTTTAATTGGGGTTGGAGCTAAACTCTGCAGGACAGCGGCCCTCCAGGACCGAGATTGGCGAACCCTGACTTAGGCTGTGTCCATGTTTTTTTTCCCCACAGGTAGCGTACTTTTCCAATCGTTTTCGATGGGAGCGCTGCATTTTTAAAACACCGGGGCTGCGTTCCACTCCAAATTTTTATGCCCTTCAGTCGCTAACTTCCCTCCGTCTCGTTCACTTGGATGTGAGTCATTGTTTACGTTGCACAAGTGCCCACTACTAGCGGAACTCGTGCATAAGGTTTAAGTGGAACACACTAAGCCCTTGATCACTTGGAATCCACTATTGAGCTAGTTTATTATTTAAACCCCTTTTCACTTATGAAAAACATGCATATGAGCTGTTGGAGAAAATATATAAATTAACATGAAGTAAATATTTATATAAATGAATATGAACACTATAAATTAATTAAATCTAAATGAGCATGCATCCCAGGACATTGTGTGTGATAATTTGTGTGTGTCTTGTATACTGTCTCTTGCATTTAATATTTATTTTATGCGTGCTTTGGGAGAGAACTACTAGTTAATGTAACCCCACCTATATCGTGTCTCTTAACTAATTAATACTTATTTAAAGGGGTGGTTGATTATGATTTCACTTTTCTGACTTTAGTTAGTGTGTAATGTTGCTGTTTGAGCATAAACAACATCTGCAAAGTTCCAACGCTCAAAGTTCAAAGCAAAGGGAGATATTTGCTTTTAAAGAAATCGCTTTTTAAGGACTACAGCAAACGGCTGGTAGGAACTACACGAGCTTCCTCCCGGGTTAGTGACATCACTAACCCTATAATTTACATAAACTACACATAAGCTACATAAATTCATCAACTAACCATTCAGAAACATCCTGTTGCTTCTACATGTTGTCACTTCTTCTTGAGTCTCTCCATCATTGTCTGGCTCCAGTTTGAACATAAACATTGACATTTTCAGTGCATGTCTGTGTGAGGTAAAAGGACAGGAGCTCTTGAAGCTCCGCCCCCTGTGCTGAGAGCAGCAGCTCATTTGCATTTAAAGGGACACACACAAAAACGGTGCGTTTTTGCTCACCCTCAAAAAGTGACAATTTTAACATGCTATATAAGAATATCTGTAGGGAATTTTGAGCTAAAACTTAACATACACACTCTGGGGACATCAGAGACTTATTTTACATCTTGTGAAAAGGGCATTATACCACCCCTTTAATGACTCACACTTTAGTGTACATCACCTCCTCATAGAAGGCAGTAGTGTTGGGCGATATGCTCCATTTTCATATCGTCTATCGTCAGCCTGCGAGATCGGCGATACACAATATTATCGTGGGGGGTGGGGCTTAATTATTTGATTATTAACTTGTTTATTTACTCATTAGTTTGCTTGTTTTATTACTTCATTTTATATATGAGAATCTTTTTCTATTTTGCTTGCAAAGGTGAAGTGTTTATTAATAGGCTAAATCAGGTTATTTCCCGGTATAGTGAGGTAAATAAAGATCCTAATCATTTTTCAATCTGACTCAGAGTATTTTAACATGTCAGTGGGGAATTTACGGACACACATTATCCTCTCATGCCGTTACAGATGCAGCATTTTGACTGTACTTCTGCACGAGATGAGAACACATAATAATTTCTTGGGTCAAGAAAGAGTCGGAGTTTGTGATATATGTCCTCCTACCAGTGCTCTCTCTGTCTGGATTCACTTCACATGCGCACTTCAATAAGCCCAAAGAACCCGCGCGGGTTAATGTGTTTTAAATGCCGGGAGAAATCAGAGTAAGGGGCAAAAATCTAGCTGAGTCGATCGGTTTAAACTTATGACTTGACTCCGATAAAGGAAAACGGATTAATGTGACCACATGCATTGTCAGTTTATTTAGCATATTCGGGTTAAGAACGTGCATGTAAACGCGCTCATTCCCTGAAAGTGAAAGCAGAAACGGACTGTGCTTTCGGCATCTGTCGCTGCATTAACGCTGCATTCTCTGAGACGACGATGGATATAACGGTATAGCAACTATCTTAATTTACTGGCTTAATATTTCTCTTGTAGACCTACATTAATGACCGTGGAAAAATTAGAAGAATATTTCTTGTTAAACAAGTGTTTGAAGTTGATTTTAACAGAGTTGTGCTGCGTTCGTGAACTAAATTAGGCCTATATCATTTTAGTGATATTATTATTATTATTATTATTAATATTTTGTAATTGTATTGTATTTAGTGTTATTAGTTATTATATATAGGCTATGTTTTGTTAATGTGCTATGGAAACAAAATACTGACGAACAGCGATGGTGTTTTCATCTTGAATGATGCGTCTGTTAAAACCATAGACTGTAAAAAAATATGGACGTAGTGTCCGTGACGTCACCCGTAGGTTTCTGAAGAGCATTTTTGAAGCCTAAAGTGGGCGTAGCCGTCCGTCGCCATCTTGGCCTTGCGTCACTCCAGGATAACAGAAAATAGGCAAACAGGCGGGGCGTGAGTGGAGCTGAGCAGCCTGGCTATCTGAAATCACCTAGCTCGACGTGATCGAGTTACCTGATAATGTAAAACCAATTAAACATTCCTTTTTTTGCCCTTCGAAATATTATAATAGTTAAAAGACGTGGCTACAAGTTAGACTGTGTATTACTTCGAGAGTGTTTGTGTGTGACAGTGATTTATGTGCATACATGTCCGTCACTCTTTCATGGTCCGTCAGCGCGGCATCGCTCAAGTTCGTAGAGAGCTTTATTCAGTCCATTTTAAATTCTGATTTTGGCCGTCTCTCAAATGGGTTAAACCATAGATATATTACCTTTGAAGTGCAAGTAAATGCGCTAGAAAATCCGCGCTCATTCATGTGCATTTATTGCACGGACGGAGAAAGCGCCGACGCCTGCATGATTTCATCTGACGGTAATTTACATAAGCATATTATAATCCATCTGTTCGGTGAGAGCAGAACGAACGAGCATTTATTGACGTTTTAAATTTGAAAACCCCAAAAAGCAACGAAATTGTCAGACATCCATTAGTGCATGTTCACAGAGGAAAACAACTGAAATACAGTGCTGGTTGTTCTCTCGAACGATACTCGACGACAACGACGGAATCCAAAGACGTGGGCTTTGTACCCAAGTATTAAATTGTATGAAATAATCCTGAAAAAAAGCACAAACACTGCAGAGATGGCAAGTTCAGCAGCTAACATTTGCTGAGGTGAAGTGTGACGACTAGTAACAGCAGACAAACGGCTAGCACTGACAGCGGCAATCCATCTGTCACTCAAGTGGCCACTGGCCACACCCTTAAATTTAAATATTAATCAACTAAACGGACGAGTTATAAAATAATTCACCCCCCTCACAGTTGTTATGAAGGGCAAAATTAGCTATATAGACCAAAGCCACATAGAGATCCAGGCTGTAAACATGTTTTTTTCTGCTGTAAAGTTGGTAATTTTAACATGAGGGAGATACAGATTTGACTCACTCCTGCAGCCAGGCCAAGCGGCCAGTTAATGAATTGCAGTTTAACTCACTTCCGTGTTGGTTTCAAGAGAGAGACGGGGAGGTTGCCGCTTGGTTAAAACAAGCACTCTTGACAATTTGTGAATGAATCATGTTTTTTAGTCTGTTTTAAAAACATTTTCTTAGGGGAGTCCTCATACGTGCGTGTCGGTGATGTCGCAAGTGTTAGGCTATGTGGTGATGTTGTTATGAATTTAGGCAAGGCAAATTAATTTTAGTTCCTATATTAATTTAATAACAATACTAGCTTTATAATAATAATAATAATAATAATAATAATAATAATAATAATTTTTATACATTAATGGTAAAATGAGCCAATTATCGTATTGATATCGTCAAAGGCATCTTCCATTAGCGATACTCTGACTATCATCGATACACGATACTACCGTCTATCGGCACAACCCTAGAAGGCAGTGTGTGTTTGTTATATTTAATCTGAGTATAAATGGACACAAACGGCCAGACCCACATGTAACCACACTTGAGACAGAATCCTAAATCCCCCAAACAGAGGGAGAACAATTTCCCGTTTGGAAATTCCACCTTTACTATTGGTCGAGCCAACCCTGAGAGGTGGGACCTTTCTCAGGCTTTAAATGGCCGGTTACTCAAGCCCTTCCCTCTCTTGGCTTCTCGGTACGTTCGGGTTGCTGTCCTGCGGGGCTGCACCAGGCCTTCACTCACAACCAGCCATGTGCTCATTCAGGAGAGAGGACCAACCACAACAGAATCAAGGACAACATCAGGAGTGTGGAACAATTTCTTAATTTAAAGGGATAGTTCACTTTGAAATTAAATTTTGGTATGTTTTAGCTTACCTCAAGGGCATCCAAGATGTAGGTGTCTTTTTTTCCGCAGTAGTTTCAATTTTGATATTTTTAGGTCAAACCGTTCTTGTCTGTCAGTCAAATAATGCAGGTCTATTGTCACCACCTCAAAGAGCAAGCACAGAGTCCAAATTAAAACAATTCCCCATCTTCCAAATTAAACAATTCCCCATCGTAAGTACACATTGATGGCCTAAGACACGAAACGAGCGGTTTGTGTGAGAAAACGAACAGTATTTATATCGTTGTTACCTCTTGAACACAGCCGCGTCCAAATGATCTGAGGGTGCGGGCGGGTATAGATATATACACTAGATGTCGCCTTGGCTACTGCAGTTCATTGGAACGAAACCGTAGCCAAGGCGACAGACTCTTCCGACTTCCTCCCTTCTCCTGGTTGCTCTGCATAATCTGCGCTCCAGTCTTGCGAACATTTCTCAGACTCATGGAACCATCAAAATCCCTCTTCAGGAACTTCACAAAATGCTTTCACTGCAAAGGCCATGCATGTATACATTTAATGAGGTGCTCTGATAATGATAAGCTGATGGATATTTTCCATAGTTCCATTTCCTGCTCCACGGTTTCATACTGTCACTTACCATTTTTATGTGAATGTGTGTTTAGATTAGTTATGTTTGTAATTTAGTTAATAAAACTTCTGAATAAAAGGTTCTGATTCTCTGCTTGCAACAAAGTTTATTTTACAATTTAGATTTTGACTACAGGCTCTTAGTAGTAATGGAACAGTAAGGAAGACATTTCACTCCCCCAGAAATGAACATTTCTTAGAATTAAAAAAAACAATTAACACTGAGTTTTCATGGGACAAACAGGTTGATTGATTGTAATATTAATTTGACTACATTTAATTATATAAACTGATCCAAATATTTTTTATTTACAAGTTATGATTGATTTATTTATATTTATTTTGAGCCAATTTGCTTCATTGTTCATTATCAAAATAAAATAGTCAACCAAACATATTAGAAAGTTACACTGCTCAATTGAAATAGTCCGTAGTACAATCTGCCGTGCAGCGTGACCACTGCCTCACTGTGCTGTTATATATGATATGAAGAATGATGTATTACGTCGATAATGCGAGTGAAGTTAGTGGTGTTTTGAGCCTGTTGTGGGATCCGGCGTCCGACATCATTTGCAAAGTACAGTTTTTTGATCCATGTCAGACTTTTCATAATCAAACCATGTCCATGCTAGAGGTAGCCCCTCGTTTAGAAACGAGCTCCTTGATTTGTCCTGGCTGGTCCTGCTCGGGCCACCAGTTTCTGTCTCCCCTTCACTTTACATGTTATTTATCGCCTAATGGTGGCGTGTAAGATTGCAGTCATCAAAATGATCAAAAAATATTGCCATAAACAATGTATTTTGCGACACCACCAAATAACTGAGAGCAAAATATGAACGATAGAGATTTTATTCCATCCATCCGATGTATATCGTCATATCGCACAGCCCTAATCACAAGCTTTTTAATATTTACCAAAGGAATTCAGAGGCTGTATCTTTGCCAGACTTTGATTAATCAAAACAAAAGTTGGTACACTTCATCAAATCCATGTTCTGAGGGGAAACAAAAGATGGGAGCAGCGCCGCCTATGGGTCACGAGATACGAAAAAATAGCTATTGCTATTAACTTTTTAACAGCTTGTCAGAAACTTATAATATTGGTGTCTCTTGGTGTCATGCTGAATCTGTGCTGATTTTGTCCAGATCAGACGAAACATCAGTCCGTCTTTTTGAATTTTGTCATAAATTGCAATATCTTTAATGATAATATGAATACAGCGCCACCTAGTGTTCCAGATATATAATGGTTTCGCAAAAACACTTGTGAATTTTTTTAAACATTCTCCAAATTTTGATATCTCTGACTTTAATAATTAGTTACATTTATATAGCGCTTTTCTGAAACTCCAAGCGCTTTACATGGAAGGGGGAATCTCCTCAACCACCACCAATGTGCAGCATCCACCTGGATGATGCGACGGCAGCCATATTGTGTCAGAACGCCCACCACACATCAGCTTACTGGTGGAGAGGAGACAGTAATGAAGCCAATCAGTATATGGGGATGATTAGGGGGCCATGATGGACAGGGGCCAATGGGCAAATTTGACCAGGATTCCAGGGTTAAACCGGGTTTTTTTTATTTTTTTTTATTTTATTTTTTTTTGAAGGACATCCTGGGATTTTTAATGACCACAGAGAGTCAGGACCTGGGTTTTACGTCTCATCCGAAGGCTGGTGCTCTTTGACAGTATAGTGTCCCCGTCACTACACTGGGGCGTTAGAACCCACACAGACCACAGGGTGAGCAGCGCCCCCTGCTGGCCTCACTAACACCTCTTCCAGCAGCAACCTAGTTTTCTCAGGAGGTCTCCCATCCAGGTACTAACCAGGCTCAGCCCTGCTTAGCTTCAGTGGGCAACCAGTCTTGGGCTACAGGGTGATATGGCTGCTGGCTTTACATTCCCTGGTATCTGTATTATGATTTTTTTTAAGGCCAGACACATAATTTGGTGAGGTAAATTTGTAAAGAAAGACTATGCACATTCAAACACTCATGCCTATAGTCAAGACACGTAATATGCATGTACACGCGGCCAGAGTTTTCACAGATTCACGTTTTTTAAGTTTACACAGAGATAACGTTTTTCAAAATTATTCAACGCTTGCACCTTGGAACCTATTTCAAGGTTTGCGTTCTCGAGCCACCAGGCACTGTTGTTGTGCAAATGGTCGGGGCGCATTAAGGGTTTTCTGTTAGAACGGTGTCGTGTAAGTGGCCCCTAAGTTAATAACTAATGATCTTCGCAACGGAAGTGAATCAATCAAAACTAACTTTAGCTGGACAATAAAATTTTTCTAGAGCTGCTGTAAAGCCAAAACAATCTCTGTTACTTTAATTTCCTATTATCACTGTAAAGCTGCTTTGAAACAATATTGTTAAGAGCGCTGTATAAATGAAGATGACTTGACTTGACTGGTATGCTAAAGCCCTTGATTAGCTTGTTCAGGTGTGTTTGATCAGGGTTGGAGCTGATCTCTGCAGGAAAGTGGATCTGCATGACCATATCACTGTAGGCATGAAATCATAGCACTTCTGACCCATTACATTTACCATATCCTCTATTATCCAACTAAAGCCTGTGTTTTTATTTTTTCCATATTCCCAGTGTGGATCTTAGAATTTTTATAGCATCATATTATATACAGTTATGGTGATTTAAAGTCGAGCGGACATTGACTAATCGCTGATGACATCATTAATAAAGCGAGATGGGAATGCTTGCCACAATTTGCAACTAGAGGCTAAAGTTTGTGAAAAAATGTTGATGTTGGCTTGAGAAGCCTGAACCTTGTATGCATTTATTTTTCATTCTGTGCCATTAAACTGGGGCTTAAACTTGTATTTATCTATTTTCACCTTAGACCCGATGCTGCTGGAAGATGAGATTCAAGAACTTAACGTTGTAAAGGAAGAGGAACATGATTTCATAACTGGGGAAAACCATCCTAGCTGCTCGCAGACTGAAAAGACTCCCTCACGAAAAAGAGCTCGAAAGACGGGGGGTAGACGTTATTTCACCTGTTTTCAGTGTGGAAAGAGTTTCAGTAAACGTGAAAACCTTAAAGCTCACGTGAGAATTCACAATGGAGAGAGTCCTTACCCCTGCCAACAGTGTGGGAAAGGTTTCTCTGGAAAAGGAAGCCTTAAAGTCCACATGAGAGTTCACACTGGAGAGAAGCCCTTCACCTGCAAACTGTGTGGAAAAAGTTTTGCACATCAAGGAACGCTGAATGACCACAAAAGAATTCACACTGGAGAAACGCCTTTCACATGTGATCGATGTGGAAAGAGTTTCAGACGTAAATTAAACCTTAATGGCCACATGAGGCTACACTCAAGAGAAAACTTCTTTAAATGTCACCAATGCGAAAGAAGTTTCACAGACAGCAATCACCTTGAGTGGCATGTGATAAGTCACATTGGAGAGAAGCCTTTCATGTGCCATTACTGTGGAAGGACTTGCTCAAGCAAATCAAACCTCGATGTTCATGTGAGACTTCACACAGGAGAGAAGCCTTTCACCTGCCAACAGTGTGGAAAAGGTTTCAATGAAAAAGGAAACTATCAAGTCCACATGAGGCTTCACACTGGAGAGAAACCTTTCATGTGTCTTCAGTGTGACATGAGTTTCACATATCGAAGAGACCTGAAACTTCATTTGCGAGCTCATACTGGAAATAGCAGTGTTGTGATTGGTCTACCGGTTACAGCGCGTAGAAACAAAAAGCCCATTATGTGAATCTCAGCTCTGGACGATTCCTAAAATCAGCATTGGTTACTGGAAATTACTTTAGAACAGGGAGTGAAATTGTCTTCATACTGTATTAGCGTCTCAGTTTTGGATTCATTTGTTTTCCCTCATTTTCCTGCCACTCATTTTTTTTTACCTTGGTTTTTCATTAATTACAGCATACCTGTTAGTATTCAGTTTACGTATGCACCGATACCACTTTTTCCAGAATGAGTCCGATACTGATACTCCCATTTTTGGTACTCGCCGATACCGATACTAAAAACTGATACCTGTATTTTCACTGCATTTCTAATTTTTAAATATATTAAAAGATAAACCAAAATAATATAAATCATATTAGTTGGCTTAATTTGTTCATCAAATATATATTTCCTTCAGTTATTTTCATGCTTAATTAAGCCTGCTAAAATGCATTGAATGAGTTCTGTTACTTTCACTGTTCATACTTTCTCTCTATCATATTTTATCTATCATTTAATAGCACATCACATATTTAGAGCAGCTCCTGAAGGGCTCAGTGCTGAGGACTGGGTCAGTGGTACAAATGTTTAGACACCAGTGAAATATCAATTCTTTATTCCAATTTTGATACTACAAAAACTACCAGCCTAATTAATGTGAATTTAAAACATTATTAAAGACAAGTAAGCAGTCAGTAATAAAATAAGAACAAATAATCAAAGTACACATATATAGCACAAATAAATACAATAGAACAAAGAGAGGCTACAAATGAAATAATGTTTTTAGAGTTGTTCGGGTAGATCTAACAGGTACAGAAATTTGAATTAAGTAATCAAATGTGAAAAAACATGACATTCTTTACTGTATAAATTAAATATAGATGGATATTTTTGTAAAGTTGAAAAGGATAGCCTATTTAGTCAAGATCAGTGAGTAATTTATTTGTCCATTGTTTGATTAACATTAAAACACTAAACAAAACCTGCTCTAATAAACCTGCTGGCCCTTTAAGACCGAACGCACGGACCCCATTTGAATATACTGTCTACGTTCACTTAAGATATAACCGACTTTGTTTCCTGGGATACTCGCCAAGACAGACGTTTTTACATAAACTTTTATGAATTCGTCCGTATAATCGCAAGACATGAAAGACAATTCAATTCAGTATACGTGCACTGTCTATCAAGACGTTGGGTTTTCGGAGCGGTCGCTTTGGATGTTTCGTTCATGGAACTGCTTGACCTGCAAACATCCTGTAATAATGTAGGGAACCACTCGTTATACATAAATCAGGTAACGGTTCATGTTTTACTTGCATATACGATTTAGTTTTAATTCAAATAACACGTGCTGAGTGAACGATCAGCAATCAAGAGCATTCAACAGAAGTGCGCGCTCTCTCTCTCTTGACATCCGACTGAATTACAAACTTTCCACTCACAGAAGGGATGCGCTCGACCAGCTCGCACATAACTGTGCCGCTGCGCGCTCAATCCACTGCGCGTTTTTCTCTTATCAGCTCGTGCACCACAGCTATATAGGTGTTACTATATTTCGTTTAATATTCCACTAATAAGATACAATAACTTCAAAGACAGCCTTCTTTTTTTTTATCCCAATTATACCCTCTGTTGTCAGTGTTTCTTTGTCTGGACACAAACATTGTTTACACGCTGCCTGGTATCGGTTGTTGGTATCGGAGCATTTTTATGAGTACATGAGCTCAGGATCGGGCCGATATGGTATCGGTGCATCCCTAATTCAGTTCCTTTGTCCGGTATTATGTTATAAATGTTTCATTTCTGTCCACCTGTGGATTTACCTGAATTTGTTTTGTTTAGCATATATCAACTTTAATTTTGTACCCTGACCATATTCCTCTTCATTAGACTCTAAATATGACATGTGGATAAACTTTCACTTTAGAACAGGGGGCCAAATTGTCTGTAAAACTAACACTAATTAAACAAGTACTAGTTTCATATTGTTTCGTTAACTTAAGATGGTTTATCACTGAAATTTAACTCTTTCCTCACCACTGATGAAATTTTCTGGCCTTCTTGTGTTTTCGCTGTTATATGGTAAGGGAAGATTCTGAAAGATGTCATATCTCCAGAATCAAAACACAGGCAAAGATGATGCAGAAACTAGCAATATCATACACAATATTGCATATGAAAAATAATGCAATGCAATCATCAACATTAAATAGCTGGTTCATACATTGTGTTGTTATACTGCCATGTTCAGAGACTTCCACCTAAGAATTTCACCGTTGGTACCAAGCGTGCCGCACAAGTGCTAAAAAGTGAAGCCAAACGTCTCGATCACCCCCGGTGGCTCAGTATAGGTCATAAACCCCGCCTCCCCATGAAGTCTAATGGACGCGATGGAAAATAAACAATCAAATTATATATATATTTTTTTTTTTTCAAAGATGTTTTCTGTCATTTTAGGTAGTTTTTATCATGCTGATTTAAGTTTGTGTTTGTTTGTTATTAATAAGTTCGGTCTTAGTTCGTTATTTGATGCTACAAAAACGGGAATGTGACATCATGATTGACAGCTTCTCTAAATGAAGTCACCAAGGCACCAACAGACTTTTATTGGATTTTCGGGAGGAGATTGGAGCTTCAACTTTAATTTCTACATGTCCATAACTGTTTATTTCAAACAGTAAACTTTGTAGTAACCGTTTCTGCGGGAGTGAGGACGGGACTTTGATATTGCGGCTTTACTTCCCGCTCACTACTGCGCAGATTTGGGACCCAAGTCTGCGCAAGATGCCAGCGCCCTATTAGGACTTTGGTGTCTTCACTTTTCACCAATGGAAGAGAATGAAGGGACGTCGTCCATCTTTTTTTACAGTCTATGTTCGGTACATTTGTGTATACAGTGTGTGACAATAAAGAGAATACGATTAGATATAAATCAACTCTTAATGTCACTGCATGAAATGTTGACCCAGGACGAGTTTTAGGACTGTGAAGCTTTAGGGGTGTTGATGGACTCGATCAACTCCATCTGTGTTTTGATCATCGTTTGTGAATCACATCTGGATGTGTAGTCTTTGACAAAAACGTGACTTTCCCACCTTTTTGCTCAAAATGTTGCTATTTTTTATGAAACGTACCTACATTCAAGTGTTTATAAAAGAAGAATGCATGAATCTAGAATAAAAGTTTTTTTTTTCTTGAAAAGCAGAGAGTCTGTACTTTCTTTTGATATATTACATATTCAGATTTTCATACAACAAAATAGTCTGGGGGCCATGACATTTTTGTGAAAATGACCAAAATCGCTGGCAGTGGCTGGCAACATAAAAAAAAAAAAAAAAACGCTGGCGGGAAAAGAGTCAACATTAAGTACATCACTACACAGAAAAATATATATTATTTGCTGTGGCTAAAAGACATTAACATTCAGGTAATTTCAGTCTGATTTTTCCACTGATCAGTACTAAATTCAGATACAATTTTCCTTCCCACATCCTGAGGCACCTTTAATGAGTCTATTCTTTTTTTAATTTGATCATAATTTTGGTTGCTTAAAACTCCAAACTCATTGAATGGGTGGCTAAGTTTATTTATCTGGAGCAAAATAAAACCTAGATTGAAATGATCAAACCTCCAGCTCACTAGTGCAAAGGGAGGTTTGGACCTTCCGAACATTAGATTGGACCAATTGGCTTGGCAACTTCGATTTATTGTTGAATGGTTTATTAGACCCTAAATCAGTCTGGCTTGATCTCAAATCTGCACAGTCCACCTGTCCCTTCAAAGACCTCTTATTTGTGCATAACTCAAAGCTGAGAAATACTCTGTGTAGCAGTCCCTTAGTGCTTAATACTCTCAAACCTATATATTCAAAAATACTAAACTCACTTCTAATTACTCACTATCTGTTCTTGAGAAGATCTTTCTGAACCCTCCTCCGCACAAGTTGATTTCCCTTTTCTATAAAGATCTATGCTACTATGGTACAGTTAGTACCTCACACCTCAGACTGATTTGGGAAAGGGAGCAAGAGGTGGATATTTTGGAAGAGGAGTGGGAGACTGTCTGGTCCCAGGCTAATAGGCCTTCAGTATGCAATAGAGCAAGAGCCATTCAGTTCAGAATCCTGCACAGAATACATATTTCACCTTTCATGTAATTCATAAATACAATCCAACTCTCTCACTGCTCTGCCCTAAATGCAAGTCTAATATAGGAGATAATACTAATTGTATCTGGGACTGTCATGTGATCCAGGCTTACTGGTCCAGAGTTGTGGTTGAATTAAACAATATCTTGGATGTGGCTTTGGGACTGGATCCATTGTTACTTTTTCTGGGTTTTCCCTGTAGGCTAATTTCTAATAAACATAAAAGACGTCTTTTTAGTCACTTAACTTTTGATGCCAGAAAGAATCTACTGCAGAGTCCTGCACGGGTCCATTTTTGGAGACCCACTCCCGCCCGTACCCGCAAAGTTCAGCACCAGATCCAACCCGTCACCTGTGATAATATCAAAATTAAATCCGCACCCGCCCAGACCCGTTAATATTTGGCCCGTTACCCGACCCGTGCCTGCGATAAATCACACACAAGCTAAAATCATTCCAATTAAAGTGCTTTATTTTTTATCTCGCACCTCTCTCAACATCACAATAGCCTCACGCGCAGATGCCTCCGTGTCCTGATTATATTTCCTGCGATATTTAGCCTACCTCTTATTTATTAAATCCAGGAAATTGGTTGATGAAACATTGATTAAAATTAAGATACAATTAATACAAAACGAAATGCACTTTAAAGAAAGGCTTTCTACAAAAACAAACTTAATGAAGTGGTCAAAATCATGTCTGCCCACATACATTTGTCTCCCGATATTCGGGATCATCTTATCTTATTCATGCTTTTCACTTTTCATATAATCAACATGTTATAAAAAAATGTATTTTATTTAAACATGAATATGAAACTAAATTGTTTTTTAATGACTGGGCTTCAATACATAGGCCTATTAGCCTATAGTACAGAGAAATTTAATGTCGGAGCATTGCCGGTGAGCATGTGGGGGGAGAGATATGATTTTCGATCAATCATCGAATATTATTTTGCTTGATATGGCAATTCTTAATATTTGGTGTTTTAAATGCCTGTTTGAGATCTCTGTGAAAGTTTTAATTGTAGGTTCGTGGCCCTGAGTGTTGCGATTTCGGTTTCATTTCGCATATAGCCTACAGCCCATATAATCATAGATGACGCCACGGGTTTTTATTTAAAAGAAAGAGCGTAGCCTACATTTGTATGTAGGCCTATATATGGACAATTTATATACACAATACTTAGCCTACTAAAATATAATTAATATCATTTTATTGCATTTGTATTAGTTGTTTAAGAGTAAAAAAAAAAAATCGGTCTGTCTTAACTCAAGTTTACAACCGGAAAGTTGGTCGGACTAAAAGTAAATAAAAAAAATGAATTGAGTCGGTCCTAAATTGACAGGGTCGGTCGGGTTACGGCAAACAAGAATATTTTTAAGTATGGCCTGACTAAAACACATATTTGCGTATGTGTAATGGTAATTTAGACATACAAATATTGAACATATTTTTCATCCGCTACCCGCCCGCAAGGAGTTCATTATCCGCCCGCATCCCCGCCCGTGAATTTTAGGAATGTCACAATCCACCCGTTTTAGCCACTTTTATGCGGGTACCCGACCCGTTGCAGGACTCTAATCTACTGATGTCATGGATCAGTGATAATCCTCCCTCCATTAAAGGTTGGCATTCAATCATTAAAGAGACTATTTCCTTGGAACTTTTGACATGTATTATCCCCTCCACAATGGACACTTTTAACTGCATATGGACATTATGTGGTATGGTATGACATAACGTTTCAGAAGTGTCTAGATATCATGTGTATTCTCCTCGGTTTTGTTAGTCCAATTGTACATTTTGATTTGTAGAGCAATGTTCTTTTGCTGTCATCTTATGTATATTTCTGATTAAATATCTTCATTGTTGTGTGTTAGGTAATTTGTGTTTGTCATTGTTTTGTAATTTGTTAAAAGATAATACAAAAAAATTCAATAAAATAAAAAAAACTGTTTATAATCTGAACATGTGCCTGTCTGTTCTAAAAAGAAGATTATGCATTGGCTCATTGACAACTAATCTTTTAAAACACTGCAACCAAACATGCATCAGTGTTTCCTTTAGGATTTTTTTTAGCAGTGGGGGCAGGTCTGTCCGAACAACCGCGCGATTATCCGCGGGATTCTCCGACATGCACTTTAACAATCACTGCTGATAGACGGCTTTCGTACAGCCCGGGCTTTATGGTAACTTGTTTTATTAGGAGCACTTGTGCTCCTAATTAAAAAAATTTAGGAGCACAGTCCAAATTTTTTTTTTTCCTTTAATGACACAATATTACTGTGCCACATTGTGTGACAAAAGTTTACCTTATGAACATTAAATATTTTCAGTTTTAGAAAAACAATTACACTGGCTGTCATAAATAAATTGCATAAAAAAAAAAAAAAAAAAAACTAAATTCATACATTTCGTGCCTCACTAGCGATTCTTGCTTGAAGTGTGAATGTCCGCACACAAACATTGTTGGCCCTGCAGGGTTTTACCTGGGTCAAAAATGGTCTTCGGTGGCCAACACTTAAAAAAAAAAAAAAAAAGCTGTGATTTTACCTATGGATTTCATAGCTTTGTAAGATAGAATCCTTCTTTAATAGATTATTTTGGTATATAATCATATCAATATAAAAAAGCAGGGAGAAAAAGTAGCATTAAAAAGTTTATTTTAACTAATAGTCTTATTTTCTACCATCTACAATTGAATAGGCTACCATTCAGTTGTAAATGCTGTAGTTTATTAAGGCTAAATCTAGCTAACCATATAGGCTGTACTAAAGGGGGTAAGCACACCTTACGTTCTTATTTGTTCTGTAAATTATTTTTTTTAAACACTTTACAATATGGTTTGATTTAACATTAGTTTATTACTAACATGAACCATGAGCAATACATGTTACTGAACGTATTCATCTTTATTAATCTTAATAAAAATACAGCTGTTTATTGTTTGTTCATGTTAGTTCACAGTGCATTAACTAAATGTTAACAAATACAACTTTTGATTTCAATAATGTAGGCTATTAAATGTTGAAATGAACATTAGCAAAAATTAATACATTCTGTAGAAGTGCAGTTTATTAAAAGTTAATGTTAACTAATGTAGTTATAACTAGAGTTTAATAAATGGAACCTTATTGTAAAGTGTTACCGATCTGTTATACACCGATTCAGACGTCTCGTGAGTTCAGTGTTGGAAAGATCAGTCGTTTAACCATTCATTAAAACGTGGAACCTTGCTTCGCAAAGAGAGTGCTCGCGCACACGCGACCAGAGGGCGCGCGCTCTCGCTCTCTCGTTCTTTTAAACATGCGCCCAGCTGTCACAAGCGCAGCAGTTTATCTACATTACACACCGGTCAAATAAGACTTTGGCGGGACGAAAAAAACGCTTTGGCGGCTGCCAAAAAAAAAAATCTTCGATCGGGTCAGTCGCACAAGTGCGCCTAAATATCTTTTCATGATCGCACACAGACATATTTAGGCGCAAATGCGAGTGAAATGGTCGCACTGTAGAGCCCTAACGTTACCGTGGCGGCAAAAATTTTGCCGTGGCGGGCCGCCATTAACTAATCAACATAGAGGAAACACTGTGCATCAACTGACAAAGAAGAAGGGAAACAAGGGCACAATGTACCTGGGAACAATTAGACTAATAAAATTAATTAACAAATATGGCACTAGAAACATGAAGTACAACAAAAGTTCTGACATGACACAAGAAACACAAAACAGCATTGCAATCTTCACCTATTATTAACCAGTTTTCCATAAACGTTCTTATTGAGAATTAACAGAGGTTTAGTTCTAGATAAATATTGTTGTAGAATGTATGATGTGCATTTTAATTTGTTTATTTAATGCACCTTGCCGACTAAAAAGAAAGATACAATGCTTATTTAATAATTTATTTGAATTGTAGATAAATGTTGCACTAACAACCCAAAATATGAATTAGTGTCAAGGGCAGGTAACTTGGATGTAATCGCTAATACAGAGTATACTGGAGTATAGTCATGGGATATCAATAGCTGTGTTTCCATTACAGATTTGCGATAAACTTTTGCAATATTGTCTAAATGTTGATAAAAAATGAAATGACGGCATTACCATTAACTGGTGTTATGCAACTAAAACGTAATTTTTTCCTCTCGCGAGTCATTCCAAAAATCGGATGTACCAACGGATGTTGGTAAGTTTCTGTATATCCCACTAGCACTAGCCATTATTCTTAATGGAGGGAGACATAGGTGTGTTTATCCAAGCATTAATGGAAAGGAAAGACCCTTATACTTGAGAGCAGCACATATGAGATGTTTCTCCCTCTTATTGTGACGATCTGAGGAAGGAGGACCCAAAAGCAGAAGAATGCTTAACTTCTATTTATTGAAACAATAATACAGTTCAAGCTTCACGGCTCCTGATTGAAACCGCAGAGAAGAGAATGATCAAGTAGGCAAGGGTCAGAGTCCAGGATAATCAAATCCAAATCGTGAGGCGAGAATATAACAAACAGTTACAAAACGGTTATAAGGCAGTAACCAGTTAAAACTCTATTGTTCCATGTCATCTAAACGCTGAATCCTATGTACCCTGCGGCTAGTATGTCCCACACTCGCTCTCAGTGACAGATTGCTGAAGAAATCTTCACCAATGGCTGTGGCCGCAGCAGTGGAGTTGACATATTCCTCAACTGTCTCTGATAAGAGCACCATTCCATCACCATTTTCATCATTACAAATTCCTTCAATGATGATCATGTCCTCAATGGTCGATGGCTCTACAACAACCTTAATTTTAAAATAACCAGAATTGTGAGTGAAAATTAAATCAGGAATTAAATTTCAAATTTAAAAAAAAATCTTCATATCCCATGAATAAGTGAGAAGTACTGGTCTAATGGTCTGGTCTAAGCACTTTTCTAATGTTTTGCACTTAAAGGGTAACTAAACCCTAAACCAACTTTTTTTAGTTAATGATCTGTAGGAATGGGGCTTTATTAGTGCTGTTCATTGATTCGAGTAACTTTTTTGACATTTGGGTATAAAGTGTTTTAATTCTACAATATATGGTTTAAAAACGTCTGAGTGCTGCCCTCTTCAGGGTGAACGGTGGCTACTGCAGTTGAATTTTCCTATTGGATGTTTGCGGTTCTGCGTGACGTAAGCAGGTTCCAGCTCACCACGCCCTTGGTAGAAGCTCACCACGCCAGAGAATGTCTAATAGGAAGAGAATTGGCACTCTGGTTACTTCCGGTTTCTGGACTGGCTGCAGTAACACGTCTCACGGCAGAACTGGGCCCTCATTAAATTATGGAATAATTATTATTATTTATTTTTTTAAATAGGTCTATTTGTGGAAAAAAAATGTAATATTTGAGTTACATAAAAGCTTTTTATTTGTTTTCTTCCTAATTGTCCTTGAAATAGTGGTCAAGAACCCCCCCACCCCCAACACAAAAATGGTTTGGCCACTGATCAAAATTTGATGTTATCATTTGATTTGAAGTTCAGTAGGCTACGCTCAAAATGTCCGGTCAGCACAAGTCCGGTGCTTAGAAAAGGAAAGAAAAAAAGAAGAAGAAAATTAAGGGCTGGGAGATTTTCTAAACAAATATTTAAAAAAAAAGGTGGTGACAGTGAAGCTGGAACTAGTAAAGTCAACGTAGAGCAAGGTAAGAAACAGCGCAGCCAACGTTTACGAGCCTTGTTAGGGGTTTTCCTGCATTGACTTTTTTTTTGGCGGCTGCCAAAGCAAATTTTTGTCCCGCCAAAGCCTTATTTGATCGGTGAGTGATGTAGAATAGAATGACTTCTTTGAACCATTCACTTTAATGAATGGTTAAAACAACTGATCTGTCAAACACTGAATCGTTGTATAAAAAAATCGGTAACACTTTACAATAATGTTCCATTTATTAAACTCTAGTTAACTACATTAGTTAACATACTATTAATAAACAGCACTTCTACAGCATTGTTAATATTAATTTTAATATTATTTAGGCTACTAGCCTACATTAGCCTACATAGCCTACATTATTGAAATCAAAAGTTGTATTTGTTAACATAGTTAATGCAAAGGAGAGGAAGAGCAAGGGAAAAGGAGAGATCTGGGCGCGGGGGGGCCCCATCTAAGATTATCTCGTCCGGGGCCCAGGCAAGACTGTCAGCTGGCCCGAGTGTGTGCCTCAGCCTAGATGTTGATTTGGTGTAGTTTGGTTGTTTGTCTTTTCTTATTGACTGACCTGAATTGCCAGCCTGCCACCCAATTGATGCATTCACTCAGGAAGTTCTCTTTTTCCTGGTTTCCTGCACCGAGGGGTCGTCGCCAGGTGTTTGAGTCCTTGACGGATCTGCAAGTAGGATAGTTGTAGGTAGATAGTCGTAGATAGTGGGGTGAAGGTAGAAAGGTAGGTCGTAGTTAATCGGGTGTAGTTAGTAAGTTGTATATTTGAAGTTAAGGTGCTATTTTTTTTACATAATGACCTAGAATTTAGCACGTCAAAGAGGTGATTTAATTTTGCTACAAAGTCAGCTGTATCTTTTGCCTCTGCTGGCAGTCTCTGCAATGTTACCATCGCAGAAATGTCTGGGTCACAACAGATACGACAATTGAATAGGTGGTCAGTATCACATTACAATCTGCAGTTAGTTGTTGAAGAAAAGTTTTTGAAAATATGGATAAACTTTACCAGCAGAGACAGTGTGGCTAAACACCTGCGTAGCCAAACTGACACGCATCTTTGAGAATGCGGGCAGGTGGATGTGCCTCTCGGTTAGCTTTGGGGCCATTCTAATGGCGTGAAGCTTGTCCAGCTCATAGAATTTGGTAATGTGATTCCAACGAACATTTTTTCCTTGTGTCTAAGGATATAAATAAATACGAGCTGGTGTGTGAATCATTGTGATATCTTTTATGTTCAGTATGAGTCATTGCAATTGTGATTGCTTTGTTTACTGTGCTTACCTGTAGGCCATATTTGTACAGGTTGTTCCTGATTGATTTGAGAAGGTGAGGTACATCAAAGATCACTGGAACCCTCTGAACCCCCACCAGGATGCATTGGGACTCCTCACCTCCCAGAGGGTCCAGGCTAGTCCCGAGGTTACGCACAGCCTTAACATTAGGGCTTCCCTGGTCACATATTACTGCCTGCACCTTTGAAATTGGTTAATACATTTTGTCAATACAAGGTTGGAGTGGAAGTCCACACAATGCAGTAATGCATTTGTTAATGCTGCTATTTCAAAAAAAAAAAAAAAAAAAAAAACTCTGTGCACTACATACTTTCAGCCCTATTTGTTGTAGGTGGCGAATGGCATCTTTAATGATGGCTGCAATTTCCTCCGCTGGCATTGAACTTGGGGAAAAGAAATATCCTATGGTCTGTTGAAAGACATGGTTTAGGTAAATGCGTTTGAATATACACAGCAATATCAAAACAAATGTTTTTCTAAAGTATAGCTTGCCTGCTTCCACTTCCCCAAAATGCCCCTAGTCATGATGACCATTGCTTGTTTGGCAGCAGCTCCTGATCCTGATACGCCATAAATGGCATCATTTCTCCAGTCGTAATCAAATTGTTTTTTGATTGCCATCTCGTCCAGGACTACTGTGCACATTCTTTCCACAGGGGTCATAGTGGTGGCGATGACTCCCATTTGGAAGATGATTCCCTGCAGGAAGCCAGGCTGTCGGAACAATTAAGTTGAATAATCAGATTTTGTTCAAATTATGAAACTGGTCGAAGTTGAGTAGTCTAATTTCATAAATTGGTATTTACAGAGAAATATCCCACACGTATATACGGATATCCCACATATCCCACACCCCATAACGCCTAAGCGTTCTTGTAGAGGGAAGAGCAAATATCGTCTTCAGTTGGCGATACGCCTTTGGGCTGCTGTGTAAAAGCTGCAGCCCCAGATCCTTCATGTTCCGGTCAAACCTTCTTCCTGTCTTTTTTCCCTGCCTCTGACAGCTGTGCCTTAATGAAGTTCCGGCAGCCATCAGGACACCTCTGGAGCAGGTATCACAGCACAATGTATCAGTAATTCTATTAATTGTATTATTTATTGTATTATTTTTATTTAAATTCAAAATGCACAACTTACAAGGAAGCATTCCTCAAAATGCATTTCACATACAACATATCCCCCTGCATTAACTTCTCGTGTGACATGGAGAGTCTGAGGTCACTTAGTCTCATGTTAATAAGCCATTTCCTTCTGTGCCATTTCAGTCACAAGTCCGTCACTGACCAATCAGCATTCATTAGCAGAATGCTAGCGTGTTCCGGCCAACAACGGCCCAACCTGTAAGAAATCGAAAGGACATAAGTACTCATTCATTGAACTTTTGGACTATAATCTATATTAAACTTGCGGAATCAACAATAAAATCTACGTTGATTCAACGACAAGCAGGAGAAAGAGATACATTTAGCCGTCTAGCTCCATAGACTCCCATTCAGTCTGCACTCGCCCGCGATCACCTCCAGTGGAATTCTAATGGAACTGCAACCAAGATCGATACAATGGGGCTAATAGGAAGTGCCAAGGCTCTCCATAGACGGGCTCTGACCACGCCCTTTATTCGAGCGTATGGGACGCTCAAGGGTTCCGGATTAATGTAGTCAAGATGGTGGTGTGTGTTTCCGGAAAGGGAATCCCAGTTTAACTTATTTATTCAAAGGAGTTTGTATATGTTACTTCACAAATGTGTGGTCTGCAATAAACAGAATATAAACAAAGAAAACAGTTGTACGTATATCAGTAAATGATACAAACATTCAGTTAAGTAATATATAAATTAACATACTTGGGTAAACCATGTGCTGATTATATTAATAAATAATAAAGTAAACAATGACACGCAGATTGCACGATTGCAACGTTGCGTATGCTCAATATTACAGCAGCAAACATACAATGTTAAATTCAACATTTTCAAACAATATTGAACACACCGGGTGATCTGTAACTAGAAAGAGAATATAATATTTTATAATCTAATCTAATTACAATCATTTTTTAGCTCAAAGTCTGATATGAAAACGGTTTGGTTTCACTTAGTGACGCAGTTTAAAATGTGTTCATTTTATGAGCAAATCTCGACATTCAGAACAATAATATCAATAACAAAGGCGAAATATATACGAAAACTCGCCCATAATCTTTTACGCACTGAGAAAAAACATACATGGTTGGATAACAGACCAGCCGGCCTGATTTGTAACTCAGCTGCTGATTTTGCATGTCCACACCTGGCTGAGCACTGTATAATACCAAATACTCAGGGGTCGTGGTTAGGGCTTTCTCACACCCTTTGTACGAGCTACCACGCCCTTGGCAGTATAAAAACCATATTGTTTCGTCAAAACCACTGTAGCGAGTCAGGAGTTGGAATTGCGAGTATTGAAAACAATCAGGATAGAGTATTTTAGCATCTATTTAACATAGCATTTATATAGTTATTTTGATTATTTTGTGTGGCCTAGGTAGTTAATTAGCATAGTTGTTAGTGTAGTATTGTTAGAAACATAGTTAGTTAGTAGCATAGTATTGCATTAGTTAGGATAGCTTTAAGTTACCGTAGATTTATCTGTATTTAGTACAGTGGTCAGGATGGTATATATAGGTGTAGTGTTGCTGGTTGCAACAGCACTGCTGGACTGCATAGCTTTCCAGCAGACTTGGAAATTAAGTGCCAGTGGTTGCATGCACTTGGCCTGGAAGACCGTGAGTTCCTGCCTAGAGCTGGAGTGTGCAATCTGCATTTTACACGGGATTGCTTTTCCAACGCAATAGAGGTGGAAATGGGCTTCTCTACACAGCTCGTGCTGAAAAGCGACACAGTGCCAAACGCTGCTCCTCCTGCATGGACTCCACCACCGCAGCGGCGTCTTGATGTGAGTGATCATATATATATTTTAATCACAATTTATGGTTAGGCTAAAGTTAATCCTCTGGGGTCGACAAACGCGCCGGCGCATTTTGCTGGATTTTTTCACATAGCAGCAAAATATGAATATGCCTACAGATGCAGATAGCATGTGCTATTGACATCAACTCAATAAAACTCATCAGATGCATGTGCTTTACGTCGTCTTGCGACCCTGTGAGGAACAATAATAACGTAATAGTAATAATAATCCTGGATGCGATCGCGATGCAGGAGTTAAGACCGCAGTTTGAGCCAGTGGCTTGAATTGATATGGCTCTGGCCCTGTGTCCACAAACAATTCACCCTCCACTTCAGGTGAAGGTGGGGGAGAAAAATCCTTGACTTCAAATGACAGCTCTGTTGCAAAGCTACTTGCGTCACTCCAGTCACTCTCCATTTTAGAGTCTGATAGCAGTTGTCAATTAATCCGTCACTGTGGGTCTCAGGTGCAGGCCCCCGCTTAGCCCCGCCCTCGGTTCGTCCCCTCTATCTCCGCTGGACTCCACCCACTGGCAATATTTGAAAAATGCTGGAAAAGTGGGCAGAGTCAGGCTCTGACCAGGGGTTTAGTTACCCTTTAATGTTGTATCTTCATTGTTGAAAAGGTGGGTGAATTGAACTTGCTGTATCCATTTGGCCTGATTATGGCCCTCAGATACGACACCTCAACTTGGGCTCCCAAATGAAGCTCAGCTAAGGCTTCATCTCACCAGAGAGAGAGACGTCAGTGATCCTCTGTCCACATTTCAAAAATCGGGACATTCCTTCTTTTACAGGAAGTCACTTGGACCATCTGTAACTAGAAAAGTACAGTCAAATAAAACATTGTTGCTAATGCAGAACATGTGAAAACAATTACATATAACTGCAAAGGCTAGAATTTTTTTTTTACGATCTTCAGTAAGTTGAGACGAATATAAAGGGCAGTTACTAACGCATTGCTTAAGATAATTTGTTGGGGACTCAAAGGGATGACCTGTCTCAAGAATTTGTATTATGCACAGTAAATAGCCTGTGGAATATCAGGAAAATGATCTCTTAGTGCCAGTAATAATTCTTCCTCTTCCAAATCACGCCGTACAACAACACGGAGGGGTGAAGTGACATCTAACAAAGTATTAAAAAGAAAAAAAACTTCACAGCTTTCACAGCTTATCCCCCAGAGTTATATAAGTCCATACATACTCCAGCCATAACGTGCTCCACCACTCAAACCTTCTCACTTTCAGATGGGGAAAAGACTTGCATCCTTACCGCCAAAGACTTTGCTACCACAATCTCATGCCACAAGTGTGAGCGGAGAGGACATGAGATGGAGATATCTGCAGAAGCTGTCAACTAGTTTCTGGAACTGCTGACGAAAGGACTATCTGATGGACTTGGAGTCAGCTCACATGCTGAAAATGGGAGCTGTCATCTTGATCAAAGAGGGCAACACTCCCAGGCAGACTTGGAAGATGGGCAGGATAACTGAGCTGTTTCCTGGTAGAGATGGACTCGTATGTTCCTGTACTGTTCGTACCTTCACAGTCAGTGTGTTAAGGAGACGTGTTGGTGATCCTGATCCTTTGATGATGCTGATGTATCCTTTAGAGATTTGTTAAATATGGGCTAATTAGTGATAAACAGTTGTTCATCGTGGGGAGGATGTGGATAAATGTTTAATTTAAACATTTAAATATAGTTCATGTTGGATTTGTGTGTACTTTAAAATCAGCTGAAAAGGAAAGTTCAAATATGGTTTAAGTTAAAACATATTTACATTATTTACAGTGATTGAGGAAGTGGAAGAGCAAGCTGAGACTTTGTAGTTGCTGTCGTGTGCATTGAAAAGCAGCAGCCATGCCTATATGTTCATTGTTACACTGCAACGTTTTAATGAGTAAATTCTTAGATTGAAAAGAGTATCCTGGTCATCATTTAAAGCTTCTACTACTGTACTCTACATCCACATCACTTGAAATTTAGCTCACGTGCCTCCCATTTATCTCAATTGTTGCTGTGACAACTAAATTGAAACAAGTGAAGGAGGTCTGAATGCACTGTGCATTATTTCATAACCTAAAAGCAATCAAAAAAAGGTGACATGTTAGTAGACTCAGGATAAGGGCTAACCTTGTGATAATAGCGCAGACATGCCTGGAGGTTCCTCGACAGGTTGCCTAGCAATCAGCAGTCCTGCAGAACCTGTAATCAAATGTAATATACTCCATTAAATACATACACAAAAATAACAAAAGATGAGTAGAAGTATTATAGAGTGAGTTTGGTTAACATGTACTTTGCCATGTACAAATTAGACAAAGGTAATGTTTACTCTCCTGTATCTCGTTTCTCCTAATAATAATGAGATATCTTATGTTTCTTTGCCTCTTCCACTGAAACTTTTAATTCCATGGGACTGAATTTCATTTGGCGCTTGCAGTCAGTCTGCTTTCATCCAAACTCTTCGCAGAATAAACCAGGAAACGTTCAAAAATCTAATTGGCATACTACACCCTTCGCCTTCCTTGCATGTGATCTCATATCAGCCCACCTGTAAGAATCTCTGCAGAATCTGTAATAAAGTTTAACATTAGACATGTGATTTCATAAATAAAACAAATTCAAGAAAAATCACACTGTACTTACCAGTCTGTGGATATATGAGATTTCCTTCATCGACCTCTCTCTCAGCATTGACCTCAAGCTGCACTTGAATTGGTCAACTGTAGGTTATCTAAGAAAATAAATTATATTACCTTGATGAATAATGAGATTCAAGTGCTATAGATTGCCTACATACAATGTGTGTTCCATTTAGCTAAAACACATTTGCTAGAAACAGTTCTAATTTTTAACTTAAACAACTTTAAATGGCATTACCTTCTATTTCAATCTCCTCAAGTGTTTTGCCTTGAAGGCTTCTGAGAGATCCTTTCTCCATGGCAAGCAGTAGTTTGGAGATTTTGGCCAGCTGGGTAGTACCCTCTGGAAGTCGGTAATACTCCCGATGAACGCGAATATCATGGCCAAGGAAGTCAGCAACCTGGTCTAACTCATTATTCTTGAGGTTCAAGATCTGTGGCAAAGTTTCAACATGTTTGCGTAATAGCGTCGACCTGAGGAGCTCAGGGTTTTCAGCCCCACATTCACTCGCATAGAGCCTCAAACAGTCCTGTCCTCTGTAGGGAGTCAGACAATGAGGTCTGGCAAACAGGAACAGGTTTTCTGCCAGAACACCACAGTCTTTTCTTTTCTCTATTAGGCGTGTTACGGCCTTCACCATGTCTGGTGAAAGTAACACTGCAACTTTATGGCCTCTTTTACCCCTTAATTCAACACGGCTGAAGTGTTGACAAAGGTGAAGTTCAAATTGTGTTAGTCCAAAAGCGACATCCTTGTGCAGGGCACGTGTGTCTCTCTCCAGAAAGCCATTCAGCGTCATCTTTGAAATTTCTCCCCCTCTTCTCCTGTTAAAAAGTATTACATTTGCCATGGTGGCTTTACAAAGTTCACTATATGATTTTGGTCCTTCCAAGTCCTTCAATGCTTGTTCTGTAGTCTTCTCCAGATGTCTATGAAGTCGATGAACATCTTCCGTAAAAGGAAGAGTGGAAGGCTTGTTAAAGTGGCGCTCATTCAGTGTAGTTAAAGCGGTGTGGGAGATGAGTTCAGAACACTTTGTAGCATAGCGAGTTTTGAAACTCTGGGTTGACTTTATCAGGTTACTGTCTTGTGCCATCAGTGCTCTGCAATGTAAAATGTCACTGACTTTCTGCAGCGAGTGACCCAATTTTAATGCAAGGCTTGGAGTACGGTAGCAGTGCTTTTCGTCATCGTACCCAGACACTTTCTTGACAGCTTTGATCACCACATCAAAATTTGCAGGTCTCACAGCATCCTCAAGAGTATGTATTGAGAATTCCTTGCCAAGCGTAAGCAGAAGTCTTCCACTTTCTCTGAGTGTTTGGCGAATATAGTCGTATTTGGTGGGATCCTGGCCATGTTTGTTAAAAAATTACTGGGCCAGCTGAAGAATAGAATAGTCACTTCACACAGTAGCAGTTATCTCATCAGCTTTCATGACAGCTAACATCTTCCAAACACATGGGGATATTTGCTGACACAGAGCTGACTCATTCATAGAGGCCAAAGACAAGACCTTTTTCCTTCCAATCTCTGAATTGGCTTCTACTGGTTTTGAAGAACATTTTTTAACATGTCGCCACAGATCTCTTCGGAGATATAATGCCTGGCAGTACATGCAGTGAATATAGTCTTGACTCTTATGCATTGTATTTTGTATTTGCTGTGCATCTTAGTTTTAGGGATCCAACTCCAAATTGTACGTTTGAAGGAGTATTTCTGTTCCAAAAATGCTCCTTCCGGTTTGTCACAAGTTTCGGAAAGTTTTTTTTCGAGTATGGGCATGTGTGACGTCAGATGTAACGGAATTTCCTTATACGGGTCCTAAGGGCACTTCTCCGGGAGGATGTGGGCGCGGGCGCGGGCAACCGTAGACCAGAGCAAGAGAGCGAAAGCAGAACGCCCATCAAAGCGCTATGCTCGGCTTTAGGGAAGTCAATGTCACCAAAGAAGTGGGTTTTTGGTTGCCAGGGCAAGACAACCCTGCACAGATTCCCAAAGAACCCAGCGTTAAGGGAACAGTGGATGGAGTTTGTTTTTCCAGAGCATCAACGGAGGTTGTGCAAGACTGTTTGTTCCCTGCATTTCGACGATGATTGTTTTATAAACAAAGCCCAGATCGACGGATTTGCAGATCGTCTAATGCTTAAGGATCGAGCAGTCGCAAAGATAAAGGTTCACGGTCGTGCGTTGGAACCGGGCGGTGAGTAAAACTGCTTCAAATGTCTCTGTGTTGTTAGCTCGGCGCGTTAGCACAGCAAGTAAACAGTGAACAGCGCTCGTGATTCTTTAGCTCTTTAGCTTAACCTTTGTTCATCTTTAAAATGCAAATTAAGATATTTCTGATAATCAAAGAGGTATCTGAATTACATGCAAACTCAAATTGTTAAATCTCAGCATCCACAGGTGCACCTTCTCCAGCAGCAGCAACAGCGTTGACAATTTCAATGTCATTAATCTCAGCATCCACAGGTGCACCTTCTGCAGTAACAGCTTTGTCGATTTCAATGACATTACCGTTCTGCATTTTCACCTTGAACAATTCATTCTCAATAAAGTGCTCCTCCAAATCTTGGTGATCCATGAGCAGATGAAGTGCACTCGCTTTTGTGAGATACTTCTTAATGACAGTATTGGGGAAGGTCATATCTTCAGTATGCCCCACGAGATTGATTGACATTGTTACTGTTGGTTGAAAGTTGCCTACACTCTGTAATTTATTACATCTGCCACACTGTTGACATTTTTTTTTTTCAATCAAACTGAAGCTGCCAAGCCTGGCATATTGGACAGCGCCGAGAAATGGTTGCTTCAACAGCAGAGATCTTGGCCACAACCATGGTCACATCTCCTTCATCCACAAAGAAGTTTGCACCTGATCCCAGATCACTCAACGGATCAATCTCTTGAATCTCACTGTACCGAGTGGTGGTTAGATATGGTTTACTCTGGAAAGATCTTGTGCTCTAGTTAGAGATTCTGTAACAACGTCCTTGAATAAGCGTTCCAATCAAGCTCTCCCACAGCTGTACTTTCATTTTAACAGTTACGTCTTCTACGTAGCATGTATGTGTCTCGACAAGCACTCCATTGTAGTCAACACTTTCAGTTCCACTGCTTGCATGGATCACTCTAGCTTCAATAGCACTCACCTACAATTAAGACAAAATTCATTAGTCACTAAACTAACCAAAACAAACTCAAACTATTAAGAGGTAGAAAATGAGTGAACCACAAATGTTTAATATAAGGAATTAAATATTTGTGTTACCATTTCCATAATAGCTACAAATTCTTAACTACATATAAATTATGTTCAATGGACAAATATTTCTCGCATTAAACCTTCATGATTGTAAACAAATTTAGTAATTTTCACATTAAATATACCTTCCCAAGTAAACAGTTCATTCACAATTTGTTGCAAACATCAAATTTAAGATCAAACTGTATACATTTTAAAACAATGACAATACCCCCAATTAAATCAGAAAACTAAAATTATGTTAATGACAGTACCAAAAGCGACACATTTCACAAAGAAACCATGAGCCACATTATCATTTTCAAAGACTTAAATATTTACACTACATACACAATACCGTTAAGCCCACTATTCAATAAATAATAGTTTAACCACATTGTTCAATTCGATTCTGATGAGTTGGCACAGAGGTTTTGTTATTCTATGCTTAAGCAACAGTAACAACAAGGTTACATCTCATTACTAAGGATGGATATTGAGAACCAAATTGCAATGGACTATATGCACGGAGCGTTCTTTGGAACTTCCACATAAAGATAAGTCAGCCCGTGAACTTCCGGTGGAACGTCATTTGATGTTGTGGTACTTTTAGGTTAGTGGGCGGCACCTTCAAATCCGTGAGGTAAAGACTCCTTGAGACTAGTGGTTTATAGATAAAGTTTGAACTAGAACTTATTTATTTAATTTATTATTTATTCAACAGCTACGTGAAAATAAAGTATAACTTAGGTTAACGGAAATGAAAAAGACATTTAAATTTCAGCGCTGTGAGGGATATACAAGCCGACTGGTCTAAAATAGTCCCAATAATATAAACACTATTATAGGTGTGTAACGTAGTGATTCAGGATAAGACAAAAACACGGTTTGGAAAATTGATTCATGTACTCGCTCATCATATAAATTGTGTTAATTTTGAAAATAAAAAAAGTTACAGGCAGCAGCTAACGATTGTGGTATTTTAAAGTTTCATGTTATATAACAACATATAGTGTATATGTCGAGCGTGGTAATCACGGGAGAGTACCTAGACACGTTTTGTACATTTAAATGTTGACAACTAAGTTGAAAACTATGTCATGTTAACGCGTTAACTGTTTGGATGTTTGCTAGCGATCCTATCTCGTAAACAACATCATAACAGCAGTCTTGATAATCGATAACTTACCTTCACAGTCATGAATATAACTGGATATGTACAACTTAAATCCTTTTTCCCGTTTACTGGACGAAGCCTTGGAGTTTTCCTGAATAAGGCGGTGTACATCATTGATGTTAACTTGAGATAAATCCTGAAGGCAGCGCGTGTAGAAAGACATCTTCACGGCCGCTTGATTTTTGACAGTTGACCGGAAATGACTGAGCTGACTTATCTAAACCAGGAAGTGGCCGTGCATATAGTCCATTGCAATGACTTTATATGAAAACATACATTTCTAATCTGCTTATCAGTTCCTGTGTGCATTTTGTGATTTTAACAATTCAAGATAAAAAATAAAATAAAATAAAAAAATCACAAGCTGTTTTCTGCACTGCAGACACACGCACGCAAAACAGCTTCTCATAGTGAATAGTCAGCAATAGTGACCTGTTAGTAGAAGTCAAGTCCACATTGAAAAGTTTAAAGCAATAAGGAAAGACATTGATGCGTAGTATATTATGAGTATCTATACAATAGTTTATTCAGCCTTCTCTTTTAACAGTATTCAATTTCAATTACTGCAGACATGAACAGTTACTGCTCTCTACTACATTGTTGTGATTAACAGACACACGGTCGAAAGTAACTTGAATAAGGTACAGCAAAGCAAAACCATAGACCTTTATCTGCAGATCAAATATAACAGTAGTTACATTGATATAATAGTATAATAGTAACATTGAACAATCTTGGACTTTACCACAATTTAAAATAATGACTTCCCATTTTAATACACTGTTTATGATACAAAGCTACATTTATCAACCAATACTTCAGTCTTCACTGTTACATAATCCTCCACAAATAAGTTTAATTTAGTAATTTATATTTTTTAAAACAGTTGTACTGCTTTATTTTAGAACTTGTGACTTTCAAAATTAATTAAATGATAGTCTTTTTTTTTTTTTCAAAACAAGACAAGTTATCACTTATCTAACATTCTTGCTCAATATAAGTAGGAAAAAAATAAATAAAACTATTACTGACCTCAAACTTTTAGATGTCTTACAAAACATTTTTATTTTAAATGTTTGACATTTTTATTCAAAATAATCAGCACAACTCTTCCTAACATTAATAAATCATCATTAAAATGATTTCAGAAGGAACATGACAGTAAATAATAAAGTAATCATGTTGAAAATTCAGCTTTGATCACAGTAATAAATTATATTTTAAAGTGAAAAAAAAAAAAAAAAAATCAAACCATGAAAAGTAATGTTCCTAAACTAGAATAAAGAACAAAAATAAGGGGGGGGGGGGGGCTATAGAGCCGTGAACCAAGATGGCAGCTTAATCTATCTATTAGATACAATGTGGATGGCAGTATGGAGTTTAAATTACTACACTCTGACAACTGGCAACCCTTCACATCCCCATCCCTGAGGAAGACGTGTGTCATCGTGGCCCCACTCTATACATCCGCCCCAAAAATTAAAGCCCTGAAGTTCAAGCACCTTCAAGAACTGAAACATGTTTTACCCAAGGACTTTCATCGATTTTACAATGTACTTGATAGAGATGCGCGGTTGGCGGTTATAGCCGCGGACTCCGCGGATAAACCGCGGATCGGGCGGATGACGTGATGAAAAATAATATTTTAATTAAATTCGGGCGGGTGGCGGGCGGTTGAACCAATCAAATCAAAAATGTATACATTGTTAGATATTGTTATCTGACTATACCTACATCCAAAAAATCGCTTTTGGAATTTTTTGCAAAGCACACTTCCTAGTCAAATTTTCTCGCCTATGCAGAGTCTATGCAGACTGCTTGTTATTATCAGAGATGGTAACACCGGCGAAGGAGGTAGCCTACGTGACAAACTCAAAAAAGGAGAATTAAAAACAAAGGAAATAGAAGTTATGTTATCCATACATTTTTTTTTTTTTTTTTACCAAAACGCTATAAATCCATACATTTTTTCCAAAAACTTATGGTTTGTCTTTTTTAAAAAGTCTTTTGTCATTTATTTTTCGTGTTTGCATTTATGAGGAATAAACAATGTTACGTGACAGTTCTCCATTACGGACGCGACCTCTGAGAGCGGCACTAAAAGACATTCAAACTTTCACAGAGACCTCAAACAGAAAGCACAAAGCCCTTCTTTAAAGCGAATTTCGTTTGGTATTAATTGTATCTTAATTTTAATCCATGTTTCATTAACTAACCATGTTCTGGATTTAATATTTTAAAAAGTAAATAGCTATCTTGATTGTATAGGATTTTTTTTTCATTATAAGTGTAAAATATTAGGCTGTGTATACTGACATGGATCAATTATTAATAGGCTATTAGATTTCATCTGTCTTTTGTAAGCATAAGCCTAGCTGATGCGCACCAACGAAAAAGCCTAAATGATGTGCCAAAATGCGTTTTCTATTAGGCTACAATGAAAATAATGTACAGTAGCCTATCAGATAAGGTCGGTTTTGCCGAAACACGTTTAATTTAGGCTATTTATTTATTTAAATATTTTATTTATTTTTGGCCCTGTGCGCCGATCGGAGACGGAGTTCACTTCTGATATTCTGAAGTAAGAGCTTTCTAGTCTCGCGGCTGTCATCAGCAGCGCCTTGCATCTCCCAATCAGCGGATGGCGGGCGGTTGCGGTTTTGAAAATTGGTCAAAAACGTTGGTGCGGATGGATGGCGGACGGATGATGAGTTTTGTGATGCGGTTGCGGATGAAATAATAGCCCATCCGCGCATCCCCAGCTAACACAAATACGTGACTGTTACGTAACTGCAACGTAATCTGGTGACCAAACTTGTGGCAACCGGAAAAGTGAAATTCCTGGATTCGTTGCCACGACGTAACTTTGTAACGTTGTCAGTTAGTAACGGCTACGTCGTGGCAACGTTGTGGATCGACAGTCGTGTGTTGGTAACCAGTTGGTCATTTTAGTTTTTAATAATATGGGCGGACATGCAGTGGTCTAATTTAACTTGTCCTCATTGGCCCAAAACTCTTTTAGAGACTTTTTCAACGACATATGAACGATACAGACTCAAAATTTGATTAATTCAGTTTATTTAGTATAGAACAGCATGAACAAAGCAAAAACAGTATGCAAAGGTGCTTGAACATCGAAACCCAGGAGCTTGAACATCGAAACCCAGGAGCTTGGACATCGAAACTACTCCTCCACGTCTTCATTTTGGTGGTCCTATAACAAAGCAAGAATAAGAAAAGAAAAGAAAAAAGAACAGGTGAGTGTTTTCCCATTTAACATTTAAATACAAAGCAGTTCTGAAAAGATAGAATAAGCAATTTTGTTACTGAGGCAAGTCAGATCACATGTGCTTTTAAAAAGTGCATGTTGTCAAGTTCGTGTGTAATTAATAACAGTATACATCAAATACTTTGATGTATATAAGTAAGGAAATTGTTGCTGTTAAAACGCCTTGACGTTCGTGCACGTTAGGGGCCATCTGTTTCTGCTTTGCTTTTAACTATAGAACAGTAGTGATCTTTTGTCTCTGCTGTTCATACCTGAACACGTTTATTCATATGCGCCGGGGCATGTTTAAGAGGCTCTGCAATTAAACTCTCTATGTCCTTCTCCCCAAGACCAGCTTTACATTTCATGGCGGCATCTGGAATTAAACAGAACAACCGTTACAGTAAGTAGCATATAGGCCTACGTTGTTCATGCTTGCTTTATCAGTGTGTTTATTCATACGTTCAACTGTAGATGTATAATTGAAATAATTAATCATATTAATTTGTCATACTATAAAAATCACACTAATTAAATTATCTTTACAGAAAGTATAGTCTATTCCTATGTCAAATGTCTTAAGACATCACAGACTCAAGCATGGCAGCATGTATTTTTTTTCCCTTTCCCTTTTTTTGTCAGAAATGAAAATGAATAAAACATTTTTATAGAAGATTTACCCATTTAAAATTGTTTTTAATTATTCATTTTGGATAAAAGTAGAGTGTATTGTTTTGCGTAGCGGATACGCATTTTGAAGTACGCTGGTACGATTTTTCACTCTAAACTACGCAAAAACCTGGTGACGCCTAGCTGTGCACGCGCAGTCCTCAAATCAAGCAACAGCAAAATAAGCGGAGTTCGACCAATCATAGCGCTGTATTCAGCGGCGATGATTGACAGATGCGTAGGCCTATCATTAAGACTGAAAATCGAAAGCAATAAAGAATCCCGCTCGATCCGCTCCCGCGGCCGCCGTCTGACTGATTTAAGAGGACAGCTGTCACGGTCGGTAGGTTACCTCTAGCTCCTGAAGGTAAACGGCCTGGGTGGACGTGGAAAGTTGAAATATTGTATTGCGTTATCATAATCTATTCGATGATTACATGTTGAACAACAGCCCCGCCGCCCGCTCCGGCAAGCCATGTGGGCGATCAGATCATGGCCGTCAACGACACGGTCTTATGAAGCTACAATAAAATGACAGTATAATAAAATATATTCTGACAGGATTTGGTCTCAGAAAAGGGGTATTCTGACTGAAAACTTAGGTTTTAGAATAAGTGATTCGTTTTGCTATTATTGGGTCATGTGACAGGACTCCTGTCTGTTCAACTGTTTTCTCTAAATACGTTTGTATTGGCTAACGTTTTTTCAGCTAATGCGTGTCCTGTTTAAATTGTGCATGTTTTTAAATGCATAGTCACAAATAGAAAATAGAAAAAATAGAAGTTTTTTTTACTGTTTTCTACAGGTTTCTTAATTATAATTTTAGTTGACACATTATATGCAATGCAGTGTCCTCATTAATAAAAAATGGTGTTGAGCAGCATTGAAATTTTCAAAAGTAGAATTATGAAGATAAGCATGTGTTTGTGTGTGTCTTGCATTCTCAAAATAATGACACAAATATATGACCCCACCCCACCCCACCCCACCCCACCCCTCCACTCAATGGCAGGTCTGTATATATAATATAGTCTTGTAAACATATCGAAGTATGAGGCCATCCTTAAAAATATTCTTGTTTGCCGTAACCCGACCGACCCTGTCAATTTAGTACCGACCCAATTATTTATTTATTTTCCCTTTTAGTCCGACCGACTTGCCGGTTGTAAAATGCGTTAAGACCGACCGATTTTTTTTTAACTCTTCAAACAACTAATACAAATGCAATAAAATAATATTAGTTATTAAGTATTGTGAATATAAATTGCCTAGACCTACATACAAACATAAGCTACGTTCTTTCTTTTAAATAAAAACCCGTGGCGCGTCATCTATGATTATGTTTACGCCATTACGCATGTCACACTACGGCCTGCAGGCCAAGTTCACTTCGTTTCATTCACTGTCAATGGTTCGCGCTTGCTTGGTAATGATGGCTTCGGCTTTACTCTAAAGATTATTTCATTTTTATATGTTGTTGAATATGGTTTATTAAAAAAATAAACGTGAGAGCGTGTTATAGGCTATATGTCATGTTTTAGTCAGATATGACGACGCTACTGCAACACGCATCGCCGCAGATGAGAAGCTGAGCATCAACGTGCTATCGCAAATCAAAGTGAAAGTAAGTCTCAGACGCTTAACACACAATCATCTTCATTAAATATAAAGAAACGAAATGATCTTACCAGGAATGTTTTCGCTTTCTCTTATTGCGGGCTTTGATTCAGAAATTTTAGCTGATGATCAATAAAATAATGTATCTCATAACTGTTGCTTTTGGTGACGTGCACTCCATTAAATATGCATAGCCTATAGCGGGAATTGAAGATCGGATTTATATCCGCAAAAAACCTCCACATATTTAGGTGTAAATGGAATCGTTTTGATAAATCAGATTGCAATCCGATCTGAGAAAACGCATGAAGTGGCCTGGTGTAAACAGCCCCTAGACATCGGTGAAAAATGTTCTCCCCCGACCCCCGATTTTTTTTATATATCTTTTTTATATATATAAAAATATAGACCTACCTACCGACCCTTTTTTTCTTTTTTTTTTGCTGTTACTGCAAACCAAAATATTTTTAAGGATGGCCTGACTGAAACATGATCAGAGCTTTTTTCTTGGTTCTGTTTGTTCATTTACATTTGAATTTTGTAGCCTCCACATGTTACCAAACTCTTTTATAAACATGCCTTAGGAAAAAAAAAACCCTATTGCTAGTGTGTATCTTGAGACAAAACAATGGCACTGACATTTTAAGATATGCCAGTGCAAGTTGCTTTCAGTTAAAACAGCTCAAACATGCATTTTAGTCTGGGGCTAGACTTAAGCCTCATCTGTGAAAAGAAAACGGAAGGTTATTTATTATTTCGGTGTCAAATTTGTTATTTCTACCACATTTATCTCTGTTGTTCATAAACTGAAGATTGACTCACGTGTGATAACCTTGCACACTGATGTTTTTATCAAAGGCAGCTTCTTCCGCTTCCCATGCAGACTGTAGTGGCTCCACACACTATTGGTTGCCACTGCCCGCATGATCCTCCTTACACACTCTCCTGGATTGTTCCCACCAATAAGGCTGAGATGGTGTGTCTGGAAGAGAATTGTTATTTGGAATGCAGGTAACCAAAAGTACTCATTATGCCATAACATGTCATACCAGTTTCGTTATATGAAACCTATTTAGCCATTTGCAAAATAATTTTTTTTAAGAGGTAAATGTAAAATTTCATTCAAAGTGGCCTAATCCTATAAATGATATTCGGCATTGATATTGATATAAAATCTGCAAAGAGAAGGTATAATGGGGTTGCATATTTTAACATTTTATTTTTGTCCTCTGAATTAAGTTGCCACCCACCAATTTCTTTCGAAATTCAGGGTCTTTAAGGTGGTTCTCAATGTCCTCCAGTTCCTCCTTGCACTGAGCAGTCGGAAGGTCCAAGATATCGTCCTCCCTTTGACGACCCTGGTTCCTCCGCAATAGAAGTAGAATTTCCTTCTGGGAGGCTGCCAGACTATCTACTTTCTGCAGCAGCATCTGCAGTGTTTCTGCATTTAAGGTGAGTTTTTATTTTTTTATATACATCATGTATATTTCAAGGATTGAAAAAAATACCTTTTACTTGTAAAATATTCACAGAATAATTCACCCCCAAATAATTTTCATTTAACTAAGGGTAATTGCAGTTGTATAATCATTTTTGATCACATTTAAATAATTTGGTCTTGTTGTATGTCTTACCTTTTAGACCTTTTGACATGGGAGCCTCTCTGGAAGCCTGTGTCCATGATTGTCTCTCCACTGAAAAGGTAACATCACAATTAGTGATTAGGTACTTGAATGAGGTACTTGAATGAGCTGAAAACAATGCCCTTGATCTGTGTGTGCAAAGTTATGTGTGCAATGTGCATTACATTGAACTTGCTTGTCTCATATGTTGTATATAAATATCTTGTAATACATAGAACAATCTGTTGGTTGCTCTAAATTGATTCTTTACTAATTTCTCTATACATTTATTTACCATTTGTATCTGTAGCTGCCATTGAGGACGATCTGGGAGGCTCTTCAACATCTGCAAGCAAGATGAAAGCACAGTTGTTAAGCTTAAGTTGAAGGTCACATATTAAGCTACAATGATTCAAATTCTACCTTCAGGTAAATCATGCGATGGGGGAACTGAAGTGTCACATGTGGGATGGTGGGGAGATTCTGTGAAGACTTCAGATATTGCAGTTTTTAGGGTAGATTACTACAGTGCGTGCAGAATTATTAGGCATGTTGATTTTCTGATCATATTTTATTCCCAGGAACATTGTGCCAATTCCAAACCATATTAATCTTAATAACTAATATTAATTTTGTGTTTAATCATTTATAAGTGATATATAATTGTTCATGAAGGCTGGAAATGAAAAACGCCTTTAATTCAGGTGTGCAGAATTATTAGGCACGTTTACGATTAATGTTGTTTGGAATTGGTAAAATGTGCCTGGAAAAAAATATGATCAGAAAATCAACGTGCCTAATAATTCTGCACGCACTGTAGTGTTTGCATAAAGTTAGGGGTGTGCGATTTGTGTTGTCTAATGGCACTTTTCCACTACACAGTACCAGCTCGCCTTGGCTCGGCTCGACTCGACTCGACTTGCCTTTTGTTTGGTTTTCCACTGTGTAAAAGTCGGACCTGTACCTGCTTCCAGGTACTTTTTTTCGTACCACCTCCGGCGAGGTGCTGAGGCGATACTAAAATGTGACGTGAAAACACGGCAGACTGCAGATTGGTCAGAGAGAATCGTCACTATTCATTAGGGCTGTTGGAACGAATTCCGAAATTCGAATATTAAAAAAATCAATACTATTCGAATGCTAAAGTTCCTATTCGAATATTGCGTTATGCTTATTTAAAAAAAAAATGCTGAAAATGAAATGCTTTTGTTTCGTCTGATGAACAATAAAGTTTTTGAATCGTAACACAATTGTGCATGTTATCCACGCTGTATCATCATAACAATACTGTCAAAAATCGCGGAGAGCAATGTCTCCACGGAAACGGAGATCAACACTCCTGACAATTTGATTCACAGTCCACACTACAACGTGAAAGCGTTTTCAAATGTATCCACTTTGGAGTGCGTTTTCAAAAAAGCTTCGTTTTCATTAATAAAAACGCCGTCCGCCGCTAAAACAGGCAAGAATGACTTCTTTTCTGCCTCTCTCCTCATCACGGGGCTTACCAGCTGTCCGCCAAAAGGCGATAATAGACAAACTGACACGGTTTATCTGTGAAGATATGAGACCGATCAACATCACGCATTGGCGATCCATAAGACTGTGTAATGTCGGAAATATTAATAATAGGATGAATTTGAGCATTTAATATTCAAATATTATTTGAATATTAAATAAAATAAGGAATGGAATTCGAATAGTATTATAGAGGAAGATTGACAACCCTACTGTTCACTTCGTCATCATTGCACGCGCCAGACGGAGTATCCTGAATAAAAAACAGCAAAAACAAAACCATCCAAAAACAGCATACACTCGATTTCCTTCATTGTCCTGTGTGTGTGGGTAGTGGGTGTGTCTTGCGTAAAAGAAGTCACGGCAGTTTCCTGCAGCGTCGCTATGACGACCTGGTACTATTGTGGAGGTACTATCTGCAATGGAAAACGGAGCGACAAGCGAGCCGATTCGAGCTGGTACTGGTAATGGAAAAGCGCCATAATTGTTGTTTTTAACCATATGCGAGCTTGGTTGTATTTCAAAAAGCAAGGTGAACCCAAAGGATATATTTGCGTTCTCATGCCGGCAAAACATTTGGATGCATTTCATTAATTTTTTTTACACTTTTATAAAGTAATTTGATTTCCATTGTTTCTACAGTTGCAAACTAACTGCACAGAATATGAAAAGCTTTGGGAGGTACTGGAGATACTAATTAACAAACAAATCCTAGATAACGAGAATTGTCTATCGCACACCCCTAAAGTATATTTCCTTTCAATATTGTACTTTATTTGCTGTGGTATTTGTACAAAGAAAATTTAGAAAATTACTTTGTTGCAGTTTGGGTGGTATTGGAAGTTTAGCTGCTTCTGCTGTTAAAACATAAAAATAAACACAAATCAGTAGATTAAATTTAACATTGGCAATTCTCTGCAGTGTGTGCATAAGGCAAGTCAATATTCTGATCATATATTACTGATTATATATTACTTTGGTAACACTTTACAATAAGGTTCCTTTATTAAACATTAGTAAATGTATTAGGCTAACTAAAATGAACTGACAATGAGCAATACATTTACTACTGTTTTTGTTAATCGTTGTTAATGTTAGTTAATAAAAATAAAGTTGTTCGTTGTTTGTCCATGTTAGTTCACAGTGCATTAACTAATGTTAACAAGATTTTAATAAAGTATTAGTAAATGTTGAAATTAACATTAACAAAGATGAACAAATGCTGTATAAGTGCAGTTCATTATTGGTTAATGTTAACTAATGTAGTTAACTAATGAACCTTATTGTAAAGTGTTACCATTACTTCAAAGCACATTTTTCCAGTCCAAACAATCTTAATTGCTATTATGATTGTATTGAATAATTTATATAATTTAGGGCTTAATGTGAAAATGATTTTTATTTAGATCTCCATAATTCTTATGTTATAAAAATATTATACCTTTGTCTGGCCTTTTTCTTTCAGTTGTTGCCTTGAGGCGAGCAAAGGGTTCATCTAAATGGTATTCAAAATGTGAATTACTTTAATGCTGAAGCTAAATTTAGTCATTTACTCATTTGTATGTTACAGATGTACCTTGACGTTTTCTCTTTGTGGTTGGTGTCCAGTGATCTCTTCCCCAGTCATCTTAAAAAAAAGGTATACTTCGTTTACTTATTGAAATTAATTTAAAATCGGTTTCATTTTTAGACATTTCTGGGCTTGTAATGTTCTCATACCATCGCTGCTGTCTTCAAATCTGCAGGTTTTTTTTGTTGGCCTCCTAAAGCAATTATCATTATCACTTTCGACAGAGGAATTGTTTTCAGCATTTTTACTCCGTTTTACTGCCTTCTCAAAATCACCTAGGGATGAAATGTTCATGGAATTTTGAAAATCAAAATGTCATCAGTTATAATCTAAAAATATCTAAATATATTGAACTTTACAAGTTCTGGAGAAAACACGTATTTTTCGTGTGATCCAGTTTTCCTCATCAGGGAGTTCTTCTTTTTTTGCCCGTTTTGTCTGATTGGTCGGGGGCCAATAACTATATTGTTGCTGAAATTTGTACAGAAAGTTAGAAGCTAGCTTTTACCTTATTGGGTAAATTGAAACTTGCAAGATTATATTAGTGATGTGGGTTGGACTTGTGAAAGGTTATACCCCATCTTCTTCATAGGTCCAACACTCCGCTACAATTCCAACAGATGATTCGTCTGTAAATTCTACAATATAGTACATGCTAAGGAAAACAAAAGCAATGTTAATTTGTTGAAAATGTAATTTATTCCACATTTCTCTTAGAATATTTATGTACATTTAGAATACAGGGCTCCAGACTAACGTTTTTCACCTCCGTCCTGGAACTGTCCTGAAAAACAATTTGAACCGTCCTAAAGTGAATGTCAACCGTCCCAAAATAAACATGTTGTTTCTGTACTTTATTATCATCATCTATAGTTTTTAGTTGTTAGTCACTAATAAAAACACCATTAAAATGTTTATGATATATAATATTATATTTATTTAGCTCCATTCAAAAATAAATAAAAATAAATGTAAAGAGAGACATAGTGGAGTAAGTTCCTATTTTCGTTTTGACAAGTATAATAAATTCTGTAGTCTACCCCTTACATGACCTGGCAAGTGACATTATTCTAAAACGCATACGCATAAAACTCCCCTGACATGTTAAATACTGCCTCTAGAGCCAGCTGCACAACGAGAAAATGTCATAGCATGATCAGAATAGCCTACGGGAGCCGTGAACCGCAACGAAAAAAAAAAAAAAAAGCAAGCTAGCAATTCGTAAAAAAGAAAAATCTAGCATTTTGAGATTAAAGTCGAAAAAGTACGAGAATACAGTCTTCCGTAGAAGTTGCGTAACGGTGCGGGTCCACTGGCGCAGATCGAGTGTTTCCAATTCATTACGCGTGCGTGTGTAAAGAAATGCGCTTGTTAAGTCGAACTGCCTCGGACATGGATCTACACAAAATAATAATAATTCCTTTCAATAAAAGGAAATTCTACAGGTGCCAATCTACCAACATGGCATTAGGCTACCATTATAGGACGTTATAAAATATATATATATATATATTTTTTTTTTTTGTCAAAAAGCATTTTGTATTATCCATCCCAGCTTTTAAAATTCGTTAAATGACGGACGTTTTACTGTTAACACAGCCCTCATTATATGTCGGATTCTGAACTTATACTTTATATTATTTTTAGAATAAGTGGTTCGTTATGCTATTATTGGACTCCTGTCTATTCATTGTCAACTGGTTTCTATAAATATGTTTGTATTGGCTAACATTTATTCAGCTAATGCGTGTCCTGTTTAAAATGTTCAATGTTTTTACCAGCCCTTTTACCTGTGGTATTTAGTATCATATTTGGATATTGGAAAATAAATAAATTAGCCTATCTTAAACCATGTGCTAGATGTACCGCGAAACAAGTCTCCGGGTGAGCCGGCCAGTGATTGTAACTATAGTAACTAGGGATGCAACAATACAGTTAGCCCACGGTTCAATACATAACTCGGTTTTTTAACCACGGTTTTCGGTTCGGTTCGGTTCTGATGGCTTGACACATAAGAGTGTTTTTTTTTTGTTATTCTATGCTTAGGCATTAGGAACTAGGGGTGTAAATATTAATCGATTCGTATCGATTATACAGCCGACGATTCGATGTATCGATGCGTCCGCAAGAGAATCGATTAATGTGTTTATTTTGCCGCCTGTCTATTTTCAGCATCCGCTCCGACATATGCGTACAACCTACTAACCTGCGGGTGGCACTAACCTCATTATTGTCTTCTACTTCACACGCGTTACTTACATTTCATAGTCTATCTGTGTTCAGACACATTGTTGAGTCTGACTTTCAAGAGCGATGGAACCGTCAGAGCGAGCTGGCAATGACAGTGAAATGTTACACACTCCAGTCGGCGTCAAGTCATGGGTGTGGAAGTATTTTGGCTTCAGGAAAACAGATGGAGCAGTGGTAAGAGTTGCCATTTGTCTGATTGCGCCCGTTTCACACATACGTTTGCAGTGCGTATTTTTTTCCGTACCCATGTTAACAGGTCAGAGCTTTCACACTGCACGCGGTTGCGGTCCGTTTATCTGTTCCAGTTGCGGTGCATAGGCTATACAGCAGTGCAGAGATCGTTTCCGCACCGAGTCTATTTGTGCTGTGCTGCACGCGCTGTAAAGTGACAGCGCATAGTTCGTGGTCAAAATGAACACAGATTGACATGAAAATGTAGCAATTTCACCATAAATGCGTTTAATTAAATAAATTGTAGTAATCTCACCATAAATGTATTTAATTTAATTGTACTATTTTTCACAGTCATCTTTTTTACTTTAAGACCGGGGTAAAGCAAGGAAAACTACAATTTACCTCAACAAACATAATGAACAACACTTGTCTCATTCGTGGAGGTGGAAAAACAATTTATTTGTGACATGCATTGCAATTGTATTCTGCATTCTCAATAAAAGGCAAATTATTTATTATTTTTGTTGATTTATATGAAACTTAATAGATATCATGTAAAAATCTAGTATTGAATCGTATCGAATCGTATCGCGGGGAATTCTGAAGTATCGAAAAGAATTGAATCGTTGGCTTAAGAAATCGGTATCGAATCGTCATGTAGGCTCCGATTTACACACCTATTAGGAACAGTAAGAGGTTAAGGAGAAAAAAATAAAAATGATTTATTGCAATACTCCTTTATTTTACTTAAAAGCTAAGCAAAGTCCACTAGTTCCTAGTGTATTGTATAATATACAAATAACACTGACATCTCACAGCTGCTGGTAGCCCATGTACAAACTGGGGAACACAAATTCCTAAATTTTGAAAATAAACATACATGTGAAGTTAGTAAACATAAAGGGGGTCTAGGAATTAAAAAGACGTGGCGCTGCGTGTACGGTGTGCGACCCCCTTAAATTGACCATTTGAAATAAACATATTTGTGCCTTCAGACAGTGATATTGCTGGGTGATGGCGCCGCAGATGTGCAGTCATGTTGGAAGTGTTTCCGTTTGAGTAGGCTACACATGTAAAACAGTGCTTGCACAGAGTTATTTTTATTGTTTACCGTTTTTTCTTCCTCGGCATTATACGGCAAAACCGAAATGTCCCTACACCACGGATTTGAATCTTTGTTAATCTTAGTTAACCCTAACCCTGTATTTTTTTGTTACTTCACACAGTGCATTAAGCTAACTAATGTTAACAAATACAACTTTTCATTTAAATAATGTAGGCTACTAAATGGTGAAATTAACATTAATAAAGATTAATAAATGCTGTAGAAGTGCAGTTTATTAATAGTTAATGTTAACTGATCTAGTTAACTAGAGTTTAATAAATGGAACCTTATTGTAAAGTGTTACCGATTTTGTTATACACCGAACCGATTCAGTGTTGGACAGATCAGTTGTTTTAACCATTCATCAAAGTGAATCGGTTCAAAGGAGTCATTAGTTCGCGAATCGGACGTATTAGCAGACTTGTACGCGTTGTGTGATTATCCCGGCAGTTTTAGGACATCGCACAAGATTTGTCAACACAGAAAACATTTCATCATTGGATAGGTTTTGTTTAGTTTATTGAAAGTGTTTTTATGTCAGCTGAATGGGCGGAACGCTTTTCAGAGAAGAAGGAAAGGTAAAAAAGTTTTTTTTTTTTTGCACCATTCACACACAGCGGTAGCCTAATTCAGGAAAAAAATATCCGAATGCTCCACGTGAAACTTCGTTCTTCCGATCTTTTACCATTGTGTCAATGGTAAATTGATTTAGATTAATAAGCGCGAGGGAGTGAGAGAGAGCAAGACAGTTTGAAGACGCGCGCGCGACCGGGCCTCTCTCTCTGCTCGTTCTTTCAGTAATATGCGATTTTCCTCAGACATACGTTTTTCTCCCACACAAAAACAGAATTTTATTCCAAATATGTCAAATTCCGCGTTGGCACTAGATTCCGCGTTAATTTGCCAATTCCGCGATTCCGTCCGTGATCGCGGAAATTATAGGGCCCTAAAATAGTTTGTGTGTGGGCACTGTAGTTTTTTTTATGAGGCTACAGACTAGCTACTGAAGATTTAGGCCTAAATAACTGATCTCCCGGTAATATAGTGTCCTACTCTGCCCCTCCTCATGATGATGTATTTGCAGCTGTTTCTATAGAAAAATGCTGTGTCACTCGCACGAGTGCGCCCAAATATTTTTTCACGTTCGCACGCCGAAATATTTACTCGCATGTGCGAATGAAATGGGTGCACTGTAGAGCCCTGCTCGTACTGTAGCCTCACTTCACTGCCGCTCGCCATGTTAAAGTGTGGAATGATGGTTAAGCGCCCTCTAACTTTAGAGCATAGTGATTGAATATTTACTCGCGGGGAGTTTCCTCATCTCAGCTCGTAGACTTACAGGCACACACAAACAGTCAATTCGGACGGGGTGTTTGGCGACGGTTCTGTGTGCTCTCTTGTTGTGTCTTACCCCAGTTAATTTTCCTATCGTTATGTCTATATCATTTTGGAAATAAATCCCCTATTGTACGAGCTGTGTTGTCTATGTCCTCTCTTGTCTTATGGCTGCGGTCGTAACAGTCCTAAACAAATTTTCTATCGTCCCCAGGACGAAAGGATGCCGTTAGTCTCGAGCCCTGAGAATATATAAAATATCTCACATTAAACAGTCACAAATTCACTGTTGATGCAAGATGGCCATGAATGTTACAGTGTCTCCATGATTGATTCTGATTGCTCTCTTTTCCACTTGTTTTCTGGGGATCCATCTCATTGATGTTTGTTTTTTGTTGTAATTGTAGACTCCCACAAGAAAAGAGTGGCATGGCTCAATGAACAGTGGTACAGGATTATGATAAACCCTGCAAAGGACTTTTCCATCCTTCTCCATTTCATCAGTAATCTCACAGCCATTCTCATGCAGCAAGAATGCTTTGTCCCTGGCATTCGCTGTTTCTCGCTCTTTGGGTTTTTTAAGAGGAGATGACTGCCTTTCCTCTATTCTCTTGGCGATCTGACTCAAAGGGTGTTTTCCACTTCGTACCATCCTCTTCATTGTATACAGGTATGATTCGAATTTGAATGCACTGCAGTTGTCAAGCCCATGAAATTGCACAGCATCATCAGTGATGTGGAGCATAGAGTGGACATTGTACACAATAAACTCCTCACCATAGAGCTCTCGTCCTCTACAGACAAAGAAATGCAGCAGGTTTCTTGCATACTCTGAATGCCTCTGGACAAGTGTTGGTGACACTAACAAGGACATGGCAACGCTGAAAGTCAGAAAATGTTGATACATGTCGTCACCAAGGATTCCTTTCAGCACCAGCTTGCCTGTGTAAAGCATGAATTGGCGAAATTCTGTAGCCTTCCACCTCTCCACCTCATCAAGACTTCGAGGCATACGACTGAACATCGATGGAATTTCACTTCTGATTTGAAGAAGCCTAGTCGTTACCATATGTTTTTGAGTGTTGGAGAGCCTTACTCCTCTCGCTCCACTTGTCCAACTGTGCAGCAACTTTTTCATTACCCCCAGGCATGACTGATGCATATAATCAATGGGGAAGCCTTTGATCATATCATTGGAAAGCTGGACCAGTGGTGTGCTGCCTTTGTGATGCTGCGGCTGAACCTGGCTTCTGAATGAGGCGTCTGTTCTTAGAGTGAAGTTTTCAGTGTCCTGAAAGGTGACTCTGTCGAACCATTCACCCTTCTGGTCACATTTATCACAGCCTTAATATCCAGAGCACAGCTTTGTGCCACGGACAAAAGCTTTTGCTGGAGCATCGCAGACAATGCAGAGAACATTTATGCTGTGTTGTTTACCTTTGCATTGAATGCCACTAGACAGGAGGTCTTTGAGGTCTGCAACAACATCATCTAAAAAATGCAGATCATTTGGCTTTTTGTTTCCACAAGTTAATGTTGTAGGTAAAACAACAATGGGATTGAGGTGGATCGCACAGAGGACAGGCCACATGACTTTCACTGAACTCCTAAATAATGGTAGGCCATCAACATTGAAAGACAAATGAATGGTGTCATGGTCTTGCAGCTCTTCAACAGGGTACTTCTCCAGGTAGTCCAGTAACTTTTGATGTAGGGGATAGTGTAAATATTCCATTCCAGATTTTTGGATGGTTGCTACATGCCTCGGTGTTTTCAGCAGAGTACGGGCAGTGCATGGAAGATCTGTGTGGCCATGTTGCTGAAGGACCTTTAACAAATGGTCAACAGCATTGTTCTTCACTTGAAACTGGGATGCCCAGGTTGCCAGATCTGTTGCAAGTGATAATTTGTCTTCCTGGTCAATTGTGTCATTTTCCTCAAGGTCCATGGCTTCCACAAAGTCATCCACCTCTCTTTCTTCCGATGTGAATGATGCTCCAGTGGACAGGTGGTCCTCCATAGAACTTGAGGCATCATCAGAGTCAGTCTGACACTCTGGGACTTGTTCGCCAACTTCTGTGATATTTTTTTCTCTGTTTTTAAAAACACGTTTGGCTGCTCTCCAAGATCTCAGATATTCCCTTGATCTTTCCCTCTTTTCCTCACTCATTGTGTATTATGTCTAAAATTATAAGATAATACTTCCATGTAATCCCAAAAGCTGAATTGTATTCCTCACCATAAATATGTTACGGTGTGTTTTACTTACCTCAGTCAGTCGGTTTAATTAAAAGCTATGAACTAATCAGACTGCAGAGGCTGGGATGGAGGCTGCCAAAAAAAGCACTATTAGTTATTTTTCGCTCTGTTTTGGTATAGGAAAATATTCCTAAAGTAGTTTGTGTCGGCATTATCACCATTCACTTTCATTAAGTTTTGCACTTGCTAGTGTTTCCCTAATGCAGCTGTTGGAGTTTGTTTTTTCATCTCAAAATCTGTGTTGGACTGTGAAGATTTGTGCATGATTTGTGTCTTGATGTTAAAAACAGTTATTCCGTTAAGTGGCGATATGTACCAACATTGTTTCAATAGCAAAATTCTATAAAAATGAATAATCCTTACATATTTTTACATAAGGATTGTTCAATACACTTTGATGGAATTTTACTATACATAATCTTACGGTCTTAAAAAGTTTGTGTAGATTGATCATTTACAAAAATCAAACTTTTAAATACTAAGAAGGTATTTGACAGGCATTCAAAACATATACTTACAAAGCCAAAGTCGCTCTGTGCTAGGGCTCTTAAAAGAGCCTTTGGGTTATAGTTTGCTGCTGTTGACACACAAGGAAAGGGGAGAGAAATTAGAAACATGTCTGAATATGAGCAAGAATTAAAATGCATTCAATTTCGGCAATGATTTTTAACTAATCAGGATGACTGCTAGATTTATCACTTACAATAATCAGACGGCAATCGATACTGAAAAAGAGAGAAGAGAATAATTATTTTCATGATATAAATTCCACAAGTTAATAAAGGCTCTTGATTTATTAATAGCTTCTAAAAATGCATGAGACAAATGCAGCAATGCATCTGATGAGACTTTACAACCCAAAACAAATACGAAATCATATTAAGTCAGTAAAATACATTTTCATTCTTGAAAATACTACTACTACTAATTATTAATACTGTTAACAGTAATAAAATAATAATTATTATTATGATTGTCATTATTATTATTATGAATAGTATTAATGATGATTAGTATTAACTTTTATTATTATTGCATTTATTATTATTTGAGGTTAATTATTATTAATAGTAGAAGTAGTAGTAATACTAATTATTATTATTATTATTATTATTATTATTAACACTGTTAACAATAGGCTAATGATTTAAATAAAATAAAATAATAATAATAATTATTAAAAAACAATATTAATATGATTAAATATTATTAAATGTAGTGATATTAATAATATGACAGACGGATTGCCGATTTCATTATAGAACTGATACAAGACACGTCTCTTGCTCTCTTTAGGTGTAACGTTACGCGCCAGCGTTCACGCGCTCGCAGCCAAGCCTGTGAGACAAGTCTATGGAGACAACGCGCTTTCATTACAAAGAAAGTAAAGATAGTATTATTAATAATTGTATAATGTATTTATTTTAAAGTAACGATAACATCACAAACATGACTGGTGAAACGAAAAAGTTTATTTCAATCTGAGCGGATTTTCTCTATATTATCCCAAATGACGTCACACAGACTTAACGGCATTAACGGTATTTATTTGTGGTGGAGGAAAAAAAACGGAAAACCATTGTTTATGTATGTGAAAAGTAGTGTTACATTTACTGGAAAAGACAGTTAATCAATTTTATGACAATTTAAAATGTTTATATGTTCATTAGGTGAAAGCGGCAGTTATTTATCTTACTTATTTGTCTGGCTACCCTGAGTAGGCCTATAATATAGTATCCTATAATTAGATTTACTTTCTTCAAAGTTTTAAGTGTCATTTACCTTTGTAGTGGGCTCGTATATTTTAAAAGTAGTATCTAAATCGGTTAAGTAAAAAGTACTTTACCTCTGAAAAGCTGGTAGTAGATGTCCACTCGTAATGAAATCCGGGTTCTGCGCGCGGTGGGCACAATCCCTGCTTATATACCCTGGCAGGTTTCGCGGGCATGGCACGCGAAGAATGTGACGAATGTGAATTGTGACAGAAGATTATATGTAATTTATTTTTAAATGTACATTTATATAATAAGATTATATATATATATAAACTTTAAAATATAAATATATTAACTAAATTGGCTAGATTTATGAAATTAATTAACTATTAAAATTAATCAGTTATGCAGACAGTGTTGGGTAACTGGAAGGGATGGGAAATATCTATGGGAAATACACATAACATAATACATACTATTCAACAACCCATAGGTGGCGATGCGAGTCGCCAATAAGCATGATGCTGAAAGAGAAGAACCAACCAGCTCATCACGACGCCAGTCTGTCGATTACTCTATCGGCTTTCTTGATGTGCAAATGATTGAGAGGTAAGTATTATAATAAGGAATAATATGTGGAAATGTATGGTCTGACTTTGAAGAACCTAACGACCATGGATCATCTCAAATCGTCAACAGTAAAATCCTGATAACTAAGGGGCGTCAGACTGGGGGTAAAACCAGATAATGTCTAATATGACGTAGACGGGCTCTGGTAAAACCATTAATGGCTCAAACTAGAACAAGAAATCTAGTGCTAAACTGCGGAGATTCCGTGATCGTTAGTCCTTAAAAAAAAGAACATACACTTTTTAGATGATAATTTGGTTATACATGTAATCTGAGGTAAAGGCTAAATTGCACTGACAATGCTATTTGCATACAACAGAGCATTATAGTAGCATAATTTGAAACAGGTTTAATTTTAAATTAAATGGCTATAATATCTAAAATTAGCAATAATAGGCTTCAGTGTCATAGATAACTTGGTAGCTCGTCGGTAGCTACATGTACGTCAATATTCATGTCAGATTTAGTAGAAGCAGATCTTAACATTGTGAAACAATGCCCTCGGTTTCAGAAACTGTCACATGAGGGAGTGGAGTAGCAACAGACCCTTCATCGTCTTTAGATTGAGACAAGGTGAGCAAATATAGTTCAAAATTAAAGCAAACCATGTTTTGACATTTTGACTAAAAGGTGTTAAGTAACACTTACATCGTAGTGTATTTTATTATATTAGGTTATAATTAGGAGAGGTTAATATCAAATGTTTCCTTCATGTAGAGAAAGATGATAGAGAAGATGTGATTGAGGATGATGGTGGAAGTGAAGAGAGCAGGGAGCATGAATGTTGCATGGGGGCCGGCCCATCAGGACTGCCAATGCATAGGGCCCGGGATCTTGAGCCCCTGCCTAATTTAATCCATGTTTGAAGAACAGGCCCCTGTTTTTTACCTGTAGATGATGATGATGATGATTACCATTATTAATTTAATCTATCATTATTGTACAGGTCTTCATCTGTTTAAAGATTTCCTCATTTGGCTGGTTTGGAAGGACCAAGTGTCAGCATTACAGGAAAGGCACAGATGAGTGAAAGCTGGTGATTGACACAAGAGTGTTTCCTCTATATGCATTCAGCAGTGGTGTAAGTTGAATGGGGCATATACATACTCAGTCCAACTGTTTGCAAGTGTGTGCACAACAAATAAACAGAATATCTGACAAGAAAGAGCAGAAGGGGTTTTACTTAGCCTAATTTATTTACCAGAGGCAGAATAAATACAACACAAGTACCAGAGTTCAGGGCCGGCCCTGACCAATTTGCTGCCCTAGGCAAGATTTTACCTGGCGCCCCGTGCATCACAGCCCATTTCACCCTGTCATTGTGTTCATGATTTAGCATATATATATATACACACACACACACACACACACATTACAGCAGAACTGTTTCCAACACTCATAATAAATCATCATATTAGAATGATTTCTAAAGGATCATGTGATAGAGTAATGATGCTGAAAATTCAGCTTTGCATCACAGAAATAAATGATAATTTAAAGTATAATAAATTGAAAACAAATTATTTTAAATTGTAATAATATATCACAATATTACATTTTTTTTCTGTATTTTTGATCAAATAAATGCAGGCTTGATGAGCAGAAGAAACTTCTTTCAAAAACATTAAAAATAGTAATGTTTCCAAACTTTTGGCCTGTACTGTAACCCCCAAAACTGCACAACTGTAGAGTAAAACATTAATAAAAAAGTGATAATAAAAATGCGTCTTAAAACTGACATGATTGTTACAAAATCACAGTCTGGGGACTCAGAACAACTGCTAACATTAAGTTTAAGGTAAAAATAACTGCCATGAAATTATAGTATCTTTCTCCTATGCAATAAATTGTTCATTCACTACATCACTTTACCTCTGTCTTTATCCTCTTCTCTTCTTTTTGGCACTGTATCTATCGCAGACTATCTGACTATGCTCATTTATAATGTGTCATGTAAATTCGGCCTTCCGTCACAATCAGGAAACTTTCACCGTGTCTAGAACTGGCGCGAGCTGCCAGGCCCGTTTCTACGAGCTGTGTGTTAACAAAAGCAGTGCTGTCTACATTGGATGCGGCGTCGGGCACGCTACACAACAAATTACCAACAACTGATCGCGCGCGCGCTCTGTTTCTGACGCACTTCAAGCACTCGATGGGCGGGGGAAGATTGAAGAGCCGGACTTTTTTTTTTTTTTTTTTTTTTTTGCTTTATTTGGTAGTATTTCGAATTAATGGTTTTAAAATAGTAGCCTATTATTAAAAAAAAAAAAAAAAAAAAAAAAAAAAAAAAATCACTCGTTCACTCATTCTGGCGCCCCTATGGATGAGTGGCGCCCTTAGCATTTGCCTATACCGCCTATGCCGCGGGCCGGCCCTGCCAGAGTTTAATTAAACATTAACATTTCTGAGTGTCCATGGAAAAGTGCAAAATCAAACTAACTGGCTACTAGTTAATCCTGTTTGACTTTGTAGGACACATGCTGAACAAATTCTTGAAACTGCAAATAATAAACCCATATAAAATGTACTTTTTATTACAAGTGACAAAAAAAAATATTTAAAGCAACAGTGTAACCAAAATGGAAATTCTTTCATTATTTACTTTACTTAATGTCACCCCAAACATGTGACTCTTTGTTTCATGGAACACAACATCCAGCTGTGAGAAGATCATCAAAGCCCTTAACACCACAGTAGAGTGAAAGTTGTAACAATTTATCAGTTAATTATTTTTTTAGTTTTTTCATCTTAATTGCTTTTAATATCTAAATAATAGCCAAGTGAAAACTTTACAGTGTTTCCAATATGCTTTTAATTTATTAAATCCCTTTACTGTTGAAGCTGCTCTCTCAATTTTAAATGGACAAACTCTATCCCTGGCTGCCTTTCACAGAGTCTGGAGTTTACAGCAATCTTATTTTTGTTGAATGTTTTTTTTTTTTTCTCACTCTTGTGTGCTGGAACTAATCATCTTCACACTCTGGCTCCAAAATGCAGATATCACCTCCTCTGCAGATATTTCCCCCATTTTATTGGTCCTGCTTTAAAACTATTTGCCCAGTTATTTCTTTTTTTAATGCTGTAACACAACTTTGTTCTGTTTTTCCATTTGTTCCTGTTTTAATAAAAATTAAGACTTGTTAATTGTATTGTCTTTTTTTTAGTCTTTCCCAAAAGACTATGACTATAACTATGATTAAAAATGTGTTTGTAAAAAATAAAAAAAACACGAAAAATCTTTCATATTTAAATAGTGTCTTACCTGACTGCCTATCTCTCTCCCTAGTGATGGAAAAAAGTGTTGTTGTTTTTTCAAGAGAATTGTTAAATACTGACTAATCACAACATGATTCTGCACATGTGGATAGTAAATCTTTGTCAGGTGATATTGATAATGTAAGTGTTTATAAGTGTTTCCAACGCTATTACCCAATTTAACTGGGTTCAATTTGTCAGTTGTCTGGAAATTTGCTTCAAGAATCAAGACCTGAATGCAGTTTTGGGGGCCTTCCCTGAAAATGTTTACAACTAAACACTAAAAACATTGTGCATGGGCGCCCCCTGCTGCCTGATAATGGTAATGTAATCTTTTCTCTGGCTTGTGGAACTAACTGATCACACTATAACCAGCATTTTCATTATAAAAAATACACGTGTTGACTGAGGCAATGATCTGCAGGTCTGGTGTCTGATGCTTGCTGGGAATGATACAGTAATGAACGTTTTTTGTACATTTAAACTTGCTATTGTCTTTTAAAACGTAATACTAAACGAACATAATATTTTCATGTCTGATAAGATGGTAATGAAATTGCGGTCCCGTGACGTTGCAGTTACGTTGTCAGTAAGTCGTGAAATTACCAAGTTATTACGTATCTGGAACGTTGTTGGTTATCTTATAACCTTAGGAGGACGTACTGACGACGTTGTGGGTTGGTAATATGATGGTAATGAAATTCCGAGAATACGACGTTGCAGTTACGTTGTCAGTAAGTCGTGAAATGACCAAGTTATTACGAATAGAGTACGTATCTGGGACGTTGTTGGTTAACTTATAACCTTAGGAGGACGTACTGACGACGTTGTGGGTTGGTAATATGATGGTAATGAAATTCCGAGCATACGACGTTGTAGTTACGTTGTCAGTTAGTAAAGTCATGACGTGACCAAAAAGTACGAATACATTACGTAACGGTTACGTCGTGTGTTAGCTGGGTCTCTAGTACTTGACCATGAGTGATGCAATTTCACTACCTGGATGAATGGGGTGTCCTGACTTACTGATTAATTTATTAATTAAATGTTCTATTTATTGTGTATTGTCATGTAATTGTTTATGTGCATGTTTTAAAATGACTTTAAAACATGCACATCTGTTCTTATCTGTTGAAATTTTTGGAATTCCTATCAGCCAATTCTGACCGGAAAGACATGATTAAAATCTTGCATTAAAGGGATAGTTCACCCAAAAATGAAATGATGATCACACATCATTTACTCACCCTCAAGTTGTGCCAAACGCAGATGGGAGTTTTACTTACTCAAACATGTTCTGAGGGCAGAAAGGAAAATGATTGGTTTACAGCTTCAACCAATGAAACTGAAGCAAGGGCGGGGTTTAGACGTTTGAATTTGAGATGCGCTGCGGATGGATTTTTGAGGAATAGTCGGAATAAAAGACAGATGTTCGTGGGAGAACGCATTTATTGCAAGGTAAGTGAATTTACTACTATATTTTGTTACAATTCAACGTCCTCTAACGTTTACTAAGATAATAAGCGAACATTTAAATGCACAGAACTAATACTAATCATCGTCTAAATATCGTATTGCATTTTGATTTGACTGTTTCATCAGTCGACCAAAACAAAGCTGCTTATGGGGTAACTGGTGTAAAAACAGTGCTTTTCCAATGCTACCTCGCTGTCTGTTAAATTGATATGCGAGAACAGAACTCGTTCAAATTTTCCGCGGTATTTTCAACAGTCAAAATGATACATCTCCCGCCTTAGCGCTGCTCTCAGGGCAGGAGTACTCAATAGATTCAAATCGCTGTTATTTTTAGTGTATTACGCGCTGCTCTCAGGGCAGGAGTACTCAATAGATTCATATCGCTGTTATTTTTAGTGTATTACGCGCTGCTCTCAGGGCAGGAGTACTCAATAGATTCAAATCGCTGTTATTTTTAGTGTATTACGCGCTGCTCTCAGGGCAGGAGTACTCAATAGATTCAAATCACTGTTATTTTTAGTGTATTACGCGCTGCTCTCAGGGCAGGAGTACTCAATAGATTCAAATCACTGTTATTTTTAGTGTATTACGCGCTGCTCTCAGGGCAGGAGTACTCAATAGATTCAAATCACTGTTATTTTGAGTGTATTATTACGCGCTGCTCTCAGGGCAGGAGTATTTCGCTGTTATATTACGCGCTGCTCTCAGGGCAGGAGTACTCAATAGATTCAAATCACTGTTATTTTTAGTGTATTACGCGCTGCTCTCAGGGCAGGAGTACTCAATAGATTCAAATCACTGTTATTTTAGTGTATTACGCGCTGCTCTCAGGGCAGGAGTACTCAATAGATTCAAATCGCTGTTATTTTTAGTGTATTACGCGCTGCTCTCAGGGCAGGAGTACTCAACAGATTCAAATCGCTGTTATTTTTAGTGTATTACGCGCTGCTCTCAGGGCAGGATTACTCAATAGATTAAAATCACTGTTATTTTAGTGTATTACTTGCTGCTCTCAGGGCAGGAGTACTCAATAGATTCAAATCGCTGTTATATTACGCGCTGCTCTCAGGGCAGGAGTACTCGATAGATTCAAATCGCTGTTATTTTTAGTGTATTACGCGCTGCTCTCAGGGCAGGAGTACTCAACAGATTCAAATCGCTGTTATTTTTAGTGTATTACGCGCTGCTCTCAGGGCAGGATTACTCAATAGATTAAAATCACTGTTATTTTAGTGTATTACTTGCTGCTCTCAGGGCAGGAGTACTCAATAGATTCAAATCGCTGTTATATTACGCGCTGCTCTCAGGGCAGGAGTACTCGATAGATTCAAATCGCTGTTATTTTTAGTGTATTACGCGCTGCTCTCAGGGCAGGAGTACTCAATAGATTAAAATCACTATTATTTTAGTGTATTACGCGCTGCTCTCAGGGCAGGAGTACTCAATAGATTCAAATCACTGTTATTTTAGTGTATTACGCGCTGCTTTCAGGGCAGGAGTACTCAATAGATTCAAATTGCTTTTATTTTAGTGTATTACGCGCTGCTCTCAGGGCAGGAGTACTCAATAGATTCAAATCGCTGTTATTTTAGTGTACGCGCTGCTCTCAGGGCAGGAGTACTCAATAGATTCAAATTGCTTTTATTTTAGTGTATTACGCGCTGCTCTCAGGGCAGGAATACTCAATAGATTCAAATTGCTTTTATTTTAGTGTATTACGCGCTGCTCTCAGGGAAGGAATACTCAATAGATTCAAATTGCTTTTATTTTGAGTGTATTATTACGCGCTGCTCTCAGGGCAGGAGTATTTCGCTGTTATATTACGCGCTGCTCTCAGGGCAGGAGTACTCAATAGATTCAAATCGCTGTTATTTTAGTGTATTACGCGCTGCTCTCAGGGCAGGAGTACTCAATAGATTCAAATCACTGTTATTTTAGTGTATTACGCGCTGCTCTCAGGGCAGGAATACTCAATAGATTCAAATTGCTTTTATTTTAGTGTATTACGCGCTGCTCTCAGGGAAGGAATACTCAATAGATTCAAATTGCTTTTATTTCAGTGTATTACGCGCTGCTCTCAGGGCAGGAGTACTCAATAGATTCAAATCGCTGTTATTTTAGTGTATTACGCACTGCTCTCAGGGCAGGAATACTCAATAGATTCAAATTGCTTTTATTTTAGTGTATTATGCACTGCTCTCAGGGCAGGAGTACTCAATAGATTCAGATCGCTCTTATTTTTAGTGTATTACGCGCTGCTCTCAGGGCAGGAGTACTCAATAGATTCAAATCGCTGTTATTTTAGTGTATTACGCACTGCTCTCAGGGCAGGAGTACTCAATAGATTCAAATCGCTGTTATTTCCAGTGTATTACGCGCTGCTCTCAGGGCAGGAGTACTCAATAGATTCAAATCACTGTTATTTTAGTGTATTGCGCGCTGCTCTCAGGGCAGGACTACTCAATAGATTCAAATCACTGTTATTTTAGTGTATTACGCGCTGCTCTCAGGGCAGGACTACTCAATAGATTCAAATTGCTTTTATTTTAGTGTATTATGCACTGCTCTCAGGGCAGGAGTACTCAATAGATTCAGATCGCTCTTATTTTTAGTGTATTACGCGCTGCTCTCAGGGCAGGAGTACTCAATAGATTCAAATCGCTGTTATTTTAGTGTATTACGCACTGCTCTCAGGGCAGGAGTACTCAATAGATTCAAATCGCTGTTATTTCCAGTGTATTACGCGCTGCTCTCAGGGCAGGAGTACTCAATAGATTCAAATCACTGTTATTTTAGTGTATTGCGCGCTGCTCTCAGGGCAGGACTACTCAATAGATTCAAATCACTGTTATTTTAGTGTATTACGCGCTGCTCTCAGGGCAGGACTACTCAATAGATTCAAATCACTGTTATTTTAGTGTATTACGCGCTGCTCTCAGGGCAGGAGTACTCAATAGATTCAAATTGCTTTTATTTTAGTGTATTACGCGCTGCTCTCAGGGAAGGAATACTCAATAGATTCAAATCGCTGTTATTTTAGTGTATTACGCGCTGCTCTCAGGGCAGGAGTACTCAATAGATTCAGATCGCTCTTATTTTTAGTGTATTACGCGCTGCTCTCAGGGCAGGAGTACTCAATAGATTCAAATCGCTGTTATTTTAGTGTATTACGCGCTGCTCTCAGGGAAGGAATACTCAATAGATTCAAATTGCTTTTATTTTAGTGTATTACGCGCTGCTCTCAGGGAAGGAATACTCAATAGATTCAAATTGCTTTTATTTTAGTGTATTACGTGCTGCTCTTAGGGCAGGAGTACTCAATAGATTCAAATCGCTGTTATTTTAGTGTATTACGCGCTGCTCTCAGGGCAGGAGTACTCAATAGATTCAGATCGCTCTTATTTTTAGTGTATTACGCGCTGCTCTCAGGGCAGGAGTACTCAATAGATTCAAATCGCTGTTATTTTAGTGTATTACTTGCTGCTCTCAGGGCAGGAGTACTCAATAGATTCAAATCACTGTTATATTACGCGCTGCTCTCAGGGCAGGAGTACTCAATAGATTCAAATCGCTGTTATTTTAGTGTATTACGCGCTGCTCTCAGGGCAGGAGTACTCAATAGATTCAAATCGCTGTTATTTTAGTGTATTACGCGCTGCTCTCAGGGCAGGAGTACTCAATGGATTCAAATCACTGTTATATTACGCGCTGCTCTCAGGGCAGGAGTACTCAATAGATTCAAATCGCTGTTATATTACGCGCTGCTCTCAGGGCAGGAGTACTCGATAGATTCAAATCGCTGTTATTTTTAGTGTATTACGCACTGCTCTCAGGGCAGGAGTACTCAATAGATTCAAATCGCTGTTATTTTAGTGTATTACGCGCTGCTCTCAGGGCAGGAGTACTCAATAGATTCAAATCGCTGTTATTTTAGTGTATTACGCGCTGCTCTCAGGGCAGGAGTACTCAATGGATTCAAATCACTGTTATATTACGCGCTGCTCTCAGGGCAGGAGTACTCAATAGATTCAAATCGCTGTTATATTACGCGCTGCTCTCAGGGCAGGAGTACTCGATAGATTCAAATCGCTGTTATTTTTAGTGTATTACGCACTGCTCTCAGGGCAGGAGTACTCAATAGATTCAAATCGCTGTTATTTTAGTGTATTACGCGCTGCTCTCAGGGCAGGAGTACTCAATGGATTCAAATCACTGTTATATTACGCGCTGCTCTCAGGGCAGGAGTACTCAATAGATTCAAATCGCTGTTATATTACGCGCTGCTCTCAGGGCAGGAGTACTCGATAGATTCAAATCGCTGTTATTTTTAGTGTATTACGCGCTGCTCTCAGGGCAGGAGTACTCAATAGATTCAAATCGCTGTTATTTCCAGTGTATTACGCGCTGCTCTCAGGGCAGGAGTACTCAATAGATTCAAATCACTGTTATTTTAGTGTATTGCGCGCTGCTCTCAGGGCAGGAGTACTCAATAGATTCAAATCACTGTTATTTTAGTGTATTACGCGCTGCTCTCAGGGCAGGACTACTCAATAGATTCAAATCACTGTTATTTTAGTGTATTACGCGCTGCTCTCAGGGCAGGAGTACTCAATAGATTCAAATCGCTGTTATTTTAGTGTATTACGCGCTGCTCTCAGGGCAGGAGTACTCAATAGATTCAAATCGCTGTTATTTTAGTGTATTACACGCTGGTCTCAGGGCAGGAGTACTCGATAGATTCAAATCGCTGTTCTTTTAGTGTATTACGCGCTGCTCTCAGGGCAGGAGTACTCAATAGATTCAAACCGCTGTTATTTTAGTGTATTACGCGCTGCTCTCAGGGCAGGAGTACTCAATAGATTCAAATCGCTGTTATTTTTAGTGTATTACGCGCTGCTCTCAGGGCAGGAGTACTCAACAGATTCAAATCGCTGTTATTTTTAGTGTATTACGCGCTGCTCTCAGGGCAGGATTACTCAATAGATTAAAATCACTGTTATTTTAGTGTATTACTTGCTGCTCTCAGGGCAGGAGTACTCAATAGATTCAAATCGCTGTTATATTACGCGCTGCTCTCAGGGCAGGAGTACTCGATAGATTCAAATCGCTGTTATTTTTAGTGTATTACGCGCTGCTCTCAGGGCAGGAGTACTCAACAGATTCAAATCGCTGTTATTTTTAGTGTATTACGCGCTGCTCTCAGGGCAGGATTACTCAATAGATTAAAATCACTGTTATTTTAGTGTATTACTTGCTGCTCTCAGGGCAGGAGTACTCAATAGATTCAAATCGCTGTTATATTACGCGCTGCTCTCAGGGCAGGAGTACTCGATAGATTCAAATCGCTGTTATTTTTAGTGTATTACGCGCTGCTCTCAGGGCAGGAGTACTCAATAGATTAAAATCACTATTATTTTAGTGTATTACGCGCTGCTCTCAGGGCAGGAGTACTCAATAGATTCAAATCACTGTTATTTTAGTGTATTACGCGCTGCTTTCAGGGCAGGAGTACTCAATAGATTCAAATTGCTTTTATTTTAGTGTATTACGCGCTGCTCTCAGGGCAGGAGTACTCAATAGATTCAAATCGCTGTTATTTTAGTGTACGCGCTGCTCTCAGGGCAGGAGTACTCAATAGATTCAAATTGCTTTTATTTTAGTGTATTACGCGCTGCTCTCAGGGCAGGAATACTCAATAGATTCAAATTGCTTTTATTTTAGTGTATTACGCGCTGCTCTCAGGGAAGGAATACTCAATAGATTCAAATTGCTTTTATTTTGAGTGTATTATTACGCGCTGCTCTCAGGGCAGGAGTATTTCGCTGTTATATTACGCGCTGCTCTCAGGGCAGGAGTACTCAATAGATTCAAATCGCTGTTATTTTAGTGTATTACGCGCTGCTCTCAGGGCAGGAGTACTCAATAGATTCAAATCACTGTTATTTTAGTGTATTACGCGCTGCTCTCAGGGCAGGAATACTCAATAGATTCAAATTGCTTTTATTTTAGTGTATTACGCGCTGCTCTCAGGGAAGGAATACTCAATAGATTCAAATTGCTTTTATTTCAGTGTATTACGCGCTGCTCTCAGGGCAGGAGTACTCAATAGATTCAAATCGCTGTTATTTTAGTGTATTACGCACTGCTCTCAGGGCAGGAATACTCAATAGATTCAAATTGCTTTTATTTTAGTGTATTATGCACTGCTCTCAGGGCAGGAGTACTCAATAGATTCAGATCGCTCTTATTTTTAGTGTATTACGCGCTGCTCTCAGGGCAGGAGTACTCAATAGATTCAAATCGCTGTTATTTTAGTGTATTACGCACTGCTCTCAGGGCAGGAGTACTCAATAGATTCAAATCGCTGTTATTTCCAGTGTATTACGCGCTGCTCTCAGGGCAGGAGTACTCAATAGATTCAAATCACTGTTATTTTAGTGTATTGCGCGCTGCTCTCAGGGCAGGACTACTCAATAGATTCAAATCACTGTTATTTTAGTGTATTACGCGCTGCTCTCAGGGCAGGACTACTCAATAGATTCAAATTGCTTTTATTTTAGTGTATTATGCACTGCTCTCAGGGCAGGAGTACTCAATAGATTCAGATCGCTCTTATTTTTAGTGTATTACGCGCTGCTCTCAGGGCAGGAGTACTCAATAGATTCAAATCGCTGTTATTTTAGTGTATTACGCACTGCTCTCAGGGCAGGAGTACTCAATAGATTCAAATCGCTGTTATTTCCAGTGTATTACGCGCTGCTCTCAGGGCAGGAGTACTCAATAGATTCAAATCACTGTTATTTTAGTGTATTACGCGCTGCTCTCAGGGCAGGACTACTCAATAGATTCAAATCACTGTTATTTTAGTGTATTACGCGCTGCTCTCAGGGCAGGAGTACTCAATAGATTCAAATTGCTTTTATTTTAGTGTATTACGCGCTGCTCTCAGGGAAGGAATACTCAATAGATTCAAATCGCTGTTATTTTAGTGTATTACGCGCTGCTCTCAGGGCAGGAGTACTCAATAGATTCAGATCGCTCTTATTTTTAGTGTATTACGCGCTGCTCTCAGGGCAGGAGTACTCAATAGATTCAAATCGCTGTTATTTTAGTGTATTACGCGCTGCTCTCAGGGAAGGAATACTCAATAGATTCAAATTGCTTTTATTTTAGTGTATTACGCGCTGCTCTCAGGGAAGGAATACTCAATAGATTCAAATTGCTTTTATTTTAGTGTATTACGTGCTGCTCTTAGGGCAGGAGTACTCAATAGATTCAAATCGCTGTTATTTTAGTGTATTACGCGCTGCTCTCAGGGCAGGAGTACTCAATAGATTCAGATCGCTCTTATTTTTAGTGTATTACGCGCTGCTCTCAGGGCAGGAGTACTCAATAGATTCAAATCGCTGTTATTTTAGTGTATTACTTGCTGCTCTCAGGGCAGGAGTACTCAATAGATTCAAATCACTGTTATATTACGCGCTGCTCTCAGGGCAGGAGTACTCAATAGATTCAAATCGCTGTTATTTTAGTGTATTACGCGCTGCTCTCAGGGCAGGAGTACTCAATAGATTCAAATCGCTGTTATTTTAGTGTATTACGCGCTGCTCTCAGGGCAGGAGTACTCAATGGATTCAAATCACTGTTATATTACGCGCTGCTCTCAGGGCAGGAGTACTCAATAGATTCAAATCGCTGTTATATTACGCGCTGCTCTCAGGGCAGGAGTACTCGATAGATTCAAATCGCTGTTATTTTTAGTGTATTACGCACTGCTCTCAGGGCAGGAGTACTCAATAGATTCAAATCGCTGTTATTTTAGTGTATTACGCGCTGCTCTCAGGGCAGGAGTACTCAATAGATTCAAATCGCTGTTATTTTAGTGTATTACGCGCTGCTCTCAGGGCAGGAGTACTCAATGGATTCAAATCACTGTTATATTACGCGCTGCTCTCAGGGCAGGAGTACTCAATAGATTCAAATCGCTGTTATATTACGCGCTGCTCTCAGGGCAGGAGTACTCGATAGATTCAAATCGCTGTTATTTTTAGTGTATTACGCACTGCTCTCAGGGCAGGAGTACTCAATAGATTCAAATCGCTGTTATTTTAGTGTATTACGCGCTGCTCTCAGGGCAGGAGTACTCAATGGATTCAAATCACTGTTATATTACGCGCTGCTCTCAGGGCAGGAGTACTCAATAGATTCAAATCGCTGTTATATTACGCGCTGCTCTCAGGGCAGGAGTACTCGATAGATTCAAATCGCTGTTATTTTTAGTGTATTACGCGCTGCTCTCAGGGCAGGAGTACTCAATAGATTCAAATCGCTGTTATTTCCAGTGTATTACGCGCTGCTCTCAGGGCAGGAGTACTCAATAGATTCAAATCACTGTTATTTTAGTGTATTGCGCGCTGCTCTCAGGGCAGGAGTACTCAATAGATTCAAATCACTGTTATTTTAGTGTATTACGCGCTGCTCTCAGGGCAGGACTACTCAATAGATTCAAATCACTGTTATTTTAGTGTATTACGCGCTGCTCTCAGGGCAGGAGTACTCAATAGATTCAAATCGCTGTTATTTTAGTGTATTACGCGCTGCTCTCAGGGCAGGAGTACTCAATAGATTCAAATCGCTGTTATTTTAGTGTATTACACGCTGGTCTCAGGGCAGGAGTACTCGATAGATTCAAATCGCTGTTCTTTTAGTGTATTACGCGCTGCTCTCAGGGCAGGAGTACTCAATAGATTCAAACCGCTGTTATTTTAGTGTATTACGCGCTGCTCTCAGGGCAGGAGTACTCAATAGATTCAAATTGCTTTTATTTTAGTGTATTACGCGCTGCTCTCAGGGCAGGAGTACTCGATAGATTCAAATCGCTGTTCTTTTAGTGTATTACGCGCTGCTCTCAGGGCAGGAGTACTCAATAGATTCAAATCGCTGTTATTTTAGTGTATTATGCACTGCTCTCAGGGCAGGAGTACTCAATAGATTCAAATCGCTGTTATTTTAGTGTATTACGCACTGCTCTCAGGGCAGGAGTACTCAATGGATTCAAATTGCTTTGCATTTTCCTAGAAATGAAGTCCTGTAATATTCCTGTATTGCAGGAATATACAGTAGTATTGATACTATGTGCTCTAATAATTTGATACACTAAGCTCAGTTCTAGAATAATTATATTTTTCTCTAACTAATAATTGTTCATTCTTAAAAAAAAACAAACAAAAAAAAACATCACTTATAAAAACATTCAGTAAAAATGGCTGTCAGCTCCCAGGGCATTCTTCAGGGCATCACTTTTGTAAAACTAAAGCCAAGTTGTCCCACAATACCAAAATATACAGTACAAAATACTCTTTTTTTCTGTTTATATTTTTGCTGGTTTTATAGTCTATAGCCTAAATCTATAGCCCTACACATTTTTAAGGGTATATTTGATTATTTTTAATAATTTTGTTGTTACATAAGTAGACCATTTCTTTTTGGTCTATTATTAACTTGTTCTTTTATCTCATTCTTCAGTTACCTGAAAGAGCTGGCAGAAACTGGATGAATAAAAGGAGCCAACACTGATGATGCCTGATGCTACCCAGTCTATGATTAAGGCCTGGATGCAAAGATGGAGAGCGTTTGGTTCCACCTGATACAAGCACACAATCTCAGTGTTGACTTTGTGATGCATAAATGTGATTGCAAAATGTGGATCTATGTTCAAATACTTAATTTCCCACTGAGTATTGCAGAGAAACAAAGACACTTAATTTCAGGGTTCCTAGGCAATTTGGAAAAGTTTGGCATTTGATTTGAGTAATTTCCAAGTATGGAAAAATATTTTTGTTTCCATACTTTTACCACCATTCTGTTTTCCAAAATATAAAATTAAGATTTTCTAAAAATACATTTATCAAAAGCAGATTGAATTCATGGCAAAAGTTTAGTGATCATTTAGAGATTGTTTGTCTTTATCATAATTGAGTCTCTCTTGAATATCACTAAATTAATGTGCATTTACCCCTCTACCAGCAACAGATAAAGGAGGAGACTACCATTTAACTCATGCAACAGCAAACCACACAGGTTATAAAGCATTTTAGGTTTCTTCTCATCCTGTTAGTGCTTATCACTTCCAGAAAACTTTTGTACTGATTGTACTGTATACAAAAATGTAATGTTTTATGAATCATTAATGTTTAATATGGTTAGAAAAATCTAGAGAGAGGATTGCAATTTTAAGTCTGTGTGGAAAAGTGTAAGATTGAAAATAATTAAAGATATTTGAAAATGAACAAAAATATTTTCTTTTACTGTTTCAATTCCCCTTTCTTACCCCAGGGTACCATTTGGAATTCCTAAAGGCAGAGGTGCTGCTCAAGGCCTGTAGGTCAAAATGTGTGTACTTCGGGGGTCTACGAATTGTCACACCTTTTACAATGGGGGAAATTGTAATTATCTGATTAGTCGATTTGAATGTCTCACATTTGGGTTACAGACATATGGTCAAGGAAGGCATCAAAGATTATAAGTTTCTCTGTCCCTTTTATTCTCTGGCTCTTTGTCTCTTTCTACACCCTCTCCCTCTCTTTATATCTTTCAGGAAACACTTTACATATATGGGGGGTACAATTAATGGTATTTTGGGATGGGATAAGTTTTTATCATCACATCTATTTTGTAACTTTAAGTGTAACCATATATTAACCGTGTCATTAGACCCTTTCAATTACATATAATGTGCTAACTAGTTTTGATTAGGTATTGACTTTGAAGTGCTACCTATTGCAAAACAATATTGTCACTCTATAGCAGCAATCTGCCACATATTTAGCTGTTGTTACAACTTGTAACTACACTTATTTCCGTTGTTGATATAAGTAGCAGTGGGTGGTAATAGACAAGAAATCTACAGTTTTCCACCATCTTACTGATAACATTTCTTTAGTCATTCGGCAGTCTAGCAGCCTGAACCCCTGTAGGAAATCCATCCTTACAAAAGTATGGAATTTTGATTTAATTTAATGACTGAACAAAAATTGATTGCAAATAACTAGTTTACTAATTATATTTTTATTGAACTGTCTTTTGGTCCAATTTTGCAAAATAACCAATTCAAGCATAATTATGACTTTCCTTTTTTATAGTATTACAAAACATTTCCAGTGAATTAAATGTATAAAACAGAAACATATCACAAAAAAATGCAGAGAAAAGATGTAGCCTATCATTAAACTGTTGTACTTTTAACTAGCTCATATCATTATTCTTAGAAGTTTTTAATTGCTTTATTATTATTTTTTTAGACTGGTGTCATTGAACTTGAATGGGCTTCCCGTTAAACCAGGCCCAACGCTATGGGTCGCCTGGTCAAATGTCTGTCAGTTCCTCCTTAAATTCTCCAGATCTGTAGGTCTTCCTGCAAATAAATTACATAAAGATGTTGGTTTCAATGTAAGCTGATAGTCATAAAAAAACAAAACGTAAAATGTATTTCACCTAAAAGCTTCAGTTTTGGATATTGCACAATGAACATCCTCATTTAAAAATATTTCCTGGACTATTTCTTTTGTGGATTAAACATTGGTGCGAGGGACATTAATGAGACCTTATTGCAACGTGGTACCAATGTAAACAAATAAAATTACTTGTAAAAATCTTAAGATCTTTAAGCTAAAATACATTTATAATGCCCTCAAAACAGCACTAAAGACACAGTTATATTGTGCTTATCACAGTTAGTGCATGTTGAAGTCAATTTGAATCGGAGTAATCCTACCCTGAGAGCAGCGCGTAATACACTACAAATAACAGCGATTTGAATCTATTGAGTACTCCTGCCCTGAGAGCAGCGCGTAATACACTAAAATAACAGCGATTTGAATCTATTGAGTACTCCTGCCCTGAGAGCAGCACGTAATACACTAAAATAACAGCGATTTGAATCTATTGAGTACTCCTGCCCTGAGAGCAGCGCGTAATACACTGAAAATAAAAGGGATTTGAATCTATTGAGCAGTGGCGGCTGGTGATAATTATTTTTGGGGGGGCGCCATTTTTATTTGGGGGGGGGGGGGGGGGGGGGGTCAAAATACAAAGCAGAAACAAAAAAGCAATTTTGATCTCTTTTTATTTACATTTCAGACCAACAAAGTAGTAACAAAAAGCATGTTTCCTACTTGAACATAATGTTGCTCTCCTTTATATACAGACCCTTTCCAAAAATTAGAATATCATGGAAAAGTTAAATTATTTTAGGAATTCAACTTAAAATGTGAAACTAATTTTATAAAAAATGCTCATTGCTTGCAAAGTGAGATATTTTAAGCCTTGATTTGTTATAATTTTGATGATTATGGCTTACAGCTTATGGAACCCACGAAATATTTTTTTTTGAAAATTAGAATATTACATGAAATCACACTGCAGTAGTTACACAGTAATCCCATGGTCATTGAACCAAGTTTTGGTTATTTTGGCAGTGTGGGCAAGTGAAAATCCTGCTGGAAAATCATCTTCATCTTCATAAAGCTTTTCTGCTGAAGGAAGCATGAAGTGCTCTAAATGTCCTGGTAGACGGCTGCGTTGACTCTGGACTTCCAGGACATTAGAGCACGTCATGCTTCCTTCAGCAGAAAAGCTTTATGAATTGCATGGCATCTACTTTGTATTCTTTATAAAGCAATGTTCTATGCATTTGTCCCTGTCAAATAAATATTAAATAAATAAAACTCATGCTAACTTAGTGTTTAGCTAACTTAGTGAAGATTATTAGTACCAGACAAAAAGACGACGTCTAACGTTATATGTAAATAAACTGCACATTGAAACATATGTTTGCGATGTCTGCCATCATATTCCTGTCTCTCTTCAACGTCTCGTAAGTTAGCATGTGTTTGTTGTAACGTGGCTATTGTACTGCGATGCCCACCGTGTCAGAGTTCATCTGCTGTCAGTCAATCCTGCATCACCATGGCGCACACACTTACCATGCCTCGTCCTCTGTCACTTGCCTGCTGCTGGATGTGTAAATCTGGTTGTTCCGGTCCGAGATCCTTAATCTTTTTTTTCTTCAAGCGAAAGTCTTGAGAAAGGGTTTTTTTGTAAATAAATAACAGAATTTCGATTAACTGCTGCCATTGCGTAATAAAAAGTGATCAGCCTAGTAGCAAGCAAGGTTATTTCCCACCGCGTAGTACAGTTGAATGACAGGTGACGAGAACCAATCAGATTGGATAAAATAACATGTATCCAATTATGATTGGCCAGGGACGCAACGACTTGCGCCCCGAGGAGGATCTTTAAGAAACCAATTAGAGACCAGCTTCAGGTCACATGCTGCCCGAGAATTTGTGTACTCACATAAACACCCATGTGTCCGGCGTCCCTCGCCCATGAAACGTATTGAAAAACATAGTAAATAGTTAATCGATTAAAGACAGTTTTTATTAAATTCTGAGGCTCTTACTACCAGCCGGCACATGAGTAAACTATTTTTTTTTTTTTTTATTTCATTTTAATATAATGTTTTTACACATGTTAATTTCTGAAATTTTGATGGGGGCGGCACCCCAGCGCCCCCTATGGACAAGCCGCCACTGCTATTGAGTACTCCTGCCCTGAGAGCAGCGCGTAATACACTAAAATAACAGCGATTTGAATCTATTGAGTACTCCTGCCCTGAGAGCAGCGCGTAATACACTGAAAATAAAAGGGATTTGAATCTATTGAGTACTCCTGCCCTGAGAGCAGCGCGTAATACACTAAAATAAAAGCGATTTGAATCTATCGAGAACTCCTGCCCTGAGAGCAGCGCGTAATATAACAGCGATTTGAATCTATCTAGTACTCCTGCCCTGAGAGCAGCGCGTAATATAACAGCGATTTGAATCTATCGAGTACTCCTGCCCTGAGAGCAGCGCGTAATACACTAAAAATAACAGCAATTTGAATCTAGGCTATCGAGTACTCCTGCCCTGAGAGCAGCGCGTAATACACTAAAAATAACAGCGATTTGAATCTATTGAGTACTCCTGCCCTGAGAGCAGCGCGTAATACACTGAAAATAAAAGGGATTTGAATCTATTGAGTACTCCTGCCCTGAGAGCAGCGCGTAATACACTAAAATAAAAGCGATTTGAATCTATCGAGAACTCCTGCCCTGAGAGCAGCGCGTAATACACTGAACATAAAAGGGATTTGAATCTATTGAGTACTCCTGCCCTGAGAGCAGCGCGTAATACACTAAAATAAAAGCGATTTGAATCTATCGAGAACTCCTGCCCTGAGAGCAGCGCGTAATACACTGAAAATAAAAGGGATTTGAATCTATTGAGTACTCCTGCCCTGAGAGCAGCGCGTAATACACTAAAATAAAAGCGATTTGAATCTATCGAGAACTCCTGCCCTGAGAGCAGCGCGTAATATAACAGCGATTTGAATCTATTGAGTACTCCTGCCCTGAGAGCAGCGCGTAATACACTAAAATAAAAGCGATTTGAATCTATCGAGAACTCCTGCCCTGAGAGCAGCGCGTAATACACTAAAAATAACAGCAATTTGAATCTATCGAGTACTCCTACCCTGAGAGCAGCGCGTAATACACTAAAATAACAGCAATCTGATTGAGTACTCCTGCCCTGAGAGCAGCGCGTAATACACTAAAAATAACAGCAATCTGAATCTATCGAGTACTCCTGCCCTGAGAGCAGCGCGTAATACACTAAAATAACAGCAATCTGATTGAGTACTCCTGCCCTGAGAGCAGTGCGTAATACACTAAAATAACAGCAATTTGAATCTATCGAGTACTCCTGCCCTGAGAGCAGCGCGTAATACACTAAAATAACAGCGATTTGAATCTATTGAGTACTCCTGCCCTGAGAGCAGCGCTAAGGCGGGAGATGTATCATTTTGACTGTTGAAAATACCGCGGAAAATTTGAACGAGTTCTGTTCTCGCATATCAATTTAACAGACAGCGAGGTAGCATTGGAAAAGCATGTTTTACACCAGTTACCCCATAAGCAGCTTTGTTTTGGTCGACTGATGAAACAGTCAAATCAAAATGCATACAATACGATATTTAGACGATGATAGTTGTGTGCATTTTTAAATGTTCGCTTATTATTTTAGTAAACGTTAGAGGATGTTGAACTGTAACAAAATATAGTTGTAAATTCACTTACCTTGCAATAAATGCGTTCTCCCACGTCTTTTATTCCGACTATTCCTCAAGAATCCCTCCGCAGCGCATCTCAAATTCAAACGTCTAAAAACCCCGCCCTTGCTTCAGTTTCATTGGTTGAAGCTGTAAACCAATCATTTTCCTTTCTGCCCTCAGAACATGTTTGAGTAAGTAAAACTCCCATCTGCGTTTCGAACCTGTATGAATTTCTTTTTTCTGAAAAGAAAAGATATTTTGAAAAATGTCTGTAACCAAACAGTTGACGGACCCTATTGACTTCCATAATTTTTTTTCCTACTATGGAAGTTAGTGGGGTCCATCAATTGTTTGGTTACAGACATTTTTCAAAATATCTTCTTTTGTGTTCAGCAGAAAAAAGAAATTCATACAGGTTTGAAACACCTTGAGGGTGAGTAAATTATGACAGAATATTCATTTTTGGGTGAACTATCCCTTTAAGGCCTGTTGCTATTTTATAATTCCACCTGTAATGTCAGTATTGAGTCTGATTAGTTGGTATTGCTTGAATCACCTGAAGAATAAACATGAACTGGTAACTGGAGTTTACTGGAACTGCATCTTAATTTTCACTTTTCTTTTCTGCAATACATTGCCAAATAAACATAGCCTGGTGAGACAATGACTTTCCTTCATCGAGGTAAACGTTTCCCCCCTGACGCTAGACGTACGTCTAGGAGTGACAAAATTACGGTAGGACTGTGCAAACAAAGTATCTGTCTAGCATTACCATGTCAGTGTATTGATTCATTGTCCCTTCATAGTTTGCAAGAGACATTTAATACATTTATAATTAATATTAAATAAACTAAGCGTATTTAATAAACTAAGACGTAGGCTATTTAATAAACTGAGCGTATTCATCTGTCAATATGAAATGCGACTTAGCCATTCTAATTAATGATCGGAAGAACGCGTATCGACCACCGTTACTGTAAAATATGCACGTATGTCCATTTAAACTCAATTTTGGTCAAATGTGGATTATATCATTACACTGGCAAGAATATGGTTACATTCAAAGATGCCGTACCAAGTATGACAACGCTACATTCAACTGCTTTTGAAATATGGTGTTTTTTTCACTTCCTGAAAAGTAACCGTTTTGGACATACGTGAGTTTCATCGGGCAGCGAAGATATACAGTATATCCTATAGACACACACACACACACACACACACACACACATAATTTTAAAGCACTATAGAGGCATGATTTTATCTAAATAGAACAAATTGATTGACATCAACCTACAGCATACTTTTACCAAAAAAGACGGAGATAAAACTAAGAAAACCTGACTGTGAAACAGAACACAGAAATACAAAACCTAAACAAGATGGTAAATTAGTCAAAACTATCAACCATGACAGAACAGTATATTACACAAAACTCTTGAACCTTGACAGGACCATCCATGACACATAGCATACCTTAGCCTCTTGGTCTGACATCCCACCAACTGAGGGAGAGGACATTGAAAATCTGTCAATTGTAGTGGTGGATTACAATGGCCCATTCTTTTTCCTGGTGGCCCTTGCTCTTAACATGTCGCAAAATATCTGAAACACCCTGGTGGCAACATGTGTTTTCCACACGATATACAGAACAACAGTAATGTGTGCTGAGGCTACCTTTAGTGATTAATGGCCATTTTGTGGTCCACTCATTCTTGAATGTGCATCTATATGTTGCAGCTCCACACAAGGCTCTAATCTTCGACCTCTGCTCGGGCTGCTGCGGTTGGTGGTAGAGACCTGTGCGGGACGGATCTTGCCGTAAACAGGGCAGGGCAGGGCGGGGCGGGGCGGGGCGGGGCGGGGCGGGGCGGGAGGGACAGACCTGGGCGGGAATGTCAGTCCATCTAACAGCCAGGGTGGAGACTTTCCCTCGGGCGGCCAGGGCGGAACGGACAGTCCATCGGGCGGCCAGGGCAGAGCGGACAGTCCATCGGGCGGCCACGGCTCAGGAACAGGAACCGGCTCTGGAACAGACACCACCGGCTCAGGAACTGGAACAGGCTCTGGAACAGACACCACCGGCTCAGGAACAAACACCACCGGCTCAGGAACTGGAACAGACCCCACCGGCTCAGGAACTGGAACAGACCCCACCGGCTCAGGAACTGGAACAGATACAGGCACCGGCTCAGAAACAGACACAGGCACTGGCTCAGGTTCAGGAACAGACACCACCGGCTCAGGAACAGGAACAGACACCACCATCTCAGGCTCAGGAACAGACACCACCGGCTCAGGCTCAGGAACAGACACCACCGGCTCAGGAACTGGAACAGATACAGGCACCGGCTCAGAAACAGACACCGGCTCAGGTTCAGGAACAGACACCACCGGCTCAGGAACAGGAACAGACACCACCATCTCAGGCTCAGGAACAGACACCACCGGCTCAGGCTCAGGAACAGACACCACCGGCTCAGGCTCAGGAACAGACACCACCGGCTCAGGCTCAGGAACAGACACCACCGGCTCAGGCTCAGGAACAGACACCACCGGCTCAGGCTCAGGAACAGACACCACCGGCTCAGGCTCAGGAACAGACACCACCGGTTCAGGCTCAGGAACAGACACCACCGGCTCAGGCTCAGGAACAGACACCACCGGCTCAGGTTCAGGAACAGACACCACCGGCTCAGGAACAGACACAGGCACCGGCTCAGGCTCAGGAACAGACACAGGCACCGGCTCATGAACAGGAACAGACACCACCGGCTCATGAACAGGAACAGACACCACCGGCTCAGGCTCAGGAACAGACACCACCGGCTCATGAACAGGAACAGACACCAACGGCTCAGGCTCAGGAACAGACACCACCGGCTCAGGGTCAGGAACAGACACCACCGGCTCAGGGTCAGGAACAGACACCACCGGCTCAGGCTCAGGAACAGGCTCGACGGCAGCCATCTTGTCAGGGGACACAGGCTCGGCAGGCATGACGTCAACAGGCTCGGCGGCGGCCATCTTGTCCGAAGACACAGGCTCGGCAGACGTGACGTGAACAGTCTCTGTGGCGGCCATCTTGTCCGAAGACACAGGCTCGGCAGATGTGACGTGAACAGTCTCTGGATCAGCAGAAGTGATGGATCACTGGGGTGGCGCAGGCAGTGCGAGCAGCTCGGGCGGGGCTGGCAGAGCAGGACACCTGGGCGGCGCGGGCAGAGCACGACGCCTGGGAGGCGCGGGCAGAGCAAGACGCCTGGGCGGCGCGGGCAGAGCAAGACGCCTGGGCGGCGCGGGCAGAGCAAGACGCCTGGGCAGTGCGTCAGGGGCGGTAGTCACCTCCGGGATGGTCTCCGTGTTATGAGCCACTGGACTTGGGACCACCGGACTTGGGACCACCTGAACTGGGACCACCGGACTCGGGACCACCGGAACAGGAACCACCGGAACCGGCATGGAGGAAGTCTTCCTTCTCCTCCTCCGTTTCGGGACCACCGGAACTGGGACCACCTGAACAGGCTCTGTGCTGGATGGAACCCGTAGCGAATGGGGCGCTGGGCTGGACATCACCAACCCAGGGTCAAAGAGGGGCCAGAGTGGAGAGTGGTGTCGGGACTCCTCTCGACCACCTCCTCTACTGCGGCCTCCACGGGTCCCGCGAAATATGACCAACCGGGTCCCCTCAAAAGATTGTCCTCTCTCCCGCTCGGTGGCTGGGGAAGAGACACTGGCGAACATGCTGCTGGATTCAGTGATGGTGAGTTCTTCTGTAACTGCACTGGCAGGAATGAAACGGAGAGTGAATCCAATTGCAAGCACTTTAATAAACAAACAAACAGGTAATCCAGGGTACATAACAGAACACTCAGAACAGGACTCGGGAACTCAGGACGGGAACAAAGAGACAACAGCAACCATTACAACATGAAGAACTCACAAGGCCTGAACTAAAACACAGGGCTTAAATACAAGGGAACACAAGCTAACAAGGGGGCGTGGTTATGGCAGGATCACATGACAACCAGGGAATTACATGACAGACAAGAACAAGGAACCAGACATAAAACCCACACCGTGACAGTCCTGTCTGTTGCTCTTCTGTCTGTTGTGCGGCTCTTTTTTGCTGTGGCTGATCTTTCAGTAAAAAAAAAAAAAAAAGTCTTTACTCCTCTTTTCTCCTGGCCTTGCCTTATTGCGGGGCATACTTGAAACCTTCAGGAATTTAAATGATCATGTTTAATACATCTACACTAATGTATCAATTGCAGCATGTAATATAACCCTTACTAAAATGTGACCCTGGACCACAAAACCAGTCATGAGCCGCATGGGTATTTGTGGCAATAGCCAACAATACATCATATGGGTAAAAATGATAGATTTTTCTTTTATGCCAAAAATCATTAGGATATTAAGTAAAGATCATGTTCCATTAAGATATTTTGTAAATTTCCTACCGTAAATATATAAAACATTTATTTTTGTAAGTGAATGCAGCACAATCGTGAACATAAATGAACAACCTTAAAGGGGATTTTTGGTAAATGAAGTTAATACATGTGTAGTCTGGTTTTGTGCTCCAGGGTCACAAATGAATTATGTTCACAAAGCTATCGAAATGCCTTTACTATAACAACTCACATAAAACGAATAAGCAAACGTTATAAAGTTTAAGAGCATAAATACTCAAGCATATACTTAATAAATATACTCAATAAATACTCAAAGCATACATACCTGAAGCCGGGGGAAAATGCGCGGGAAAATGCGCCTGGGATGGCTTGTGAAGTTGCATTGCATATGTGAGAAAATGTCGAAAATTCCACAGACAGGGCGGGGTGCTCTTGAACCCCCTCACCGAAAGCATAACTAGTCGATCACGAGTGGCTCAACAGGTATATCTATAGATTAACTCATCTTTCAGGCATTTGAGCCGTGAGAAATCGGGGGTGTTGCGTGTGAGTGTGTGAAACCAATCAAATGCATGTCTCACGGCCAATGCGTGAGAGTTGGCAGCCCTGGCTTTTGTAAATTGCAGTATCCCGCATCTGCATTAACATGTGATGTGTACGTCGTGTTGTACAGCATGTTGAGGCAGAGGCACCAGAACTGTACGGATAGAATGCACTGTAAGCCGATACTCCGATAATTCTTCAAAAGCAGATCGTAGAGACATTTTAATCGTCCACGATCAATAATCATGAGATCGCACAGCCCTAATACAGCCCTTAGACCTATGCAGGTGTAGATAAATGCATAGGCTACACACACTACCCAAACACACACACAGGCACGTTACAACACAAACTATTGTAAGTATTACACACTGAGAAAAAAATTATCCTACCTTTAATTGCATCACATATCCATTCATCAATATAAAAATACAACACAAAAACAACCATAAAGGTTTACACACAAACGTTTAGACCCTGTTTCAAAAGAATCTTTATTTCATGTTCTTTGTTTCATCACAGTTTCCAGGCAAAATATTATTACATTGTGTTTTGGGACTAAAATGTACATATAGATTTTACAGCACAGAACTGTATAAATGCTTCACACGGTTTTACTCATCATTCATTTTATAGCAGCACAATGGTGAGAAACCTTGTGTGCATGATGTTCTTCATCAGATCATTGATCAAAACACTAGTGAGAAGGAGACGTTGCACATTGAATCTTGCAGTGAAGTTCCATTAGAAGATGACTGGAAACTATAATATTACAACAAAGAACATGTAAAAGATTCTATTGAAACAAGGTCACTGCAAATTAAAGATATTTTGCGTGTGTGTGTGTTCAGGATTGTCAGATGGATAAATGGATATTAGGTAGGCTACAGTTCAGACTAGGATAAAATTTCTCTCTATGAAAAAGACAATAATATATGTGTTTTAATGCAAGGTGATAGTGAATTTGGGTAGCGTGTTTATGCATGTATCCACAACTGCACAAGTCGAACGTCTGTATGTTTGCAATCACACATGTATAAATGTGAACATAAACAGGCCCAATAGTCACTAAGCCTTTTAAATCCATTTTTTTAAGTCAGATTAGCGCCATCTGTTGATAGAAAATTAAATAAAACATGTTATTGCATGGGTTTACCACTAGATGCCTGTATAGCTCTCTTATGGAGAGGCTTGTGAGTTCTCTATTTGTTTTTGGACCAAATTACTTACTTTTAATATGTGGATTTGAATGCATTCTTTAGAAATTCTCAAATAATATTTTTTGCCAAGGTTTATAAAAAATAAAATAAATAAATTTCATGTGAAGTGCACACTTTTTTGCATTATTACTTCAGTCAAACCTGAATAAGAGAAAGCATTTTGTTACAGGTAACATTACAACTTAATAATAATAAAAAAACAGTAATGCTTTAATTACAGCATTTTTTTTACAATAATTTAGTCTGCTCGATTCATACCTTATTTTTTTGTGTGTATTTACATACATAATGCCGTAAAAGTCACCAAGTTTCGTAACATTCAGATGAAGCTGTGATTTTTAAAAAATATATTTTTAAGCACAATTCATTGTAGAAAAGTGTGTATGTGTGTTTGGCTGTGGGTGAGAATGTGTCTGTTTTGCAATCTTGATGTTTCAGAGTGTCACCCCTTCATTGTTGAGCACTTTTTTTCTGCATTGTGGCCAATTTGTACATTGTACACACAAATTCTCAGAATTTTTGTGTTCTTAGCAATTTCCCATTCATTTCCTATGGCCAATCATTTTTGACCTAAGAGCACAAGTATGAGTACTTTTTTTACAAGCACTTAGCCTGCTCGAATCATGACCTCACATTTTTTTGTTCACATAAAAGTGACCAAGTTTCGTAACATTCCGAGGAAGCAGTCATTTTTTTTAAATTCAAAACAGAAAATTTTCCAGTCAGAAATGACAAAAGAGCACCTGAGGTAATATATATATATATATATATATATATATATATATATATATATACACAACATCTTACAGTTGTTAACACTTGTAACCAGTTAAGTCTCATAATAAGCAAATAATTATTATGACCAAATTATGTTTAATGAATAAAACCTTTTTTTTTTTATCTTTTTTTTTTGAAGAAAGAAAACAAATACAAAAGAATTGACAAAAAAACTACCCACTATAAATACATTAAAATTTACAATGCAACAAAGATATGAAGCAACCATTTATATTTCCTGTGAAATACCTTTTATCATGGTAAAAAAAAAAAGTTAACTATATTTACTGAAAATGTTAATGAATATCATTTATCACCTGCAGGTCTCCAGATTTTAGAAGCTGCAGTCTACAACATGGCACCATCAAAAGCAACACAGTCACATTTAGAGGTCACATGTGAGGTCCAAACTTGCTTTATTGCAGATTCAACAGCAGATATAGAACTGGCACTGTGGGAGAGTCATATTGACTTAATCAAACCGAACAACTCCTACATCTTCACTAATCTCACACAAGACATTTCATGGGAGAAACAACACTCACCACAACACTGGCATTTCTAATGGCATCACCTCACCAGTGGCAGCAACAACCCAGAAGACTACACTACACAATCTGACCACAGAACTAGAAGGTGCAGTAATTAACCTACTAAAGCTTTGCCCAAAATGCCACACCCCACAAAAAGACTTAAAAAATCAGTTCCACAGATGCCACAGCTGCAAAATCCTTCGCAAAACAGAAAGCTACCTCACTAAATGCAACGGCACGCTCAGTTTCCGTATTGATAATCAAGAAATTGGACTTTCAATTGGCAATTCTGTACTCAGCAGATTCATAAAACAGCAACGTGACTTGACAAACATGGATTCACAAGACATTGAGGAGTTACTGATAACAGCAGGCCCTGTGATGGTACAGTACACCAATGAAAACCAAATAACTGCACTTTCCAAAACCATCACTATTCATACCCAAGATGGAGAACAACATCACGCCAGCGATGAAGAGCTGTGTGAATCTACATCTGAAGACACATCTGTTTTTACAACAACCATTCAACAAGACACTCCACAGACTTTGAAGCACCTTGCACAGGACAAGCTCTCTAAACCAGATGATCAACTACTAGAAAAAATTAAAAAACAATCAAACACAACACAAACTACATCCACTGCCCAAACCACAACTACTGAAGACACCACAAAAGACAGAAATCTAAAGTAGAAGTCGAAATCGAAGTAGAAGTGGTCGAAATCGAAGTAGAAGTAGAAGTAGAAGACGAAATCGATCGAAGTAGAAGTAGAAGACGAAATCGAAGAAGTAGAAGTGGAAGACGAAGACAAATGAAAAGTTTACGTATCGTGAGGATAAAATACAGCATTGATAGAGAATGTCATCAACTTGCCCTATGTGTGGTAATGTTTACCAAAAACATGAGCTAACACCTCAAAAACACTCATGGACTGTGTAATAAAGACGAGCTGAGGTTAATCCTCAGTTTTTCAAGTGGACGATTCAAAAGTAAAGAGGACTTAGAATGTCCTATTTGTGATCGTCCCTGTAAAAGATTGGTAAGGCATTTGGCAGTTACCCATCATCCTGCAGACATGCAGACCTGCAGACATCCTGCTTGAATACTTCATATAAGAAGAAATAAAAAGTTTATATTTTTTCCAAATTTAAACAATAAAAAAAAAGACAGAAATCTTCCAGCGCCTTGCCTGCCCACAAAAAATGATAACAAGCCAAAAAAGTCAACCCACAAAAAATGATCTTCAGTCTCCTAAAACAACAAACGATAAATAATTCTCAGCACTATCTCTGAACCTCACCTAGACCACTAAAATTCAACACCCTTTCAATAATTAACAAAGACAAGTTCATTGCCACCATAAACGTAACTCTTCAGAGGTATGTTACACAACACACACACACACACACACACGCACACACACACACACACACACGCACGCACACACACACACACACACACACACACACACACACACACATTCCAGACATTGACTCAACTACTTATACTTGCTTACTTTTGGAGTTAATTTTCACTGATGAATATCAACTACCTTATCTATCTGTATTACAATACTACATTACATAACTGAACACAACTTTGTTTATGTATGATAAATAAACGTCACTTTAATCTATTAAAAGTGGCCATCAGTACATACTTGTTACAGCTTTTATTTTTCATCTGTTTATGCTAATGAAGTCCTCTAATGCTTTTCAGACTGAACATTGATGTTCCAGAGTTCAAGCGTTCCAGAGTTACACTGTTCAATTACAACACAGTTAAAAAGATATTAAAATACATAATTATGAATGCATCTGCTCTTATGTTAAAGACGTAATTGTAATTGATAGTATGTTCTATATAATAAATCTATAAAAATTTACTTGAAAGTAAATGTACTGTTTTTTTTTTGTTTTGTTTTTTGACTTAACAGAATTTAAAATACTACATTGTATACCATACTAGCATTGTTATTGGTCAACTATTAAAGGGTTAGTTTACCCAAATATGTAAATTCTGTCAGTACTTGTTCACTCTCATTTACATTACATTTACATTTACATTTACATTTACATTTACATTTATTCATTTAGCTGACGCTTTTATCCAAAGCGACTTACAATTGCTATATATGTATGTCAGAGGTCGCACGCCTCTGGAGCAACTAGGGGTTAAGTGTCTTGCTCAGGGACACATTGGTGTCTCACAGTGGATTCGAACCCGGGTCTCTCACACCAAAGGCATGTGTCTTATCCATTGCGCCACACCACCCCCTCATGTTGTTTGAACTCTGTAAGACTTTTGTTCATCTTTGGAACACAAATTAAGTTATTTTGATGAAATCTGATAGCTGGATCACTACTTCATAGGCTTCTACATAATTTCATCTGCAAGCCCAGAAAAGTTAGTTTTTTATTTGAAGGTAACATTGGGTACAAACCTGTAAAACCATCAATATACAATCAAACATTTATACAGACATACCATACCAGAGACAAAATAACAAAACAAACAAAAAGAAGAACAAAAAAATAAAAAAAAATAAATAAAAACATACATACTAAATAGAGGTGGAAAAATAAGATTAAGAGGATTCAGTTAAAATAGTCAAGCCAGATGAAATTACATAGAAGCCTATGAAAGACTGAGCCAGCTCTCAGATTTAATCAAAATATCTTAAAGGAGAAGTTCACTTTTAAAATGAAAATTCTGTCATCATATACTCACCCTCATGTTGTTTCAAACCTGTATGAATTTCTTTCTTCTGCTGAACAGAAAGGAAGATATTTAGAAGAATATCCGTAACCAGACAGTTTTTGGGTCCCAATGACTTCCATAGTATATTTTTTTCCTACTATGGAAGTCAATGGGACCCAAAAACTGTCTGGTTACTTATAATCTTCTAAATATCTTCTTTTCTGTTCAGCAGAAGAAAGAAATTCATACAGGTTTGAAACAACATGAGGGTGAGTATATGATGACAGAATTTTCATTTTAAAAGTGAACTTCTCCTTTAATTTGTGTTCCAAAGATGAACGAAACTCTTACAGAGTTCAAACAACATGAGAGTAATTTACTAAGTAAATTGCCTGTATTTGCTGTAAATTGTACTTTTCATCTATGATCTAAGGAAATTTAGGAGTTTTAAAGCTTTTTTGCAGTTGTCGAGGTTTAGTCTAAAACCTAGGACTAGTTCGCGAAAGAAGGTTTTTGAAATAATCTCCAATAATCAACGAACGATTCGACTGACAGCAAAGTTGCATAGAATGAGTTCTACCATATTGTATGAATGTCGTGGGCATGTAAAAAAAAAAAAAAAAATGGCGTGGTATACTATCCTTTATGCATGTGAAAAACACGAAGGCGCCCCCTGGTGGCCGATTTCTTTAAAATTTCTCAGCCTTTTTTCTCAAATATTTTTTCATGAAGTTTTTTTTTATTTTATTTTTTTAAATGAGGCTCTGTTCTTTCTTATAGTCTGATATACTGCATGTTCAGATATTCATACAACAAAATATTCTGAGAGCCATGAAAATAACTATTTCACCATGTGGGGCAATCACGGATCAGTGTTCGTCCACACCTTGAATGTGAGAAATATTATCTTTCCCCTCTGCAGTTTAGTAACTAGTGTAAAGGTCTTTTCTGATGCTTGTCTGAGACTTTTGAAATGATACCAAACATGAAAAAAACAATAGAAACACAAGATACATTATATGAGGTATACAAGCAATTTTAGTGAACTTTTGCCATTCTGCATGAACTTTTGGTGACCTGAGCCTGGTAGAGAAAGAGAGAGGGGCTTAGGATGGGTGAGCAGAGAATATTAGGCAAATGACTTTTTGTGCCCTTGCTTCGTGATCTCTTCTCCAGGTTTGTATATTTATTGTTTTATTACATGGTGTACTACTTCTGTGAAAGTTCATGAGTCCAGTTTTGTCATTAAATCAAGCCAATCTTACACACATGAACATAAAAAACTTTTCACGTTGCTGAACTGCCGGCCAATTAAAATATAGATTTTCTTTCCTCGTTGTAAATTAAACATTAATCCACATGGGATAAAGTATCAAGTCAGTATCAGCTGGTTTTCCATTTTCCTTGTAACAGTTGTACTACTCGGATCTGATACATCAAGTTAATACAAGAAACATTGGACCCTTCAACTCTGAAATCACATTGGTTTAAAGAAAATCCAACCACTGGTACGTTCTCTTATGTGGTATTACTTCTGTCAGTGTATGCTTGTATACCATTATAAAAACATTTTAGCTAATTGAACTGCAATTATCTGAGCAAACATAAAACAATACTGGTAAAATATTTGGAATAATGAAGTTGTTTTGTTTGTTTATTTTTTTACGTTTTTTGAATGCTCACCAAGGCTGCATTTATTGGATCAAAAATCCATTAAAAATAGTACTTTAAATATTACTAGAAACTTTAAATGACTTTTTTATGTGAATATATTTTAAAAATGTAATTTATTTCTTTGATGACAAAGCTGAATTTTCAGCAGCCATTACTCCAGTCTTAAGTGTCAGGTTAAATGTTTATGACAGACTGAAAAAATTAATAGTGGTCATTCAAACTCATTCAATCCACAGCTGTTCAGGTTATATGATTGTGACAGGTAACGATGTCCCGCTGTGCCTGTACGCCTGAGGTCCAGAAAGAGGACAAGGAAGCACAGACTGATAGTACTGAGCATTTGAAAGAAGAGGTAAGAGGTGCTGTTTTGACTTCTGGTGACTTTCAGCAATGCTGCCTAACAAGCATCCACTCTGAGCTGGCAGAGCTGAAATCCACGGTGAGTTTTCTGAAGAACAAACTAGAGGTCACTGAGAACAAACTAGAGGTCACTGAGGACAAACTAGAGGTCACTGAGAAACAGTTGAGGAACAAACTAGAGGTCACTGAGAACAAACTAGAGGTCACTGAGGAACATTTGGAGCAGCTAAGGAGAAAAGGTAACCTCCTGTCTAGTCTCATTTCATTTATATCCAATTTACAGATGAAAAATTAGTAAACATTTCTAGTGATGAAAAAAAATTGTTTGTTATATTGTACACTGGTTTATGTGCAGAAAAATATAAAGTGGCATTTGCTGCCTCACTTGGAGTCCCAGGAAACACCGGTCCATTCAACACTGAGGTCACACTGGTATTTAAAAATGTGTTTGTGAATACTGATAAAGTTTACAACCCAACCACTGGTATGTGGAACATGTATTAATATATGCATGACATTCTGCAAACTACATGCTGAGGATGTTGGACATGGCATGCTAATTAATACCTATGTTATTACAGGCATCTTCACAGCCCCTGTTAAAGGGATCTATTTCTTCAGTTTCGGTGCGATACACCACACATCCAAACAAATGTGTCTGTATCTCTATAAAAATGGACAACAGATGATCGCTACAATTAATTATGCTTTAGGTGACCGCTATGAAGCAGCATCTAGTTCTACCATTTTGACTCTAGAGGAGGGAGATCACGTTCATGTGCGTCTCAGGGAAAATACATGGGTCTATGATAATGTACATAACTACCCTACATTTGCTGGACATTTACTTTTTACTCTTTGACAGCCTTGGTGAAACACTTTTAACATAAATGAAAAATCTAAGTTTTGCCAATTCTTATTGATCATTGAAGTGTAACATTCAATATCTCGTCCATTAAACAATTTTCAGCTTTAATTTTTAAACATGAATGTCTTTATAGTACGGAGTGCCTAAGGGGACATGGTGGTGGGAAAAAATTAGATGGGACGAAAAATAAGAAGTCAGTGCTTTTGCGTTCTCTTGAGAATCTTTGTGACTAATTAAAAAGTAAGTAAACCGCTTTATGCCACATCAAAATCAAACTTGACATGATGACTGTAGGGATTTCTTTGTGAACAGTCAGCTTGGTGAAATTAAAGGTACATCTATGGAGAAAATCCTATAGAGACCTTTCTGCTACTACCTCCACTACTGTGTAAAGCCTCAAAATGGTATAATATTTGCCCCTGGGTTAAAAACAATACAAGTAAAAGTCTAAAAGTAATATGGGAAAAAGATTTAGGATGTACAATGGATGATGATACATGGGATTCAATTCTGTCAAATAGTGGTTTGCACATTAGAGAAGCTAGGGGCAAGTTTATTCAATACAAAATCCAAATACAAAAATAGATATTATTATACTCCTTCTAGGCTTTATAAAATGGGTATTGGCAGAAACGATCTTTGTTGGAAATGCCAAATAGCTAAAGGTACTTTGATGCATGCCCTTTGGGAATGTCCGGTGATTTCTGCTTTTTGGAGCAATGTTTTAAGTTACATGCAGGGTTGGTTACCCTGTAGTCTGCCCAAATCACCTAGACTGTGTTTACTCGGAGACAAAAGAGAAGTGCCAATGTTAAATAAACATACTTTTAGAGTGTTAAATACTGCTTTGGTAACATGTTCCCGACTCATTTTGAAATTTTGGAAGGACTCTTATGCCCCAACACTTAGAATGTGGAAAGAAAGAATGACTGAAAATGCTGTGTGCGAAAAGATGCTGGGAAGACTACACTGTACGAATGAAACCATGAAGGAACAATGGGACAATTTCTGCACCTACATGTCTACAATGTAATTTGGACATCAGCTGTTTACAGAGATTTACATTGAACCTCACTGTTTTATGTTTTTTTTCTTTTTTTTTCTTTTTTTTTTTTTCTTTGTTATAAAATACAAAAACTCAATAAATATTTGAATATATATTTGAAATATATTTGAAAATAAAAAAGGTACATCTTCGTCTGTGACCAGTGTTTACCGACCTTGATAACATGAAAATAAGTTGACTGTTAAAAAGAAAAGCTGGAAATCAGTTCACAAAAAATATATTGTTTAAATTGTTACATTGTGCCTTTAGTTATTATTTTGGAATAAATGTAAAAATGATTAAAAAATTATGAGAATTATACTTTATTTTAATGAATAGAATATTGATTACATAGTTAATGTATTTGGATTCTCTTTTATGTAATGATTATTTAACCAGGAATATTTGCAATTTATATATATATATATATATATATATTTTTTTTTTTACACATGACATGTATTATTTCCTGTATTTGGCCAATGTGTTCAAGTGAGTCTGAAGACCAAATAGGCTTTATGCCCAGCTGCACTACTTCCTGAACTTCAGCCAGCTCCTTTGTTTCCTGTCTGCCATTATTGGACACACTGATTAATCCAGGTGTGCTTGACCTCAGTAGTCACAACAACAATAATCAGACACACCTGGATTAATCAGTTTGTCCAATAATGGCAGGCAGGAAACAAAGGAGCTGGCTGAAGTTCAGGAAGTAGTGCAGCTGGGCATAAAGCCTATTGTGCGCAAAACTCATGATTACCCAATCAATATAGTGTTGTACAAAAAGTTTGCAGTTTTTTTTTACACAATTTTATTTTCAATACTTTGCACTTTAAAATATACTATATTGCATTTTGTTTATCTAATTTGTTTATTCATTTTAAAACTATAGCCTACATTTAGGTGGTCACATTTTAAAGTGTGCACAGTTATTAAGCACATTGTCAATTTCACTGAACATCTTATCAGCTTCTGTCAATTTTGGGCTTTTTAGCTTTTTTTAGCTAAAAAATCCAAAATACACCTTTAAGTGTATCGTTTATATCACTTTATCTATTTGCGTCTATAGATTTCACCCACAGTACAGATCTTTAAAAGCTGTTTTCTCAAAATGATTTTTTTTCCTCTTACTCTGCTTCAGAAATCTCCACTTCAGTCACACTTACAGTACGTACACCAACTCATTTGTCTCAGCAGTGAGAACCACTTACAAATGTGTCCTTCTTTCCCCGGGCGCGAAGGATAGAACTAGTGGATCCTTCACAGCCTATCCTATCCCAAGATTCATTGTAGCGTACTGTGATGTGTTCATTCGATCACATAAATAATTATAAAAAAGACTAACCGATGCTTTCACGGATGTTTGAAACAGTAATTTCTCAGCTGGAGATATTTCTACATTGTCATTTAATGTTGTTCTTCTTTGAATAAAATGCCTAATTTGCAAAAAATCTGAAGAATTCTGACTTTAGAAATTTGTAATTATCTGTAATTTGTTGAAATGACATTAGGTTACCATCAGTAAACAAGTCTTTGAGCCTCACCACACCCTTGTCATACCAAGACCTGGGGCTCGTTCTTCGTACGTTGCTAACTCAGTTAGCTGGATTTGATTGTTGACGATTTGGCATGATCTTGGATCGTTTGGTTCTTCGAAGCTCATCCTGGACTTGCTGTCATAGCAACAGGTGCGCAAGCTTAAACCTGCTCAAGAGCGGGCTTATTTCATGTAAACAGGATTAGATCCCGGCTTCATGAGCGGAGCTGATACGGGAAGTCCAGCGCAGCGCGATAGTGCACTTTCTGAGATGTTTTTTTTTTTCTCATGACTCTTGAGATTGTCGTTTACATTATTAAATTGTTGGAAACGCACATTTATTTTCGACTTGTCGAAGCCTGGCCTTTAAATACAGCACAAACTGTTTGCATTCCCCTAAGATTATTTGCGAGTGGCTCTTTCCTTTACACTATTGGAGATGCGGAGAACTTGATGGAAAGTGCTGTCTGTCGTGTCATTCGGAGTTTACCTGGCGCTTTTAGGTTTAAAAAACAGTTTTAGTTTTTTTTTGTGGCATTTCCAAGCCACTTAAGACCCAATATTGTAAAGCATTTTTTTTTAGGCTATTATCATTTTTTATTAAGATCATACAATCATGACCATGCCGATTACAGTATGTCACTCAGGCTTCACTAACGTGATTGGTACCATAGACTATAGGCTAGACCATAGACTGCCATCAAGGCCTCAATGAAGGGGATTATGTGAACAGAAAGGGGTTCACAATGTAAATGTGCAGCCCAGTTACTATTGTGATTCTTAATATTCCAGATTAGTAATATTATATCAAATAAAAAAAGGCATTTGACTAAAATCTTCCATAATCACAAATGTGAAAGCAAAATGGCCAGGATCTGTGCATGACTTAAGAATTTTCAGAGATTCACATTCCTGCACATTATTTGAAAGTGGTAAGAAAAGTTCCACAATTAAATATCAAGCTCACTGTATTACATACACTTATGCTGATCCTAACAGAACTGCATTTTTTCATAGGTGATTATGACATGTTCCTGCAGACAGGTGTTTTATGACCCCATTCCCTGACCCAAACCAGTTACAATGCAGCTCGAGCCAGGACAAGGGCACACAATGAAATGAACTTTGGCTAACTAAAGGGAAGATTTCAGTGTCTGAAAAGTCTGAGGGTTGCACACCTGACAGGACCTGTGACATTGTTGCATGTGCCATATTACACAACATTGTCAAAAAAAAAAAAAAAAACCTTTTCATTAAATGTTTAATAAAAGACAAATATGCTTAGTTCCTTGAGTTTTATTTCAAGGGTAAAGAAAAGCCAGTGGTCAAGTGCCTGCAACAAGAGATATTAGACACATGCCTCATGCAACAAATAAAAAGGAAAAGTCGACTATCCACTGCCCACCTGTAGGCCTATGTCTCCTCTGTCTGTGCAGACTCTTCTGTAGATGTGGAATCCTGAAACTTATATTGCAGCCATAAAGCATACAAGGATAAATGAAGTAAAGTTATTTATGCACTTGCAGGTAGGCTAGTTCCTCCATATGACAGTTATCTGAGAGGGTTTATTCACTGTCCAGTGCAATGGAAACAAATGGACATTCTTTCCTTTGGAAAGTTAGAAAATGTCCACTTACTGCACATATTTCAGCCACCACTTTCTTGAGAACAGATACAAGTGTTGGTGTATTATGTAAAAGTGCACAAAAGAGGAAAACACAATGGCCCTCATTTATCAAAAGTGCGTACACCAAATTTCCAGCGTACACCCAAAACCACGGTGACTTTGAGATTTATCAATATGGACGTTGGCGTACGGCACGCTCAAATCCTACGCCAGCTCAGGAGGTGGTGTACGCACGTTTTGAGTGCGGGAATGCGCAGAAAAACAATTCCTAACACCACAAAACGTACTGACAAACTAAAAGATATGATTTATTATGACCCACTGTAAAAAACAACAACAACATAGTAATTATAAACTTAAGTGTTTATTTTTGTGCAACATGGACTTCAATGTTTAATTTGTGTGATTTTATCAAAGCATTTGATTTGTAGGCATATGTATTCCTTAAGTTGCGAGCCTGTGCGCTTTACCTGACGTTTCAAGCCTTGTTTATACTTTCGCCTGGCTCTGCAGCGCGAGTCTCCGCAGACTGCGCGCGCACCTCCCCAAACGGACGACGCGTTTATACTCGACGCGCTCGCCGTTGTACTATTCTTTGAAACGATGGTTAGGCCAGGGTTAGGCCCGGCAGATGTGCACGGACTGGGTTTAGTAATGAAAGGCTTTCAATGACCAAAAAAATAATTCAGACTGACAAAATAATAAAAATGACATTCTTCTTCTTTTAAATAATAATAATAATAATACAAATAATAATAATAACGACATTCTTCTTCTAAATAACAATAAGCGTCATTAATAATAAAAATCTAGAAATCAATTTTGTTTCTTTCCACTTCCCTGGTTTCGCTTTCTCTTTCTCAAAGAAGTTTCTCTTCTTTGCCGTCTTCCGTGTGTCCATGGCGTAAAATGAGGGCGTGGGGGGAGCAGAGACTTGAATATATAGGGGCGTGTTATTCTAATGACGATCGATTTCAGCCGCGGCATTTATCAAGGGCAGGTATTGCGTACACCTGGATTTCAAAGGTACGCACAGCTTCATAAATCAGGCGATGAGAGGAGTGTAAGCATAATCTTACGCCAATATATACGCCCATTTCTACGCAAGAATGATAAATGAGGGCCAATGTCATTACAATGAACTACACTGGGGGAAAATGTGATCAATAACTCATGGCAAAATATTTTTACATTAACATAAGTTTATCAGTTTTCACTTTCACAAGTCAAAGCAATTCATCATTACTCAACAGTTGAAATGACTATACGGCCTTAATTTAATGCAGCAATATTTGTACAATTATTTTACAGTGTAGGCTACTATCTTTTCTTTTTTTCAGCCTTTTTCTTGGTTGCTTTTATAAACTGACAACCATTTATTTAACAGTGCCTTTTATAGAAGAGAAGAGACTATAATATAATTAAAAATTACCATTAGGCTATGTAGAATATTTTTGTACTTCACTTTTATTTGTTCCCATGTTCTAGTGTGGTGACTCTGACATTACAATGAACAAAGTAGCCTAATTATGCAATTATTAAAATACAAATAAGGCTAATAAGTGATAAAAACATCTAACATGGCCACTTCTAACGGATTTAAATTGTCTGCTACTTTTTGCCAGCCCTCTCTCCTGGCTTTTGCAGACTTTGAGGTGTTCCCTGGCGTTTTGATTAAACATTAAAATTCCGAATAAACTTCGACTATTATGCTGCGTTCACACCAAACGCGAATATGCGTCAAAATTCGCGCCTGCCGCGTCTAGTTATACGCGTGACCACTTTGTGTGCATTCGCGCGTCAAGAGCGAAATTGACACGCGTAAAATCAAAAGTTTGAAGCGAAATGTACGCGCGTCAGAGGCGAAATCCGGAGGCGAAAGTTTCGAAACCTGTTGGCGGCCATCTTTTTTAGATGTTTATCAAGCATTAGCATTAGCATTAATCGAGAGAGTCACCGCTCGTATATGCTCTGGAGAGCAGAAACAGCTGCGTAGGGGACATCGTCGCTGTACTCGGGTCCACCAAACCCTCCGGAGGGTTTCAGGAGTTTTCACAATTTGCTCCAGGAGGTAGTTTTGGTGGACCTAACGGTGAGGACAGCTTAGGCCGTATAAGGCCTCGGCCTCGAGTGGTTGCTGCATGACGAGCCCGCGCTGTACAGCCCGGCGCGAGGTTCACCCTCGCCCTCACTAATCTGTCATTTATTTTTGTTTTGATAATAAATGGAGGCAGCCTCCAAAAGTGAAACCTGTCCTGTGATTTTTTAAAAAAGTTTTATACACTTAATTGTGTTTGTTGTCTTTACATTAGATTAATAAAGTTTCATATAATCTAGAATGGATATGGAATAAATAGCATTTAGTACAAAATGAGTATCTCTCATATTGAAATCGAGTTTTTATGTGAAAGATTTGCATTGTTGTGCATTTTAGTCATATTACAAAATAATGTATTGAGGCCAAACATAAAATAACATTATAAACTGTCAGTTCACCACGTGACAGCAGCAAGCAGGCTCCTGATTGGTTAACGCGGCGCGAATTGACGCAGAAGTTCAGATTTTTCAACTCGGGCGGCAGACGCGAATTCGCGTCAAACGCGTGAATGCACAAACAGCACTAATAAAATCATTCGCGCGTAACGCGCTTAACGCGCCAGACGCTCAATTCGCGCCATTCGCGCGAATGAGGCGAATTCGCGTCTACCGCGCCGCGCTAAACGCCTTATTCGCGCCGCAAGAACTCCAGACGCGCGTAAACGCGTCTTACCATTGACTTAACATTGAAATCACTCGCGCCAGACGCATATTCGCGTTTGGTGTGAACGCAGCATTAGTTCTTGCTCTGCTGAGGAGAAAAACTGTGCGCGCTCTTTGGCCACGCTGAACAGCCAATAGCAGCGTTGCTGATCAATGTTTCTACTATCGATACATATCCCCTTTTAACCAGCGCATGAACGTGCAATTATCTCAGATAACTCAATCCAGCGATACTAATCATAAACAACAGGTGAGTTCGAAGAACCCAATTAGCCGGATCATGATTAGCACGATGATATCATCTTGGATGTGTCATTTGATCTCGGATGTAATAAGCAACGTACGAAGAACGAGCCCCTGAAGTTTGCATCCATCATTCCTGGTTATAAATACAGCGGTGATCTTAGATTTACTCTCCAAACACCTAACTAACCGCCATGCACTGAGTGTGTTTAAGGTAATAGGATTAGCACAAATTTCTTTAATGGCCTTAAAACTTTTAAAGAACAACAGGTCTTGTAATGGGTATTTGGACAAACTTGTTTCAATATCTAAGTATTAACCATATAGAGTAAACATCTTTTGCTATCCAATCAGAAATGAACCTCAGATGGGCGCTGGTATATCCTAATATTAGGTAGATCCAAGCCCCCTTTCGACCCAAGTAACTGTAAAAATGACATCTTTAACCCTCAGAGGTCGGCAATCACGCCGGCGTGATCTGCTCGCTTTTTTCCTTATGAGTTGAATTGAGACCCGAAATACTCTTTTGACTTTGATTTTACAAAACAAGTTTCATACATCAATCGATTCTGTTAAATGTGTATTATTTTTGTGTATACTCACAATAAAAACAAAGTGTTGTGCTTTTTGCCAAATAAAGAAAAATAAACACGAGGCGAGTTCTGCCTTCTCTCTGTCAGTGTAGACCATTCTGAAACGCGTCCAAAAATGAACCATAACTCAGCGAATACTCAGTCAATCAGGCATACAGACCCACAGGCATGAAGCTTGAATTCTCTTCTGTTAAATGAAGTAATTTATATAAAAAACAAATATTCTCATCTTGTGAAATCTGTATTAAAACAGAGCGATTCCAGTCGAGCTAATTACAGCTGATTCAGATGTAATGTGACTCCACCCACGGAGAGCGCACACTATTCAAACGCAAATGGCTGAGGCAATCCGCGCAATCCTGTGAACGCCCCCATATCAGCTCGAGAAAACACACAAGTTTATTCAGATCATTACTTGTTTACACCGTCAGCGCTGAGGAATAATAATAATGGAAAATGTCCCTCAGAAGTGCGGGTATATCGAGGAGCGAGCTGAGGAATACTAGTAAGTTTTTTTGTAATATCGGCTAAAAAATATGATATGGGAGGAAAAATAAGTATATATATATATATATATATATATATATAGACACACCCAACATATTTCCTGTATTTGGCCCAAGTGAGCGTGAAGACGAAAATTGTGCGCAAATTTTTTACACAACTTTATTTTGCACTTTAAAATAAACTTCTACATTTCTGTTCAATAGTACCTGTGTACACAGTAAAAAAATAAAATAATTATGAATTAAGAATTAAAAAATAAGAATTAAAAATTAATTATGTAAATAAAACAATGATTATTAGAGTATGTTTTACAAGAAAATTAGAGGGGTGCTAAGAAAGTTTTTACAAGTTAATTTCATATCCTTAATTTATTTAATTTTCTTTGTTTATTTTTCCATTTATTTTACAACTTTAGCCTACATTTAGAAGGTCATATTGTACAGTGTGCACATTTATTAAGCATGTTATCAATTTCGCTGAACATCTTATCAGCTTACCTGATCAGCTCTTTGAATCAATAAAGGTTTATTGAAACCTGCCGCCTGACAGTCCAACCTACTTCCCAGCACCTAAAACTGACACCGTTTTAACTTCAATTCAAAGGCTGCCGCATTCGAAGGCAGATTGCGTCACCACGGCGTGACAAAGGCTGTCCCAATTCAAAGGCTCCTTCAAATGTGGCTTCGAAATGCACCTTTCGTTTCACGGGCAATGAAGCATACCCTACAGACGGACCCTTCACAGCCTTGCCTACCCCATAACTCATTGTGCGCCATTAATGATGGGATGGGTTTTTTTTTTTTTTTTAAATTGCCGGATTACACTTTCAAATCTAAGCATTGGGTTCTACCTACTCAAATCATTTAAATAATGACTTATCTAACTCTGGGGGATACGGTAAATAAGCTAAAGTCCCAAAAAGTCGACGAGTTCCTTTAAAATGAGCCCCATCTTCAGAAGAGGGCGTAGTGTATTCTGATTGCATAGCTATGGCAATCAACAGTCGGTTGAAGCAACATGACTGAGGGCGAGAGAACCGGTGTTCAGACGTACATGAGCTGGAGTCTCTTCTTCTTCTGTGAGAATGAACCAGGACATCTCAGAATGTTTATTTATACAAATATAGTTAAAACGTTAGCCAAGCACTATAACGGCATGACATTTATGTGAGGGATACTGTTGAATCATGTTAAAATATTACTCGTCGTACAGGTGCTCATGTGGCAAATGTGAGAGGATACCTACAGAAACAGGAAATATAGGCTATATGCTGCAGGAAGATAGAGCAGATGTTAATTTAATTACCTAAAAAACTAGCCAATGACACAATTTAACCCTTGGTATGACCAAAATTGATCATGCCACAAACTACACTGAAACTGAAAATAAGTGCAAATGGAAAGCTAAATTTGGCTGTGAGAGAAAGCAAGGACGGCTTAGGCTGTATCAGAGGTGACATTTAGTATACAACTGAATATACAAACATTCAAAAACAAGCATGAAAAACATTGTTTAACCACTTTACAATAAAGACAAGTAAAGCTTTTGTGGATTCTGAAAATGATCTTTTTGTGGATTTTAAAAATGATCTTTAAAACACAATATTCTGATAAAGTGACATTTCCATTTTGCAGAGTTCACATTGGTGTCAAAATAGGTGACTTTAACAAAATACACACTTTTGACTTTCAGTTGTCATGCTTAAACACAGGTTCTGCAGATTTACAACAAATTTCAAAGTTACATACACTATTACAGACATCCCAACCTGCACAAAGTCATTTCCGGGAGTCATTTCCGCAAGGTATCTCGCTCCCTCTCTCTGCCGTGCGCGCGCTCTTGCTCGCTCGCCCTAGGTTCCGGGAGATTTTAACTGATTTGCGGGCATCAGGGAGCCGCTATCGACATGCGGGAGACTCCCGGAACTTCCGGGAGACTTGGGATGTCTGCTATTATACATACACATCACATTATGTGATAAGTAAGTTACTTCCATGTTTTTTTTTATAACTTACAACAGATTCCTTATTTAATAACACCATTCAAAGGAACATTCACTACAAGTACACTTTCAAACAGGGCACCAACAGCTACATAGCTTGGGCCTCGAAATAGTGACTGTTTCGCTAAGTCTTAGTGCCTCCAAGTAAACATCCAAGCAATTTACACAGGTTGATGTTACATTTTCCCAAAACCAGCCGATCCATGAACTTGCCTCTATTAGGAGCTCAAGAAGGTCATCCTCAGAAGAAGTTCCTCTTGGTAGGTACAACAATGTTGAACAGGTAGAAGCATAGGGAAAACTTTTAGACTCTCTCTTGGTCATAGAACTGAATCTCAGGCGACTGGGAAAGTGGTGGCTCTGCTTCTGCTTTCAGTCACAAAAGCAAGCAGGTCTTTAAAGGAAAGCTGCACTCGTTTTTCTCTACAATACAAGATACATCACAAAAATTTAGTTAACGTGCTCAGTTGTTCATTGCGAGTAGTAATCAATTAATTTACTTAATGTTAATTAGGCCTAAACACAAAGAAATGGCAACTTTATTGCTTAATAATTGTAATGTCATATGCCATAGTGCAGTAGTTCACCATCTGACAAACAGTGAGAATCTACAGTCTCTGAACATAAGTCATAAGCTATAGGAACCCCAGTTCCACACAAACAAGCAAACATACAAATTCATCTATAGAAATTCAATTTAAACGTGCAAAATTACAATTGAAGGCTTGCTTGTTTGTACATTTATTATACAATTTCATGTAACATTCAGTCATTATTTATTCAGACATTTGTCTTTTCCAAACCCATAAAATGTTCATTCATAAACGTCTACGTTATCAACATTTAAGCTTCAAAGAGAAAATAAAGACATGGTGTAACTAATCAAAATGAATATGGTTTAAATCTTTTGCAGAGATGTTGGCTTTATATGAAAAACAGATTTTAATGTAGGCTTTTATTTACTTAAACATTAAATCAACACATACTAATAGCATTTGGAACATGAGGGTGAGTAAATGACAACAGAATTTTTATTTGAACTTGAAGTTTGTTCAAAACTATGTCTTGTAAAAGTACCTTCATTTGAAATGAGAAGACATTCCCAAGAGAACATTGTGTCCTCCTCCGTTTCCCGCCTGTTTTAATCCTCCTCACTCCAGACAACTTTAAATAATGATCTGAATGATAACCTTGTCAGTTGCCCCTCTTTGTGGGTGAAGACTTTCCTGAAGGCATTCCAGTGCCTTTCCACAGTTGGCCACAAGAGTTAACCCCTTGTTTAAACTGGATGATCATGTTAGATGATCTAAAATGTGATCGATACATATGAAGACAAAACATGCAAAATGCAGACAGCTTATCATAATTGTTCACATCACAATAAAAACAATTTGGTATTAAACTGAAACAATATGGCATTTTGCTTGTTCAATTAAAAAAAAAAAAATTAACACTCATTGGTCCTATTCATGAAACACAAGCAGACAATGTGTGTAAATCACTCTTACATTTTCGGATTTGTTAAAGGTCCCGTTCTTCGTGATCCCATGTTTCAAACTTTAGTTAGTGTGTAATGTTGTTGTTAGAGTATAAATAATATCTGTATTATTATAAAGTAAAATTATAAAGCTCAAAGTTCAATGCCAAGCGAGATATTTTATTTAACAGAAGTCGCCTACATCGAACAGCCGGTTTGGACTACATCCCTCTACTTCCTTCTTTAATAATGTCACGGGTGACAAAAGCGCTATCGAGCGGAACTCCCTTATGAGCCATGAGTTTCCAGAGGGAACGATTTGTGGGCAACACATCCTACTCCGGTTCCGGGGCTGCGTCCGAAACCGCGTACTCAATGAGTAGGTACTTAATTTCAATGAGTACTTACTTAACGAGCGCTAAAAGAGTAGGTACTTTATAGCCAAATCTCGTTGAGTATGAATGCGAACCGGACATCTGCCATGTTGACGTTATCATGTGACCATTATCACACGCGCAACAACTTAAAAGATTTGAACGACACGTTTAATTCATCTATCTGTAAATATTGATATTGATTAAACTTGCTCATTTTGAAGAAACTGCTGCCCATTTATTTTGTGAATACATTTCAGGTTGATTAAAGTTCTTATATTTAACGCTACTAATGTGACCCACCGTTTTATCCTTAGCCTACAATATTTATTTTTATTACGAAATCCCAAAATGGTCATCTCTTGAATGTTGTTAATTTCTTTATTTTATATCCAAACATTTTTATCCACAAGCAAAAGTGGCTAACTGCTTTGTTTTCCTCTTTTTCTTGTTGAATTTAACTCGTTTCATCCCTCAGGCCTAGACCTATAAATATATTTTTTTTAAATGCATTTTTAAATGTATTATAATGAATTATTTAAGAAAAAATATATTAAAATATTCAACCTTGTACTAGGTTCTTTTTTCCTGTGTAAAAAATCTCATATTATGTATGCAAACCCATGATATATATATATAAATATATATATATATATATATATATATATATATATATATATATATATACACCTCATAACATCAGTAACTCGACAGCCCTACCTAGAACGGGTTTCCTCAGCGTTTGTAATGTCTGCACAAAGGGCAGCTGTGCAAAGATTTGCCTTTGGAGAAAACTGTTGATTTTATACTCAAAAAAATTTAAGTATCATTAATATTAAAAATTAACATTACCCCAGAATGAATTGCATTGATATCCCACCCCAAAACATACAATAATAACAACGATAAATGCTGACCAATACTTAATTATATTACTTTTTACTGAAAATATTCAATTCAATAAAACAAACAAAATGTAATGTATGTCATATGACATAGCTATGCAGGACTGAATACACTCTACATGTGTATAGTGAACATATCTACATTTGCATTCAAACAATTAAATAAAGCATTAATTAAATAATTATATTGTATTTACTGACAACAATGAGAAATATTAATAAATTAGTAAAAGAATGAATGAAAGTCCCCATCACACAATAAACAAATGCATATACAAGTCAACACATGAAACAAAGCTTTATTCAAACTACAATCATGTATGTAGGCTGAAGGCGCTGAGGTTGTTGCGTGATGTGTTGTGCTTCACAGTCTGAGGCAATAAGGGCAGGTGGAGTGATGGAGGGTCTCGTAAGGACAGGTGGAGTGATGGAGGGTCTCGTAAGGACAGGTGGAGTGATGGAGGGTCTCATCCATGGCACCATCTCCAGGATTCAGCTCTGGGCTCCTCATCCTCAGTGCTCACACCAGCCTGCTGACATTTCAGATTCTACAAAATGCACAAACATAACACAAAAGCAGTCATTTTAACCGCACAATGTCATTTGATTTCAGTATTATTTAGAAGACAAAACCACTTTTTTTCACAAACGCCGCCATCATCTTCCCTTGCAGGTCCTGCTCCACCACAAAAGCTGTGCAGCAAATGCACAGAAATCAAGAATCAGAAAAGTGCTGTAATAGCTCTGTTTGAAATTACAATAATTAGTTGTTGTTATTAATTTCTGTGGTATACTCACTCAAAGCCTTTGATGGCAGCATTCAGCTTCATGAGCCACTCTCCACCGGATAAACACACATCTGTTCATCTGACCCTGTAACATCCAGACAAGATTCACATTACCTCTGTGATTTATGCGCTTGTTTTAACTTTTTATCCAACATAAATGTTCCTCAATTTATCAACAGTAATGGACAAATAAAATAGATAACTTATGTTTAGTTACTTTTATTTGTTCTACTTAATAGCACACATTCATCACTCAGATGTCTACGGTATTTTGTGTTGTGATGTGCTCTTCTGCAATACTTACTGGAGATTTTCCTGTCAGATGTAAATAGACATTTAAAATAAGTGTCTTTAGGATGTATATGGTTTATGCAAATCCACTTTAGAGACGTAACGTAACTTACGTGTCCTTACTGGAGCTCGCCTGTTAGCTAACGTTATACATAATAAAACGTGTTTTTACAGCAAAATCACAACTATACTACACTGTGTAACGTCTTTACACCTTCAACAATTCAACAGTTTACTCTACAGTAGTTCAACACATGCAATTTTAACACAAGGACCCGTGTTTACTCACATTTGAAAGCACCCGCGTCGCTGATCTCTGCGATGTTTGATAATGACGTATCCTCTCGCGTGGCCTCCTGGGATAGAAAAGTATTCATCTTCGAGCTCTTCAAAATCTGGGTTGAAGAAGTAAGCCATCCGGTAACTTCTCGCCTACTCTTTTATGAGTACTGAGGTTTCGGACATACTACTCCGTTCACGTACTGTTTTCCCCTACTATATAGTAGGAAAGTAGGAATATTCGGACGCACTATAAGTATGTACGCCCGAATCTCGCGATAATTAGTACGTCACTCTGGTAATTCTCGCCTACTCTTTTATGGATACTAAGGATTCGGACATACTTATTCGCTCGCCTACTGCTTTTTCCATACTATATAGTATGGAAGTATGCGGTTTCGGACGCAGCCCGGGTGTGGTGGGAATTTTGCCCGGCCTGATTAGCGCTGATGCACTGCAGGTGCGAGAGAGAGAGACACAGCCTCCACATAGGCTTTCTGCCTGAGAAATCAAAGATAAAAAGAGCCATTGGGAGAAGCATGATGGTCGTCATTCTTGTTCATAGTTGGTCTTGTTCATCGCGGTTCATTGTGGTTGTTGTTCGTCGGCCGTTCGTTTTCGGCAAACAAAGTTTCTGGACATAAGCTTGTTTGTGAGAGTGATCGGGGTGAGAAGGTCTCCTGTTGAAGTGGTCTATATGGAGAGTTAAAATCGGCTGTGGTGAAGCCTCGTTGGGGAAAACCTGCCCATTGAAGTCTGCTGGACTGATTGATTGATTGGATCTGCGCTGAGGAGAGAAAGTGAAAGATAAGTGAACTGATTTCATCTTATAAACAATTGAAAAGCTTGAAGAGGATGCAGAGAACGTAGATCTGACGGTTGGGAAAGTTATGTGTTTCAGAGTGTGTTGAAGAGGAACCAAAGATCAAGTAGTATCCTTCACGGGAGTGTAATGAATGGATTGAGGTTTCTGATCAGCCTTATTGTGTGAGTGAATTGCGGTGCTTTTGCCTTATTGAAACACATTAATGCATTGCTGTGGATTTGAAGTGAACACATGTGCGGTGTGCTTTTGCTGAGAAATAGCTTCAACTTCTGCATACGCCTTTGTGGAAAGTGATGATATCTGCTAGTACTATTAACCTCTTCTCTGCTGAGCCCTGTGAGTGTACAGACATACTGGTGAAGTGCCATCAACCTTTTCTGCCATCAACCAAGTACTATTGGCCTCTTCTCTGCTGAGCCCTGTGAGTGTACAGACATACTGGTGAAGTGTCATCAACCTTTTCTCTGCCTGAGCCCAGTGAGTGTACAGATACACTGGTGAAGTACTATTAACACTAGAAGTGCCAGAATTCCATAACTACTAGAACTGCCGCAAGCGGTCATTTTGACCGCTATATTCCAAACTCTATATCTTTAATGATAAATACCCAATTGAGAGATTAATGCATTTATTGTATTAATATGTCTTTAAAAAACAAAACAACACCAAACTGTACATTTAAACAAGTTTAATTATACATTTATAAATAAATAATATCCGTAGATGTCCTGAACAAAATGACGGAGTAGCCCATATTTGTTTACACAGTTCGATCGCGTCCGCGTCCGCGCCCGCCGACACACACACACACACACACACACACACACACACATACTGGTATATATGGTTTAAGAGGACAGCATGTAACCACTATGGTTTAGAGGGACACCCAGTGCCTAACACTCTACAAATTAAACAGACATGCTAAACAATGTTATATGGTCTCTTTAAGATACATCTCACTTAAAAGTGTTGTTCAAACTATAAAATCATGGAAAATAACACACCTGATTTTATATGGTTTACGAGGACAGCATGTAACCAATGTGGTTTAGAGGGACACCCAGTGCCTAACACTCTACAAATTAAACAGACATGCTAAACAATGTTATATGGTCTCTTTAAGATACATCTCACTTAAAAGTGTTGTTCAAACTATAAAATCATGGAAAATAACACACCTGATTTTACACAGGCTTCCATGGTCAACTGAATCATGGTTTGCCAGGACATCCAGGTTTAAAGGGACAGTTCCCTTTCGTTCAGTCACTCTGAGTTACGTAAGTGATTGACGAATGGGGGTTTCGCTTGGAAGCCTATCACCTTCGAGATCTTAAAAAACGAGCCAATGGCAAAACTTGAATTTGCATAACGCAACTCCGCCCCACCGCGTGGGTATAAAAGGAGCAGCGCGGCAATCTCGCATTATGTTTTTGCTTTGGAGCTGAGTGTTTCTTTACCTCTCTCCACTGCAAGCTGTCTACGAGTTCTAGATACTGTATGAGACGAGCGACTCTTCAGCGGTGTTGGTTTCATGGCGTATTCCAGCGAGATCTCTTTCCTGCTGCTGGTCTGTGCAGTGATCTGCCAACAGTGTGTGTTTTCTCCTGTCACCACGGAACACTCGTCCTTCCCTAGCCTCCTCTGTCTGGACGCGGCCTTGCTGCCCCATTGAGGGTATGTCTGTGGTTCACATGATATGCGGGAGGCTGAGCGAAACACGTTCCTCAACACCCCCATATCCTAGGCTGGCCTCTTCTGCGACGCGTCCCAGGACTTTGCCCAACAGTTTTCGCCCACCCAGGAGCAGACCACTGCTGCTTCCACCCAGCCGCCGACTCAGCCGCCTCAGTCCACTCACCGCCGAGGACGCCCTACTGTGGCTCCCGCTCCTCCCGCCTGGCCCCAGCAGCAGCATTCACCAGCCCTGCAGCCTGCCAAACGGCAGGCAAAGCGGCACTCCTGATACGGGCAGATGGAAATGTGAAAGCTCCACCTCGCCACTCTCATTCCCCTCTGTCGCCAGACTCGTCCTTCCCTGGCCTTCTCTGTCAGGACCAAGCGTGCCGCACAAGCCCTGAAAAGTGAAGCCAAAGCGTCTCGATCGCCCCCCGGTGACTGGTCCTAGTATAGGTCATAAGCCCCGCCTCCCCGTGTTATTCAACGAGACGTGAGACCAACTAAACAATTAAATTACACTTCAAATATCTTTTTTCCAAAGGTGGTTTCTTTCATTTGCTGTCGTTTTTATCACGCTGATGTAAGTTCAAGTGTCTGTTTCAAAAATAAGTTGTTTTTTAGTTAGTTACGTGATGTGGTGAACGTCATGATTGACAGCTGTGTTTGACAGGTTCTCTGAGCGAAGTAGTCACTGAAGCACCAACGGACATTTTTTTTCGGGATCTTCGGAGGACTGAGGAGATTGTATTTACTTTATTTTAACAAGCCTCTTGTCGTACTGCAATCAATTTTTTAAAAAGTGTGCAGAACTGCGAGAGTGAGGGCGGAGCGTTGATTTCGCGACTTTACTTCCTGCTCATCTGGTCCCGAGATCGCTACTGCGCAGACTCAAGTTCCAATATGTCAGCGCCATATCGGGACACTGGCGGCTTCAGTTCTCATCAATGGAAGAGAGCGAAGGGGCGTCGTCCATCTTTTTTTACAGTCTATGGTCAGGACGCAGCCTTGCTGCCACATCATGGGTACATCTGTGGTTCACATGACCCCGCTGGTTCAGTTTTTGGGAGCCTGGCTGGAGCTTCGTAAGCTGTCCCGCTGGCTCGCGAGAACCATCAGGCTCGGCTATGCTGCCCTACAAAGGCAAAAGACCTTAAGTCGCTAGAGTGTGGAACTGAGAAAAATGACTTTAAAGATTTTTAGTTGTCCCGCCAAATTAATTATAGGTAGGACACTGGAAATCTGGCAAATAGATGTTTTAGTAATGGAAATTATATACATAAAAAAATCTTGAGCTCAAACTTGACTTTTGACCACTATTTTAAAGTTACTGTACTCTGCCTTTGTATTGTTAGCAAAAAGTGAGAAGTCATGCCAAGGCAAAAGGCAGTAACTTCCACATTAGTCCACATAGTTGCTGATCACCATTAACAAAATCATTATAGTACACACCTGTATAAAATCTAGTGATCATGGCATTTATTTTGTATGATTTACAATTATTTATAGCCATCTACTTATTGCTATCCTGTGCTTTGGTTGCATTCTGGCATTATTAATACATTTGACATGACAAAATACCTCCTATTAGTCCAGCGTTGACTCGACCGCGTTTAGGGCGAGGCTGAAGGCGAAGTTTTGACACTCTGCCAGCTAGTTTGCCGAGCTTTAATTCTTGGTTGTATCCATCTGATACGGCAATGTGTAACGTTTTTCTGTCAACTCTGCATAATCCTTCGCGATCGATATCGGACGTTTGTCGATGGAGCAGAGCATACTAAATGTTCTGACCGCTCTGAGGACATCAGAAGTTAGAGCGACTGATGGCAGCTGTACAAAGTACACAGGCTACACCGTAATTTTAATTTTAATGGACATTAAAACAAAGGCAGATAACCGTACAATCTGGTAGGTAGCATTATTGATTGAACACCGGCACAGTAACTTCATATTGACGCGCGGCTAAACAAAGGCATAGCACCGTAACTCGTAATTTGAGCGTTCCAAAACAAAGCCAAAGAGCGGTAACTGATGTTACGGTGTTCTGCCTTGGTTTCTCATGGGCTTTTGGAAGTTACTGTTAAGACAAATCATTATTTTCTCAAAAAAAAAACGGAATTGATTCAAGATACTTATCCACATGATAAAGAATGTCTTGAATGTGCCAAAAATATAAATAACTCATTTTCGACCAAAAACGAAGTTACGGTCTTTTGCCTTTGCACGGCAGTATGCATTTCAGTTCGCAGTCTCCTCCCTGAAAGCAGGGAGTCTGCTATACCATGGTGGGTGGCAATGCTCCTGTCATGCGTGCAGAGGTCACCACCCTACTGGCGAAGGGTGCGATCGAGACCGCCCCTCCAGCCGAAATGTAGTCCGGCTTCTATAGCCCCTACTTCATTGTACCCAAGAAGAGCAGTGGGTTACGCCCAATCCTGGACCTGCACATTTTGAATATATATACAGGCTCACAGGCTTCCATTCAAGATGTTGACAGCCATACGCATTTTTGAATGCGTTCGTCCGTTGGATTGGTTTGCAGCGATCGACCTGTAGGACGCATACTTTCAAGTCTCCACTCTTCCTCGACACAGACCGTTTCTACGGTTTGCTTTCGAGGGGCAGGCATACTAGTACACGGTACTTCCATTCAGGCTAGTGTCTCCTTGCATCTTCAAGTCGTTGAGGCACTCCTTGTGCCACTCCGGCAACACAGGGTTCACAACCTGAACTATCTTGCCCATCTGGGCCTTCAGGTCAACTGGGAAAACAGCAAACTTTCCCCCGTGCAGAGGATCACTTTTCTTGGTATGGAAATTGACTCGGTAGCCATGTACGCACAGCTTACGAGCGAGCGCGTGTAGTCACTGCTGAACTGACTCTTGAGTCAATTCAAGGGCAAGAGTGTGGTTCCACTGAAGTTATTTTAGAGCCTCCTGGGGCATATGGCATCCGCAGCAGCTGCCACGCCACTCTGCACCGTTTACGTTTGCTCAAGGACCAACACATACTAGTCCGTTCAGACATCATGGCGACAGTAGTGTATATCAACCAACAAGGTTGCGCTCCCGCCGTATATCGCAACTCACCCTTCACTCTTATGGAAACAGAAGCATCTGAGGTTGCTTTGAGCCATTTACAGTCCGGGAGAGCTGAATTGTGCAACCGCAGGCTCTCACGATTTCGGCCACTTCCCGGGGAATGGAGACTTCATTCCCAGACGGTTCAGCTGATTTGGGAACAGTTCGGCGAAGCACAGGTAGATCTGTTTGCCTCCCCAGACACTTCCCACTTTATTCCCTGACCGAGGGGACCCTCGGCTTGGATGCACTAGCACACAACTGACGGCTGCATGTGTGTGTTCTGGACAGGACGTGGCAGGTTTGAGTACCCTACCACCTCAGGTGGTGGCCACCATCACTTCTGCTAGGGCCTCCACAAGACACGCCTATGCTCTGAAGTGGAACCTCTTCATCACCCAGTGTTCTTCTCCATGTATACCATGATTGTGTTTACACAAACACATTTGATAGAGAGGAACTGTTGGTTATAGAACTACATACACAAGTCCTGCTAAACCATGTGTCCTTGTAAACCATGATTGTGTTTATCACAATCATGTGATATTTGTGATATGTGATATTTGGGGATATTTAATTTAATGAATCAATCAACGATACTATTGATCAGCATTACCAAACGTGGACGTTCAACTAGAAACAAACATTGATGTATTGTTTTAATTTATACTGTGAAGCTGCTTTGATACAACCTATGTTGTGAAAAGCGCTATATAAATAAACTTGACTTGACTTTACACAAACACATTTGATAGAGATGAACTCTTGGTTATAGAACTACATACACAAGTCCTGCTAAACCATGTGTCCTTGTATACCATGATTGTGTTTACATAAACACATTTGATAGAGATGAACTGTCGGCTATAGAACTACATACACAAGTCCTGCTAAACCATGTGTCCTTGTAAACCATGATTGTGTTTACACAAACACATTTGATAGAGAGGAACTGTCGGTTATAGAACTACATACACAAGTCCTGCTAAACCATGTGTCCTTGTAAACCATGATTGTGTTTACACAAACACATTTGATAGAGAGGAACTGTCGGCTATAGAACTACATACACAAGTCCTGCTAAACCATGTGTCCTTGTATACCATGATTGTGTTTACACAAACACATTTGATAGAGAGGAACTGTCGGTTATAGAACTACATACACAAGTCCTGCTAAACCATGTGTCCTTGTAAACCATGATTGTGTTTATCACAAACACATTTGATAGAGATGAACTGTCGGCTATAGAACTACATACACAAGTCCTGCTAAACCATGTGTCCTTGTAAACCATGATTGTGTTTATCACAAACACATTTGATAGAGAGGAACTGTCGGTTATAGAACTACATACACAAGTCCTGCTAAACCATGTGTCCTTGTAAACCATGATTGTGTTTACACAAACACATTTGATAGAGAGGAACTGTCGGTTATAGAACTACATACACAAGTCCTGCTAAACCATGTGTCCTTGTATACCATGATTGTGTTTACACAAACACATTTGATAGAGAGGAACTGTCGGCTATAGAACTACATACACAAGTCCTGCTAAACCATGTGTCCTTGTATACCATGATTGTGTTTACACAAACACATTTGATAGAGAGGAACTGTCGGCTATAGAACTACATACACAAGTCCTGCTAAACCATGTGTCCTTGTATACCATGATTGTGTTTACACAAACACATTTGATAGAGATGAACTCTTGGTTATAGAACTACATACACAAGTCCTGCTAAACCATGTGTCCTTGTATACCATGATTGTGTTTACATAAACACATTTGATAGAGATGAACTGTCGGCTATAGAACTACATACACAAGTCCTGCTAAACCATGTGTCCTTGTAAACCATGATTGTGTTTATCACAATCATGTGATATTTGTGATATGTGATATTTGGGGATATTTAATTTAATGAATCAATCAACGATACTATTGATCAGCATTACCAAACGTGGACGTTCAACTAGAAACAAACATTGATGTATTGTTTTAATTTATACTGTGAAGCTGCTTTGATACAACCTATGTTGTGAAAAGCGCTATATAAATAATATATAATTAATATATAAACAATATTAATAGGGAATAGGTAAGCAGTGTGAATAGAAGAATAAAATAGAAGACAGATAGAATAAACTCATTTACATATTTATTTCTTGTAAGCTAGGGAAGCAGTTTGATTTGACGGTCACTTACTGAATTGTGACATAGAATAGAAGATAGATAGAAAAAACTCATTTACATATTCGTTTCTGATTTGACGGTCACTTACTGAATTGTGACAGATAGAAGATAGATAGAATAAACTAATTTACATACTTGTTTCTTGTAAGCTAGGGAAGCAGTTTGATTTGACGGTCACTTACTGAATTGTGACAGATAGAAGATAGATAGAATAAACTCATTTACATATTCGTTTCTGATTTGACGGTCACTTACTGAATTGTGACAGATAGAATAGAAGATAGATAGAATAAACTAATTTACATATTTGTTTATTTTAAGCTAGGTGTCACGAACTGCTCCAAGACACGAAGGTTAGATCCAAATGCAGCTTTATTGGCTGGGGAAATCCAGAGGCGTAATCCAACGTACAGGCTAGGGTCATACACAGGCAGGCAGTCAAAACAAAGAAAGAAACGAAACAAAACAAACAAACAGGCAGGCAGACAGGGAGGGACCAGAGGCAAGAGAGTAATCCAGGGAACAGGGCAAGATATCAAAAACCAAGAAACAAAAAAAACAAGAAACAAGAAATCCAGGGAAACGCTCAGAAATGCAGTGTAACACTTAACAAGACTTCGCGGTGAGTGAATGAATGAACATGGTATAAATAGACAGACTAACAGGATGATGTGACACAGGTGAATGCAATCAGTGAATGAGGTACAGGTGAATGTGATCAGTGATAAGTGATGATGAGTCCGAGCAGTGAGTTATGGGAAATGTAGTTTGTGAGTGATAATAGTCTTAAGTGGAGTGCCCTCTGGTGGCTCTCAAGGGCACTCCAGCTGGTGACCGTTACACTAGGGAAGCAGTTTGATTTGACGGTCACTTACTGAATTGTGACAGATAGAAGATAGAAAAAACTCATTTACATACTTGTTTCTTGTAAGCTAGGGAAGCAGTTTGATTTGACGGTCACTTACTGAATTGTGGCAGAATAGAAGATAGATAGAATAAACTCATTTACATATTCGTTTCTGATTTGACGGTCACTTACTGAATTGTGACAGATAGAATAGAAGATAGATAGAATAAACTCATTTACATACTTGTTTCTTGTAAGCTAGGGAAGCAGTTTGATTTGACGGTCACTTACTGAATTGTGACAGATAGAATAGAAGATAGATAGAATAAACTAATTTATATATTTGTTTCTTGTAAGCTAGGGAAGCAGTTTGATTTGACGGTCACTTACTGAATTGTGACAGAATAGAAGATAGATAGAATAAACTCATTTACATATTCGTTTCTGATTTGACGGTCACTTACTGAATTGTGACAGATAGAATAGAAGATAGATAGAATAAACTCATTTACATATTCGTTTCTGATTTGACGGTCACTTACTGAATTGTGACAGATAGAATAGAAGATAGATAGAATAAACTCATTTACATATTTGTTTCTTGTAAGCTAGGGAAGCAGTTTGATTTGACGGTCACTTACTGAATTGTGACAGATAGAATAGAAGATAGATAGAATAAACTCATTTACATATTCGTTTCTGATTTAACGGTTACTTACTGAATTGTGACAGATAGAATAGAAGATAGATAGAATAAACTCATTTACATACTTGTTTCTTGTAAGCTAGGGAAGCAGTTTGATTTGACGGTCACTTACTGAATTGTGACAGATAGAATAGAAGATAGATAGAATAAACTCATTTACATATTCGTTTCTGATTTGACGGTCACTTACTGAATTGTGATAGATAGAATAGAAGATAGATAGAATAAACTAATGTATATATTTGTTTCTTGTAAGCTAGGGAAGCAGTTTGATTTGACGGTCACTTACTGAACTGTGACAGAATAGAAGATAGATAGAATAAACTCATTTACATATTCGTTTCTGATTTGACGGTCACTTACTGAATTGTGACAGATAGAAGATAGATAGAATAAACTAATTTACATATTCGTTTCTGATTTGACGATCACTTACTGAATTGTGACAGATAGAAGATAGATAGAATAAACTAATTTACATATTCGTTTCTGATTTGACGATCACTTACTGAATTGTGACAGATAGAATAGAAGATAGATAGAATAAACTCATTTACATACTTGTTTCTTGTAAGCTAGGGAAGCAGTTTGATTTGACGGTCACTTACTGAATTGTGACAGATAGAATAGAAGATAGATAGAATAAACTAATTTATATACTTGTTTCTGATTTGACGGTCACTTACTGAATTGTGACAGATAGAATAGAAGATAGATAGAATAAACTCATTTACATATTCGTTTCTGATTTGACGGTTACTTACTGAATTGTGACAGATAGAATAGAAGATAGATAGAATAAACTCATTTACATATTCGTTTCTGATTTGACGGTCACTTACTGAATTGTGACAGATAGAATAGAAGATAGATAGAATAAACTCATTTACATATTTGTTTCTTGTAAGCTAGGGAAGCAGTTTGATTTGACGGTCACTTACTGAATTGTGACAGATAGAATAGAAGATAGATAGAATAAACTCATTTACATATTCGTTTCTGATTTGACGGTTACTTACTGAATTGTGACAGATAGAATAGAAGATAGATAGAATAAACTCATTTACATACTTGTTTCTTGTAAGCTAGGGAAGCAGTTTGATTTGACGGTCACTTACTGAATTGTGACAGATAGAATAGAAGATAGATAGAATAAACTCATTTACATATTCGTTTCTGATTTGACGGTTACTTACTGAATTGTGACAGATAGAATAGAAGATAGATAGAAAAAACTAATTTATATACTTGTTTCTGATTTGACGGTCACTTACTGAATTGTGACAGATAGAATAGAAAATAGATAGAATAAACTCATTTACATACTTGTTTCTTGTAAGCTAGGGAAGCAGTTTGATTTGACGGTCACTTACTGAATTGTGACAGATAGAATAGAAGATAGATAGAATAAACTCATTTACATATTCGTTTCTGATTTGACGGTTACTTACTGAATTGTGACAGATAGAATAGAAGATAGATAGAATAAACTAATTTACATACTTGTTTCTTGTAAGCTAGGGAAGCAGTTTGATTTGACGGTCACTTACTGAATTGTGACAGATAGAATAGAAGATAGATAGAATAAACTCATTTACATATTCGTTTCTGATTTGACGGTCACTTACTGAATTGTGATAGATAGAATAGAAGATAGATAGAATAAACTAATGTATATATTTGTTTCTTGTAAGCTAGGGAAGCAGTTTGATTTGACGGTCACTTACTGAACTGTGACAGAATAGAAGATAGATAGAATAAACTCATTTACATATTCGTTTCTGATTTGACGGTCACTTACTGAATTGTGACAGATAGAAGATAGATAGAATAAACTAATTTACATATTCGTTTCTGATTTGACGATCACTTACTGAATTGTGACAGATAGAATAGAAGATAGATAGAATAAACTCATTTACATACTTGTTTCTTGTAAGCTAGGGAAGCAGTTTGATTTGACGGTCACTTACTGAATTGTGACAGATAGAATAGAAGATAGATAGAATAAACTAATTTATATACTTGTTTCTGATTTGACGGTCACTTACTGAATTGTGACAGATAGAATAGAAGATAGATAGAATAAACTCATTTACATATTCGTTTCTGATTTGACGGTTACTTACTGAATTGTGACAGATAGAATAGAAGATAGATAGAATAAACTCATTTACATATTCGTTTCTGATTTGACGGTCACTTACTGAATTGTGACAGATAGAATAGAAGATAGATAGAATAAACTCATTTACATATTTGTTTCTTGTAAGCTAGGGAAGCAGTTTGATTTGACGGTCACTTACTGAATTGTGACAGATAGAATAGAAGATAGATAGAATAAACTCATTTACATATTCGTTTCTGATTTGACGGTTACTTACTGAATTGTGACAGATAGAATAGAAGATAGATAGAATAAACTCATTTACATACTTGTTTCTTGTAAGCTAGGGAAGCAGTTTGATTTGACGGTCACTTACTGAATTGTGACAGATAGAATAGAAGATAGATAGAATAAACTCATTTACATATTCGTTTCTGATTTGACGGTTACTTACTGAATTGTGACAGATAGAATAGAAGATAGATAGAAAAAACTAATTTATATACTTGTTTCTGATTTGACGGTCACTTACTGAATTGTGACAGATAGAATAGAAAATAGATAGAATAAACTCATTTACATACTTGTTTCTTGTAAGCTAGGGAAGCAGTTTGATTTGACGGTCACTTACTGAATTGTGACAGATAGAATAGAAGATAGATAGAATAAACTCATTTACATATTCGTTTCTGATTTGACGGTTACTTACTGAATTGTGACAGAATAGAAGATAGATAGAATAAACTCATTTACATACTTGTTTCTTGTAAGCTAGGGAAGCAGTTTGATTTGACGGTCACTTACTGAATTGTGACAGAATAGAAGATAGATAGAATAAACTCATTTACATATTCGTTTCTGATTTGACGGTTACTTACTGAATTGTGACAGAATAGAAGATAGATAGAATAAACTCATTTACATACTTGTTTCTTGTAAGCTAGGGAAGCAGTTTGATTTGACGGTCACTTACTGAATTGTGACAGATAGAATAGAAGATAGATAGAATAAACTCATTTACATATTCATTTCTGATTTGACGGTTACTTACTGAATTGTGACAGATAGAATAGAAGATAGATAGAAAAAACTAATTTATATACTTGTTTCTGATTTGACGGTCACTTACTGAATTGTGACAGATAGAATAGAAGATAGATAGAATAAACTCATTTACATATTCATTTCTGATTTGACGGTCACTTACTGAATTGTGACAGATAGAATAGAAGATAGATAGAAAAAACTCATTTATATATTTCAAGACACTTTAAAGTCCATGCCAAAGAAGACATGGATATAGCAAAGGCTCTGAGTTTACCTGCAAAATCGAAAATAAGAAAACAACTGCTTGAAAAATTGAGAAACAGAGGCAACTTCAACCACAACAACAATGTCCTTAAAAAGGGAGAAGGTACATTAAAAGTAAAACGACGAGCATTTAAAAACACAGGTTCAACCCAGAAGAAATATGAATACTGCTTGTATTGCAAGGGAATGTTTTTTTGCTAAATGAGCTGTGGAGGCACATGAGAGGATGCAAGTCCAAAACAGCTAAGATAGATAAAGCTACTGAGGGCAGACAGAGAGTCCTCACCATTGCTGCAGTGGCCAAATCTTGCTTCTCTGGTAAAACAGAGGAAGGGTTAATGAAAATATTGAGTAAAATGAATGAAGATGAAATTGCCCATGTTGTGAGACATGATTCTGGCCTTTTTCAATTTGCTCAGTCCCTATATAATCGCCACGGATTGCACACTTCAAAGCATGAATACATCCGCCAGAAGGTCCGTGAGCTTGGCAGATTCATGATAACACTGCGTAAAAAAATGCCCATCTGCATCTCTGGATGATGCCATGAAGCCAGCAAATTTCATGAATGTCATTCAAGCAGTTAGAGAAACTGCAGGGTTTCATGAAAATACAAATTCTTTCCAAATTCCAAGCTTAGCTTTAAAAATCGGACACTCCCTCTTAAAAGTTAGCGAAATTATCCAATGTCATGCTCTTATTGCTGAAAATGCAGAGTTGGCAAGCAGTGCAGAAGCATTCCAGAAACTGTACAAATCAAAGTGGTCGGAATTCATATCTAACTCAGCGTTAAGCACCATTAATGATTCGAAATACAACAAGCCGACCAAAATGCCACTCACTCAAGACATTGAAAAGCTTAATGACTATTTACAAAGAAGTGCAGAATCGGCCTTCCAGGAACTTAGCCAAAATACCCCAGAGGGCAACTATGCATGTCTCACCAAGCTAACAATGACCAGGATCATCCTGTTCAACAGACGACGGGTTGGAGAGGTCTCCAAGATGCCTTTAAAAAATGTCTCCAAAGAGAGGACACTTACACATCTGACGAGCTGGGTCTTTCAGCTTATCAGAAGAGCTTGTGCAAATATTTTACACGAGTTGAGCTAAAAGGAAAAAGAGGACGAAAAGTAGCTGTTTTGCTCAACCCAGACATCACAAAAGCTCTGGAAATGCTTATTGAGAAGCGGGCAGATTAGATAGCTTACAAGAAACAAATATGTAAATGAGTTTATTCTATCTATCTTCTATTCTATCTGTCACAATTCAGTAAGTGACTGTCAAATCAAACTGCTTCCCTAGCTTACAAGGTTCTCCACACACAAAGCAAAAATTCTGTCCTGCTTTGGCAAGTGTTGATGATGTTTGAGTTTCTGAATAGCTGTCAGGAAAATCATTTTTTTGTGTTGTATCTTGAACTTCTGTGTAGTCCATAGAAATAGGCTCATCTGGTGTCGTTTCATCTGGTGTCGTTTCTACATGTATTTTACATGTAATTGATGCATCAAGTGGACTACTGACTGGGTTTTCACTTTCAATGTCTGTGTCATTATCAGATGCAGAACAGGGGGGACATATTCCTCTCCAGAGGACCTTTCATCCCCCTCACTTTCATCAGCTGATCCTGATGTATACTGAAGAAACAGTGTAGTAGATTTATAGAATTAAATTTCATATGCATGCATAGAAATTTATTAAATATATTTTAATGTAATTATTTATGGTAATTGCTTACATCATTTCGCAGTTTTTCAAAACATTTTGCATGCCATACAGTGAAGCAACCTGAGAAGTAAAAATCATTTAATCAGTTCAAATCAGATTTTCAAATATGGTAAATGTAATTTGATTATTTCACAATAACAAACTGTTCACCATTCATTGTTGTTGAGAACTGGACTATAATTTAGTGTTATTCAAAATATCTATAAAAAAATCCAGACAATTTAAAAATTACCTATACATTTGACTCCAGACCACTTTAGAGAGGAAAATGGTCCATGGCAAGCAAGACACTTCTCAAAAGAGGACAGTTGTTCAGGTTTTATAGTGTGTTTCTTACAAACTGAAAGAAAGCAGAAAATAAACACTTTCACTTTTGAAATTGATAGATTCAGCTAATGTCCTTAGCTATCCTTGTCAGGATAAATCACACTGAGAGGGTGATTAAACTCAACAAAACTTTATTGAACACTAGGTGTGTGAACCTTGACTGGTGACACGATTTGATTAGAATAGGATTATCATGTCAACAATTCGGTTCAATTTAATATCACAATGCATTGATGATGTGTTGCATGATTTTGATTACATAAACTGAATTTGCGTTGCATGATTTTGACCACATTTGAAAGAGGGTTGCAAACCAACATGAGGAAAAAAGGTAAAGTGTGGCTCTTACCTGATGTACCTTGAGCAGGCTCATCGGCTTGACTGAATTCTTTAGGGTGCCAATGGGCTGGATCACGCTCTGGAGTGGCCTCATGGGCTGGATCACGCTCTGGAGTGGATTCTGTTGTGTTAATAGAAGTTGTGTTGTGTGATTTTGACTAAATTCAAGAGGGCTGCAAACCAACATCAGGAAAAGAAAATAAGAAAAGCGGTGCTCTTACCTAATGTACATAAAGCGGGCTCATGGGTTGGAGCAGATTCTACTGTATGTTCTTTGGCAGGAACGGGCTCTGGAGCTGATTCATGGGCAGGAGTGGGCTTTGGAGAGGACTGTTTTCAAAATATATTCAAAAGTATATTCTTAATACATAATACCCAGATAGCAGACAGACGTCAATTCAACATTGATTTTTAGTTGTAAAGGTCTGTATCAGTTAGGGGTGTAACTGTACGAGTATTCGTGTTGAACCGTTTGGTACGAGGCTTTCGGTTCGGTTAGTAGCCTACATTATTTAAATGAAAAGTTGTATTTGTTAACATTAGTTAGCTTAATGCACTGTGTGGAGTAACATAAAAATACAGGGTTAGGGTTAACTAAGATTAACAAAGATTAATAAATACAGTAACAAATGTATTGCTCGTGGTTCATGTTAGTTAGCCTAATACATTCACCAGGGTACCCCCAGGATCCTCCAACTTAAATTCAAGGCTTTTTAAGACCTTTTTAATACCATTTCAAATGAAATTCAATGCCAACTTCGTACCAATTCCGACAGAAGTATGAGGGGAAAATGTCAAATCTGTATACATTTTAAACCCTAAAAAATAATTATGTACAAGTAGACTACTTGAATTAAATTAAATTTTATGTAAATTATCAGTCATATAAAATACATACGCAGCAGTGTTGTAGCGTGCACGTGTGTAGGCCAATGTTAATTTTGGCAGCCATTTTTTATTTAGTCTTACTCTTCATCTTCAGACGAAAATGCTTATTGGTCTTAGTCACATTTGAGTCATTCTGCCTTTCATAGTTTTAGTTGACGAAATGTGTTTGCATTTTTTGTCAACTTTTAGTCATTACTTTTAGTCAAACTGCAGTTACTTTAATTTTGGTAGCTATTTTATATGTAGTCTTTAGACAGAAAATGTCATAATTATTCTCTCTAGGCCAATTCGATTAAGCTTATGAGAAATTAAAATTAAGCTAACAGGCTGTATTGACATTGCACTCTTTAGCAGTAGCACTTGTGCAATTCTATATATCCCTTTTCCTTAGTTCTCCAATTTTTTCAGAGTGCCGTACCAAGTCACATCTTTCCATTAAGGGACAATATTTGCCCCATTTAATCGATTTTTCCATTTCATTTTTCACCTTTATAATACCTTTAAAAAATAAATAATGCTTTAAAGACCCACTCCGATGAAAATCATGTTTTTCTAGGTGTTAACATGTTCTTGTGGCATTTTTCTGATGTTAGAGGACACATCTTGAGAAAAATAAGCTCAAAGTTGTATTTCTGAGTATTTCTGCATTCAAATGGCTGTGAATCAGTAGCAGACGCTAAAATGCTGGCTAAAATAGACTGGAGTTGTGACGTAGTAACTCCACTGGGCGGGGCCACAAGCTCATATTCCCCTCTGCCTCTACCGGGCAAAAACGCCAGTGCTGCATAATGTGGCAACTCTCTGTTAACTTAACTTCATCTGTGTTAAAGCGATGTAGATTATAATGTAATGTAATGTAATGCGTTTTACAGGGGCTTTTTTGAAGTTGTGTTTAATTTTACTCAGCAGCAGGGTCAGATACACACACACAAGCCGTTGCATGTCATTGTGAACAGAGCTCCGATAGTGGCGCTGAAATTGGAACACATACTGTAACAAATAAGTCACTTTTCACCGTCAAAACTAAAGTTTGGAGAACACAGACTGATCCTGTCAGTAATTACATCATTACATAATGAGAGAGGGCAGCCAGCCTCCTCCAGCCAAGCAACAGGCGACATTCGTGCATGTGAAATTCCACGCTCGTTCAAGTAGACTTGCACACGCCGGGTGGCGACGAGTTTTGCCTGTCGCAGTCGTTTGTCCCCTCGTGTGTCAAGCCCATCACTCGTGAGAGAGTCAGTCAGTTTTTCAGATAGAGCGGTGACAGTAGCATCTTAATAATCCCGAAATTCCGAGCAATCCACTGATACTAAATATGTCCTGATTGATCACTGTGGGAGGGATGAAATATCGAGGCGAAGTCGAGCTGTTTTTTACCGCGACGTCTCGGAGTGAAATAATGATCGGTGATAACTTTGATTAACTTCAGATTCGGTTGGGGGTGTAAGCTAGCGGGAGAGCTAGCGTAAAGACAGAGCTCTCGGCAACGGGGAGACGAGGGGGAGGGTCGTCTCCGTGCCAACGGCTCCGCCCACAACCCAGAGGCAAATTGCTAATGAGCTACTGCCGCTCTGCTGAAGCGAAGTCCCAGAAAACGGCACAGGTTTTGTGATTTTGGCTAAAAATGGCATAATCATAATTTAAAGACCACTGAGAATGTTTAAAAATAGCTCAAAATATGATCGGAGTGGGACTTTAAATAAAACAATGTTCAATAAATATTCAATGTTAAAAAACGTTTAATATTAATAAAAATATGATATTAAAATCGCCAGTAGGTGGCGGTAATTCATTGTCTTTGTCAAAGCCACAGATTTTGTTGCAAAATAGAGCAATAAGCCTGACAATACTGTTTAAAATGTAGTACATCACTTAATGTTACCCTTTTTTTTTTCTTTTTTTTTTTTACTGTTGTATAAAATCAATGTCACATTTGAAATCGTGTGGATAGTCGGGAAACATTGCATTCTTGCTCGCATAATGATCAACATTAAAAACACTGCTGTATATCAGCCTGCATTTTGATCGCAGATTTAGTCGCACAAACAGCGCAAGCGGCTCATGACAGATCTTCTCAAATGAAGATCGCTGATCTCCAGCTTGTCTGTGTTTTCAGATCATCCGCGCTTCAACAATGTAGAGAGAGCGCGCGTGGATGGCTGTGGCCAGATACTACTGAAAAGACCGGGTAGAAAACATGTTCTTTTAACAGAAAAGCTCTGATTAGTAACCATCGTAACGGGTGCGCACGCTTTCGCGCGTTCTTCTATGACGTGAAGCGCGAGCTGCACTCAACGTTACGCGACTAATTTTTAATTAGTCTACATTAGTAACAGTTAATTTTGTTACGGTATGAATTTAATCATAGAAAAGGCAAAAAAAATTTAAAACCTTTGTAACGAAATCCAAGACTTTGTATAACAAATTCAAGGCTTTTAAGGCCTTAATTTGAGATTATCAAATTTAAGACTTTTTCAATGCTTTTAAGACCCCGCGGGTACCCTGATTCACTAATGTAAACAAACCAAACCACATTTAACACCTCTTAAAATGAGAATTTTGTTTGTTACCTCAATAAATTTAGGGTCATTCCTATTTTATTTGCGTACATTTTAATCATTAACATTAAAAACACTCTTTTTACGACTAAAATAACAGTAAAGGGTAAAAAAAAAACTGAATCCCCAAAAATTAAAACAGAAAAAACGGAATTTGCAAAAATTAAAATGGAAAAAACGGAATTTGGGAAAAAATAAAACGGATTTTATTAGTTTAGGATGTTTGCATGGAAGGATTGTACAGGGAGAATACAGATATAAAATCTGCTGACTCGTTAAGTGATTCTTTCCCTCATTAAAATCAGATAATTTCCAATTAATTCTAAATACTAGGGAATACCAATATGGTGGCACAGTGGCTTCCCTATTTATGGTGTCATGAGCAATCCAGTCATTTATATAGATCAGTGGCGTGAACGCAGTTTGATTTTGGGAATGCTGCTAGTTATTATCAGGAATAAACAGTATCTAGAATGCAAACAACATGTCTGGATTTTAATTAGAGAAATGTTAATTGATAAACATACATTAGAATAAATAAAATTACTTACCTTTCACATCATTTATAAAAACAGCTTGGATACAATTCTTGTCTCTACTCTCCTGTATATAAAACAAGGCCTCTTCAATGGGGGTACGTCCGCCCTTTGATCTCGTACAGATCCTTGTCACTAAATGAACAAAACATTGAAGATTAACATCTAAGACTACATGACATTCAACAAAAACTTTTAAATGAATAAAAAAAAAATATATATATATATATGTAGCTATAGAATTACACCACATGTCCTTGTATACCATGATTGTGTTTACACAAACACATTTGATAGAGAGGAACTGTCGGCTATAGAACTACATACACAAGTCCTGCTAAACCATGTGTCCTTGTAAACCATGATTGTGTTTACACAAACACATTTGATAGAGAGGAACTGTCGGCTATAGAACTACATACACAAGTCCTGCTAAACCATGTGTCCTTGTATACCATGATTGTGTTTACACAAACACATTTGATAGAGAGGAACTGTCGGCTATAGAACTACATACACAAGTCCTGCTAAACCATGTGTCCTTGTAAACCATGATTGTGTTTATCACAAACACATTTGATAGAGAGGAACTGTCGGCTATAGAACTACATACACAAGTCCTGCTAAACCATGTGTCCTTGTATACCATGATTGTGTTTACACAAACACATTTGATAGAGAGGAACTGTCGGCTATAGAACTACATACACAAGTCCTGCTAAACCATGTGTCCTTGTAAACCATGATTGTGTTTATCACAAACACATTTGATAGAGAGGAACTGTCGGTTATAGAACTACATACACAAGTCCTGCTAAACCATGTGTCCTTGTAAACCATGATTGTGTTTATCACAAACACATTTGATAGAGAGGAACTGTCGGTTATAGAACTACATACACAAGTCCTGCTAAACCATGTGTCCTTGTAAACCATGATTGTGTTTATCACAAACACATTTGATAGAGAGGAACTGTCGGCTATAGAACTACATACACAAGTCCTGCTAAACCATGTGTCCTTGTAAACCATGATTGTGTTTACACAAACACATTTGATAGAGAGGAACTGTCGGCTATAGAACTACATACACAAGTCCTGCTAAACCATGTGTCCTTGTAAACCATGATTGTGTTTATCACAAACACATTTGATAGAGAGGAACTGTCGGCTATAGAACTACATACACAAGTCCTGCTAAACCATGTGTCCTTGTATACCATGATTGTGTTTACACAAACACATTTGATAGAGAGGAACTGTCGGCTATAGAACTACATACACAAGTCCTGCTAAACCATGTGTCCTTGTAAACCATGATTGTGTTTACACAAACACATTTGATAGAGAGGAACTGTCGGCTATAGAACTACATACACAAGTCCTGCTAAACCATGTGTCCTTGTAAACCATGATTGTGTTTATCACAAACACATTTGATAGCTTCCATTTCATGTAGTAACACGAAAAAGCTTTGATTTATATGCTTATTATTGTTTGATAATCATGTTTGATCTTATACACCTGATCAGTGCGTCTGACGCGATTGGATCTTTCACTTTATGAAAATAAGATTTTGATATTACTATTATCACCTTTATGAAAAATAATTAAGTACATAATTATAGATGATATAACTACTTACTTTTATTTGTCGAGCTTCTGTCTGTCCCTCCACTCTCCAGAAGCGCAGATAAACAGCTGACAGGACTTTCCCCGCGAAGGTTCTGTGGGACATTTTCATGTGTGGCGGGAAAGAGAGATGACGTGTACAGGTTTAAAGGATAATATATATATATAAACGTAATAATATATATATATATATATATATATATATATATATATATATATATATATATATATATATATATATACACTTATTCTCATAAGAGGCAGTGTGTTCATGATGGCCAGTTTCCAAAGTGTGAATTTATTTCTCTCACACTATGATGTTTACACAAACATGTTTGATTAGCTTCCATTTCATGTAATAACGCACAAAAAGCTTTGATTTAACGTCATATGCTTATATAATGTTAGATGATCATGTTTGAACGTAAAACCTTAACGTTAACGTTACACCTGATCACTGCGTCTGACGAGATCTCCTCAGATCGATTGGATCTTTCACTAACTTTATGAAAATAAGCTTTTGATATTACTATTATCACCTATATAAAAAATTATTTAGTTAATAATTATAGATGATATAACTACTTACTTTTAATTGTCGAGCTTCTGTGTCCCTCTCCAGAAGCGCAGATAAACAGCAAGCTGACAGGACTTTCCCCGCGAAAGTTCTGTAGGACATTTCGATGTGTGGCGGGAAAGTGATGATCACGTGTACAAGTTTAAAGGATAATATAATAATAAAAAAAAAAAATTCATTCAATCATTGTCATAAGACGCAGAATGTGCATGATGGCCAGAGTTTCTAATATGTGGTGAATTTATTTCTCTCACAAAAAGGTTATTAGCCGTTTAGAAAAAAGCCAACATTTTTTTTGCATTTATAACAATAATAGTGTATACACAAACACGTTTGAGACAGTGAGGAACTGTCAGCTATATTACTACACACAAGTCCTGCTAAACCACATGTCCTATAATAGCCTAATGATTGATTGTACACAAACACATTTATGACCATTGTTGACAGCAAGGAACTCGACTCTCACCCGTCTTTAAAGCGCTGCAAATCTCTCTCCCTCGCGCATATTAATCAAAATCAATTGAGAATTGATGCATGGTAAAAGGGTGGAATAAGACCGAAGTTTCACGTGGAGCATTCTGAGATTTTTTTTCCTGAATTACAGCTGGGTGTGAATTGTGCTAAAAAAAAACGTTGCCTTATCTTCTCTGAAAAGCGTTCCGCACATTCAGCTGACATAAACCACACTCTCAATAAACAAACAAAAAACTATCCAGTAATGACCACAAATCTTGTGCGATGTCCTAAACTGCTGTGATAATCACACAACGCGTCGTAGCCTATAACGTTACACACGTGCTAAAAATGTACGTCCGATTCGCGAACTATATGACTCCTATATACCGATTCAATTGAATTGGTTAAAACAACGGATCTGTTCAACACTGAATTCACAAAACGTCCGAATCGGTGTATAACAATTACAAAATCGGTAACACTTTACAATAAGGTTCCATTTATTAAACTCTAGTTAACGACATCAGTTAACATTAATTATTACTATTAACTGATAAACTGCACTTCTATTTATTAATCTTTGTTAATTCACCAAATTTTAATAGTAGCCTAGTCTATAAATCAAAAGTTGTATTTGTTAACATTAGTTAGCATAATGCACTGTGAAGTGACATGAACAAACAATGAACAGCTGTATTTTTATTAACTAAGAATAACAAAGATTAATAAATGCAGTAAAAAATGTATCGCTCATGCATGGTTCATGTTAGTTATAGGCTACATTAATGTTAACAAATCACATTTACTCAGAACACCTCTTAATATGATAACATAAGTGAGCTTACCCCATTTGTTTTTAGTAAGAGTGTTAGCAAGATTTAACCTTAATAAACTACAGTATTTTCAGGTTACTTACATGACAATGTGAAGAAAAATAAGCCAAAAAACTTTTTGTTAAGATTAAGACTGAGGTGAAACCAGAAAAAAATGGCAAAGCAAGTTGTTGTTAGCTAGCTGCTAATTGTATTCAATTGTATATGGTAGAAAATATAGACAATTAGTTAAAATGTACTTTTTTTTATTCTATTTTTTTATATTGATATATACCAAAATAATTATTAGGTCTAGCAAAGAAGGATTTTATCTTACAAAGCTATGAAATCCAGTGGTAAAATCACAGCTTTAAAAAAAAAAAAAAAAGAGGGCAAGAAAGGACGACAGAGTCCGTCGGCCACCACCAAAGACCAATTTTGACCCAGGAAAAACCCGTAGGTTCATTCTCACTGCATTCTAATAGGCTTCATCACGCAGTGAATGCTTTTGGAGTATTTAATTTTTTTTGCAAAAGTGAGCTGACAATGTCAGCTCGCACAGATCTCTAAAAACTGCACAATTTGCCTTATAGATATTTGCAGGCACTGGCTTCAAACACAATAACTCATCATTCTCCAGCCATTTTTCATTAAACTTGCATGCATTACTCATTTTAAACTGGAGTCTGTTCAGATAGCTCAACTTCTGCTTTCTGCTTCTGTCGGATAACGCACTAAATAGGAAAAAACAATTCTAGATCTGTCCATGATTGTATCTTGATGGGACATGTACAGTACATTCATGCTTACACATCATATATAACAAGTGTTGAACACTAGTGTGTACTGCAGTGTAAATGCTGACAGGGGAGGGTATAAAGGGGTAAGTAGGGTATAACCACTGGTCACCTGATGTAAGCAAACTATTTAAAAAAAAATCATCATTTATACAAAAAAAAAAAAAAAAAAAATATATATACACTGCTCAAAAAAATTAAAGGAACACTTTGAAAACACATCAGATCTTAATGGGGAAAAATATCATGCTGGATATCTATACTAATATGGACTGGGTAATGTGTTATGAACGAAAGGATGCCACATCGTTTGATGAAAATGAAAATGATCAACCTAAAGAGGATTGAATTCAAAGACACCCCGGAAATCTAAGTGAAAAAATGATGCAGCAGGCTGGTCAATTTTGCTAAAATTTCATTGCAGCAACTCAAAATGGTACTCAGTAGTTTGTATGGCCCCCACGTGCTTGTATGCATGCCTGACAACGTCGGGGAATGCTCCTAATGAGACGACGGATGGTGTCCTGGGGTATTTCCTCCCAGATCTGGACCAGCGCATCACTGAGCTCCTGGACAGTCTGAGGTGCAACCAGGTGATGTCAGATGGACCGAAACACAATGTCCCATAGGTGTTCTATTGGATGTAGGACCCACTGCACCAGCATAGGGTTTGACAATGGATCCAAGGATTTCATCCTGATACCTAATGGCAGTCAGGGTGCCATTGTCTAGCCTGCAGAGGTCTGTGCGTCCCTCCATGGATATGCCTCCCCAGACCATCACTGACCCACCACCAAACCGGTCATGCTGAACGATGTTACAGGCAGCATAACATTCTCCACGGCTTCTCCAGACCCTTTCCTGTCTGTCACGTGCTCAGGGTGAACCTGCTCTCATTTGTGAAAACCACAGGGCACCAGTGGCGGACCTGCCAATTCTGGTGTTCAATGGGAAATGCCAATCGAGCTCCCTGGTGCTGGGCAGTGAGCACAGGGCCCACTAGAGGACGTCGGGCCCTCAGGCCACCCTCATGAAGTCTGTTTCTGATTGTTTGGTCAGAGACATTCACACCAGTGGCCTGCTGGAGGTCATTTAGTAGGGCTCTGGCAGTGCTCATCATGTTCCTCCTCGCACAAAGGAGCAGATACCGGTCCTGCTGATGGGTTAAGGACCTTCTACGGCCCTGTCCAGCACTCCTAGAGTAGCTGTCTGTCTTCCTGGAATCTCCTCCATGCTCTTGAGACTGTGCTGGGAGACACAGCAAACCTTCTGGCAATGGCACGTATTGATGAGCCATCCTGAAGGAGCTGGACTGCCTGCGCAACCTCTGTAGGGTCCAGGTATCGCCTCATGCTACCAGTAGTGACACTGACCCTAGCCAAATGCAAAACTGGTGAAAAACAGTCCGAAAAGATGAGTAGGGAAAAAATGTTAGTGGCCTCCACCTGTAAAATCATTCCTGTTTTGGGGGTTGTCTCACTGTTGCCCATCTAGAGCACCTGCTGTTAATGTCATTAACACTAAAGCAGCTGAAACTGATTACCAACCCCCTCTGTTACTTAACTGACCAGATCAATATCCCAGGAGTTTAAAGGTATAGCGGAGGATGTTTTACTTCCTGGTGGGTAACCTATACTATTGGTCCTCCTAATTGTCAATCATTCTGGTGAATCAAGCAAATTTTTCAAAAAGTGGAGAGGGCGGGTCTTATCTAAAATTTGGAAAGATCCTCCGCTATACCTTTAACTGACTTGATGCTATTCTCTGATTAAAAAGTGTTCCCTTTATTTTTTTGAGCAGTGTATATAGGAAACGCAGTCATGTTTTGTAAATGATTAGCTAGATCATTAACTAATCAATTGTAAATTGATTGATTGACTTAACTGAATCTACAAAACTTACATAGAATAAAGAACATATCACTTATTAATAATTTATATGATCCGATAGTCGTTTCATAAATGATTCGTTAATCATATATTATAATATATAAATAAACATACATAAAATGTTACTATATCACTTGCTAATCATTTATGAATTTATGAGTTCATCATTAACTAACCATAACTTACTTACAACTGAACGTTATAAGTTTTACCCTCAATATAAAAAACTAGACAACACCACTGTACACAGGTATGTTAAGTCTCAAAAATCTTAATTTCAAATTGTAATAACAGTGTCTGTGTCAAAGTGTTCTCAATATTTTGTACATATACACCAAAATCATTACCTGGTTTGAGAGGAATATTTACACATTCACATCATGGTATGTAAGGTCATAGTTGTATTCATACACATTCACATCATGGTATGTAAGGTCATAGTTGTATTCATACACATTCACATCATGGTATGTAAGGTCATTTTTTAGAAAATGCTCAAACTTCATATGGGCATTTATTTATGCCAGAAAATAACATATATGACCTCGGAATTACGGGGACACTGAGGTGTCCTCATAAACCTAGGTGTCCTCATAATGCTGGTGAGTAACCTGACATATTGTCCTTGTAAACCATATACACAAGCACACACACACACACACACACACACACACACACACACACACACACACACACACACACACACACACACACACACACACACACACCAACCATATTCCAGTATTGCAATCTTGACATTGCAGCCTGTTCATTATAGCCACAATAAAATATAATAATAAAATAGTCAACCTAACATATAAAAATTCCACTGCTCTGTTTGTAGCCTAGTAGCCTATACAATTCGTACCATTTTGTGCTTGTGAAGAGGATGATTTTTTCCGTCGATATTGGAACGTGAGTGAAGTACAAAGCCTATAATAAAGAAATAGTTTACCATCCAAATACATCGCAAATGTTGAAACATTTTGATTCTAATTAGAAAGTTACGTGAGCCTAACGCTGCTTACTTTCACTTTCGCTTATAACGCATTTCATTTTGGCTTGTTTATAGTTATTTTTTCATTCTTGTTCTGTTCTGAATATCATTACATTTAAATGATTTGTTGTTGAATATGTTTAGTGTATTTTTAACCACATTTTATTGTTGTGTATATTGGTATAGCCTATAATAATACCACGAAATTCCGTGCGGTCAATATGACCGTCTATGGCCGAAATAGGTAAATATGTTCATTTGTTTTTTTGCCTTATGTGTAATTTATATGAAAAACATTTTTAATGAAAATACAGACACTTTTAGGAAAAGTCAGGTACCAGCAGGATTGTATTTATTTTTTCAACAAAGTTATTGCAGATATAAAATTCAAAACGGTCAAAATGACCGCCATGGCCGTTCTAGTGTTAACCTCTTCTCTGCTGAGCCCGGTGAGTGTACAGATATACTGGTGAAGTACTATTAACCTATTCTCTGCCTGAGCCCGGTGAGTGTACAGATATACTGGTGAAGTACTATTAACCTATTCTCTGCTGAGCCCTGTGAGTGTACAGACATACTGGTGAAGTGTGTGGTGGATTTTAATTAATCAACGTTAATTAATCAACTAACATTTGTTTTTCTTGCAGGAATAACATTCATATGCTTTTAATGTGTCAAAACTCTTTGGGGAAAAACTTGTGACTTTGAGTCAGTGTCTATGGGTAAAAATAACATAGTTATGGGAAGTAAAACTAGACAGTCTGTAAGAATCTTATGATTAACGAATTAAGTCATCGTTAGAACCTTGTGATAAGTAATCACAAGATTAGAGTTTTCTTTACCTAGTAACAGAGGGGTTTGCATATGAAGGACCAATCAAATAGTGGGGAAATTATGTAATGCAGTATGAAATTTAAGTCATACCTCTTTGCTATAAAAACTGTTGTATATGTATTTTTCGGTGGGATTCTCAATGGAATTTGTCTGAGATCCTCCGGCCTTGCTTCTTGGGAGAGATTCCCTGAGAACTGCTCGGGAAGATCTCCCGGCCGTGATTAAAGCATTTAGAGGACAATTGCAGGTCTGTTTGTCAATTTATTCCTGCGCAGGAAGCTAGTTTAGGTAGGAAGCTAAGTTAGAAAGAAAACTAGTTTAGGGAAATCGAGTCAGAAAGCTGGTGATCTATAAAGTGGGGACGTCAGGAACGAGACCCAAAAGATAGAGCCAGGTAGTCAGTTACAGGTGATCTATAAAGTGGGGACGTCAGGAACGAGACCCAAAAGATAGAGCCAGATAGTCAGTTACAGGTGATCTATAAAGTGGGGACGTCAGGAACGAGACCCAAAAGATAGAGCCAGGTAGTCCGGTGATCTATAAAGTGGGGACGTTTAGGACGAGACCCAAAAGATAGAGCCAGGTAATTAGGTTTAGGGAAAATATCCACGACAAGTGCCATCAACCTTTTCTCTGCCTGAGCCCTCTGAGTGTACAGATACACTGGTGAAGTACTATTAACCTCTTCTCTGCTGAGCCCTGTGAGTGTACAGACATACTGGTGAAGTGTCATCAACCTTTTCTCTGCCTGAGCCCGGTGGGTGTACAGATACACTGGTGAAGTACTATTGGCCTCTTCTCTGCTGAGCCCTGTGGGTGTGCAGACATACTGGTGAGGTGCCATCAACCTTTTCTCTGCCTGAGCCCGGTGAGTGTGCAGATGCGCTGGTGAAGTACTATTGACCTCTTCTCTGCCTGAGCTCTGCAGTCCTACTGGCGAAAAGAGTTTCTGAATCATTGTCCCATCGCTGGGCGCCGACGGAAGTATCCTGTACTGAGAAGAATCCTTACCTCCCTACTTACCGTTGATCCCAGAAGAATGCAGCATCGTTGGTAGAGCAAGCTTTTAAACCACTCTCACTATTGTGCACCGACGAAAGTACTCTGTACTGAGAAGAATCCTTACCCTCCTACTTACTGCCCAAGTCTTGAAGTATGCAGCATTACTGGTGAAAAGAGTTCCTGAATCATTGTCCCATCACTGTGCGCCGACGAAAGTATCCTGTATTGAGAAGAATCCTCACCTCCCTACTTACCGCTGATCCCCGAAGAATGCAGCATCGCTGGTAAAGTAAGCTTTTAAACCACTCTCACTATTGTGCACCGACGAACGTACCTTGTACTGAGAAGAATCCTTACCTTCCTACTTACTGACCGAGTCCTGAGGAAGATAGCATTGCTGACGAAGTAAGCCCTTGAGTCATTATCCAACTACTGTGCACTGACGAGAGTTCTCCATGACGATGAAGGCCTAGAAGACATCGAATTTGATTAAGATTTGTCCCCTTTTTATATCTTGTGATAAATAAAGATTACTATTCGTTGGAACTTATCTTGTGTCTGTGTCGTCCAACTGTTGCGGGCCTGTGGTGTCGGCTCCTCACGGTGGTGTGGTGTTCAAGGTCCGGGGCGGCGGGTCATCCATCTGAGGTCCGCCCCGGTGACAATAACGTCACTAGAACAGTTTTTTGACTAACCTCCACCCACAGGAATACACAAAAAAAGGGGGCGTGGTCTTGTTGCGCTCCCACGGAGAAGAGGAAGATGTTCTCCGGGTCTGATTCCGGCTCAAATTGATAGGGTAATATTAAAGCCATGTTTACAATAACACTGAGTGCATGCATCTCCACGTTATGGTAAGAGGCGTGACCTTTCCGGGCAACGTGCGCTAAGCTGCTGTCGAATCACAACACAGGAACTGCTGGCACAATCAGAACTCGTTACGTATTTCTGAAGGAGGGACTTCATAGAACAAGGAAGTCATCAGCCCGTTCTTAGGACAGTGAAAACAGCGGTATGCAGATAAGTAAATTGTGTGAAAAATACTGTGTGTTTTTTTTACACGCGAAACATGAACACGTTATATTGCACACTGTAAACACAAAGTCATACTACTTTTTCTGTTCGAGCTGCTACTGAATGGAACCGCATTCCTTTAACTATCAGAAATCTAAACACATATTGTACATTTAAGAACCATTTAAAGAAATGGCTTCTTGAATTTCAGATCTGTCAACATTAACACATTTCTAGACCTGCTCTATCCACTGCTGGTTTCTTGCCTTGTGTGTGTGTGTATATGTCATGTTTTTGTCAGATGTTTGTTTGATTGTTGGTTTGCTGTATTTCGACTATATTTTTTAAGTTTTTTTTGTTTTTTTTTTAAATATGTAATTTTACTCTCTTTTAGGGTGACTTTTAACATCTGTCCGGGGACTGCAGATGAAAAATAGCCTTCTGGCTAACTCTGGCATATTGGCAGAAATGTTTATTAATATGCACTGTCCCTGTAGAAAGAAAGAAAGAAAGAAAGAAAGAAAGAAAGAAAGCTTCAAAAACACACGAAAAACGGGACCTTTAAAGTTTTTGTTTTTTCAAAATGTAAGTAGGTAGGGTAATGTACACCTGCTCCCAGCCAAATTTAAATGGTGTGTAAAACATCCAAATATTGTATGTTCTTTTAGGGAAACTGATGAAACTGCACATTTGAAATGGCCAATGAAACTAAGTGATGAAACTGGAATAGCCAATATCCTCTACTGAGATAAAGACATAAAGAAACGAGCAATCAAATTTTGGAAGCATCTAAAAATGAGTGACCCCAACTCCATTTTAAAGCCCTTAAAAACAATGAAATGAACATTTAAAAAGTCCCCTGATTCAGATGTTCCTGAAGCTGCAAAAACAAACTAACATGACTAAAAATAGCCAGCATTAGGACACTGATACCCTCATCCACAAAATAAAGCCCAACCAAACTTATTGGACTGAAACAACAAAAAAACATGGAGAAAATTGTAAATATATTCATCAAACTACATGGGTCGACACCTGAGGCAGCGAAAGTGCTTCTCATCAGGGACATCACCGAGCTGGACAAGTTTGAAGAAGGAATGAATCGAGAGCAACATAGGCCTACATAAGGTCACTGAATACAAACTGAACTGAACTTATCAAACACAATGACCATCACAAACTCGGACAGAAACTTATCTGCTAAATATGAACAACTTAAAGAACTCCGGTCAATTTTAACATTGAGCTCATTTTTTTGTAAACTTGGAGTGCTGTCAGTACAGAGAACAATGACAAAAATCGGTGTTGCCTACACCGTGTTATCCTCTTTTTAAAATTTGCACCCTGTTGACTTCAATGGGGCAATATTTAAACCTGCTTTTAGGCTCTTAACATCCTTGATGTGTCATTACAAGTGCACAGGTCATGTGAGTGATTCCTTCAGAGTGAACACGGTGAATCTGACTGCAGTAGATGTGAAAGATATTAATAAAAATTACGTTATTTCAGCCAGCACACATACCTGTATTTTCTTCCTGTTTTCGGTCGAAGCCCATAGTAATCGATTGTCGAGTTCACGCGCATTGGTTTAGTACCTATGATCACGCGCGTGAACTCGACAATCGATTACTATGGACTATGGATTACTATCGACCGAAATTATTATATTATATTTGTTATATTTGACAGTCATAATCATTAATTTTGCTGGTTCTTTTTGACAGCTTTTAGGTGCGCTTTAGGTCCCTTACATGAACTCGTCACCACTGCTAAATAGTGTTCTTTGTTGTTCTGTGTTTTTTTTTTCCCTTAAAATCCAACGTTTTTTGTCTTATTTAGAACATAGTCCAATATATGTCCATTTAGGCTATTTTATGTTTTAATTATATTTTATATTATAAGATTTATAAGCCTTAACTGGTCATAAACAGGAAAATGTGCTCATTAGTTGGTTGTCGTTTTGCGCAATGTAAGTGAGGACATTTGGTCCTGAAATGTATAGACAAAACTTAGTGTACACATAGATAGAGTGCAGAAGTACACACACTCACGTAAACACACACACACACACACACACAGCGGTCTCCTAAATAGTAATTAAGATCATCTGTTTATAATCATCGTTGCATTATAACCTGACCCCTTAAGAACGGATAGCCTACTGTTTATCTTCCCACTGGTATGGTACCTGTCTAATAAAGTACATGCAACACTCGCGTCTCTGTCAAGTCGAAGTTAGTCGTGGACGTGGAGCTCTCGGTATTTCAAAAGATGTTGATCCTCGTTTTAGTCCTCTTTTTGTCTCAAAGTCTGCTTGCCATGGTCCAAAATGGTTTAAGAAAACAACAACAGCGTGAACTAACCATAGCCCAGTTGTCCACGTCTGTCGCCATGGTTACTATGACACTACGAGCGGAAACCATAGACAGTATATAAACTGGACACAGCGACCCCATAGGTTTCAACGGAGACAAGTGAAGTGAATTAGAAGCTTTCACTTCCTGATGGCTGACCGTACTGCGCAGACTCAAACTGAGCTTGACGATGTAGATGTGACGTAAGCATCCCGTCTGTCTTCTAGTAGCTGTGCCAAGAGAAATCTGAATCATTCCCTTCCAAAACTTGCAGAGACGGAGAGTGTGAGTAGGAGCTGTCCATGAGCTGGAGCAGGAGAAACTTTTGCTAAGTATTCTGATTAATTATTTTGTCATTTTGCCTCCACGTCCCCCTGATTGCCCGCAAGCTTCTCCTCCTGTCCATACGGTAATCTTTCTACTGTGCGACAGAGAGTCGCGTGGTTATGACGCAATCGTTAGCCTATTTTTACAAAAATTGCTTCTATGTGGCCATAACGTACGATACAAGGTAATGGAGCCTTTTATACATTTTCGTGTTTCTTTCGAAATAAATAATGGACAAATGGAGTCTTTAAACGCCTCAGATGTAAAGTTATTCGCTGTCACGCCAAAATGAATGGGAGTCAAAGGAATGCTAACAGCAGGTGGGGGTCTGTTAATCAATGCCGGCGCCCAGGGAAGCTTCAATAAAATATGAAACACTGCCCCCCTGGCGGAAACCGAGGGTAATGCGGCTATGATGCCATTGACTGGCGACTCCCAGCTGTCCCCTGCTCACACGCCCCGTTTCTATGGTCAAAATAGCAATTATCTGAAGATTTACAAATAGTTGTTGGAAACATTTGGGATATTGTAAGTAATCAACTTAACAAAATATATAACACTGGCCTTGTGATTTTGGGATATTTTAATGCAAAAATGTTACATATTGTACCTCTAAGTTTATATGTTACATTTTGCCCCCTACTTGTCTGGATGTTTATTGTTTTTCATTTTGAAAGTAACATTGACATACAAATTTTAACTGTAACGCAAAATGGTTATTAAAATATTTGCTTTATTTTAAAATTGTGAGATTTATATTTATTTAGAAAATGTAGTAAACAGTTGAAAGTTAAAAAATTGTGTCTGCACAAGATGTTTCTGGAGTTTATAGAAAGAAGTGACATGGAACATTGCTGTTGAACATTTTATTTTTCTTCAGAACAAGATCAATTTTGAACACATGTATTATGAACATTAAAGAACACTTGAATTATGATGTTATAATAAATGTAAAAGCAAAGTGTTAAAGCAAAATAAGCAAAGTGTAGTAAATATGAAGTGTTAAATTAAAGTGTAAGAATTAGTGAGTGAACAAAAGTTTGTACATTGACATAGTGAATATAAAACAAAATTATAGAACACATTGAATCAGCTACAATAACTGTAGCAGTATAAGCCAAAAAAGTTTAACAATTCCAGTAAATTCTTAAATAGTTAGATTATATGGTATAAATTTAAAGAAAAAAAAAACCAACAACCTATAAATATGTACTTTTCAGGATGTAAAATAATATAAATGAAACTATTACAATTCATCTAAAGAAAAGAAAAACTCACCATGTATAAATGTATGTTTTTGTGACATGTGTCTACTCTGAATTTGTGTTTGGTTGTGTTTGTTTTGGATCTAAGGGTTTTGGTTGGTTCTTGTGCAGGTGAAGCGGGTCTTTTTTCACCAGGGATTTTTTGTTCAGTGGTTTGAGATAATGACACCGCTTCTGTGATTGTGCAAAGTTCAGCGTCAATTTCATGCGTTTCATTTGGGGTTAACTTTGTTATTTGTGTGACATGGTTGTCATCCGTGTATGTCACAGTGACAGGCCCACAGGTGAGTAGAAACTCTTCTATATCCTGGCCATCTAGGAATGTTAAGTCTGTCTCAGTTTTTAAGAATTTGGTCAACACAGAATTTGTGATTGCCAATGAGATTTCATCCATGTCTATCTTCAAAATGAGAGATCTATTACATTTTGTAATGTAGCTCTCTTGCTTCCTCAAAATCTTGCAGGTGGTGCACCTGTGGAATTTTTCTTTTGTGTTAAAATCTGTCTGTGTGCTGTGACACTTGGGGCACAATTTCTTAATAGAAATTGTGCTGCCCTCTATTTCCTGTGTAACAGTGTTAGTCTGTGTTGAAAAATCATCTGTGCTTGATGATGTGGTGGCTAATGTTAGTGTTGTGCTCTGTTGCCTGATTTTTGTGTTTCTTGTGGTGGTTAAATTAATTTTACCATTCAACAATCTTGTAGAGAGATTTGTGAACTCGCAAGTTCTACCAATCACCACCTGATCTATTTGACTGTCCCATAGGGATAGGGGAATGGTCCCCGTCACGTCTCCAATCCTGCAGGTCTTCACCTCGCTCTCCGTGTCATGGGCGGTCACCATGGAGCTTGTGCTGCTGATGCTTGAAACTGTTGCGTTGAGTTTCAAAATCTGTAAAGTAGAGTAAATGGTTAATAATGTACTTATTACAACAAAGGACCTCTAGTATGTTTGTGTAGTTATGTTTGAATGTTACATTTTTTAACTATAAGGTGACGGTTACCTTATAGTTCTAAAATTTGGCACTCAAACACAACTACAAAAACAGATTAGAGGTAAATTTAGAGGTAAATGCCATATATGTCTGTGAAACTGGGTTTTTGAAGTTTTAGTTGATAAACATTGCATAATAATTTTAACTATAATACATTTGTTGTATATACAGCAATAAATGTATACTGTTTTTTTCAAAGTGGGGATCTATGACGTCAAAGGGTATCAAACACCGCCTCCGCAGAAGAAGTAGTCTACTTCAACACTGACTGTTTAGCCCCGCCCACCGATTCATGCATACATGCAATATGTTGATTTTACGCAGCCGCCCTTTTGAAATCGAAAGTGAGGCTCCGGTGGGAAGAACCCCGGAAGTGTCAATGGTGTGAGACAACAAATATTTTGATCTTGTTTGAATTGTGCCCTGAATTACACATATGATGTTTGTCAATTTAAAAGATATATTTTAAAGTCAAGAAAGTCATAGTTTGATGTAAAACTGTTGAGGTATAAGACTGTGAAAATACGTAATTACAAAGACTACAAACCCAAAAGGCATTTTGTCATTTTTTTCTATAGTCTTACGTTATAATCATAACGTTACGCGGTTATGTCTGAGTGTTTGAGTGTCATTGAGCGATATTCACATAAAACTAAATGTTACTCTTCTACTCTTCTGTTTTGACAAACTGTGACTTTCTTGTCTCTCGCATAGACAGTATAAGAAGTAGACAGAGCCATCTCATTGGAACTCAATTGAGATAAGTGAAGCCCATTTTTAGCGATTTTTTTAGCATTTAGCAATTGGGCATTGGTAAATATGCTTGCTGGCCACATAATTTATTATTAACATGATTGTACCTTGATGCACATGATGTTGTATAACGTTAATGGGCGCCGAATATAACCACAAAATGTTATCTGTTAACTGTTATCTACATCGCAAGAGAAATGGACAAATCAGTCATATAAAAAAAGTTATTCAGTAAATCACTTGGACAAAAGCGTCTGCTTTGGCCTGTTAAATAACATATAGATAATAAATGGACAATAACGAATGTCACCAATAACATCTATAACTAATGGTTGCCTTTTCATTTTTCTTTCCTCATAGGCTCAAATACAAACTTTTCTTCTGCTAACACCAGAAAAAGAAGAAAGAAGAAAACCTAACACCATGGCTAACTACGCTTCCAACAAAGGTAATCCATATTAATATAGTATAATTTAGAAATATAGTATAAAATATGGAAAGCAACACCGTAAGAGAGAATAAAATAAAAATTAACCTTGTGTAATACCTATATTGTCATATTATTATTTCAGTGAACAGATAAGAGCAATTAATTTGTGTTTTATTGTATATTTGCATAGACTTTTTTTTTTCTGTTTTGTTCGGATAGAAATAAATCAATGGCCAGAGACAAGTTACTTGTGTGTGTTAAAATCTGTTTACTGATACTGACAAAACAATGTTTTGATTGTGATTGCTGTATGCTATTAACAGGTCCAGTGATTTGGATCATGGGCAGCAGTGACATTCATCATGGGGAAGAGAGGGCCAGAGAGACCAAAGGGGCCAAGGTTCACTGGTTTGGCTGGGGTGGACTTCGATGGCACGGACTCCTTCCTTTCTTCTACCGGTCCCTTAGAGGAAGAGCAGCCCCGGATGACCTGCTGATTCACTGCGGCGGGAACGACTTGGGATGCAGGAAGAGCATCGATCTCGTCGCAGCGATGAAGCAGGATCTGCAACATCTCCATCTGCGTTTCCCTCAGATGGTCATCGTGCTGTCTGACATCACCCAGAGACGTCGGTGGAGATCGGGCCTTCCGGGGAAAATTGACTAGTCCCGTAAATGGGTGAACAGTGTCATGGCTACCTTTGTCTTGGGAATGCAGGGGTGTATCGTGCATCACCCTCAAATTGTATTTAACAAGCCTCAACTGTTTCTAAGGGACGAAGTTCATTTATCACCAAGGGGTAATGATATTTTTTTAAATAATTTAGCTGAAGGCTTGAGAATCTTAATCCAGTAGGGGTGATGCTGGATTAAACCTCTCAACATGTTTTAAACATGAAACAGTTGAAGAATGTGAAATTCTTTTGGGGTTGTGTTTGTGCCTTTTGTCTTTAGTTTATTACATTATCACATTGGTAGACATAACACTGTTCAATAGTCACTGCTCTTTCTCCCCTCCGTGCCATTCATGTATCACCCTAGCCATCCACCCCATGGCCTCTCACTTTTCTTCCCCACGACGAATGTAGCAAGAGAGGGGATCAGGATTTTTTAAAAAATTATTACTTTTTTAAAATTGTTTTTGTGTTTCAATAAATAAATATTTATTAACGAAATGATTGAATTTATTATCAAAACACACAGTAGACACTTCAAGTAGACATACTTTGACAGAAATGTCATGTGGTTTTATTACTTATGGTTTAGAACTTCGTAATGATACATATTCAGTCAGTAGCCGACACAGTGAATATTGATAAGGGAGATGTCAAGACACTTTAGATTACATTAGATTTATCTTTATTGTCAATGTGTAGAGTACAAGTACAGAGACAATTCAATGCAGTTAGTGTCTAACCAGAAGTGCAAAAAAAGTGTGGTATAGACGTTGTGTATTATAAACAGTAAATGACATGAAAGTAGTATACAGTTAACCTAGTGGTATGGTTTACAGTAAGGATATTCATTTAAAATTTATTTGTATAGCACTGAGGTCATGATTCGAGCATGCTAAGTGGTCGTAAAAAAAATAGTCACACTTGTGGTCTTCGATCAAATATGACCCCCATAGGAAATGAATGGGAAATTGACAAAAAAAACAAACAAAAAATTAATATTATTTTACATAAAGTGTTATAATTGAATGAATTGCATTTTTTGTTACAAATTCTGTAAAAAAAAAAAGTAAATGTGTCCATAAACAGCTGGGGAATTCACATGCCTCTCCATAGAGAACTGTAGATGCCATCTAGTGGTTACACCATGGTTCTACGCTTTCTCTCCATACTCTCACCAGATGGTGCTAATCTGCTTCAAACATTTTTTTTTGAAGGCCTAGACTCTATATTAAACTAAAATACTGCATAAATAAAAAATAAAAAAATACATATATTTATATAATTTTTTTTATTAATTTCAATGGCAAAAATAGACCATAAATATTGCATAAATATTAATAAATTCAATAAAATGATCTCAAAATACAAAATTAAAAAGAATAAATATTATAGAACAAAAATAAATTGCATTGGTTTTACTGGGATGGAGGAAGTTTCATTTTTAGGCCTCCGGTCACTTCTGACCGGGAAGGCCCAGGATGTGACTCCGAAACGAAGACCGTCTGAGGGATATATATATATATATATATATATATATATATATATATATATATATATATAAAATAACAGATAATAAAGAACATGTACAATCATCCAAAATGATTAAAAGTGATTCAAATAGCACATGCACACATACATGCATAAACGCACACATTAAAAAAAATAATAATAATAAAAAAAAACGTTTCGGTTACTAACGTAACCTCTGTTCTCTCTAGAAGAGGGAACGAGTATTGCGTAGTTACTACGCTACGGGAAAGCCTTTCTTTCTCGAGATACTGAAGCCAAAAATTATCCTTAATTTTTATAATCTTGTCAACGCAGTGCGGCAGCCTGCAGACCTAGGGCAGGCTTACTTGCGTGCCCATTGGCTGCCCTGCGGCAACTGCAGCAGCCTACCGCTGAGCCCTTGGCGTGACGTCACGACCAATGAGCGCGCTTGGCGCGCTTAATGCGTCACAGCCCGCGAAAAGGGGTGTGGCTTAGCGTATAAAAGCGGGGCTCGGAGGCTGCTTCTCTGGTTTCTGTCGCATGAAGCGAATGAGCTCGTGGCGCGAGCACGGCGGGCTACGCAATACTCGTTCCCTCTTCTAGAGAGAACAGAGGTTACGTTAGTAACCGAAACGTTCTCTTACGAGAGGTTCTCTCGTATTGCGTAGTTACTACGCTACGGGAACACCCTTGTCAACGCCGTGCGCGCCCAGCATCCACTGAATGAGTCCCAGGGAGAGCCCGGGGAACGTGATAGCAGAGAGCCGGGCGGCCCACAGAGGGCTAGCGCCGTACATAAGCACACACTAGGGGGTTAGGAGCGGCACGGCCGGTCCGAACTGACAATTCCCTGTATAGTGCAGCTCAACCAGTAGAGCTAAATCACACAACGTAGCCCGCGCACAGATAGTGGGCTGGCATACGCGAGACTTAGACTGATAACACTTTCGCCTGCAAGGCGGGAACATCCAGGTTGTAAAACCTAACAAATGTGGAGGGGGAGGCCCAGCCTGCCGCTGCACAAATGTCATGAATGGGAATTCCGCTAGACCACGCCCACGACGAGGCCATGCCTCTGGTGGAGTGAGCTTGAATGCCCAATGGGCACTGCAGGTCTTTAGACGCATAAGCAGCAGCAATAGCGTCCACTATCCATCTGGACAGGCTGTGTTTCGAGGCGGCGAGACCCTTGGTGCGCCCGCCAAACGAAACAAAGAGCTGTTCCACCACTCGTTTGACTGAAGACAGTGCTATCAGAAAAACGGTTTTGAGCGTGAGGTATTTCATATCCACAGTTTCCAAGGGTTCGAAGGGATGCGCTTTCAGGGCCTCAAAGACCAGTGAAAGATCCCACATAGGAACCGAGGGGGGTCGCGGGGGGTTCATCCTCCTGGCTCCTCTAAGGAAGAGCTCTGAAACAGAGAGCGCTGAAATGGCCGTGACATAGACTTTGAGCATGGAGGGGGACCTGCCCGCGTCCAGTAACTCTTGAAGGAAACACAGTACTCGCGATACCCCACATGTCTGTGGATCGAGCCCCTTAGCAGTGCACCATCTGTTAAACACTGACCATTTCGACATGTAGAGCCGCCTCGTAGAGGGGGCTCTAGATTGTATGATCGTGTTCATGACCCCGTCTGGCAGATCAGCGTGTAATCGTTGAGGCTCCACGCATGCAGAGACAGCGCTCTGGATGGGGATGCCATATCGAGCCGCGGGCTTGAGAGAGAAGGTCTCTCTTCACCGGTATCGGCCAGGGGGCTGAGTCTGCCAGCTGTATTAGATCCGGGAACCAAGCTTGGTTCTCCCAGTATGGGCCTAAGAGGAGCACTGTGTGGCGCGCTTCCCTGATTCTCTTGATGACCTGAGGCAGCAGAGAGACCGGGGGAAAAGCATACAGCGGGCCGCTGGGCCAGGTCTGGGCCAGCGCGTCCTCGTTCTTCGAGAAGAACTCTGGGCAATGAGCGTTGTCTTTTGACGCAAAAAGGTCGACTTTCGCTTTGCCGAAACGGCGCCACAGTGACTGGACTGTTTGGGGGTGTAGAGACCACTCCCCAGGGGGAACGTTGTCCCTGGACAGTCTGTCGGGGCCCTCATTCAGGTGGCCAGGCACATGCGCGGCTCTCAGCGAGCGCAGAGAGTGCTGAGCCCACACGAGGAGGCGTTCCGCCAGGGTGCAGAGCGTCTTTGATCTGACACCGCCCTGGCGATTCACATAGGCCACTACCGATGTATTGTCCGTGCGGACTAGAACATGGTGACCGTGGAGGAATGGGAGGAAGTGTTTGAGCGCTTTCTCGACCGCGAGCATCTCTAGACAGTTTATGTGTAGGAGATTCTCCTGGTCTGACCAGCGGCCATAGACCGGTCTGCCTTCGAAGAGCGCTCCCCAACCTAGGTTGGAAGCGTCTGTCGAGACAACTTTCCGGTGTGAAATCACTCCCATAGTCACTCCTGTGTGATACCATTCGGCTGCCAGCCAGGGCTGCAGGGCTGAAATGCAGCTCTGATTCACTCTGACTCGCAAGCCGCCGGCCGCCCAGGCTCGGTGGGGCACGCGCGCTTTCAGCCAGCGTTGAAGCGGGCGCATGCGCAGTAAGCCCAGCTGGAGCGCTGCTGCAGCTGAGGCAATATGCCCCAGGATACGCTGGAATGTCCTCAGCGGAACCCGGCTGCCTATTTGGAGGGATGCGGCGAGGAGGCGGATGCGGCGCGCGCGCTGCTCCGACAGTCTGGCCGTCATAGCCACCGAGTCCAGTTCTATTCCAAGAAGGAAATTGACTGACGGGGCGATAGCGAGCTCTTGGTCCAGTGACCGAGAGACCCAGATCCTCCAAATGGCTGAGGAGCGCTGTTCTGTGAGACACAAGTTCCGTCTCTGACAGCGCTAGAATAAGCCAATCGTCCAGATAATTCAGTATTCGCATTCCCTGTTTTCTCAGGGGAGCGAGAGCCGTGTCCATGCATTTCGTAATGTACGGGGTGCCAAAGACAGGCCGAAGGGCAGGATTGTGTACTGATATACTCGACCGTTGAAGGCGAATCTCAAGAATGGCCTGTGACGGGGAGTTATCTGGATCTGAAAATATGCGTCTTTTAGATCGAGAGAGATAAACCAGTCTCCTGGGCGAATCTGCGCGAGGATTTTTCTGGTTGTGATCATTTTGAACGGCCGTCTCATGAGGGCTTTGTTCAGATGTCTCAGATCTAAAATAGGTCTTAACGCTCCGTCCTTCTTGGGTACGAGGAAGTAGCGGCTGTAAAAGCTCGACTCGCTCAGAGAAGGATGAACCTGTTCTATAGCCCTTTTGCGCAGCAGCTTCGCTATTTCGGCTTGAAGCAGGTGCGCAGCTTCTGAACTCACTTTCGTCTCCGTCTGTGCTAGAAAGCGCGGAGGGCGACGAGCGAATTGAAGCGAATAGCCGTGTTTTATAGTACTCAGCACCCATTCTGACGCGCCCTGAATAGCTTCCCATGCTTCCGCATGCATAGCTAGGGGTCGAATGGTCTCTGGGTTCAGATCGCCGCGCTGCGCGGGATTGGGGAACCTGTATCAGAGAGGATGGAGCGGCGTGCGCGCCGCTGGTGCTCGAACACGGGGGCTGGTAAACAGTATTGGCCGGCTGTACAGCGTTCGATAGCTCGGTCCCAGAGGATGGAGCGCGATTTGCTGACAAACACCCCTGGCGCGAAAGCGGCGTGGGGATTGTAATGTCTAAAAGTGAGTGCGCGTGCACGTGAGCGGGCGCAGAGTTTACACTTATGACACGGCCAGTGTTTGGGAGCTTAGAGGGTGTGCGACCCGAGGTAACTGAATGGCAGAGCGAGCAGCGGGTAGGTGTGAGCACAAAGTTGTGGGCACATTTACTACACTTAGTACTCGAGCGGCTTGTGTCCGCTTTAAGAGAGAGCGCTCTATGCGCGTTACCATGGGGACCATGTTTGTGTGAAGCAGTGAGCACATGGGAGTGGGCACATTTTCTACACTTATGACACCTTCGGCCAGAGCCGGAATGTTTGTGAGCTTTAGAGGATCTGCAACCCGGGGTAACTGTGTGATAGAGCGGGCAGCAGCTAGGTGTGAGCACAGAGTTGTGGGCACATTTACTACACTCAGTACTCAAGCGGCATGTGTCCGCTTTATGAGAGTGCGCTCTGTGAGCGTTACCGGGGAGACCGTGTTTTGTGTGTAGCAGTGAGCACATGGGAGTGGGCACATTTTCTACACTTGTAACACCATCGGCGTTATAGAGCAAATGCTTTGATGGCTCATATGTTTAGACGCTCATAAATACTCAAGCACCATCCTGTGAGATGCGGGTTCGCTTTCTGTATGTAAGAAAGCTGGCCGCGAGCTCGGAGAAGCCAGCAGAAAAAATATTTTTCTGCCGCCAGAGCCGGATTTGAACCCGGGTCTCCAGTGCAGAAGCGTAATATTCTGCCACTGAGCCACAGGGGCACACATGAGCTTCCAGTTGGTGCGAGCTTATGACCGAGCGTCGTGTTTCGGCGTTTGTTTGCAGGCGCGCGTGTATTAAAACAGGCCCGTTTACTGCAGCATTAGTATTTCCAGCCGCCTGAACTTAGAGGGGACTGAGAAATATGTATCCCGTGAGATGCGGGTTTGCTTTCTGTATGTAAGAAAGCTGGCCGCGAGCTCGGAGAAGCAAGCAGAAAAAAGTTTTTTCTGCTGCCAGAGCCGGATTCGAACACGGTCTCTGGTGCGGAAGCCTAATGTTCTGCCACTGAGCCACAGGGGCACACATGAGCTTCCGGTCAGTGCGAGCATATGACCGAGCGTCGTGTTTCGTTTCGGCGTTTGTTTGCAGGCGCGCGTGTATTAAAACAGGCCCGTTTACTGCAGTATTAGTATTTCCAGCCGCCTGAACTTAGAGGGGACTGAGAAATATGTATCCCGTGAGATGCGGGTTTGCTTTCTGTATGTAAGAAAGCTGGCCGCGAGCTCGGAGAAGAAAGCAGAAAAAAGTTTTTCTGCTGCCAGAGCCGGATTCGAACACGGATCTCTGGTGCGGAAGCCTAATGTTCTGCCACTGAGCCACAGGGGCACACATGAGCTTCCAGTCAGTGTGAGCATATGACCGAGCGTTTGTTTGCAGGCGCGCGTGTATTAAAACAGGCTCGTTTACTGCAGTATTAGTATTTCCAGCCGCCTGAACTTAGAGGGGACTGAGAAATATGCGAGGATTGGAGGAAGTCCGGCCTAAGCGGGACGAAAACACTCTCTCTTCCTCCTTTCGCCGGTGCTCGTGACGTCCGCTCTGATATCCCTTGAGAACGGCGCAGTTGCGCGGCTCGAACAAAGGGAGAGAGAGCGGGAAGATGTCATTATGTGCTGTGACATCGTTTGTTTGCAGGCGTGCGTGTATAACAACAGGCTCGTTTACTGCAATATAGATATTTCTAGTCGCCTGAGCTAGGAGGGGACTGAGAAATGTGTGAGAAACGGAGGTGGCCGGAGAGTGACGCGCGCGACCGAGACGCGGGGTAGCTTTCTTATAACGTAAAGGAAGCCAGCCCGTGACCGTCTACTTCTGACATCCCTTGTGAGCGGCGCCTTGCGCGGCTCGAACAGAGGGGGAGAGGGCGTGCGTCATCCGGGGGGGGGGGGTATAGCTTGTAACGTAAAGGAAGCTATAGCCCGTGACCGTCCGTTCTGACATCCCTTGTGAGCGGCGCCGTTTGCGCGGCTTGACAGAGGGGAGTAACCAGCTGGTCTGCTTCATCCCCTGAGGCGACGGCAGTGCGGGCAGAGGCCGGCCGCTGCGCGTCGGTGAAGGGCGGGGGAGAAGGAGAGAGCGAGGCTCGCGGGAGGGGCTCCGGCGAGCGCTCAGCTATAACCACCGGCTCGGGAGGCCTTTGAGAGCGGCGTTTTTTCTTACGCGGCCCGGAAGAGGCAGCCGGAGAAGGTGGAGAATCGTGAAACATGGCGAGTCGAGCCCGCAGGGTCAACATCGGCAAGTCCTCACACTGTTCGCAGCCGCCCGTGAAGGGAGCGGGCTGCGTGGTCGAAACCCAGGCAGAGAGCGCAGATCACGTGGCGGTCTCCGTCGCTGAGCGCGGCTCTGCACGAGCCACAGGATGAGCGAGGCATTTGCAACAACGCCTCGCGCTCTTTTAGATGCAAAGTGTGTCGCGGGGCGAACACACAAACATACAACACAGAGCAGTAAAAGGATATATTCGCCGGATAGCGAAGCAGGCAGGGAAAGCTGAAGGCGGCGAAGGCGGCCGGCGTCCTCAGGCTGAGATCCTCGGCGTGCTGGTCGCTTGATTCGACGGCGGCTTCCTCAGAGAGCAGCGATGCGTAGAGCTTCGCTGAAAAGACAGAAATCAGAGAAGCAGCCTCCGAGCCCCGCTTTTATACGCTAAGCCACACCCCTTTTCGCGGGCTGTGACGCATTAAGCGCGCCAAGCGCGCTCATTGGTCGTGACGTCACGCCAAGGGCTCAGCGGTAGGCTGCTGCAGTTGCCGCAGGGCAGCCAATGGGCACGCTAGTAAGCCTGCCCTAGGTCTGCAGGCTGCCGCACTGCGTTGACAAGATTATAAAAATTAAGGATAATTTTTGGCTTCAGTATCTCGAGAAAGAAAGGCTTTCCCGTAGCGTAGTAACTACGCAATACGAGAGAACCTCTCGTAAGAGAACTGCGCTCGTTAAAATCACAAATGATTTACTTTTAGCTTCTGACCAAGGCTGTATCTCAATACTAGTTTTACTTGATCTTAGTGCTGCGTTCGATACTATAGATCACACAATACTCTTAGACCGACTACAAAACTACACTGGTGTTCAGGGACAGGCATTAAGCTGGTTCAGATCATACTTATCAGACCGTTACCATTTTGTCTGCGTAAATGGGGAAAAATCGAAGATAACGTCAGTAAACTACGGTGTACCGCAAGGATCTGTGTTAGGCCCTCTACTATTCTCAATATATATGCTGCCACTTGGTAATATTATAAGAAAACATGGAATTAATTTCCACTGTTATGCTGATGACACTCAATTATATATTTCATCACGACCAGATGAAAACGCTAAATTATCTAAATTAACAGAGTGTGTTAAAGATATAAAATACTGGATGACATGTAATTTTCTGCTATTAAATTCAGATAAAACGGAGGTATTACTTATTAGTCCAAAAAACTGCCCACAAAACCTCTTACAATACAACTTTAATTTAGAAGGGTGTCCTGTTACTTTATCCTCTACAGTAAAAGACCTGGGTGTTATATTAGACCGCAACTTGTCTTTTGAAAATCATATTTCATATGTTACAAGAACAGCCTTTTTCCACCTTAGAAACATTGCTAAGCTACGTAACATGCTATCAGTTTCTGATGCAGAAAAGTTAGTTCATGCATTCATGACCTCGAGACTAGATTACTGTAATGCTTTATTAGCTGGTTGTCCTGCATCCTCGATAAACAAGCTACAGTTAGTCCAAAATGCCGCCGCTAGAGTTCTTACTAGATCAAGAAAATACGATCATATAACACCAATTCTGTCGTCTCTACATTGGTTACCTATAAAGTTCCGTATCAATTACAAAGTATTGCTACTGACCTATAAAGCCCTAAATGGTTTAGCTCCCGTGTATTTAACGGAACTTCTATCGCCCTACAATCCATCGCGCTCTTTAAGATCACTAAATTCGAGGCTTCTGGTCATTCCTAGGATATCTAAGTCCACTAAAGGAGGGAGAGCTTTTTCACATTTAGCTCCTAAACTGTGGAATGGCCTTCCTGATATTGTTCGAGGCTCAGACTCGCTGTCCCAGTTTAAAACTAGATTAAAGACGCATCTCTTCAGCCAGGCATTCACATAATACTTACATTTTATACTACAGTTGAATCAGATTGAATGCATTAATATTGCGAACAGCAGCTACGCTAATTATTTCCCATATGCTTTTCTGTTGTTATCTCGGGACGCTAGTCCCGAGGTAAATACAGATCGTCAGCTCCAGTTTGTATCCAGCCTCTCATGGAAACTACAGATTCTCCAACACCCGTGCAGAGACGACTCGGCGCCTGTGAAGAGACGACTCGACGCTGGCGATGTTTATGCCCTAAATCAATACATGATTAACTAACTGTATTTCTCTATGTACATTTCTGAAATGCACTTTCTGTAAAGCTGCTTTGAAACAATATGTATTGTGAAAAGCGCTATACAAATAAATTTGAATTGAATTGAATTGAACATTTAGTGACTGTACACTCATCGGCCTGTAGGTGGTGGTGTTGAGCGAAGGGTTGCTGGTTTAGGATGATACTGTCACACACACACATGCAGGAATACAAACAAACGCAAGCATGCACACACACTGACATCCACACGCACAGACACACACATACAAATCCACATGCACAGACACACACACACAAACACAAACACACACGCGCACACACATGTACGCACGCATACATACACGCACAGACACACACACACACACACACACACACACACACACACACACACTATGAATACATTTTATCAGCGTTATGGACATAACATGAAATACACACACTTTACAAGTGTCCTACAAACTCTGTGAATTATTAAACAAACTGCCGATGTAGCATGAAAAAGACTTGCTTGAACACAATAAGTGTGTTTTTGAAACTCATTTTTGTAATACATTATGTAGGGAAAACCACTGTTATGGATGTGACGTTTTCACATTATGGATGTTAAGTCTCTAAACTAATGACTTTTGATATAAAACTTAAATAGTAATGGCAAATAATTACAAAACTCTAAATTATCCATGATCCACAGGAATACTCCAGACAGTCTTTTAAAATATACATAAAATATACAACTTATACATAAACACGCAATACAGCCAAATTGCTCCACGTCATTTATTTTTGTGGAAAGCCAGTGCAGGCCTGAGCGGCGGTCATATTTTGTACCGCCATGCGGTACATCTAGTTTAATATTGTGTTCGGTAGTGACAAATTTGGGGAGAAGGAAAATATTCCAGCATTTTCTGAAAATACAATACGTGAGCTTAGAATTATAAGGTTCTAGCTCCACTTTTGGTCGAAATTGAGTTTTTGACATAATCTGATCCATTAGGTGTTTATTAATGCCTGTGTGGTGTTATTTTTGTAAAAAAATATTTTGTTATGTAGTTATTAATAAAATACAAAGGTTCCATCTCAGTTGTGCCAGCTGGGATGTAAAAACTTTGATGCTCAATATCTCGGAACTACCCTAAACGGAGATAGAACCTTATAATTCTAAGCTCACGAATATGAGAATTAACTGCACAATTACTAGAAAAGCGTACCTTGGATATTATACAATTTGCATACATGCAAAATTTGTGGGGAAAAACAAAAAAAATTCAAGATGTTTCCAACTCTGACTTTGCACCAATTCTGTAGAATGGCCCATATAGAGTTCAGTTTGATATGTATCGAATCGTGACATGAGGATACCGTTACACCCCTAAAACTCTTTCCATGCACGGTGCTCAACTGCTAGACTAACTTGTTGCCATATCTTGCCTTATTTTCTACACTTATGAATACCTGGTAGCCTCAGTGGTGAAGCTATGAGACTTTGGGTAGCATATTTTTCTTATCAGGGACACTGAGGGCTTTCTGACATCAGTCTTTGTGGCTGCTCTGAAGGTTGATGCTGTTATCCTACCACTCCTTTGATCAAACCAGATCCTGGACTTAGACTGTGCTCGAGTCTCCTCCTCTACAATATTACTCTGAAAATATGATGATTGAAACTGTTAGATAATTACATTTTTTTTGGAATATAACTTTAATCCTAAATAATGATGTACCTGTTTTTTGGTCACACTTATATCATCAAAGAGTGCTTCTGCCCTGTCTTGTAACCCTTCTAGGCTGACCTCTCTTGCCTGCCTGTCATAAATGGTTGTGAGAGGTTCTGGTAGACCTAGCATAACAGTCTTTGGTACATAGGATGCTGCATATTCGCTGACAACTGAGAGGACTGCTGGCTTAATGACCTGTCCATCTTGTGTACAGCTTTTAGAAAGGTCGCTGTAAAGCTGGGCTTTCTCAAGATCCGTTAGAGGTGGAATAGCAGAATGGCCTTTGGAAGCGCATTTTTTGCCTCGCTGTGTGTTGTTACAAGTTATGTCTTTGCCTTGCTGATATTCCACTCTTCAAAGATCCCTCACTTGGTGTAGACCACTTGCACTTCTTTGATGTCACTGCTATCTCTTCCTCTCTGTCGTTATGCTGCCAAATACTGAACAAGACCGCTGACACATGAGAGTAGCACTCGCCTAGTCCAGCTGTGCAATTGCAGTGTGATCCTAACACTGCCCCATCATTTCTGACCACCACCCATGGCTTCAATGGAGGGTCATTTAGTCAGTTATATAATTATTATTATATAATAACTTTATAATCTATAATGGAGACATTATAAAATAATAAACCCAATTTATGACCCCTTTAATTTTTATTTTTATTTTAATCAAAACTTTATTTATATATTTATACTGTATACTTACTAATTTGTGACTTGGCATGTTGCTTATTTCAGCTATGTTTAGCTGAGTCTCCTGAGGTGGTCTGTAGATGAAATCCAGTTGACTTGTCACGTCCACAGTGCTGTGTTTGGTGCACTGAATGTCAAAATCGTCTTTGTAGCCTGAAAAGTAGAGATGTATTGTGTGAGTACATTTATATGGGAACAATAAGAAAATAGGTAGTCAATTCTGTATATTTATTCATGATTAAATGGCAGTGTGAAATGTTTAGTAAAGTTTTTGCTAAACTATAGTCATATTCATAACATCAGTAGTTCAACAGTCGTTTTCCAGTCGTTACTTAAAAGCTCATTTAAAGTAGTCTGATACCACAGCAAAAATATAACTGTTATGGATACGCGAAGTAAGACGGAGTTCGCGCTCTATCTGATCCACTCTGTGCGTGACACACTCTGTCTGTTCCAGAGCTAAAATAAGTAAATATAATAACGTTTCTCGAAACACATGAGTGCTGAATCGCGATTGGTCCACGGATCAACTACGATCCGTTTAACCCCTATAGAAAATGTACAGTTTGCAGAAACGATTATAAAAACCCACTGTCTAATGACAAATGTAAATTATTGGATCAAACCGTCGATCGGTTTCTTGATAAAGGAAAAATAAATCGTATGACCTTCAAAGCCAAAACATTTAAGTTAGGCCTACGTGCTTTTAAGGGGGTAATTATAACGTAACTTTTTAATAGGTTTATAAAATATGAATTTCCTCTAACCTAGCCTGTGTATTCGGTTATGAAACAATTAAATTATAAATAATAGTTCGCATAAATTATTATATAATGTTGATAAATAGCCTATAAAAAATATTTTTCTATTGTAAAACAGAACACTTAGGCTACTTACCAATTGTTTTTCTGGCGTTGTTCAACTTGACTGGAGTCTTGTTTTTTTCTGCCATCAGTAGGCTATGCTGCTGTGTTTTTCTGGTGTAAAAATTACAGCCTGGTGGTATTCTTCTCTCGATGTCTGGACAGTTGCATTAAAATATCTATTGTTGTTTTTTTTTTGTTTTTTTTTGACGTTTTTATCGGAGAAACCGAATGAAGGTAACCAGTTATTGGGGTGTCATCTGATTTGTCGATTCTGTAAATTTCTTTCTTGAATTGTTGCCTTGGCAGGGTGCTGTTTTTTTGCAAATCTGAAGCTGTAATGCTGTAGCCTATTTGAAAAGAGCGGGTTTTATATTCGTATTTTTCAAATTGAGATGGGCGTATTCAACTGCTGGTTTCTGATTCGCTGAAATGAAATCCAGTTCATATATTTTGTAAACAAAAGGTAGCATATCACATTAACTGTGTTGGTTTGAATGTAGCATGAGATTAATGATCAAAATTAAAATAAAAAATGGATACAATTTTCACAGATTATATTAGTTCAAGAATAATTCTAATTTTGTTTTTTCAATGTAAATTCAAAAAGGTATAGGCTGTACATGTTTGATTTCATTAGCCATTAGATAAACTGATGTAGGCCTTTTTTTTTTTTTTTTTTAAAGAAGGTTTAGGGTTATTGGTGATGGTTGTAAGATAGAATTATAGAATAGGACACATATTTGTATTATAAAAATATTAGACTCCCTATTGTGTGAATATAAGTCGATAACAGTATATCATTAAGTATTATTTTTTAAATCTGAAATATTTGACTGAGGTATTGTCTTGGAGGACCACTCATTTTTTTTATTTGAATCATTTTGGGTTTTCCACTACTAGCCTTAATTTCCACAAATGAATGCACATTTCCATGTTAACTCCATAATGCTACATGCACAAAAACACACATACACAGCACACACGGAGACATGCTTTATATTATGTGTGTAATGTTTTCATGATAAGGTAATGACATTTTCCAGCCCCTAACTCTTATCCCAGAAAATCTTTCTGCATTTATACATTTTTTGATGATAATAATAATAATAATGTAAAATGGCTTGGTAATAAGGTTTTAACGTTCTCATAATATAGGTAAAACTAAAGTCGTTTAGAATTTTTTGTCCCTTAATGACAGTGGGTGAAACCTGTACAGAACGTAAAAATGCAAATAAAACATTAAACAGAAAGATGCATAAACACTTCCAATCAAAATCTCAGAGTTGATTCAAGTAATTCATTTATTAAACATTAAAAATGTAAAATGTTTTGTTGATCCGAGTAAATAGTTTGTTTTGATTTAATTTGCTTTTTTTTGCGCATGCGCAACTTCAGCTACTTTTAACTGCGGCTGCTGGTGAGAAACGGACAGGGAACTACGTCATCACGTTGAAAGGTCACGCCGGCAATACTATTTGAACTACTATTCATATTCATCAGAATGTTATTCGTATACTATTCATATTCATATTCACCGAATACTATTACTATATATATAATAGCAAACAATACTATTTGAACTATCCTCCTACGTATGGTCGCATTGTAAACAGTGGGGCGGTACTTCTGCCGGCGCCGGCGTGACCTTTCAACGTGATGACGTATTTCCCTGTCCGTTTGTTGATCAGCTCAATCCGAACTATTGGTCACCAATGAATTCCGTTGTTAGAAGAAAAATCCAGAAATGTTTTCCTCAAAAAACATAATTTCTCTCCCACTGAGGAAAGAAAGACATGGATATCTTGGATGGCATTGGGGTGAGTAAATTATTAGGAAATTTTCATTTTGGGGTGAACTAATCCTTTAAGAACATCAGTAACATACCTACTGAAATTAGACTATTCAATGTAATACAGCTTTCAGAGTCCTGCACAGGTGACCTGCAAATTTTGCTCAAACGGGTGAAAAATATCCAACTGTGTCAGATACAGGTGCGGGTCGGGTCGGACATGGGGGAAATATGGGTCTAAACACGGGTTTAAAACAATCACGTGCAAACGTAAAAATATGTGCATATTTTTAGGAACACATCTACAAAAATATGCCTGTATTTCAAGTTGATAAAATCATTTAAAATCTACATCAGTTTGTTTGTGGCCACACTCTCCCAGGAGTCTCTATACCTATTTTCACTTTTAAAAATTCATCATAACCGCACGCGCGATCTGCTTGCAGTCATCGAGATGGATGCTGAGGAGTTGAAGAAAATAATAGCTAGTGGAGACGGTAAAGTCGATTTGAAAATTTGACATTCGAATATTCAGGTTTTTTTTGGTTTTCCCCTCGAAACGGTTCTCATTCGCGCTTGAATATATTCAACACTATAAAATCTGACGAAATACAATACTCTTTTTTTACAAAGATTTTATATAGCCTGGCCATTTTTAATAGGATGGACAGTTAAAGGAATCCAACCTCGTTATACTTAAAGGTGCCCTAGAATGTGAAATTGAATTTATCTTGGCATAGTTAAATAACAAGAGTTCAGTACATGGACATGACATACAGTGAGTCTCAAACACCATAGTTTTCTCTTTCTTATTTAAATCTCGTTTTTGAAAAACACCCCTGAAAAACAGGCGAATCTCCACATAACACCGACTGTGACGCAACAATTGGGATCATTAATATGTACGCCTCTAAAAATTTGCATATGCCAGCCCATGCTCAGTGCCAGGCGGAACTGCGCAGCCGAATCATCAGAAGTTCTGCAGGTGAAGAAACAAGCAGGAGGATCATAGGGAAAATGGCAGATCTATCTATAATCTATCTATAATCGGATACCGCTACAGTTTAATTCGAAGTTGTTAGTTGCTCTGCCCATTTCACCACTGACTGTTTTTCTAACCTGGAACAATATCAAGCAGCCAGTCTTCTCTCAGCGTCTCATACTGACGAAGGGGGCAATTTCAACTAACGTTATATTCCCGCAAGCGGTAAGTAGTGATTTTATTTAACGATAATTTACACTGTGTTATCTAGATCCAGCGCGATATTGTTTTTCCCTGAGAGACATCGTGGCTTGCAAACGAGCGAACGAAGCATGGCAGTTGCTCAGTGTTTGGATGTACAAATGAACACAACAATATATTTTTAGCTCCTTCATCCGAGCCTCTGGAGAACCAGTGGGTTATGTGAATTTCTGATGTGTAATTGTTCAAGTTCAGACAGATAATCTTTCTCTCAAAGTCGTTCAACACTGTTTATGCATCAGTAAATCGCGTTGCAGTGATAAGATCTTCATTCACGCGATCAACAGGCTGTCATCTGCTCAATGGTCATCACTGCAACCTTTTATGTGATGGGAATAGATCTAAATACTTAAAAAACTAATCATGATTCGTTAATCCCGATAGCTGTAATAGTAAAAACGTATAAAAGCAGTAATAGTAAAAGTTTTCCAGATAGCTCTACATGTAATGCCAGATATTTCATATGCAAGCATGTCAGCCAATCACAGCAGTGGGCAACAACACTGAAGTCTTACAGCAGACACGCCCCTTCAAACTGAGTGTTCAAATCAGGGGATGAAATCAGGCTAGGAAATATGCCTTTTATTTCTAAATTATAACAAATTTTGATCTAAAAAACATACTAACATTATAAGGGCACCCCAGAAAACATTATAAAATAATAAAATAATCCATTCTACGGCACCTTTAATACATATATTTGCTTCTTCTTGGCCTACTTAAGTGTTCCTGCAACGAGAGTATTCTCTGGCTAGAGCGCAGAACAGTGGAGTTTGTGTGGACAGAAGTGCATGAGCTTGTATTTCGGGTTAAGCTGCGTTGCTTTGACATTGTGGAAAATAGAATAATAGAAACAAAATGTATTTAGCTTTTTACCCGTTATTATCAATCTGAATTAATCTCGTTTTTAATTTAACTTAATTTCGTTTTTCTTTATTTCAATTTTGTTTTTTTTCTTTATTTAAATAAATTTTGTTTTTCTTTATTTAAATAAATTAAATTTTTCTTTTTTTTAAATTTCTTTTTTTTCTTCATTTAAATTTCGTTTTTCTTTATTTAAATAAATTTAGTTTTTCCTTTATTTAAATCTACCCTTTACTGTGTCAGTAATTTGTTAGTCAGAAAAATATTAGACTACCTTATTAAAAGTATTGCTTAATTTAACAGACCTGTGTTTGTGTGTGTGTTTAATATCACTAGTGCAGTGTGCGTTCTCGGAGCATAAGCCCTGCCCGCGTGAGGTGCACCGCTTCCTGCTCGCGCTGTTCTGTTGTTTATTAAAAGTGTATTAATTCTGAACGCATCGCATCTCGCGTGTCTATCTATATTGCACCAAATGCGACACTGCACTCCCTTGTGAAGTCGACTGGATGAACGGTTCTCGAAATAATCAAAATGCAAACGGACAGACACATAGAGAATACTGCCTTTATTAGAGAGAAGAATATGTTCAGCCCCCTCTCTCTGAAGCTTTGAATATTTGATGTTCATTACTACCAAAGCTTCGAAGCTCAAAAAATGGTATTCGGGCCAGCCCTACAATACGTCATCAAAAATCAAGTCCAGTGTGTGGGAGAAATTTGGAGTTATCTAAAGAAAACAATATTGTGAAAGGCTTTGCTGCATGCATTTTTGTGTTGGATAGCCGCAAACGTGGAACTTCATCGCTGAGGAAGCACGCAGATAGCTGTGGTAACAAACCAAGCAGTTCTATCGAACAGTATTTTTCAAATTTAACACTGTTAAGTATGTGTGGTGTGCAGGGCGTGTTTGAACCCAAAATGGTCAGATGTAGGCTAGACGAAATTGCGTGGCAGATATAGGGGCTGTTTACACCTGGCCACTTCATGTGTTTTCTCAGATCGGATAGCTATCTGATTTATCAAAACGATTCCATTTACACCTGGTCACATAAATGTGTTTTTGCGAAACGGATTTAAATCCGATCTTCAATTCCCGCGCTATATGCAGATTTAATGTAGCCTGGCAAGCCAGACCTACATCAAGATGTTAGGTCTGGCAACTCACCATAGACACGTCTCAATCCGAGGGGCGGGATAAACGGCTGTCTTTCAAATTCCCTATGCACGCAATAGGACAGCGCTCAACCAACCAGAGCGTTTTCCCAACAGCGGAGCTAATGTTAGATGATAGATTCAACTTTTGCCATATCTGGCCGGCAAAACTACGAACACATCTTCCTTTTTATAATAATGACTGTTTAGACTGTTCTCCAGCAGCAGCCGCCATTCTTTGTTTTCATGTAATGTTAGCAGGGACCGTCGCAACTCTGTCGTCATTATGTTAAGCCCGCCCCGCCTACTCTATACACGATGTGATTGGCCCGACCCAATTTAGGTTTTTGCAGCTCGAAAGTCAATGGAGAGTTGCTAGACTGCCCTGGCTGCAAAATAATTTTTGCTGCCGCTAGGGTGCATCTAGATTTCTAGGCTAGATTTAATGGAGTGCACATCACGAAAGCAACAGATATGAGCTGCATTTTTTTGATCATCAGCTAAAATTTAAAAATCAAAAACCGCAACAAGAGAGAGTAGTAACCGCCCTGGTAAGATCATTTCCAGTGTTCCAGTAGTGTCGTCATATCTGGCTATAACATTACATATAGCCTATAACACGCTCTCACACGTTTATTTTTTAGCATTTTTGGGAGGAGTACAATTTACATATGTGGTTTCAACAACCAGATGCATTTACACTTGTCCAGTTTCGTCTGGAATGCGTCCCAGACCACCTCCTGAAGTGGTTTGAGCGATTGGATTCAAATCCGTCTCGAATGCGTTTCGGAGGGCATTTACACCTGGTCTTTTCAAGATCGGATAGCTATCCGATCTGAGAAAACGCATGAAGTGGACAGGTGTAAACAGCCCCATAGTGTTGTAGCCGCGTCTGTTCGATTGGTAAAATGTTATAAGGCGACTCAGTTTTGTGGTAACGTTAGCCATGTTCTTCATGTACCGGCCTTATGACCTGGCAATAAAAAAAATTGTAAGTGTGTCTATAATGTGATAGTCTAAACTGATTTTATTTCAGTTGCGGGTCGGGTGGTCGGTTCTATTTTAAGCGGGTACGGGCGGGTGCGGATTTACAAAATCAGACCTGTGCAGGACTCTTCGACAGCTTTTACACATGCATTTTGTGCTATTATCTTGTGACTTTATTACTGTTTTATATGAAGAGGGGATGCAGTTTTAGAACGATAACCTATCTGCTACAGTATCTTCCTGAATAGGATGAAAGAAGCATTGAAATACTGTTACTAACCTTTACAGTATGAGAGTTAATGAATCACTCCTCAAAGCATGGTTTGTCTTTGCCAGACAGAATGTGTTTAGTGGCATCCTCCACAGGACTAATTCGCTTCCGTTTGGACATGACATCCAGTTATGCATTTAAATTCTGAAAAGAATGGTTAGAAAGCAAATAATCAAAAGCTCAGTAACTTGCATTTAAATATTGATTGTAAGTTATGACACAGCACATTATTGTGTCCAATCAGCTTTACACCTGCTACCATAGATCATGCTTGCTAGTTACACATAAAACATGTATTTCTCAAACAAAAAATAATTTGAAAAAGAATACATATTAATCAAAACTTAGTAGAGTTAGCAATTTTTTAAATAGGCATGCGGTTGTTCTGTCGCCATTTTATCAAATTCTCTGCAACTAGCGAGCATTAGGCCTGTCGCAATAATCAATATCGACTTATCGCACAATATTACCTCAATATTTGGTGATACAAATATCGGCAATTATGTTTACATGATTATGAATGTCACCAACATTTTGCCGATCGTGCTGTCTTGTTGTGTGTTCTCTGTGTCGCAGTTAACGTTACCTCAAACACAGAGTGGCCATCAGGTGCACACTAACGTATGAAAAGTATGAAGACGACGAGTAGGCCTAACTAGTTAGGTTAGCTAAATTACAGTAGACCTAAGCCAATGCTCGCTAGGCCTGTCACGATAACTGCTTTTTGTTGTGCGATATATTGTCCCAGAAATAAACTAATTGCGATAAACAATATTATTGTCATTTTAAGACAATTTTATGCCACTGAATAATCATAATATAAAAACATAATAATAAAAGTAGGCCTACACACTTTTAAAAGACAGCAACCATTTAATTCTTTAGATCATAGAAGTAAACTGTAAAGTCTCAAAAAATGACGCACGCACCTCCTCGTCGCAGCTCGCGCTAAAATGTTTTCCCGGGTAAATTACGTCACTAAACCTTTTCACAAGTAAAATTACTTTCCCTTATAAAAAATATTAAAAACGTTCCCATCAGGTTTTTTCAACCCATGCTCCATGTGAGTATAGAACCGCAAACTTCACTGATATTTTGTATTATTATTCACCAGTAGCATTACAAAATAAAAACATAAACTCTAAAACTGTGTTTTAATATCAAAGTTTTCTCCAACTAATGACTTTTAATGAACTCGTTCATGATCCGAATCACAACATGACTGTTTATCAAATATATAATACTTATACTGTCTGTCCCTGCATACTTTGTGGTTTAATCTCCAAGTGGCTGAAAGGCCTATTAAAGGATTAGTTCACTTTAAAATGAAAATTAGCACATGATTTACTCACCCTCAAGCCATCCTAGGTTTATGTGACTTTTTTTTATAAGAGAAAAAAAAGTTATAATATTAATAGACACCCTGATGCTTCCGAGCTTTACTCTCTGAAAATAAAGTACATAATTGTACCTTTAGGGGTACAATGGCTTGTCACTGGGGCTGTACCATCAAGGGGACAATATTGTACCTTAACCTTTATATGTACCTTTTAATGCTTTTTGACCCTCAAAAAGGTACATATATGTACCTTGAGGTCCAATAATAAGCCCTATGGGGTACGTTATTGTAGATTGTACCTTGGGGGACAGAAAGGGACTCCTACTGTACCTGTGTTTCTGACAGTGAATTGCAACCAACAGCTATATGCTCATAAAAGTGCATCCATCATAAAGTGCTCCACAGGCTCCAGGGGGTTAATAAAGGCCTTCTGAAGCAAAGCAGCATTTGTGTAAGAAAAATATTCATATTCATATTTAAAACTTTATAAAGTAAAATAACTTCCGGCCTAACAGCCATACTCAGGCCCTGTCCCAAATGGAACCCTAAGCACTCGTGGTCTTCTTATGAGTCGTGACGTAATGCCGCTTTGACTGTCGGGAAGAAGTCTGCTGCGGAGTCCCTTCCCTTCCCTTCTGTCCCTTCACAGACTTAAAGGGATAGTTCGGCCAAAAATGATATTAAACCCATGATTTACTCACCCTCAAGCCGTTCGAGATGCATATGTCAATCATTTTTCAGACGAACACATTTTCAGTTATTTTAGAAAATGTCTTAGATCTTTCTTTGTCTACCCCTAACCCTTCGCCTTCCCCTTGACCCTTGAAACAGAGTGGCAAGGCATAGGGGTGAAAATATTCCCCTAAGAAATGGGACACCACTACTACACCGTTACACGTCATTATACGCTGTCGCTAGCGCCTACGTCACAGGAGATATGCTGATGTTTATCACAAACTTCCAAGATGCCGTCAACAGCTGCAGTATCTCAGTTGCCTGGGTTGCAGCTAATTTTTTGCATTTGTCTTGTGAGGTTCGCAGAAAACAATGAAGACGACATTATCTTCGACACCTAAGTTTGCTGGTGGATCAGTTTATGGTATGTATGATGGCTGCAAAGACGTTTAACGTTAGTTGCAATTTTAACGAAACATTAGCTAACCACAACGTTAGAAGCTCTACATGTAAAACATCCGTGGACTTGTATTCTGTGTTGTATAAACATGTTGGAGGTACTGACCTATGTTTGTATCCATTTATTTATTTACTGTGTGAAATGTTTACAGGGTTTATACGACTTGAAGTTACTCAATCGTATGTGATAGCCTATTGCTGTATAGACCCTTTTACAGTTGGTAAACATGGTGACGTATTTGTGTGGGCGGAGCTTAGCTGGAGGCAGAAAGATCCCTCTGGCCGGTTCACTAACGGACTTTAGGCCGCCACGTAAGGAAAGGGGTCCGCGAACGTCCTGCTAGGTACTCCGTGGTAGGAGGTAAGTGGACCGCCGCGCGCCGCCCCCTAGATGATTTTTCGGGGCCCGGCGGGGAGGGCCAGCGGCGTCGCCTCGGGGGCCCCGCGGGAGCTCGACGAAATTCGGCCCCCTCGCCCGCAATCTGGGCAGCGGCCACAGGGGGGCGACCCCCTGACCACCTGCAATCGTTTCGACGCGCGCCGAATAGGTTGCAGGCGGGCGTCCACGGAGCGCACGTGCCTCCCCCTGACCGCCTTTTCGCGAAATTCCCTGACCACACCCACCGACCACGAAGCGCCCGTTCGTCCCACTGACCACCTGTGTTACAGCCCCCTGACCACGCCCACTGACACGAACAGCCTATTCGTCCCCCTAACCGCCCGTTTGACCACGAAGCGCCAGACCGCCCCCTGACCACGCCCACTGACATGAACGGCCTATTCGTCCCCCTAACCGCCTGTGTGACCACGAAGTGCCCGTTCGTCCCCCTGACCGGTTGCAGGCGGGCGTCCACGGAGCGCACGTGCCTCCCCCTGACCGCCTTTTCGCGAAATTCCCTGACCACACCCACCGACCACGAAGCGCCCGTTCGTCCCACTGACCACCTGTGTTACAGCCCCCTGACCACGCCCACTGACACGAACAGCCTATTCGTCCCCCTAACCGCCCGTTTGACCACGAAGCGCCAGACCGCCCCCTGACCACGCCCAATGACACGAACGGCCTATTCGTCCCCCTAACCGCCTGTGTGACCACGAAGTGCCCGTTCGTCCCCCTGACCGCCTGTGTGACCACGAACGGCCTATTCGTCCCACTGACCGCCTATGTGACCACGAAGTTCCCGTTCGTCCCCCTGACCGCTAGGGGTGTCAAAATTAATCGTTTCTACGGTGCATCGCGATGCAGACGAGGACGATTCGGTTTCGGTTCAGTAATAGCCCATAACCGGTTATAATGTACTGACGCATTTCTGACGTCAGCACCGCGTGCTTAGTCGCGGCATACAATGGCAGAGGGAGGCGAAACGCCAGAGCGTGCAATAAAAAATGCTCCAACCACTTTAAAAGCCGACATTTGGGCACATTTCGGCTTTTATCAACAACACGGTAAGCCCGACCTTGACAAGACACACGCTGTGTGCAAATCATGTCACGCAAAAATAAAATATGCAGGGGGTAATACCACCAACATGAGAAACCACGTCAGTCGTTTTCACCCCGAGCTGCAAACGCCTGTCAGTGCCATTGTGGATCCAGCTCAGCCAAAAATTGATCAACTTATATCAACGTTGCCGCCAAACTCAGTGAGAGGGCAGAGAATTACCAGAGCAGTGGCATCTTTTATTGCAAAGGATATACGGCCCTTTTCTGTAGTGGAAAACCCCGGGTTTCGCCACCTGTTATCAACACTGGAGCCGCGATATAAGCTCCCCTCTCGCAGCCACTTTTCAGAAAAAGTTATCCCGGAACTCTACCTCGAAACCAAAGCCCAGGTAATGGCGTCAATGAGCCAAGCTCATCGAGTTGCAATAACATGTGATTCCTGGACTTCGGTCGCGACAGAGTCGTATGTGACAATAACGGCACATTACATTAGCGATGAATGGAAGATTTTGTCTCATGTGCTGCAAACGAGAGCCGTTTATGAGTCTCACACGGGTGCTCATCTGGCAGAGCTACTGTCTCATGTCGTGGATGAATGGCAGCTATCACATAAGGATGTAGTGCTTGTAACAGATAATGCGTCGAACATGATCGCTGCAGCTCAATTTTGGAACATTCCCTCACGTAAAATGCTTCGCGCAGACGCTGAATCTGGCATCCCAGCGCGCGCTTAAAGTGGGCGCGCTCTCCAGACTTTTGGGCAGAATCCGACGAATATCAACATTCTTTCATCGCAGCACCACAGCGAGCCACTGTCTGAAAGTGAAACAGCAATGGCTTGGCCTGAAAAATCATAAACTGATAACTGATTAGAGCCCTGCATTTCAGCCCGAGCCCGACGGGCCCCGACTTTTTTACGCCCCTAGGGCCGGGCTTCGGGCCAATTTTCACGTCATAGTTAAAATGCGGGCCGGGCCTCGGGCCTTTTTTGGGTTATCCTGCTTTTTATATTTTTAGACATTAATTAAAAAAAAATATGAGAAGTTGACGTTGACGATAGAAAAACAAACATAGAAAGAAATTTCGTAACCTCATAACTTATGGCGTTATTTTCCTGTCAAATGTCGAGAGCGCATTATTGTAGCGTGAAAGTAGGCTACATTAATATAATGCGCGAGCGCGAATCTCTCTGCTCGCACACGGAATATAATGTGCCGAGCGCGAATCTCTCTGCTCGCGCGCGGGAACTGGACGTGCCCTGCCTGCACTTAAAACGTGTTTTAAATACTGGCCATTATAGCCATCAGCTAATCTTAAAATTACACTGACATATGACTGACATGACAGTCTGTCTCACGCACGCACACAGAAGCTTTCCCGTCAGCGCGACCCACGATTCACCTCATGTGCAAATAATGGAGAATATTAAGAGAAAAATCGCGTGCGTGAGAAGAATTCGTGATAGAAGAAAGGAGGACTGGGTTAAAACCTTCCACTGTGGATGCTTAGCTATTCTTTTTCTCCACGATGCTCTGTTAGAGACTGTTCTAACTTTTCGTTTGATTGGACTTTATTTTCGTTTAACTGTTGGAAACCTCTGATGTTTTTCGTTTGATTGGACTTTGTTTTCGTTTAACTGTTGGAAACCACTGGAAAAAAAGAATGGCCATGTTCTGTGGTGCATTTTTGAGGTAAGATAATCTGCAAGTTTGTTTTTAATTTATTTAATTTAATTTGTTTATAGGCTATTGCTCATTTCGTTTGCAAGCGCTGTTGCGAGCAGCCTGAGCCTGCCTCAGTATTTAAAAAAAAAAAAATGACTCACTGTGGTTTAATAAATAAACATTTATTAAACTAACTGTCTGTGTGATATGCTTGAAGTTTTTTATATCTATTGATTTTATTGTAGACAAGTAAAGTATTATAGCATTGATTTGAGAGGCTCAATTGATCAAACATGTTTTACTCCTGTCGGCTCGGTTTGCTTGGTCGTCATTTAAAAAAAAATGCTCCAAACATTTGTCTAAATTAACCTAATAAAGAAATGAAAAGAAACATTAATTTACATAACTAACAAAGAAACATAACTAACAAAACTGAGCTATTTTAATGGCTGCAAATAGGGCAGGCTGCCGCTGTGTAATGAAAAAAAAAAAAAAAAAAAACGGACTCGGGCTGATAATTCTGATGAGCTGTCGGACACGGGTCGGGCTAGGGCCTGAGCGTCTCGGGCCAGGGCCAGGGCCAGGCTCGGGCCTAAATTTGAGGCCCGTGCAGGGCTCTATAACTGATGTTGCAACAAGGTGGAACAGCGCATATGACATGGTCGAGAGGTTCCTGGAACAACAACCTGCAATTTGTGCCACCTTGCTGTCACCAGAAGTCAGAAAAGGAGAGACAGATCTGTGCACTCTTACTGAAACAGATGTAACAAATGCAGAGGATGCTGTGAGGGCATTAAAGCCAATGAAGGATGCAACAACACTGATGTCAGAAGAGCGCAATCCGACAGTTTCCCTCGTTGCTCCTCTACATGCGCAACTCCTCCAGAATATGTCAGACACCAACGGAGACTCGCACATGATCCATGAGATCAAGAATGCAATCAGAACAGATCTCCTGAAGAGGTACAACAGTGAGTCACAGAAGAGGATCCTTCATACAGCCTCTGCCCTGGATCCCCGATTTAAGGGAATGCCTTTTCTCACAGAAGAGGAGAGATCGGAGGTATACAGAGCACTGACAGAGGAGGCTGCATCCTTGGAGGTAATTCTATCATGTTTCTTGTACAAAACAAAAGGCTATATAAAATGCATATAAAATGCTATATAAAAAGCTCATAATATTAATAGTAGGTAAAATTTGTTCAAATGTTAAGTAATTTAAATGTATTTATTATTATTTTTATTTATTTTTATTAAAACGGAAAAAATTATAATCCTCATATATTATGTGAGCTGTTGTATTGGCTGACTGCACTTCCCTAATTTAATTGTATTTTCAAATATGTTGTTCAAACACAGGGTACACCTAGAATGACAGAAGTGGATGAAGCACCTGAGGGAACAGGAGAAGAAACCTCCATGGAGGACAGGCCCTCTGCTGCTCCCAAACGAAAGGCCTCATCGCTGCTTGTGAGTTTGCTGGGACAGTCTTTCACTGACACTGAAGGTACAGTAGAACCCAAGACCCCCTATGTCCTTGCTAAGGAGGAAATGGAGGCATACTGTAAAGCTCCATCTCTGCCTCTCACTGAGGACCCTTTGAACTGGTGGTGTGTCCATGAGGTCATGTTTCCTCTCCTCTCTCGGCTGTCAAAGCGATACTTGTGTATCCCAGGCACAAGCGTGTCTGCAGAGCAAGTTTTCTCCACAGCAGGAGATGTGGTCACTGTTAAAAGAAGCACTCTTAAACCAGAGCATGTGGACCAGTTAGTGTTCTTAAAGAAAAATTTACAAATTCCCACATGCTGAGCAGTTTGTGATGTTTCAGGAAGTTCCAGTGCCCAGTGCTGTTATTTTGTTTTCTTTTATTTTGTGTATTAAAAAATACTGCTGAAGTGCAATTTAGTTTTTTGTATATTGATTATATTCAAGTAGGTTTGGCCTCTTGTTTATTTTGGTTTGTAATTTAATTTCATGTTTATACATTTGTCAATATTTAAATGTTTTACAAGAAAGTACACTGCACTATATACTGTAAGTATTTAAGTACACTCCCTGCATTATGCACTTTTAGTACTTACATTTGTGTGTTCTAATCTAATGCTGCTGTTGTCTTCTGTGCCCAGACTTGAGTTTTATTTGATGTTTGATACATTCAAGAAGCGTGTTTCAGGTAAAATTAAAGGTTCAGTTCATATATCTGACTGCTTGTATTTATTGACAAAATTGTATACATGTGAAGCAAAATTGAAAAATAAGGATGCAGTGCATCATCAATGCATCGTGATGCATCGAGATAATCGAATCGAACTGAATCGATGACTTGATAATCGTAATCGAACCGAACCGTGAGACCAGTGTAGGTTCACACCTCTACTGACCGCCTATGTGACCACGAAGTGCCCGTTCATCCCCCTGACCGCCTGTGTGACCACGAACGGTCTATTCGTCCCACTGACCGCCTATGTGACCACGAAGTGCCCGTTCGTCCCCCTGACCGCCTGTGTGACCACGAAGTGCCCGTTCGTCCCCCTGACCGCCTGTGTGACCACAAACGGCCTATTCGTCCCACTGACCGCCTATATGACCACGAACGGCCCATTCGTCCCCCTGACCGCCTGTGTGACCACGGACAGCCTATTCGTCCCCATGACCGCCTATGTGACCACGAACGGCCCGTTCGTCAGTGACAGCCCGTGGCCCTGCACACTGACCACAAACAGCCTAATCGTCCCCCTGACCTCCTGTGTGACCACGAATGGCCTATGTGTCCCATCATTAGAACTATGCATCATTAGACTTAAAATGTCATGTCCACGGAGAGCTTACAGGGACCCTGTCATATAAGTTACAAGTGGGCCCTTCCTGTGCTTACAGGGACCCTGTCAAATAAGTTGCAGGTGGGCACAGGAAGGGTCCACCTGCAACTTATTTGATGTGACCTCTTTAGGCTGTCCATGGTCAATGCATTAAAAGGTCATTTTTCATAATTCTAAATGATTTATTGCATAAATCATAGCCACCAGGCGCCAAGATATGGACGGGTGAGTTTTTGGAAAGATACAGGTGAGTTTTTGGAAAGATACGGGTGAATTTTTGGAAAGATACGGGTGAGTTTTTGGAAAGATATGGATTATTGCTTAAATCATAGAGTACAGTACACAGGGAAGAAAATCCAACATGTTGGTGTACTTTACAGCACATAATTATGCATAGTTTGCCTTAAAATGACATGTCCACGGTAGAGATGCGCGGATGGGCTATTATTTCATCCGCAACAGCATCACAAAACTCATCATCCGTCCGCCATCCATTCGCACCAACGTTTTTGACCAATTTTCAAAACCGCACCCGCCCGCCATCCGCTGATTGGTGTATACATATATTTTTCATTTGATTGGTTCAACCGCCCGCCACCGGCCCAAATTTAATTAAAAAATAAATTTTCGTCACGTCATCCGCCCTATCCGCGGTTTATCCGCGGAGTCCGCGGCTGTAACCGCCAACCGCGCATCTCTAGTCCACGGACAGCTTACAGGAACCCTGTCGAATAAGTTACAGGTGGGCACTTCCTGTAAAATCATAGGAATTGCCCACCTGTAACTTATTTGACGGGACCTCTTTAGGCTGTCCGTGGTCAATGCATTAATAGGTCATAATTTATGATTATTAATGTTTTATTGCTTAAAACATGCAGTACAGTGCACAGGAAAGACAATCAAACATGTTGGGGCTCTTTGCATACAGTTCATAATTATGCATAATTAGCCTTAAAATGACATGTCCACGGACAGCTTACAGGAACCCTGTCGAATAAGTTACAGGTGGGCACTTCCTGTAAAATAGGAATTGCCCACCTGTAACTTATTTGACGGGACCTCTTTAGGTTGTCCGTGGTCAATGCATTAATAGGTCATAATTTATGATTATTAATGTTTTATTGCTTAAAACATGCAGTACAGTGCACAGGAAAGACAATCAAACATGTTGGGGTACTTTATAGTTCATAATTATGCATAATTAGCCTTAAATGGACATGTCCACAGACAGCTTACAGGGACCCTGTCATATAAGTTACAGGTGGGATCTTTTTTTATATTTTGATGTCATTATTGAAAAGATTGCATAAAAATGATTAAATATCAATTTTATGTTAATCTTTGGGCCCCCCTGAGCGATTTGCAGCCTTCAGAACCCAGAAATTCCACTGTCCACGAACAGCCTACATTTTTGAATGGGATAGATTGTACGTGGCACGTCCAGATCTCAGCCTCTGGACAGAATTTGGTGATGAAACCTGCGCTCCTGCGCTCGTCTGGACGTGCCCAGACAGCGCTGTGAATTTCAGGGAGTTTGGAGAAACTTGAAAATCTGACTGAAAAATTCTCCAAGGGGTACGTTACCCTTTGAGGTTTTTTGGGTCGAATTTTCAAGTTTCTCCAAAGGGTAACGTACCCCTTGGAGAATTTTTCAGTCAGATTTTCAAGTTTCTCCAAACTCCCTGAAATTCACAGCGCTGTCTGGGCACGTCCAGACGAGCGCAGGAGCGCAGGTTTCATCACCAAATTCTGTCCAGAGGCTGAGATCTGGACGTGCCACGTACAATCTATCCCATTCAAAAATGTAGGCTGTTCGTGGACAGTGGAATTTCTGGGTTTTGAAGGCTGCAAATTGCTCAGGGGGGCCCAAAGATGAACATAAAATTGATATTTAATCAATTTTATGCATTTTTAATCAATCTTGCCATCAAAATATAAAACAGTATCCCACCTGTAACTTATCTGACTGGGTCTCTGTAAGCTGTCCGTGGTCAATGCATTAATAGGTCATATTTCATACTTATAAATGCTTTATTACTTAAAACATGCAGTAGAGTGCACAGGAAAGACAATCAAACATGTTGGGGCTCTTTACAGTTCATAATTATGCATAGTTTGCCTTAAAATGTCATGTCCACGGAGAGCTTACAGGGACCCTGTCGAATAAGTTGCAGTTGGGCACAGGAAGGGCTCACTTGTAACATATATGACAGGGTCCCTGTAAGCTGTACGTGGACATATCAAATAAGTTATAGGTGGTCCCTTCCTGCGCCCCAACTTTAACTTATATGACAGGGTCCCTGTAAGCTGTCTGTGGACACGACATGTCCATGGAGAACTTACAGGGACCCTGTCAAATAAGTTACAAGTGGGCCCTTCCTGTGCCCAACTGTAACTTATATAAGCAACCCACATGTAACTTATTTGACGGTCTCTGTAAGCTGTCTGTGGTCAATGCATTAATAGGTCATAATTCATAATTATAATGTTATTATTAAGTAAAAGCTATGGGTCAATACACAGGAAACACCATATAACAAGTGCATGTACATTACAGCTCATAAAAATGATGAATATGCATACAAATGCATTGTCCACGGAAAGCCTATCTGGATCATGTCAAATAAGCTATAGTTGGTATGTTTTGGTCAAATAGATGAGACAGACAAAACCATAATTTTTAATTTTTGAACCAAATGAACAGATAAAAGGACAGTGAAACAGAAGATGTTTAAAAATACAATATATAAAACGAAATAAATATAAAACTATGACATAAAATATTTGAACTATATACATTTATACATAAACTACTTACAAATTGAACAGGTCGCTGAGGTCGACAGTACACAAGTCTGTATTTTCCTGCAGAACTTGGCACATGAATAAAGGAAAAGGGAAACAAAGAAAAACAATTAAAAAATAAATAAATAACACAAAAACAAAACTTGGTTCATGCATGTAAACTTATCACCTATTACTTACCTTGTGGACCTGACGACGCCTGAAGACTCTGTTCATATTCTGCAACCTGGTTGAATAACTCGCCTAAGAAGAACAAGAAAAAGTTTTTATTTTTATTTTATTCATGTTTAAACATTTGTTCACCTGATACCTACCAAGGCTTTGCGCTTGCTGGGGCTCATGGCTCTCCATAAGAAGGGCTACAATAAAAAAAAAGTTATTAATGTATTGTTCTTGTATAAACAATATAGCATAATTACATGTTGATCACTTACACAGAAAGCTTGGAGCCCCTTCCATTTCAAACTCCTCTACAATAAACACACACACACACACACACACATACACATACACAAACAGACTCAATAGTTTGTTCAACATCTTGTAAAAAATATGTTATATTTCCATTGCAAAAAATCATTCAAAACCTACCCAGCAATTGAAGGCACTCCTCTGGAAGGGAGGGTTCCAGAGGTTTCTGTGGCTGCTGTCCTCCTTCAGGGACATCCAGAGCTGACAGGACTGGAGGGTCAAGTTGTTGACTTTCGACAAGTGTTTGCAGCTGTTCTTCTGCAACCTTTGTCTTCAACTGCTTGGTCAACAACTTGACCTGTTTTCCCTGAAGAGAGAGTTTTATTCAAAACATTTTTTAAATGAATTCACAAAAACAAGTATGCTAGTTTGAGATTATACTTACTGTCAGCTCTGGATGGCCCGATTTAAAATGGCGCTCCACATTTTCATATACTATCCCACACTGTGGGGATCTTATATTACGGAGCTTTATGCGGCCCCTTGCCAGTCGCAGTAACACTTTTCGCTCCTCCCCATCCTCAATGTGATGCTGCGACCGGAGGTGATGACGAAGGTGAATCACCTTGGCCGGGCATAAAGGACAACTCAGCATCTCTAAAAAAAATGAAACAAAGTTAGTTCTCACAGGTGGGCACAGAAAGGGCCCACCTGTAACTTATTTGATGGGACCTTTTTAGGCTGTCAGTGGTCAATGCATTAATAGGTCATAATTCATAATTATAAATGTTTTATTGCTTAAATCATAGAGTACAGTGCACAGGGAAGACAATCCAACATGTTGGGGTACTTTACAGTTCATAATTGTGCATCATTAGCCTTAAAATGACATGTCCATGGAGAGCTTACAGGGACCCCGTCAAATAAGTTGCAGGTGGGACTTCAGCACATATGCTGAAATCCCCAATTCCTTACAGGGATTCACCGGCCGAAAATGTCTAAGTCAAAAACAGCATCCCACCTGCAACTTATTTGACAGGGTCTCTGTAAGCTGTCCATGGTCGTTGCATTAATAGGTCATAATTCATGATTATTAATGTCTTATTACTTAAAACATGCAGCACAGTGCACAGGGAAGACAAACAGACATGTTGGTGTACTTTACAGTTCATAATTGTGCATAGTTAGCATTAAAATGAAATGTCCACAGACAGCTTACAGGAACCCAGTCGAATAAGTTACAGGTGGGCAATTCTTGGATTGGTTTTTCGCGAATATCTCGAAAATGACTGTGCGAAAAAATTTCAAAATCTGGTCGATTGTAGGTCTCGAGGGGGCCTATCCAACCACGAGCTCCAATTCGCCCGGGTCCCGGAGATATAACCGTTCAAAGTCGGGGGTCCCAGCGATCGGCGATCCCCGGGGCCCGTCACTCTCCCCTTCGAGCAAGGGCCCCCCTGGGACCTCCTCGCCCGAATTTGAGCTCTCTGGGCCTTCGCGTTGCCGAGATACGAGCGATTTTCTCTCGCGGCCGTGACGTCATCGGCGGCCGCCATTTTGGAACGCGCCCGGTGGTTTTCGGCTCATATCTCCGCGAAAACTCCACCAAAATGGACCAAAACGGTATCGTTCTTTTCGTCTCGACCTGCCGGATCCGTTGAGTTTTCGCCGAGATATTTGCGTCTTTCGCCTTCGCGGCGCTGTATCTCGGGCCCCCGGGGGCCCCTGAGGCCGTGGGCGGGCTCTTTGGAAAGCTCTCGTCCCGCTCTGTAATTGATAAAAATTTCGCCGAGTTACGACCGTTTTAATACGTTTGCTTACCTTCCAAACCGCTGAAGATGTCTTAGTCAAAAAACAGCATCCCACCTGTAACTTATATGACGGGACCTCTTTAGGCTGTCCGTGGTCAATGCATTAATAGGTCACAATTCATGATTATAAATGTTTTATTACTTAAAACATGCAGTACAGTGCACAGGAAAAACAATCAAACATGTTGGGGCTCTTTACAGTTCATAATTATGCATAATTAGCCTTAAAATGACATGTCCATGGAGTGCTTACAGGGACCCTGTCGAATAAGTTACAGGTGGGCACAGGAAGGTCCCACCTGTAACTTATTTGACGGGAGCTCTATAGGCTGTCCGTGGTCAATGCATTAATAGGTCATAATTCATTATTATTAATGTTTTATTACTTTAATCATAGAGTACAGTGCACAGGGAAGACAATGCAACATGCTTTACAGTTATAAAGGTGTACTTTACAGTTTATAATTATGCATAATTAGCCTTAAAATGACATGTCCACGGACAGCTTACAGAGTTACAGGTGGGCCCTTCTTGTGCCTATTCGCCCCCCTGACCGCCCATGTGACCACGAACGGCCTGTTCATCCACGGCCAATCTAAGTGACAGCCCTTGGCCCTGCCCACTGACCACGGACAGCCTATACGTCCCCCTGACCGCCTATGTGACCACGAACGGCCTGTTCGTCCACGGCCAATCTAAGTTGACAGCACATGGCCCTGCACACTGACCACAAACAGCCTAATCATCCCATCATGGAAAGCCTATTAAGCTGTAGCTGGGATGACCCACTCCATTTACAGGTAAGTGTACATTAAATTATTTTAAATTGCACTCCATTTTCAGGTAAGTGTACATTAAATTACTTTAAATTGCACTCCATTTTCAGGTAAGTGTACATTAAATTACTTTAAATTGCACTCCATTTTCAGGTAAGTGTACATTAAATTACTTTAAATTGCACTCCATTTCCAGGTAAGTGTACAGTTAGAGGCTCTAGGCAGCGAGTCGACCCTAGTCAGTCCACACTAGACCACCACCAAATCGGGCAGGTGGCCCAAAGGCTCCTCTCCTCTCTCGGCCCGGAAGAAGAGGAATAAGAGGAATAACCTGTCGCCTCTGTAACCGTCTTTGTCTTCTTGCAGTTGGTTCAGCTCCCTCCGACAGGCCAAAATGACGGTGACCACCATCCAGCACTACGTGCTGAAAGTCGGCTGCTTCATGCGGTTCCTGTCTGAAACCCCTCCGCAGTCCTGCCGCCTATCCAGCAAAGCCCTGGTCGGCCTTCGCAGGGAGATGGGGAGCCTGCGCAAGTCACTCAAGAGGGGCGTGGCCGTCCACTAGACCGCGGTCAAGGAGGGCAAGGAGATGGACATCATCTCCAAGGCCACCCTTTTGAGGTGCCAGGAGCTCGCGGCCAAGGCCATCCCCGAGCTACTGAGTAAGTTGTATTTTACCATCTCCCCGACTCGAGGTACTCACCTGTTGCCGAACGGCCGTTTAAAACTTTTTTAAGACGTTTTGCTCTGCTCCCGTCTTTAGCCCTCCTGGAGGAGGACCCCAACCAGAAGGTCCTGTGGCGCTTTTACGGCCACTTTGCGGCGCTGCTGTCCACTGTTTACGGCCACAGAGGGGGTGTTTTGCAGAACATCACGATGCAGGAGGTTCTGGGGGCCCGCAAATCCACCTCGGAGAAGGTGTACCTCATCAATGTGAGCGTCTGACTCTTATTTATCTCGCCTGATTTGTTTTGTTGTCTTCTCTCCTAAGTGGGACGTGTGCCTTTTTTTCCCCCTTGTGTGTCCACAGGTGGCTCACCACAAGACGAACATGGCGTTCGGGTTGGCCCAGATCGTGCTGACGGAGGAGGAGTTCGGGTGGGTGCAGCGGTTTCTCAAGGTGAAGGACCAGCTGCCGGGCGGACCCACGGCCAAGTACCTGTTCTTTACCTCGACCCCAAACCCCTGCAAGAACCTCAACAGCTACTTCCAGGAGGCCTGGAAGTCGATGGGCCTTCCCGGCTGCCCCACCTTCACCGACGTCCGGACGTCCATTGCCAGTCACGTAAGTGTTTTCGGGCGCTCTGGCTCGTATTTCGGCGGCCTTCCCTGATGGCGGCATTGGTTTTGACTTTTCTCTGTCTCTCTGTCTTTCCAGATCAAGTTCACCCACTCCAATGACGACCGGGTGAAGCTGTCCAAGTTCATGTGCCGTGCCACGACACGAGAACAGCGGACAAATTTTACGTGGCCAACTTGACCTCCCAGCAGGCCATGGAGCACCGCAGGCTCTTCGACGCTGCCCTGGAGGGTGCGGAGAGGGGCTCCCCGTCGAAGGAGCCGACCTCGGGGAAGCGCAAGCGGCCTGCGAAGGGTAAGGGGAAGCAACCCCTGAAGAAGAGAGCTCCCGAGTCCCCGGACGAGGAGCTCACGTCGGGCAGCACCACTCCAGAGGGGACTCGCCCGGAGTACCAGGAGTCTGGGGCGTCCAGCGGTGACTGCGGTGTCATAACCGTTTGCAACATCGCGTTCGATCGCTCACCATGTCTTTGCGTGTGTGTATTTGTTTTACCTTGCACAGCATGGGGAGGCGGCCTCGGAGAAGGGCGGATCAGAAGGAGGAGCGGTGGGACCCCAAGACGAGCAGGAGCCACAGGGACAGAGCACCCCCCCAGAAAGTACCCGGACCGGAGACGCAAGGTGGCGGTGCTGCTGACTCCTTTGAAGTCGCTGGGCTCGAGCCAGAGGCTTGTGTCGCCGCTCAAGGCGAAGAAGGCCATCTTTTCCCCGAGCTCCATGACTCTGGTAGGTATCAACCGCTGGAAAAAGGCCTCCGAGAAGGTAAAGGAGGCCATGAAGAAGCCGAGAAGGTAAAGGAGGCCATGAAGAAGCGCCGTCAACGGAAATAGGCGTCGTGGTCATTTTTGGCTTCCTTTTTTTGAGTTTTCATCCTGTTCCAGTGTTCTGTTTTTGAGAGACTTTTTTTTACATTTTTTTTACATGTTCCAGTGTTCGTTTTTTGAGAGACTTTTTTAAAAACATGTTCCAGTGTTCGTTTTTTGATAGACTATTTTTTTTTTTAAATGTTCCAGTGTTTGTTGTTTGAGAGACTTTTTTTTTATCGTGTTCCAGTGTTTGAGAGACTTTGAGTTCCTTTTTCCACATCACCGTTTTCATTGATATTTCACTTTTTTCTGTATATTTGTTGTTCTAAATAAAGTTGTTTTTGTAAAATTTTAAATAAAGTTGAAATTTTAACTTCTTGTCTGCCTTTTTTCAAGTATTACTGTGATAATCTATGTCCACTGACAGCTTACAGGGACCCTGTCAAATAAGTTGCAGGTGGGCACAAGAAGGGCCCACCTATAACTTATTTGATATGTCCACGGACAGCTTACAGGGACCCTGTCATATAAGTTACAAGTGGGCCCTTCCTGTGCCCAACTGTAACTTATATGACAGGGTCCCTGCAAGCTGTCTGTGGACACGACATGTCCATGGAGAGCTTACAGGGACCCTGTCATATAAGTTACAAGTGGGCCCTTCCTGTGCCCAACTGTAACTTATATGACAGGGTCCCTGCAAGCTGTCTGTGGACACGACATGTCCATGGAGAGCTCACAGGGACCCTGCCGAATAAGTTGCAGGTGGGCCCAGGAAGGGCCCACCTGTAACTTATTTGATGGGACCTCTTTAGGCTGTCCATGGTCAATGCATTAAAAGGTCATATTTCATAATTCTAAAAGATTTATTGCATAAATCATAGCCACCAGGTGCCGAGATATGGACGGGTGAGTTTTCGGAAAGATACAGGTGAGTTTTTGGAAAGGTACGGGTGAGTTTTTGGAAAGATACGGGTGAGTTTTTGGAAAGATATGGATTATTGCTTAAATCATAGAGTACAGTGCACAGGGAAGAAAATCCAACATGTTGGTGTACTTTACAGCCCATAATTATGCATAGTTTGCCTTAAAATGACAGGTTTACAGGAACCCTGTCGATTAAGTTACAGGTGGGCACTTCCTGTAAAATCATAGGAATTGGCCACCTGTAACTTATTTGACGGGACCTCTTTAGGCTGTCCGTGGTCAATGCATTAATAGGTCATAATTTATGATTATTAATGTTTTATTACTTAAAATATGCAGTACAGTGCACAGGAAAGACAATCTAACATGTTGGGGCTCTTTACAGTTCATAATTATGCATAATTAGCCTTAAAATGACATGTCCACGGACAGCTTACAGGAACCCTGTCGAATAAGTTACAGGTACGCACTTCCTGTAAAATCATAGGAATTGCCCACCTGTAACTTATTTGACGGGACCGCTTTAGGTTGTCCGTGGTCAATGCATTAATAGGTCATAATTTATGATTATTAATGTTTTATTGCTTAAAACATGCAGTACAGTGCACAGGAAAGACAATCAAACATGTTGGGGTACTTTACAGTTTATAATTATGCATAATTAGCCTTAAATGGACATGTCCACAGACAGCTTACAGGGACCCTGTCATATAAGTTACAGGTGGGATCTTTTTTTATATTTTGATGTCATTATTGAAAAGATTGCATAAAAATGATTAAATATCAATTTTATGTTAATCTTTGGGCCCCCCTGAGCGATTTGCAGCATTCAGAACCCAGAAATTCCACTGTCCACGAACAGCCTACATTTTTGAATGGGATAGATTGTACGTGGCACGTCCAGATCTCAGCCTCTGGACAGAATTTGGAGATGAAACCTGCGCTCCTGTGCTCATCTGGACACGCCCTGTCCATGGTGTGAATTTCAAAGAGATTGGAGAAACTTGAAAATTCGACCCAAAAAAACTCGAAGGGTTGGAGAATTTTTCAGTCAGATTTCCAAGTTTCTCCAAACTCCCTGAAATTCACAGCGCTGTCGGGGCACGTCCAGACGAGCGCAGGAGCGCAGGTCTCATCTCCAAATTCTGTAAGCTGTCCGTGGTCAATGCATTAATAGGTCATGTTTCATACTTATAAATGTTTTATTACTTAAATCATAGAGTACAGTGCACAGGGAAGACAATCCAACATGTTACAGCCATTAATTATGCATCATTTGCATAAAATTCAACTGTCCACAGAAAGCCTATAGGGGACCTGTCAAATAGGTTACAGGTGGGATGCTGTTTTTGACTTAAAAATTTTCAACGGGTGAATCCTTGTAAAGAATTGGGGATTTCAACATATGTGCTGAAGGCCAGTGAGTAACTTATTAAGTTACAGGTGGGATGCTGTTTTTGACTTAGAAATTTTCAGCGGGTGAATCCCTGTAAAGAAATGGGGATTTCAGCATATGTGCTGAAGGCCAGTGAGTAACTTATTAAGTTACAGGTGGGATGCTGATTTTGAACCGGTGTACTTTACAGTTCATAATTATGCATAATTAGCCTTAAAATGACATGGGCACAGGAAGGGCCCACTTGTAACTTATTTGACAGGGTGCCTGTAAGCTCTCCATGGACATGTCCACGGACAGCTTACAGGGACCCTGTCATATAAGTTACAAGTGGGCCCTTCCTGTGCCCAACTGTAACTTATATGACAGGGTCCCTGCAAGCTGTCTGTGGACACGACATGTCCATGGAGAGCTTACAGGGACCCTGTCAAATAAGTTGCAGGTGGGCACAGGAAGGGCCCACCTGTAACTTATTTGACGGGACCTCTTTAGGCTGTCCGTGGTCAATGCATTAATAGGTCATAATTTATGGTTGTTAATGTTTTATTGCTTAAAACATGCAGTACAGTGCACAGGAAAGACAATCAAACATGTTGGGGCTCTTTACAGTTCATAATTATGCACAATTAGCCTTAAAATGACATGTCCACGGACAGCTTACAGGAACCCTGTCGAATAAGTTACAGGTGGGCACACGAGGGGCCACAGATTTCAAATTGGAGTCATTCGGAGCTATTGGGACCGTTCCGTGGGATGTTCACCAAACGCCTATGAAAATGAATGGGATAAGTTGCACGTGTCAGTGGCTCCCGCACGGCCCGTCACGGGGTCTGGGGTCGCTGCGACCTTTCGACCCCTTTTGGCCCCTGTTTATGTGACGTCCCACGTGCAACTTATTCCATAGGGCTGTTGGTGGCCAATTAGCGCGAAAAAAGGTCAGAGGGACACGGAACTCTAGAACCCGTCCCAGGGGCCCGTGACGGGACGCATACGTCGATTTCGGCCCGATTGGACCTTTCTGTCCACCTTTCACGAAGCACATGGTCCAATTAATGCAGGCCCTCTTGCACACACAGACAGACATATGATCAGAGTGAAACAAAGGGAGGAGAATTTCGCACTGCAAAAAAACGATCTAGAACCCTGCGATCCATGATCTAGAACCGGGGGCCCCTCGACTACCAGGGTGGCGAATTTGGAGGCGCTGCGACCTTTTGACCTCTGTGTTTCCGCCCTCCCACGTGCAACTTATTCAGTTCAAACTTCACAGGCGCTTCCTGGTCAAGGGGGTCTTTTTTCGGCCAAACGAGCGGACGGGGACACGGAACTCTAGAACCCGTCCCTGGGGCCCGTGACGGGACGCATATGTCAGTTTCGGGACGATCGGGCGTTTCCTTCAAACCGTTTGGCTGAAACACACACTTAGAACCGATCTAGAACCCCGCGACCCATGATCTAGAACCGGGGGCCCCTGGACAACCACCGTGTCGAATTTGGGGTTGCTGCGACCTTTCGACCCCTTTTGGCCCCTGTTTATGTGACGTCCCACGTGCAACTTATTCCATTGGGCTGTTGGTGGCCAATTAGCGCGAAAAAAGGTCAGAGGGACACGGAACTCTAGAACGCGTCCCAGGGGCCCGTGGCGGGACGCATATGTCAGTTTCGGGACGACCGGGCGTTTCCTTCAAACCGTTTGGCTGAAACACACACTTAGAACTGATCTAGAACCCCGCGACCCATGATCTAGAACCGGGGGCCCCTGGACTAGCGCCGTGTCGAATTTGGGGTCGCTGCGACCTTTTGACCCCTTTTGGCCCCTGTTTGTCTGACGTCCCACCTGCAACTTATTCCATTGGGCTGTTGGTGGCCAATTAGCGCGAAAAAAGGTCAGAGGGACACGGAACTCTGGACACCGTCCCAGGGGCCCGTGACGGGACGTATGTGTCAATTTCGGGGCAATCGGACCACACTGAACCTCGTTCGGCCCCTGGAGGTGCTAGGGGCCCGAAACTTCATAGAAAGCTGCGTCACACGGCCCCCAAAAACATACAGAGAGGGGAACGTCTACACACACTCTTGGTGGTTAGGGGTCAAAATAGGCACTTTTTGGACTATGAGGAAGACTATGGTGAAGTTTAGGTGGTCAGGGGACCCCATAGGCACTCCGTGGCAATGAAGAAGAGATAGGTGGTTAGGGGTCAAAATAGGCGCTTCGTGGGCAATGAGGAAGACTATGGTGAAGTTTAGGTGGTCAGGGGACCCCATAGGCACTTTGTGGCAATGAAGAAGAGATAGGTGGTTAGGGGTCAAAATAGGCACTTTGTGGGCAATGAGGAAGACTATGGTGAAGTTTAGGTGGTCAGGGGACCCCATAGGCACTTTGTGGCAATGAAGAAGAGGATAGGTGGTTAGGGGTCACAATAGGGGCTTCGTGGGCAATGAGGAAGACTATGGTGAAGTTTAGGTGGTCAGGGGACCCCATAGGCACTTTGTGGCAATGAAGAAGAGGATAGGTGGTTAGGGGTCACAATAGGGGCTTCGTAGGCACTGAGGAGGACTATGGTGAAGAGTAGGTAGTTGGCGGACCCTTGGACACTTGGTGGACTTCCCCATAGAGCACTGGCACCCCCAGAGGCGTACACACAGGGCCTATGGTAATTTATGGTAATTTTGGCCACTTTATATGCGATTTTTGAAAACGACCACGCCACCATTAGGTTAAGCAGCTCGTGTCATCCATTTCGAGCACGCGGACTTTGGAGTGCCTAGGCCGACAATGGCAACTTAAATGAATGGGAAAATTCCCACGAACCACCTAGTTTCCCTTACGCTAGTTTGCAAGTTTTGTTAGCTTGTTTTTTAACAATGACTGTAGAAAATCCGATTTTGTCTTAATGTGCAAGGTCACTCACTGTCCAGGACCGCGATTGTTATTTGCAAAAAAGTTCATTTTAACGGACGGAAACAGATGACCGTACACGCTCAGTCAATGGACGATCTGACAGGATTAACGTTAACGCTACCTCCGGTTGAGTGGCCTGACTTACACCTACCCGATAGAGAAACCCGAGGGTAAAGAGAAACTGAGGGCATATATATATATTTAGATGCCTATAACTATGTGCTGAATGGTCATGTAAAGACTTGTGTACGATCCGCAGTTCTGCCTAGCCAGCGCCAAGAAGACGACAATGTAAAGAGTGACACTACGGTGCAATTTTAATGATATGAATATTTTCTAGAAATAAAAATTCCAGATACAGCATACTCATTTTTCATCGATTCTTGCACCCAACAACACAACAAGATGACATTTAATAATAAAAATAATAATTTAAGCTCCTTATTATGTAGCCGAAACTGTGTTGGTTTGTATTGGCCGCCTCCAGTTTTCCGTTTGTTTTGCCTCCAGCTAGCGTCGTGACGTAACTGTGACGTCGACGCAAAAGGGGTCTATTGTAAGTTGTGTTTACGACCGCAGGTGTGTTCAAGTCCCTTTCGTATGAGTTTAATTTAATTTGAATTAACCCTCTGAGGTCTGAGCTGTTTTCTGGGCCCTGGAGGTGTTCTGACATGCTCTGACATTTCTGGTTATTTCTGTTACTTGTGACATTTTTATGGCTAAAGTCTAATTACACTGTATTCAGCACAAACTCTGCTACAATAATATATCAACAGCATGTATGTAAAAGTTTGTAGTTTTGAGATAATGACATTTATGTGTGGTTTGTGAAAATACAAAAAAAAATTCTCACTGAAATAAGGCCATGAAACCCCTACTGATTATTTCTTCACAAGACTTTTGAAAATTGTATGACATAGCCTAGAATATTTGCTCCAAAACTATGTGAAAATCACCCTGACTGCTCATTCAGAGAAGACAATATATTGATTTAAAATTTTTACGACGTGTTTTGTGTGAGAAAGCTCTATGCGGAGGTCATTAATATGTATGGCCTTTCACACCTGAGAAAGACAAAGAACCTCCCCTAACGGCCCTATTAGGAGCTATCAGGCCCCTGTCATTCTGAGCAACCTTGCACAATACTGTAAATGAGGAGATTTAAAAAAGAATGGCTTTTAGATTGTTTGGATTTATTTACACAACATATTCCAAATAGACACAACAAATGGCAAAAAAGCACTTATTGAAAGACAGAGACCTTTGTGCCATTCCTAAAAACATTGTACATACCTTTCATTTCCAAGGTGTTTGATTTTCACTTTACCATGTTCATGATCCAGAGACTCATGTGAATGTTGAAGTCGGCAGGACTCAGTGGCATCTGGGCCCTGGAAAAAAAAGTGAACATACTGATATCAAGAGAAAGGTCTGCACGATTTTGGAAATAAATATTAGATTTTTCTGGTTAAAATTGCTTTTTAAAATTCACAAAATACACACACACAAATGTTTCCAACAATATATAATATAATGAACACCAGGTTTGTTGTGCCTTGTGGGCATAAGCTATGCGCAGTGCTGGGTAAAATAATAATAACAATAGATAGCAGTATAAATCTTCCAAAATATTTCAGTAACAACCAAGCTAGAGAAAAATATATTGATTATCATGTTACTTCAAATGTTTCCATTCGTTATGATGATATGAAATGAGATAATAGTAAAAACATGAAGCCGTTTGGTGTGTTTTGCTTTTCAAATTTTCAAATGATACATTCAAACGCGATCGCGCTGCAAAATATGATACATTCAAACGCGATCGCGCTCAAATATAAAACATTATGGTTGCCATACATATCTACGTTTGACCAGATATCCACAAACACAGTAGGCCTAACAGTAAACACGGGTCTAAATATTATAATATTTCCCATATATCTAGCAACAGTTCAACTGCAATGTGACATTTATGCAACAATAACAAACTAATATGTAAGAATTTCTTACCTTAAATCTTTCTTGTCTTCAAATCGCGTTCTTCTTCTTCTGAGGTAGCCTAAATCCAATGTAAGCTCAGGCACGTCTTTCAAACTCGACGAAAAGTGAAGTGAAGTGTTTGGTGTTTTGTTGTTGAGGTAACGAGCGAGTTCGTGTTCCATGTGGAGATTTGCATGTGAATATCTTTTGCGCGAGTAGGCGTGGCCAAATTAACTGTAATGAGCAAGCGTTTGAGAAGCTGGACATCTTGTTGGTTTTATACAAATTACTTAAACAGAGAATATTTGTTTTCGTTTTGAACCTGATCATTTAAAAGTACACACTTAAATGTTTATAAAGGTGTATGGCTCATAAATGTGTGACAAGTATTCGCTGAGTTTTGTTTCAGTTTATAGACGTGCTCAAGAAAAAAAAGTTCACCGCGACGGAGAGGCAGAACGCACACCCTGTTTATTTTCTTTATTTTACAAAAGCACAATGTTTTGATTTGATTGTAAGTGGACACATACAAAAGTAGAAATATCACAGATTCTTTTTTTATATTTCTTTTTTCTGTATGACCATAAATGACGGAGTAATTTAAGTTTATAGTGCTACAATGTGGAGAAAATCCAGCAAAAAACCATAACGTGCCCATCTTGCGGTTGTGGTTTGATGTGGAGTTGGAGCTGAAGCAGGATTTCCGCCTGAGCAGAAGAGCAATGAATGCTTTGCAGAGGCTCTTGCAAAGAGAACAGGACCATGGCTGGGGTCATCAGCTGGAAACTTTAATATATGTTTACTGGCTGGCTCATGGACTATCATATCGGGTAGTGTCCAGTGTATCAATGTGCCGAAAGCAACAGTCCATTGTGTAATCCACAGAGTGGCACAAAACATATGGGTAAACCTGAAGAAAGCCATCTCCTTCCCACAAGCAGAGGAGCTGCAGGCAGTGGGGCAAGGATTTGTCCAACTATCAAGAACTCCTGCATTTAACAACGTTATTGGTGCAATAGATGGCACCAACATCAGAATCAAACCCCTGCGGCGGCACCAAATAGACTATTTAAACTTAAGGGCTTTTATTCCATCAACATGCAAGCAATATGTGATTCCAGTGGACGATTCCTAGATGTATTTGTTGGCTATCCAGGGTCAGTTCACGACACACGCATACTGAAAAACAGTTAAATTTATAGGGCACAACGTTATCCCCCTACAGGGTACATTATTCTAGGTGATGGGGGCTGTTTAGACACCCCACTCTGCTTGATCACACCCTACAAAGAGCCAGTGATTGGACAAGTCCAGGGGCGCTTCAATTACTACCAGTCAAGGGCCCGCAGCATAATTGAAAGGGCTTTTGGTATCATGAAAACAAGGTGGAGGTCTACACTTTTCAGAGCCTTGGAAGTCAAGCCAACATTTGCACCCCAGGTAATTGATTCCTGTGCCTTTTTGCACAAAGTGAAGGGATAAAGGGTAGAATTGGGACTGGCCCGAAATGTTCGCAGTCGAGCAATTCCCTCATGACCGGGGTAAGGAGAACAGGGACTTTCCTTCCTCTCTTTCCTACTATGGCAATCCGGACAAAATGTTTGCAAAGCTTCTGCTCGATTGCTGTAAGGGCTAGGTTAAGATCTTCGTGTGTTTCTGATATGAGCTTTGACAAGTACGCAGACAAGGGCATTCGGGATACCTCTCCTGCTCTACGACAGTTGAAGAGGATAACTTGTGCCAGGGTCACTTTAGCAAGGTCCTTCCAGTTTAAGGGAAAAGGCGCTTCTTGCTGGACACTCAATTGTTTCTGTTTCTTAGACAAATAGCAATGAAGTCTCTGGACATCCTGTGTGAATGGTAGAATCTGAGGAGAATTTCACTTGGTCTGGTTAAGCGGAGTTAGCGCTTGGCTCGCAATTTCAAATTTCCAAATTTATTGGTATAGCAGTGGAAATTACTCAGCATCTTTAGCAGTCTGTTGATCTTTCATCTTCAATCCTTCAGACTTGATAAACATGGCTGAAGCATGCAAGCAATACAAGTTGACAAGTTGATGGTATTTTTCAGGTTTTATGAGTTCTTTGATAGTCTTCATGTGTCGACTTTTTTTGCTTCCAATACCAGTCTGTCAAGCTCTCTGTTTTTGTTGAATAAAGTTATTCAGGCAGAATAATAGTAATCCATATTAGAAATACATTTTTATCATAATCCGTTGTTTTTGGGCAAAACATTTTAATTATTGATGAAGAGCTTATACATGTATACAGTGATAGGCGTCGTATTCATATAGGTAGAAGTGGATCAGCTGAGAGTCAGCTGGTGATGTGAGCTTGACAAACTTGACTTGCCAGAACTGATGTAAAGTAAGTCTTTGATGTCCTCAAAGTGTGTATGTGAAGTTTTAGCTAAAAATACCCCACAGATATTTTATATACCATGTTAAAATTGTCACTTTTTGAGGGTGAGCAAAAACACACCATTTTTGTCTGTCCCTTTAAATGCAAATGAGCTGCTGCTCCCAGCAAAGGGGTGGAGCTTCAACAGTTTGTGTCCTTTTACACTCACACCGACATGCACTGAACATTTCAAAAACTTTCAGCCTTTTATGTTCAAACCGGAGTCAGACAAAGTTGGAGAGACTCAAGAAGTGACAACATGTAGAATGCAACAGGACATTTCTGAATGGTTAGTTGTTAAATTTATGTAGCTTATGTGTAGTTATCTTCTAGTCATTGATTAGCATATTCTGTCAGTGTTATGTGTCGGAATGTACATTTTTGTTTCATTCATATTGTTCAGACATACCTGTAAATTCAAGCTTCACCTTTCGCATTTTACACTCAGTGACACCGTGATGAATGCGAGGGGGAGATTACTCGTGACTGCCGGCAGATTTGAAAGATTGCTGAAAATGGAGGACCACGCCTATTTTTGTAGGACGCCGAAGTTGCCTACTTTCTTCTCGACAGGTAATGCAGCCTATTTGTGTAAATTCAAAGTTTTATAGTTGCTTGTCTAACCATAGCATGGTTGTGCATAACGCCAGAACGACCTCTAGTATAACTTGCGTTACTTTTCCTCGTGTCAATGGTGAAAAAGTATTGTTTACCTTGTAACATAAATCTGTGCTGCGACGGATCACAGGTGATGAATATTTTAATCTCATGAAACACTCATGGACGAAGTCGAACTGGAAGCCATGTTAATCTTGGAATAATACGGCCACTGTAGGAGTTAAAACGCCCTGGAATTGAAAGGAACAGAAACTAATATTCACTGGGTAGTCATATACAATTTCACCGCTAGATGGGGGAAAATATCACACAGTGTAGCTTTAACATAATGACAACAATATGAACCTTTTCTACACTATAATGTTACAATTACATCAACATTACATGAAAAATTACAATAATACAATATGAACTTTTTCTACAATATAATATACCACTACACTACAATAACATCATCAATACACTATACTACCAACTACAGCTACAGGATGAGGGTGGTGTGTTTGTAGGTAGGAGGAGGAGGAGGAGGAGGAGGATGAAGGACATCACAGCATCAAGGTATAACTGTAGAGATAAAGAAAGGAAGAGGTGTTAGGGGGAATACAACAGAACTCTGTGCTCTCTAGGAGCTTGATGACTAAGAGCTAGTGAAGAACACGTGTGAGAATAGAATATGAATTTGTGAGAGAATGAAAAATACCACTCTAATTCAGGTTTCAATTTAAGGAGAAGGAAATGGCTCATAAATATGAGACGGAAGGACCTTAGACAAACCATGTTACATTAGGAGTTAATGCGGGGAGGATATGTGGTGTGCGAGCTGCATTTCGAGGAATGCTTCCTTGAAAAAGTGAGTTCTGTAGTTGGAGGGAATCCAATGACAATCCAATTAAATATAATAAAAGAATACAATTACTGATACATTTTCTTTGTGTTCATGTTTTTAAAAAGCATAATGGAAAAAAATGCGCACACCAGCGATGCCATCCCTACATTGGTTGATTGCATCAACCCACCACCCCTTGCCTCCCCTCCTCTAAAAAGGCGGAAAAGAAGTGAAGGTAAGAATTACAATTGAGGACAAGAGCAGTACAAGACCAACATTAAATAAACATAATTAAAATAAAACATTACATTACATTTACAGAAACATTACCATGACATTACATTTACAGGAACATTACATTCAATTAATTAACATTAAATGATCCATTGAGATTAACTGACTGACTTAATCCTCCAAAGCTGAGAGAAGGCACTCTGAGGAGCAGGAAGAAGAGAGGGACATTGTAGAGATAGAGGGGGAGACAGAGAAAAAAACAGAGGATGCAACTGAAGGGATAGAGGATATGACAGAGGAGGGAGCAGTAGCAGAAGGAGAATGAGGAGAAAGAGAAGGAGCAGTAGCAGAAGGAGGAGGAGGAGGAGAAGGGAAAGAGGAAAGAACTGAAGAGGGTCCAGAAAGGAGAGAAAATTACCCAAATGGAGGGACAAAAGAACAGGCTCAGGTGACCATTTCCTTAAGCAGCCTTCAACAAAAGGACAAGGTGATGTTCTGAGCTTATTCGATTTCAAGATTGTGACTAGCATTCTCACAGAATCAAATAAAAGATGCCTTTTTGTTATCACAGAGAATTGCAGAACTAGAGGCAAAGGTTGCACAGCTGAAAAGACTGAAAAGAAGAAGGAAGCCAGCTACAAAACCTAAACAACCCAAGTAAGGTACTTCTAAGTCTGTGCACCATACATAGGCCTAGCGTGACGTGTGACGTAACGTGAACACAAAGAAAAGTTTAGTTTAACCCCTAGACAAATTCGAGCTGTGACCTCGCACCCCATAACACTGCCTTTTGAATTATAAACCTTTGTTTTTACAAAATATTTGAATCTTAATACCTACATCCTGTTCTTCCATAGTCCTCATGAAATTCTGGAAGAGATGCTGAAGAGCTGTCCTGAAGGCTGTCTGAACTTTATTAAGGCACAACTGTCAGAGGCTGCGAAAAAGGGAAGAGGAAGGAGGTTTAACAACGATCTGAAAGACCTGGGGCTGCAGATACTCAACAGCAGCCCAAAGGCTTACAGATACTTAAGAAGCATTTTTGCTCTACCCTCCAAAACCACAATACGCCGATACATTACAGGACGTGTGGGATACTTCTCTGTAAATACCAATTTAATATAGACTGCTTTACATTACCCCGTTTAACAATTTCAAAATGTACACAAAACTGTTAATTTAACTTGCTTGTTCCAACAGCCAGGCTTCCTGCAAGAAATCATTTCCCAAATGGGAGTGATCGCCTCCACCATGACCCCTGCAGAAAGAATGTGTACTCTGGTTTTAGATGAGATGGCCATCAAGAGGCAATTTGACTATGACAAGAGAAATTATGCCATTTATGCAGTGGTGGAAGTAACGAATTACAACTACTCACGTTACTGTAATTAAGTCGTTTTTTTGGGTACTTGTACTTTTTTGAGTATATTTTTTAATCTGTAATTTTACTTGTACTCAAGTACATATTAAACTAAGTAATCTACTTCGCTACTTGTAAAATCACATTTCGTTACTGAGTACAATTTGAATTGATATTCAAATCTTTGACCGGCATTTCGGTAGCCAATAAAAATATTAGATCGTAAACGGACCAATAAAACCCCTGATATTTGGACTGAATTAAAGCCGCCGCAGTCGCAGCAGGTTTTGAAGAGCTGATCATAAGTGAAGGAGGCTTGGAGCTGAGTGAGTGATTAATGGCTGGACTGAAAGTTTGGAGAAACAACAATCTACATAGTAGTATTGTCAAAATATCTATATTTTGATACATATCAATACTTAAATATCTGTCAATGCTCATTTTGGCCAATACACCGATACAATACCAGCTGCGCGTTCTCATTTTCTCATCTCAACGACAGCGAGTTTGACACACCCGCCTCCTCTCAGCGCGGGATTGCAGGTAGGCCTATTACGCATAATTTTATTAATACCTGCAAGTTTCTATGGCATATTTTAATGGCAAATGTCACGAGTGCAATATTATAACGCGAGGGCACATTCATGTAATCGCAGAAAACTGGGCGCGAGCTCTCAAATATACGAATGAACTGGACTCGGATATTGAGTGTGCGCTCTCGGACTGATATCATGTGCAATCGCGATTCGCGAATCTCTCCAAGTGGTTCTCACTGCAGACTCAAATGACGTCCAGCTCCAATCTCTCCATGCTCTTGAATTAAACGTTGTCAAAAGTTATGAAAAATCTAGTCTTTTTTGCCAATTAAATTCAGTTTGAAATCAAGCTTCCTTGTGCTGTGTGTGAGCTATTGCAACAGTTAACGTTACCCTATTGTAAAGACAAATACACTAAGTGAGTAAATATTTAAGTTAGATTATTGTAATGGTTATTGATAAATTTTGAAATATGTAAACAAAAGCCCAAATTAAAATCTCACCGTATAAAGTGTACGTGTCTCTTCAGAAGACTTGAATTAAACTTTTCCATTCTGTTTAAACATTTAACATTTAAACATTACTGTTACAATGAGTGATGTGCTTTTGGATGCTTGAAAATAATGATTGCCTTGACAAAATGGATGGACAAAAATGTAGATATTAAAATATTTAGTATGTGGTAGTTTTCCCGATGGTATTAAAAATTATAGGCTAGGCCTACTGAATACTGACATATTTCAAGGTGTCATATTGAAGTTAGAAATTCCAGTATCATGACCACTAATTAATGTCTTTCGACAATAAGGTAAAAACGTGTTAAAAGTAGCTATTTTCTACATAAATCTATGATTTGGTTGAATATTTATTGGTAATACATTAACTATCGCCAGCTAAAAAGTAACTAGTAACTAGTACTCTGAGTAGTTTTTGAGAAGAGTAATTTGTACTTTTACTTAAGTACTTTTTTGACTCCAGTACTTTTACTTGTAATTGAGTATTATTTCAGCAATGTAACTGTACTTGTACTTGAGTACAAATTTTCAGTACTCTTTCCACCTCTGCATTTATGGCATATCTCCCTTAGGCCATGCTGCCAAACAGTCAATGGTCATCATGGTTAGGGGCATTTTGGGGAAGTGGAAACAGGCAAGCCAACACCAATTATTTATTTATTTTTAAGACCAACATTTCTTTTTGCTGTGTATATCAAAAACATTTACCTAAAACTTTGTCCTTCAACAGGCCATGGGTTATTTCTTCTCCCCCGGTTCTATGGCAGCCGTGGAAATCGCCAGCATCATTAAACGGACAGTATGGAATTTTTCTCCGCGGATATAAAAAGAATGGATATCTCATTCTACCGAACTACACGCAAGTGCAGAATTACAACTCACAGGTCAGTTTATTAGACAAATTAAACTTGTGAGGTAACGCAGCGCTGTTTAACTTGTTACACTAGCACACTAAACTGCATTTCAATGTGTTGAAATTGATGTGTTAGTTTGTCTGTATGAGACTAGCAGTAAGCTAGATCAACATTAGAATAACATAACGTTACAGATCATGTTATAACATTTTATCATTGTTAAACTATATAACATTGATTAGTTTTATGTAAATGTGCTCACCTGTTTAATAAAGTACATGTAGAAGCGGTCGAAGTCTCGGATGTGGAGCTCTAGTTTATATACTGTCTATGGGAGCTCTAGGCATCTCGAAAACACAGCGCTGATATTGATTCTCGTTTTAGTTTTCCTTTTTTATCCAAAGTCTGCTTGCCATGGTCCATAATGTTTGAACGAAACAACAACAGCGTGCAAATAGACATTGCGAACTACATTGTCCACATCTGTCGCCTTGGTTACTATCAGAGGGCTCTGGTTCATAGCTCTGGTTACCATGGCAGTACGAGCGGAAACCAGGGACAACGCGGATATGACGCCATTGACTGCGACAAAACGGAAATAAAGAAACGTGCCGTGTCTTCGAATCAAATTAAAATTTCTCCTGGTTTGAAAGTTGTTGGAAACAGTCGGGATAATGTAAGTACACAACTAAAAAATATATATAACATAGATATAGTGATTTTTGCTATTTTTAAAGCAAAAAAAAATACATATTGTGCCTTTAAGGATGCCATTCGGAACCTAGAACATATAGGGCTGACAGTATGTACTGGACAGACTTTTAAACAGCGACGTTAACAATCTACAATTACTATCAAACCATGTATTGACACAATGTGTTAATCTATTTCCAAGGTGCAGGCAGAAATATGTGACCAGGCAACAACTAACATCAAGGCTTTGCACCTACTTGGGGCCACCCTGGACCCACTATTACCCCTTTTCCACCAAGGCAGAGCTGGTGCTGGTTCGGAGCCAGAACCTAGTTTCAAATCGGTTCTTTGTTTTTCCACCGCCAAAGCACCAGCTCCGAACCAGTAAAACTGGTTCTTAAGTAGCACCAAATCATTGCAGGGTCTAGAACGGAGCCAAGAAAGAACCGCTTGCGTCAGGGGCTGGGGGCAGGGTTACCGTGACCAACAAGACGAATAGAAACTTGTGACCGCCATTTTTAAATAGCAGCTAGTCGAGCTAATAGCAGCTCGATTATAATATCCGTCTATGTAAGTTACGGCGAGCTGCACGAACGCGTTGGATTCCGATGTATTTTTGCAAACCCATGAGCATCCATAGTATTGCAACGTCCGTTATTGTTGATGGCTTGTTCGAGATGCATCGGAGAGGCGAGGACCGATCGGAGCTGCGGGAGTGTTTGGAGAGCATACGACTCCTTGTGCTTTTAGATCGCTATCGCAGTGCTTTGATGTCATGCGGCGATCGATCTGCGAGAAGCCGATGCATCTCGAACAAGCCTGGCGTGTTTGTGTTTGGCGCTACCGGACTAGCGGTTGCTGGGCAACATGAGACGTATACAGTGACGTAAGATCTGGCTCTGTTGTGGCTCTCTAGCTGGTGGAAAGGCAAACCGGTTCTTAGTAAGCTTGTCAGTCGAACCAACTCTGAACCAGCTTTGGCTCTGGCTCTGAACCAGCACCCGGTTCTTGTTGGTGGAAAAGGGGTATGGGTGGGGAGGATTCCCACTGCATTCTGGTGGGTGTTCAGAGGGTTCCTGTGGTCTTCGATGTCCCACGCCTACTTAAGTCCATCAGGAACAACCTCTTCAAATATGGCCTAAAGGTAAGCACAGTAAACACAGCAATCACATTTATAATGATTTGTCAATGAAATGGTTTCATGAAGATGAATGGCTAAGATACAACATTATCGCAATGATTCTCATACCAGCTCATATTTATTTACATCCTTAGATCCAAGGCAAAGATGTTCTTTGGCAACATATTTAAAACTTTTATGAGCTCGACAAGCTCCACACTGTACGCATGGCGCCAAAGCTCACCGAGAGGCACATATCTTTGCCTGCATTTTCAAAAATACGTGTTAGTTTGGCAACACAGGTGTTTAGCCACACTGTTTCTGCAGGTAAATTCCATGTGCATTATTCATCTTTGCAATGACTAGTAGCAGGTTTTGAAGATTATAATGTAATACTGACCTCCTATTAAGTTCTCACATCTGTTGTGACCCAGGCATTTCAGCAATGGTGTCACTGAAGAGGCTGCCAGCAGAAGCAAAAGACATTGCCGAATTTATTGCCAGAATAAATCACCTTTTTGATGTCCTGAACTCCAGGTAATTCAAAAAAAAAAAAACTTCACAAACATACAACCTACCTACTAACTTCAACCTACCTACTAACTACGACACACCTACCCATACCTACCTATCTACAACTACTCTACATGCAGTCTCCCAGTTTCTGAGCTTAACATATTCCTTTCTCCTTAATTAGGTCTGCCAAGGATTCAAACCCCTGGAGACGACCCCTTGGTACAGGAAGCCAGGAGAAGGAGAACTTCCTTGTCAACTGCATAATCTGGGTGGCAGGCTGGCAGTTCAGGTCAGTCAATAAGAAAAGCCTAAGTGAACAACCAACTGTTTTTGGGTAGAATCTCTTCTCCTTGGTCTGGGGAAAAGGTGGGCATAAATATAACCCCAGTGCACGGGAGTTCACCGCTGCTCTCAGGGGACTGAGTGTGTCCAACATTCTGCCTGCCCTCTCTTCAGTCACATCCAATGGATGATGGAGTCACACTTCTGACTACCTCATCCGATGGGGCGACTCCCTCCTCCCTCAATAGCTTCCTCAGCACCCATCCTGAACATGCCAGCCTTATAGAATCTATCTCCATCAAGAAGTTTGTGATGTGCAGGCTGGGTGCTGAAATTAGACAGAGAAACAGGGCTCTGAGCTGCAAGAACAAATTAACAGCTGACAGGAAACTGTCTACATTTATAACTTGATGATAGGTCATTTAAATCTTTAAATGTCCAGTAATTATACTACTTATAATTATAATACTAATAATATATATATATATATAATCATAATTATAATACTAGTAATAGTACTTCGTTAAATTCCACTTGGTGTTTGTTCCACTTCACAAGATTTACACGTATAATACATGTGTAATATCAATCATGTGTGCGGTCTCTTCTTTTTCCACACTTTCACTCACTAATCTTCAGTGGCTGGATTCGCCATCGTGTATCGGCTAGATACATAGCTGATAGCAGAGAATGTCTAATAAAGGCTGTTAGCCAGCTGATGGGTAACTGATAGCCAGCTACGTCGCCGAACATCCAACGACCATTAATACCTGTCTGTCTGTGTATATGTGTGTGTGTGTGTGTGTGTGTGTATTTTCGGCATGGTCTTTTAAAACAACAAAACAAAAACTCTTCTAGCACGTGTATTTACCTGTGTCAGCTGTGTTGTCGATGCCTTAAGAGAAAAGAAAGTGCAGAGCGCGAAATCACCAAAGTGACTGAAGGATTGCCGTAAAGCAGTATCTCTGGTCGTACGATGTGTATGATGTCATTGACATTTTAAAAAAAAAATTACTAAACAAAAAATTATATCCTGAGAAAAGTGGATTTTGAGGGGTATAGCTCCATAGACTCTGCACTCGTCCTGTGAGCACCCTCCTATGGAACCGAAGTGGAACTGCAACCAGTTCCATATCCAGAGATTTTATTCTAAAGAGCACACTGACTTCATCGAGCTGAAAAGACAAACACTAGGCGGTACAAAGCAGCTAACTTTGGGGGAGACAAAGGAAAGAACTGAGAAACTCCCACCTGATAGTAAGAAAGCAGCCAAGCAGTTGGTTTATTCACCTGGTTTTATAGCGGATGTTAAATTTCTATTTTTTGCACTAAACCATTACAAAGACATCTGGCTCCTGTTTATTTTGAATGTGTACTAAGCTGTGAAGGGTTTTTTTTGTCAGTTTTAGCTCCTTTGTTTATTGTACTGTACATTGGATTTAAAATGTATGTTTGCACTAACAAAACTATTAGACAGAGTTTTTTATTTATTTATTTTTTTACGTTTTACAAAGCTTGTGAAGCTGTTGGTTTATTCTGCTGCTTTTGTATTGGATTTTAAATTCCCATTTTCAGTAAACCATTACAAAGACCTACTGACTCATGTTTATTTTGAATGTGTACCAAGCAAGTGAAGCTATTGGATTTCAAGCATTAAAAAAATAAATGTGTTAATCAACAGTGTAAATCATTACTAATAAATGGCAGACAAAAAAAAAAAAAATAATAATAATTTTGTAACAGGCCTTTTGCTGTAGAGATAATGACTCCCTATCCATCCAGGTGACATTTCTTGTAGTGTTTCATGGTGTGGTACCTCTCATTGCAAGGCACAACACAAAGACCCACCCCACACTGCCTGCACATGTATTTTGTCTGACGGTGGCCTTCAGGGCGGGTCCGATCAGAACAAACTACACAATCTGGGTAACCATCAGCCTGGCAGATAAAGTGGCGCTCAGTGAGTCTCTGTGGCAAGTCTCCCAGTGAGGACGACTTTCGCCTTTGTTGCTCTCTTTCCTGGAGAAGCCTTCCAGTAAAGCAGTGATGACATCCTGCATGAAGACTTTCAGGGGCTTGTGAGGAGCAGCAGTGCAGCGGCAGTAAATGATGTGGGCATTCACCATGCTTACACTGAGAATGGCATTGAAAATCCTGTTGTACCATTTCCTTGACCTATGGGGTCTGCTGTGTCGACACCCCCCATGAACGAATTGTAGTCATCAACACAAACAGGCCTATTTATCTCCCTATAGCCACTATCAGTGTGTTGTGGGTCCTGATGCGCTTTCTGACACATGTGTTGGAATGCAGTGTAGAGAGCATTGTGAGGCGCTTTGTATCATGCCATGCACAAGCTAGCATTTTCCCCTTCCTCATGAAGACTGGGTCATCTCCCTTGCTCAACGGTAACTGTTCACGGGTGAGGCCCTTTGGCATCCTCTTCCTCTTACTGCTGACAGTCCCACACAAACCCGAATCATTGCTTGCCAGCTCATCTGCTATGGTTGGCGAGGTGTAATAGCTGTCCATGTACACCTCATGCCCTTTCCCTGTGTACGGGGCCATCAGCTCACGGACAATAAGGTGTGTAGCACCGAAATCACTTGCATTAGGCCTACTTTGTCCAGTGTACATGGACCACTGTAGCACATAGCCTGACTTAGCTTCACTCAGAACAAATACTTTGTAGCCATATTTGTCTGGTTTGTTTGGGTTGTACATTTTTAGAGTTGATTTCCCTTTGAATGCAATGGTCATTTCATCCAATGACAGCTGCTTAGATGGACCATACATTGTTGAAAACCAGGGGATGACCAAATTGATGATTGGGCGGATTTTGAATAGCCTGTCATACCCTGGCTGACCCCTGTCAACACACTCCTCATTATTGGTGAAGTGAAGGAAAGACAAAATCAGCTCAAATCTATTCCTGGACATCACCTTGCCAAATCCAGGTGTTGCTGTTGGCCAATATTCGGCCCAATAATCCTCCAACTCTGACTTCTCTACCAGACCCATACTCAAATGCAGAGAAAAGAAGGCTTTCATTTCACTAACAGTTACGTCAGACCATTGATGAAATCTGGAGTGTGGCTGGAGTTGATGGGAGGCTAAAAACTGATGGGCGTAGCGATTTGTCTCATTTACAAGTAAATTCCAGAAATCATCAGAGAGAAAGAGTGATAGAAAATCTAGGGGCGTATTGGCATTGGAGAGTTCTCTTTCCCACAGATATCCAATTGGCTGATCAAAGGGCGTGATCCAACTTTGGTACTCATCCTCATTGGCCAAGTACTCAAAGCCAGCATTCCCATCAGCTTGCGATAGACTATGCATAATAGCCCCTCTGCCCCGTGTCACACCGCCTCTGCTCCTGCTACGAGCAGCGCGGCCAGATCTGCCTCGCGCCAAGTGTGCACAGCTCGGACTACTGTCATTGTCATTGCGACTCCCCACCCTGCCTCCACGTTGCCCCCTAACTGTCCTATGAATACTTCGACCTCGTCTAACATACCCAGTGGCATTAGACAAAGTCTCCACCACAATACTGTTGCCGCGATTGCGGAGAGGCACACGGTCAGAAGACAAAGCTACATGGCTAGCGCAGTAAAAAGCTCCTGCCTCGTTCCCCACAACACTAACACGCCTGCTAACTTCGCGATGAACACTCCGACCCCGGGAAACATTGTTCCCACCACTGACATTGGGCAAAGGACCATCTACATTGGGCAAAGGATTCACCATTTGTGCATGGTGTAGGGCTATACTTTCACTTTCAGAATCACCGTCATATTCCCCTTCAGAATCAGGGTCCGCGAATAGAAGATCCAACACTTCATTGCGGGTAAGCTTTATTGATGCCATTAGATAATAATAATAATAATAATAATAATAATAATAATAATCTAATGCAAATACTCGCTGACGTTGACAATATTGCTCTGATAAAATGGCTCACTCGCACACTAGCTCCGCTTTTGTTCGCACTGATTCAATGCGCTCTAGCTCGAAGATTTTGTATAGAAGCATGACTTTTTTTTGAGTTGGGGATGAAGTATGACATGTCTGCCATCTAGTGGAGGGGAGGTCGAACGAAATTTGACACCCTATTTGACAAAATCGGCTCTTTTATCAGTGCCGCATCTTGTCGAGTAAACTCGACCGTTGCGCCTAGAGGGTTAAAACATTAATATTTATGAAGTTTAATAGATAATCAATACGGCACACTTGCTTCAACTGTTTCAGTGTTTCACGAAGCCTCAATGAGACCACGCTAGTCAAAACACAGACAAACAGTCCAAAACAAACACCAGGCAGGAATCTCAGACAAACAGGTCAAACCAGAAATCAGGTCAAAACCTTGATCATGAGATCCAAAGACAGAACGCTTAGAAAGCCAGCAGTGACACATGCAAGACTTTGCAGAGAAAACCAGTGCTGTGTTCAAAATCGAACTGAATTCATTCAGCGCACGACTCTCACAGTGCATTATGGGTATTCTCTAGACGTTGAGCGTACATCAGGGCTGCGTTCAGCCCTGACAAAAAGTAGCAAAAAGTTTTTTAAACAGAAACTGTGGTGCGTTGAACACCCTGTTCTGATGACGCAGGAGTTGCAACTATGGCAGCTGAGAAGGACATTCTTTGTGTGTGTTTTTTTTTTTTTTGGAGCCTGATGAAATCGGTATAAATACGTGTTTAATACTTCAAAATACACTCGATGTTACAGTCACTAGCCCTTGCCGTCCAGAATAAAAGAGAACATCCCAATTGAGTGGAAGGGATTTGTGGAAACTGTGGTTCCTAATTATTGTGATCCAACATTTGTCTCGCATATCAGGATGAAAAGACAAACATTTCAGGTGAAGGATAATCCACTTCTTACCTCTAAGACTGTGTTATGATCTATGACCTTATTATTTTATTGTGAGTATTGTCCAACATTCTGCCTGCCCTCTCTTCAGTCACATCCAATGGAAATCAGGTCAAAACCTTGATCATGAGATCCAAAGACAGAACGCTTAGAAAGCCAGCAGTGACACATGCAAGACTTTGCAGAGAAAACCAGTGCTGTGTTCAAAATCGAACTGAATTCATTCAGCGCACGACTCTCACAGTGCATTATGGGTATTCTCTAGACGTTGAGCGTACATCAGGGCTGCGTTCAGCCCTGACAAAAAGTAGCAAAAAGTTTTTTAAACAGAAACTGTGGTGCGTTGAACACCCTGTTCTGATGACGCAGGAGTTGCAACTATGGCAGCTGAGAAGGACATTCTTTGTGTGTGTTTTTTTTTTTTTTGGAGCCTGATGAAATCGGTATAAATACGTGTTTAATACTTCAAAATACACTCGATGTTACAGTCACTAGCCCTTGCCGTCCAGAATAAAAGAGAACATCCCAATTGAGTGGAAGGGATTTGTGGAAACTGTGGTTCCTAATTATTGTGATCCAACATTTGTCTCGCATATCAGGATGAAAAGACAAACATTTCAGGTGAAGGATAATCCACTTCTTACCTCTAAGACTGTGTTATGATCTATGACCTTATTATTTTATTGTGAGTATTGTCCAACATTCTGCCTGCCCTCTCTTCAGTCACATCCAATGGAAATCAGGTCAAAACCTTGATCATGAGATCCAAAGACAGAACGCTTAGAAAGCCAGCAGTGACACATGCAAGACTTTGCAGAGAAAACCAGTGCTGTGTTCAAAATCGAACTGAATTCATTCAGCGCACGACTCTCACAGTGCATTATGGGTATTCTCTAGACGTTGAGCGTACATCAGGGCTGCGTTCAGCCCTGACAAAAAGTAGCAAAAAGTTTTTTAAACAGAAACTGTGGTGCGTTGAACACCCTGTTCTGATGACGCAGGAGTTGCAACTATGGCAGCTGAGAAGGACATTCTTTGTGTGTGTTTTTTTTTTTTTGGAGCCTGATGAAATCGGTATAAATACGTGTTTAATACTTCAAAATACACTCGATGTTACAGTCACTAGCCCTTGCCGTCCAGAATAAAAGAGAACATCCCAATTGAGTGGAAGGGATTTGTGGAAACTGTGGTTCCTAATTATTGTGATCCAACATTTGTCTCGCATATCAGGATGAAAAGACAAACATTTCAGGTGAAGGATAATCCACTTCTTACCTCTAAGACTGTGTTATGATCTATGACCTTATTATTTTATTGTGAGTATTGTCCAACATTCTGCCTGCCCTCTCTTCAGTCACATCCAATGGAAATCAGGTCAAAACCTTGATCATGAGATCCAAAGACAGAACGCTTAGAAAGCCAGCAGTGACACATGCAAGACTTTGCAGAGAAAACCAGTGCTGTGTTCAAAATCGAACTGAATTCATTCAGCGCACGACTCTCACAGTGCATTATGGGTATTCTCTAGACGTTGAGCGTACATCAGGGCTGCGTTCAGCCCTGACAAAAAGTAGCAAAAAGTTTTTTAAACAGAAACTGTGGTGCGTTGAACACCCTGTTCTGATGACGCAGGAGTTGCAACTATGGCAGCTGAGAAGGACATTCTTTGTGTGTGTTTTTTTTTTTTTTTTGGAGCCTGATGAAATCGGTATAAATACGTGTTTAATACTTCAAAATACACTCGATGTTACAGTCACTAGCCCTTGCCGTCCAGAATAAAAGAGAACATCCCAATTGAGTGGAAGGGATTTGTGGAAACTGTGGTTCCTAATTATTGTGATCCAACATTTGTCTCGCATATCAGGATGAAAAGACAAACATTTCAGGTGAAGGATAATCCACTTCTTACCTCTAAGACTGTGTTATGATCTATGACCTTATTATTTTATTGTGAGTATTAGGCTTATTATCATTGCTAATCAAGGCAGCAAACATCACTTTCCTCCGATAAATACATTTTGGGTTTCTCACATGGACACATTTATCGATAATTGCTCCAAATATAGCTGCTGCTGTCTGTCCCGCTTAAAATCATTCAAACTGGTTGACAGCTCGGATTTGTTTGGAACTAATGACTAGGCATAAAAAAAAATTGTTTGGTTCCGCTTTCCGACCGACCCTGTCAATTTATGTGCGACCCAAATTTATTTTTTGAGCTTGGGGAAGAAATAATACAAATTAAATAAATACACAAATAAAAAACTTTTAGGCGAACTATAATTTACGTTTTTGTACAGCACCGTTTTTGTATAGCACTCTTGCGATGCAAGATACCTGTTGTCCTCCAGCAAAGCTAACAAACGAGGCAGCTGCACGGTCGTTCACACATCGTTGTCGTCACTTACAAAGGCACTGGTAACTGTTGGTGTGTTCTGAATGATGCTGTCCTATTGAAAAAAAATTGTAGCCAAGTAAAAAATGTAAAAAAAATAAAAAAATAATTCTGAAGATCAGATTAGAGATGGGGTGACAATACAGTGAAAAAGGCCATAAAACTGCATTTTGCCACAGGCTCAACAGGCTACAGACTGCTTCAAGACATGGAGATACCTCTACCTGATATCAGAACATTGCAAAGACAAATACAGCACATAAAGATGGAACCAGGAGTGTTAGAGGATGTGTTTGACATGCTGAAGCTGAAAGTAGATGGCCTGACAGAGATGGAGAGGGAATGTGTGCTAACTCTGGATGAGATGGCAATTACACCGAGTGTGGAGCTGCACCTGGGAGGAGGGAAGCTTTATGGGGATGTGACATTGCCTGGCCACACAGGAATGGCAACACATGCGTGTGTCTTTATGTTGGCAGGGACCACAACACGTTGGAAGCAAGCTGTAGCTTACCACTACAGTGGCAACTCCAATAATGGGGCAATCTACAAGCCTATCACCCTCAACATAATTGAAAAGGCAGCTTCCATAGGGCTTCATGTGGTTAACATCACCACCGACATGGGCATTCCTAATAGGGCAATGTGGAAGGCCTTTGGAGTGGATCAAAACAAATCTGTCCCACATCCTGCAAGACCAGACAGGAGGTTATACTTCATGCCAGACATCCCACATCTGGTTAAAAACTTGAAGTGCGCCCTGGTCCGTGGACAGACGTTTACGATGCCTCCAGATACGGTAGAGAAGGAGAACCTTGTCTTCAATGAGGTTTCAATTGGTCCACTAAAAGATTTGCTAATCAAATTATTCCAGTCATTTTGATAAGATAAAGGTGGGCCATGCAATGAATGTATTTAGCAAGGCAACAAGTGCAGGCCTGAAATACATGGTGGAGCAGGAACAAAGACCCCCCCTCTTAACGGACAACAGCATGGTTTCTGGAGCAGGTGGACCACTGGTTTGACATCATGTTCTCTCGCCACCCAGTAATGGCACTGAGCACACACAAAATAGAGGAGTACCAGAAGGCCATTAAGTTTCTCCAGGACAACATTCAACTCTTCCGTGGGCTGAAGATTGGACAAACAGTTAGCTGGAAGCCTGTGCAAACAGGAATTGTGATGGCAACATCTACAATTCTGTTAATCCAACAAGACATGCTGGCCCAGGGACACATGTTTGTGTTGACCAGCAGGTTTACCCAAGACTGTCTTGAAAACCTATTCAGCTGCATAAGACAGAGGAATCCAGTTCTGACTCCAGTAGAGTTTCACCAGGCACTGAGATCAGTATCAGTTGGGCAGTTTCTTGCGACAGTGAAATCAGGAAGCTATCAGGAGGATGACAACAGCCTTTTGGCAGACTTCCTGGACACAAAGCAGACATTTCCCAGTCCTGGCCTCAGAGTGGAGGAGCTGATGGAGCGCAGAGCTGCTCCTGACCTCACAAAAATAATGACCAGTGCTCTCTACCATCTTACAGGCTACATTGTAAATAAAGTCATCAAATATTCCAACATTTGTTCTGATTGCCAAAGTGCAATTAAGCACAGTGATGACAGTCCTGAAGGAAAGCACAGTGATTTACTGAAGCTGAAGGAGTTCAAGCTAGGTGTACTTTGTCGGCCATCACAAGAGGCCTTCGATGTAGTCCGGCAAATCGAGGAGCTGTTCCGAACCAGGACCAATGCCTCCTTCATGGATCCAAATTCCATGGATATGCTGGAGAGAGAGAGTGGGCTCTTGGACAGCAGGCTTCCTTCATGCCATGATCTGCAAAAAAAAAAATAACCAAGAGATACATCAGGCTGAGGTTGAGAATTGCAGCAAAGCAGATTAGTGCTCAAAGAAAAAATAATGCTGTCTGATGATGGGCTTTGCGGAAACAAAAGCCAGGCAAAAAAGAATCAGCAAGGCCAAGAAACATCTAGGTGGACAACAAGCAGGCCCCAACCAAACACCTTGATCGTTGCCATGGAGGAGCTTGGTCTGACCTTTGCCCCTACAAATGTCCCACCACCTAGTGTGGCTTCAGCAACAATAGGTATGGAGGGTCTGTTTTGCCTTTTTTGCACTTTCTGGCACTTTTCTTGTTATTTCAGACAATATTATATTCTATCTTACACTTACAGCCTCACCATCACCCCACCAGCTTCAGCACTCCACCATTCAATAGCGCCACTAACCAGCTTCATCATCACTCCACTGCTTACAGGAATGGCAAGCTATCCCAGCCTTGGTCATCGCTCCACTCTCCACTGATAATCCATCCTGTTGAAAACAAACAAAACAACAACACACACATACAGTGATTATGTATGGCTTTGCAAATTAAATTCCACCTGTTCGACAGCTGGAACTTGAGACTTACATTCTCTAGGTATGAGTCTTGCTTTAGACTTCTTTATCACCTCCTAAAAGAGAGAAAGAGAAAATTGAGATAATGTAAAATAAAATGTCATCCAAAAAATATATTTTGAGATAATCTGGTTTCAGGTGTATACATTCCTTTACACACAAGCGACTGCTAGATTAAAGTTCAATGCGTCACAAAAGCAGCAGTGTGTCTTTCAGCTAAATCACTAGAGTATAATTTTTCAGCCTTATTAGTAAACATGAGTTATGTTGAACAGCTGAAATTCTATTAAAAACATGACTCCAGTTTTTTTGGTCAAAAGTCAGTCTCCAATAGTTTCACATGTCAGCCTCTTCAGTAAAAAAAAAAAATGAAGTAATTATCTATATCTGCAGTTATACTTTCTTTTTACTGGGTTCATCCACATCTATTTAAGCTAGCTACTGTTTGTTGTAATCAGATGTACTAATACGGTTGCAACTAAGTGTTGCTAACTTTAACAACAAATTTAAAGGCACAATATGTAAGTTTTCTGCTTTAAAAATAGCAAAAATCACTATATCTATGTTATATTTTTTTTTTAGTTGTGTACTTACATTATCCCGACAGTTTCCACAAACTTTCAAATCCGGAGAAATTTATAGTTTAATTCGAAGACACGGCACGTTTCTTTATTTCCGTTTTGTCGCCCGTCTATGACGTCATATAACCTTTGACTCCTCTAGTTTCTCTTACTTCCTGCGGAACCGCCAAACACAAAGGGGAACAGAAGCAAAGAAGAGACGAAGAAGAAAGAAGTAGTAGCTAGCCTTGATCGAGACTATTATATTTAATATTTATATTGTTTATATTAGTATTTATACCTCAATCAATAACTTAGTTATGGATCACGATTATGCTTTGCCTGCACGTTCTGTGAAGCGCAAACGTACGGGTGAAATAAATGACCCTAGAAGGTGTTGGGGCAAGAGAAGAAACAAGACACGGGTAAATATTGGAGCTGCATTTCAAAGATGGAGAGAGCTTCGTGACAAGCTGAAACTACAGAGAGATGCCGATCTCGCTTGCATTCTAATAAACAGGTAACTTATGCATCCATTCAGCTAACTATATCTATCAGTATATTTTGTGAAAACGATGATGTCTTGTGTAAAACGCAGACGGACTAGCTCTCATGTATAGTATAATGTAAATCCACATTTGTTCTATATCTAGCTGGAGAAAGTAGCTTCATTTGCAGTTCACTATCTTGTTCGATATCATAGTATAAACGTAATTATAATTATTCACGAAAGGCGACCGTTTTTAACATCTATTAATACTAGCTAGATGGAATATTGATTTGATAGGGGTCTGATAATTCATATATCTCTCCATTCTAAAAGACGTGATTGTCAAAATACTAAGTTAGAATGAGTGAGGAATGTGGGGAGTGACAGAGCGCATGTTCCAATGAACATCGTATTGCTGGTTCGCTCGCTTACTCTGTATTATGGGTTCGGGATGGTAAACTAAATTTCAATTTATTTCCTTCTCAAACAGTTATGAAAAAGGAGGCCCATCTACATCAACTCTTTGCAAGAGACATGGAATGCCAATTCAAACTCTCTCGACCATAGCACCATCCAGTGAGTCATCATCACATAGGTAAGGTATACACAAGTTTTATAATATTACTTCTCCAATTAACTATGTATGATAAGTACACCAAATGAATAACTGCATTTTTTACTTTTAAAGAGAACACTGCTTTCTGGAGTCTGATATTGAAGTCCTTTCCATGGCCGAAACAGAAAAACAGGCACTAGATGAAAGGTGATTTTAAAGTAATAAACTGTTATTTGTTGAAATTAACAATAGGTAACTGAATAAAGTCCTTTCACTTAAAATCATTTATTATATTTAAACCAGCTATGCACAAATGACACAAAGAGCTGTTGTGGTGCAGACTTGGTTTACAACAATTCCACCCCATTTTAAAACACTGTTTTAATTCTTTATTTTTAAAGTTTTTTTTTTTTTTTTTTTAAGTTTTTCTAAGATGAGTATTCATGATGAGTCCACCATTAGCGTAACAGAAGACGCTAATGATCTTCAAAACACAGTGTAAGTATTATTCAAATCCATAGATTTATACTTTCCCTGTTTTATACCCATGATGAGATCTGAAACTGAATCCTCCCAAAAAACACACCCTTTGTGTAATATTCTGTGTAATCTTATTATTATTATTCTGGACAAAGTTTGGCGCGTAATTACTGTGTAATCCATTGAGTTATTCTGTATTTGTCTTTGTAATTTTTATTTTTATTTTCAGGATTGACTGGAGAGACCCAGATGATGATGATGCATGGGAAACAGCTAGTGAAGATAGTAGTTCGGATGATGACTATATCCCATCTATTTGTATGAGGTTTGTCCGAAGCAAGTTTACCCTTTTTTCACACCATAGTTTATGAATGTTCTGTGACTGTAAATGTATGTGGGTAGGCCAATAGCAAGCTAAATGGCAAGCTAAACATAGACTATATGTGATTTCTTATTGAATGGAAGAAAAGTGGAAAAACTTTATACACTGTATAGTGTAATGTTGTGTCTATAATAAGTTTCCATTTTACTGAGATCTTTTCAAAATCGAAAAAAAACAAAAACTTTTTCCTATAGTAAGCACATGTTAATGATGCATACTGTAATAATTTTTTTACATTGACAGAAGTAGGGGAGGAAAAAAAACAATTGAGATGATGGAAAAGCTTCCGTTCATCGGTCTGGAAGAGACTGTACATCTTTCCACAGAAAATGAAGTACCGCCACAAGAAGAAGATTCGGTCACATCTTCTACTAGCTCCCAGGTCTTATGTGAGGATGATTTAATTGGACAACGAGCATCGATAGTGTATGAATCTAACTTGAAACAGCTGGTTACATATCTAAAACTGCCTATTTTGAAATGCAATTTCACAAACAATGTGACAAATCAGGCTTGCCAGGCTTCAGCACCATTTGAAGTAAATCTGACTTCAAGAGGCACAGGAACAATCATTGAATGGGTGAGTCAAAAAGTATTTCTATACCACAAGATCATATAAATGTAAACTATTCGTAATTTTTACAAACCATTTAGTTTTTGTTTCATAAGAAACATCCATCTTGTGGTGGGAATCAGAAATTTTGCACACATTACCATGTCCCACTTAGTCACTTATATATTTATTTTTGTAGATTCTGTATTTTAATTTCACACACACACACACACACACACACACACACACTCTCTCTCCTTCGTTTACTGCCTATCAGTTTTAATAAGCATATTGAGATCATGCAATGTTGTCCCTGACAGACAAACACATTTAAGTTTTTTTTTTAATATATATACATACACACATCTATACAAATGTAAAACTATGGTGGGGACACATGTCGACCAATCTAATTAGTTTTTTGATATCTTACAGATATGTTCCAATGGTCACCAAATATGGAGGTGGAACTCACAGCCCACACTAAAATATGGGATTCAGGCAGTGGACATTATGATGGCTACAAACAAACTCCTGTCTGGCAGTCCCTCCAGTTTTTCGCGATTCCGCGATCGCTGAATACAACGCAAAATCAACAAATTGTCGCATTTTTTTGCGATCCTGCATAATTCCTAATTTAACCGCAAAATAATCACAAAAATGAAAAAGACCTCACAAAACATTAAATTATAATCACCCAATTGAAATATCTCTAGTTTAATTAAAGTTTCAATGCATTTTTACGTGGATACAGATGTTGCGGGAAAAGGGGAAACTCCTTTTCCTCGATTTACTGAAGCCTGTAATGTAAAACGCATTTAACCCACAATCGCCGTCCCCGTGCAACAGGGCCACACCGGGCGGCACGTCACCATGGTTACAGATGGCAAAGAGATGCATTTTTCCTTCCTTTCCAAGTACAGGGATGCAAACAGCGCGCTTTTCGGCGCCTCCCGCTTTTTTTCACGTCAGTTTGGGTGACAAATTCATCTGAAGCCTATTTCATAGCTTAATGTGAGGGACAGAAGTCTATTTACATCATTAAAGTTTACGAAAACTCGTTTTCCCTCCTCTGCGGCTGTCAATAATTCTCCATTCAGTATTCAAACAGCGCGCGCGCCTCTTCCGGTTACAGCAGCATACATGCACGGTAAAACTCTCTCCAATATGATATTCACATTAAAATGCTTGATCTGTAGAGAAAAGGCTGTGTATTTGCATAAAATGACTTTATTTTGTTGGAGTTTGTTGCTGTTTTTAAACGACTCGCGCTACCGTGTGCCTGTTAGATCACACACATCACAAGGACTATGAATCGTCATCAAACGCACAATAACTGGAATTTAAAACAGTGAAGAAACAAATGATCAATAAACTGTTGGACAGATAGACACTAGGATTTGTGCGCTCGACATTTCTTCGCTTTGTGCCGTGAACTTTTAAATGCGCACTTGTGCAGCGCAGCGCAGCACTCTGTGACTCCATGTTGCTTTGAGCACATCATTCTGCACCCGCGATGCGCATACGCGCTTTGTGCGCTCTGTTTTGAAGCGTTTCATATTTTCATGGTTTTGCGCACTGAAAGATTATTAAAAGCCTATATTTTTGTATACCTAGCCTGCACAATACATTTAAAATAAGCATAATTTAATTGTATGTTATTTCTGTGTAGTGTAGTGTAGGCTATATAAATATACACACTTCTGAATTCTTGACATTCATATATAAATATAAAATTGTGAAATGTATGATTGCCTGATTGAATTTCAGTATATTTTCCTGCTTTTTTGTCCTTCGCCAATCACATGCCTGATTACTACACCTGCTGTTAATATTTACATAGGTCAGGTAAAAGGTTGTTTCAAAAGTTTTTCATTTGATGAGAATTTGATTAGACCAAAATAAACAAGTTTTATGTATTTTGTTTGTGATTTGTGTCATGTATGACTATTGTGCATCTGACATAATACTATTATTGTAAATGTGATGTCCTAATTATAAAATATAAAAATCGCAAATTTTTCCACAAATTTCTGGAAATTACCACCACAAAATCAGTCATTTTGATCGCAAAAATCACACAAAAAAATCGCGAAATCCTGGAGGGACTGGTCTGGGAATAACTACTATAAAGTCTCCCACTTGTTCAATAATATGAATATGGGCTTTGTTGGGAAGGACTTATTCTTTACAATTCAAGACACCTACTGCCTAGGAGCAATCAAGGAATTTTGGGAAGGGAAGAGATCTACAGCGATCCAACGGCTGCAGGATAAAGACAGCGTTATTGTGCTAGGTATGTCCCCTGGCTTGTTCAAATAATGGAAATTCCAAACTTAAATTCTGTGTGCAGAATCCTCACATCATAATATAGTTAATTTGGTAATTTTTGTTTCTTTTGTTATTTAGATTTTTAAAAAGTACAAGGTTCCTTATCCATTCTTATCTTGCTTTTCTTTGATCTTGTCTTGTACTTTTCAAGTTTGTCATTTCAATTCTTGTTTTGAAATCATTCTTGTGGTTGACTTTTACAGCAGATGGAAGAATGGATAGTCCAGGACACTGTGCACAGTACTGCACCTACACCACGATGGAGAACGAATCAAAGGAAATCATATCTGTTGTGACCATTGACAAAAGGCAGACCCAGCGAAACTCTGTCATTATGGAAAGAGAGGCTTTTGTAAGAACCATGGACAAGCTTCTAACTGAAATAAAGCTCACAGAAATATGTACGGATGCTCACACTCAGATGAGTAAGTTGGTATTATTTACAGTGCAAATGTAAAATCCTTTTTTATGTTTAGTAGATGTATATGATTTGTCTGTTGCATGTATTGACTTCTAAATGAACTCATTTTTGTTTTGTTTACAAGATCCTAACTCTGGTAGATACAAGGACTCTGGAGTACTTCACTCATGGGATATGTGGCATGGAGCGAAGAATCTGGCCAAGAAGATCACTACAGTGGGTTTTCCTATTTTTGAAGTTTCAGATGTATGGACATTTAAACATATTTCTCTATCATATTCTAAATATGTTGTTTTTGCAATGTAAGGCAGGACAGCTGTCAGGGCAAAAGATACTACTGAAGTGGACAAAAGACATTGTTAACCACTTCTGGTACTGTTGTAAGACGGCAGAGACGGATGGGCATTTCCGGGTAAGTAATACCTCTGAATTCGGATTAAGAAATCTTGTAAGTAACTACATAAATGTTTACATTTAGTACAATATTGTTAACTGTCTTGAGGAAGCCTTGAAAAACAAGCATTTCATCATGTTGATAGACTGACCATAAACAAACCCGAACTTGATAATGAAAAAGCCTCAAGAATCGTAATCCAAAGCACTTTGCACACACATGGGCAGTCTAACAAAAATTTAATTTGTAATGCAAAAACTTTATACATACAGACTCCGAAGTCTATTTTCAATCATTTGACACACGGCCAGCCTTAGATCAGAGCGCACAAAGTACAACACCATAAAACCTAAACTATTCATCCATGTTTTGTTTTGTTGTTCCACTGTCTGATCTAATCTTCATCTATTTCTTGTAGAAACTCTGGAGCAGTGTGTTCCACCATGTTACCAATGAACACAAATGGTACCTTGGCCAATGCATGTGTGACGGCATCAGGTGATTGACAGCCGTGTCATCCTATCAGCAAGTAGTACCTTGCATTTAAGTCTGATTGGCTGTTACCCGGGAGGCGTCACGTCCGATTTCCCCGTTTGGTTTGCTAGTGTCGACGGTGGTTGTAGTGCAGCTTTGGTGCGGTGCCCTTTGTGCTGCTTAGTGGGTCTGATGACTGTTCACCTCACAGGCGTGATTCCCTGTATTCTATTGTGTAACCGGTGGGCATGACTGACCAATCCGTGTCTATTAAGCGTGCTATCTAGCGTGATCTCCTGATGGATTCTCCCTTTCGTTCTATGCCGTGATTGTTGCTACTGTCTTCGCACTATTAAAGTCATGTGGTTAATACGGCCGCGCTGACGCGATCATCACTAAAGAGAAGGGGACTGCTCGTTTGGTTCTTATCGTGGCGTTATATTTGACCTGCTTCATATTCCTGGATTGTGTGGGGGACTAGTTGGTTCCTTCCACTTGTAGGGGAGCTAGCTGCCCTCTGTGTCTTTGTTTGATTTGAAACCTCTTTTTGTTTGTTTCCTGTTAACTTACTTCTAATCTTTTGGAAGTATAGCTTGTTTAGTTAATTTGACTTTTTATTTTCTTTTTATTTCATCTTCACTATTGTAAAGCCATTTAACTGCGTGGAATATTTAATCAAGCCATTTAATTGCTTGGTTCATGTGATCAACCATCTATCAGTACAATTCTACTTGTGTGTGTGTGTGTGAACCTCTACTGAGTTAAAATTGTCTGGTATTAACCAGGTGACCAACTAATTGACTTTTCTGCGCTTTTTTGTCATTGACATTTATTGTTGTGAAGGTTTGCTTTATTGATGTCCATCTGGTCATTTTTATGAACATTGTTATAGTTTTTTATCTTTATTTTGCAGGCGCTGGGGTCCCAAGGGGGGATTGCTCTTCCTCCTCCTGGTGGTGGTCTTTTATCGTGTGTAGTGTACACTGTTGAGTGTGTGATTGTGTGATTAAGTGACACGGGGGTGTGTGTGCGTGTGGAAGTGTGCTCCGTAAAATCAAACTCCACGCTGCTTCCTGCCGTTGGGAGCCTCAGGCCTGCCGGTATTTAGTTTCTGTTTTTGCATGTTTTTCTTATTGTTTAGTTTGAAGTGGGTTTCAGTGTCTTGTCGTTTTTAGTGTCCAACATTTTAATTATTGTATCAATAAACATTTGTATTTTTGTACTCACGTCTCTTGTCTAATTATATGAGGGAACCGAACCTGTGCTTTGCTCAATGTTTGAGTATTTTCCCTGGGGTTAACTCCTAGGGTGGCGTAGTCGGACTTTCTTATTAGTAAACAACTTGGGCTTGTGTCTCAAATTGCACCGCCCCGCCACACATGCATGATTGCCTGCCAGAAAATCAGGAGAAGGAATGGCTGGAGAGTGAGGCACTAGAAAAGATTGTGCTCAACAAGCGATGGCTGAAAGATGTGCACAGATATCTGCCTTTCCGGTAAGTTCAGTTACCAAAAGCCTTTTTCAATGTGAACTTATGTCTGATGTCCATGTAGCAAAATAAAGGGCATAGCTAAACCTTTTGGGCTAACAATGAACTGTGTATGTAAATTAATCAAACTTTGATGTAATCTGCTATACCAGGGGTCTCAAACTGGTTCCACAGAGGGCCTATGCTGGTTATTGGTACACATGTACCCGAGACCCGCTACAATTATGAAAGATCCGACCCAGATCCAAATAAAAAACATAAATATTGGACCCAGAACTGTTCAGGTCCCGGGTCGGACCTCAGGTTTCGAGTACGGGTGGATCCATGAAGACCTCTAGTCTGTGGTATAATTCTTCAGAAATTATTTCCACAGATCTACCTGTCAGCTGGAGTCCTTTCACAACCACATCCTGATGTATGCAAGTAAGCGTTTCAGTTTCTCGCCGTCGGTTTATGAGGCATGGCAGCCCTTGACTACAACCACCATATAAACAGACCACCACAGCTTAACAAAGAAGGCCAAATGATGTAAGATTAACAATAATTTCTCAGTGCACACTCTTCAGAAAAGCATATTGGTCTACAGTTAATAAATTATGTATACACCTTTTATACTTTGTAATGAAATAAAAATTTTAGACCAACAGGTTGTTTTTCAACAATATTTTATTTTTTAATTATTAATGTATTCAACAAAAATAGAACTTGGATTTTAAATAAATGTTTTATAGCTTCCGTCGACGATACCAAAAGAAATCCGGGAGATGGACTGTCTACACCTTGAAAGTTGCAAAGGACTACAGCTACATCCCTGATCTGCAGGCAGCCATTTTGAGGAAACGACTGCATTCTGAGAGGGGGTTGCCAAGGCAGAGGATTCTACGTCCTGATGACCCTAGAACACTCGGCCTCCTTCCAAATGTTCCTCCTCCATCCATAGACACCATTATTGAGTCCCACGTCAGTAGAGACCTAGGTATGAGCACCTGAAAGTTTAAACTGTAAATACATTTTCCGTAATCAAATTTGTCATTAGACTGTAAAAGAAGACTATTTTTCTGTATTTTGCAACCGATGGGAAATTATACTGTATTCCTGTATATCTAAATGCAATGTTTTTTCTCTTATAGGGACCGGCACTACACAGCAAGAGACAACGGAGTAGCAACGAATCCTTGTTCATCTGAACCCAAGGCCTCGTCAACTGAGCAATCTGGAATTGATTTTTGGAGAGGAGACTTATATACCAAAGCATTTTATTTTCAACACATGAGAGGTGTAAATAAATAGGATGCAAGTTTAATGTTCAACTCCAGAACAGTTTTTATTTTTACTTCAAAAATATATTCTTTGCAAATCAAAATGTCTTATGTCTGCTCCTCTTGCTATTACTTATGTGCAGTATGTTATTAAGAAGGCAGTAAGGAACAATATCCAGGGGTGATAGTAGAAAAAAATCCTGAGCCTGAACTTTTTTCCCTGGGAGATAAGCGGGCCCCCTAAGCCAAGATATATGCCCTGATCAACATAATTGTGAAGCAGGATCCAGGGGTGTGCTCCCCTTGGAGAACATTTTGATAAATAGTCGTTTAAATGATAGATTCTGGTGACTTTTGTGGATATAAATGGACATCATTCAGACATGAGATGAACAAACCCAATACAAGCCTATAATTACAGTAGCAGGTTTCAGTAAGTCAAATTTAAGACCTTTTAAAGGGGGGGTGAAATGCTATTTCATGCATACTGAGTTTTTTACACTGGTAAAGAGTTTCCCATGCTAAACATGGACAAAGTTTCAAAAACTAAGTTGTACGTTTGAAGGAGTATTTTTGTTCCAAAAATACTCCTTCCGGTTTGTCACAAGTTTCGGAAAGTTTTTTTCGAGTATGGCTCTGTCTTACGTAAGATAGGGCGGAATTTCCTTATATGGGTCCTAAGGGCACTTCTCCGGTAAGATCGCGGCCGCGCGCGCACTCGTAGACCAGAGCAAGAGAGTGAAAGCAGTTCGCCATCAAAGCGCCCTGCCCGGCTTTTGGGAAGTCAATGTCACCAAAGAAGTGTGTTTTTGGTTGCCAGGGCAAGACAACCCTGCACAGATTCCCAAAGAACCCAGCGTTAAGGAACCCGTGGATGGAGTTTGTTTTCCTGAGCATAAACGGAGTTGTGTAAAGACTGTTGTTCCCTGCATTTCGACGATGATTGTTTTATAAACAAAGCCCAGATCTACGGATTTGCAGATCGTCTAATGCTTAAGGATCGAGCAGTCACAATGATAAAAATTCGCGGTCGTGCGTTGGAACCGGACGGTGAGTAAAACTGTTTGTTGAACAAATGTCTCTGTGTGTTGTCACTAGCTTGGCGAGTTAGCACAGCTAAGCTTCGCCCACACGGCCCGCCCCCAGCCGCTCGGTTTTTTCCGGAAAGACTCGGTACAGCCTATCTTTATGTTAAAAATGTAATAACACAAAATACTTTTTGGAGATATGAAGGATGCAATATTACTCTATAGGTACTCAAGATTAACAGGAGATTGAGTGAAAATGAGCATTTCACCCCCCATTTTAAGACATTTTAAGACCATAAATATTGAAATTTAAGACCTACACGGCGTATTGCTAAAAAATATTCAAATCAAAGAATTAATTTTATTTCAATGAATTCAGTAATTGAAAAAGCATTAATTTAATTACAGATAAAGCAATCACATTAGTAACCTTCCACACCCAACAATGCGTGTCAGAGAAAAGAACAGAATCAGATATAATTTTTTTATAGAAAATTGTACTTTGCATATTATACTGTAAAAAACACATAATTAGTTGATTTTAGTTGATCATAACTAGAGATGAAATGGCATGAACATTTTATTTCATGATTATAGTGACAAAAATGATCACGGTTACAGAATCCTGTTTAAAAAGTACTAATACTACACAATTCTCCAAGTTTTATGTCGAAAACCAGCAAATAACAAATAACAAATAAAATAAGCATCAATATGCATTTTTTGTTTACATAAACATTAAAATAATAGCCTACCATTAATGATAGCCAGATTTTAAAAGTGTCTTGCAACATGTTATATACTAACATGTACAAGTTCAAATAAAGTTTTGACAAAAAAGTTTATAAAAAGATAAACCTCACATATTTCAGACTTTAAATGATTTTTATCATTTTATTTAGTAAAAAATAAATAAATTACTGACATTTACAATGCACTTTAGCTTATCTTTTATTATTAATAGTAAAATTAGGTCCGATTTTCCCCTGCTATGCAACCATGCACTGCGCTCTCCACAATGACAAAAAAGTTTTAGTGGCTAATAGATTTCCACCACCGAAAAACGCCTGGAAAAAACACGAGCGCGTCGCTTCAATTATGAGCGCGCTTACCGCGCGCCTACTTTTGAATGAACTTGAGCACGCAAAAGACGCGATATGTGACTGTTGGCGAGCGAAGTGAGGGAAACACAATCGTAGTGTATGGGAAAAACAAACAAATTTGCACGTGGAGTGATTGCTGTATCAATCTGATTGGCCAAAACCCAAGACCAGCCCCTACCCTATTACCGATTGGCTGAAGTAGGCTTACTGGTGTGGTTTAGTGAAAGCGCCTCTCAGATCTTGGGATAATTGTCAGATCACGCGAACGCTAAACTGTTTTTTTTTTTCATCAATTCATCAATTAAGATTCACAATTCACGCCTGAGAGATAAAGAAAAATATATAGAAAGAGAGAAACTAAGTAAACATCAAAATCAACATCAAATACAAATGACAACAGCAGTGAGGTGGCTTTAAAAACCACAGTAGTTATAACACCGTTTCTATGAAACCAGTGTATCTGCTAAATGGGTCTGGGTATTTATCCCGTATTCTGGACACACAACAGCTGGGGATGACAACACGGTTTCCCGCACCAAGGGCACCATAATGCCACAAGACAAAATTCCTATAAGCAGCATAGCGGTACTCCCGGTTGTCATCCCCAGGAAGCTGTGTGTCAAGCATAAATGTCGTTTCTGAGCCGCCATGCTAAGCGCAGTACATGCTCATCTAAAATATACAATGACATGTGGGGCAATCTACTGATGCAGGTGGCCTCCATCATCCCACAACATTTATTCTCCAAGTCAGTTCCCATTTCCCTGCACCTTGAACAGCTGCACCATCCAGGCACACCTTGTAATGGTATTTCTGTTCCCTGAGCAGCTGGCTGGAGCACATCAAACATGAGGCCAGGTTCTCTGTCCATGACTCTGACTAGGAGTCTACGAGCGTCATCTGCATCCATGTTCCAGATCTGCTCCTGAAAATAACAATGTTAAAGGTCCCGTTCTTCGTGATCCCATGTTTCAAACTTTAGTTAGTGTGTAATGTTGTTGTTAGAGTATAAATAATATCTGTAAAATGATAAAGCTCAAAGTTCAATGCCAAGCAGGATAATTTTATTTAACAGAAGTCGACTACATCGAACGGCCCGTTTGGACTACATCCCTCTACTTCCTTCTTTAATGACGTCATTAAAACCGTTCTTTGACTAACCTCCACCCACAGGAATGCTCCCTCAACTCTACCGAAATTCGTTTATGTACTTGCGCACTTCTAATAACTTACTGTGTTTACTCAGCTCTTACAGTGATTTTCTGAAGTAAAACTGACGCTTCATCTTTTGTGTGATGTACAATAAACTTTATTAAACTCATCAGTATATGTTTGATCATCATTCAGACAGCAGACTTGTAGGCTATTAATAAATAATGGATACATACAAGCAGATGACAAATACGTTATAATAACCGTAATTAAACTACTAAACTATACCTGTTTCATCTCTATCCAGCACTCTGACTCTGTAGGCATTATTGTCCGACTCGAAATGAACACCGTTACTGAGAGTTTCTGATATTATCATCATTCCGTGAGATGAGAGACTGTGCGCGAGCTCATGAAGCTCCGCCCCCTGTGTCATCCAGCAGCAGCAGCTTATTTGCATTTAAAGGGCACACATTAAAACAGCGCGTTTTTCTGAGCCCCAAAAAATGACAATTTAAACATGCTGTAAAAAATGATCTGTTGGGTATTTTGAGCTGAAACTTCACATACACACTCTGGGGACATCAGAGACTTATTTTACATCTTGTGAAAAGGGGCATAATACGGGACCTTTAACATATTTATTACTTCATTACTTAAAACCACTGGACATGGACGGGGCTTTACCCTTTTGCAGCATCACATAAGACAGCGTTCCAGAACGGCTTGATTTGAGGCACTGTTCCTGAATTTTTGGGAAGCGCAAAAAAGGAGTGGGTGGATTTTTACTTTTACAGAGTGGTTGTGTACACACTGCAGACACATACAAATGTTCGAATACAATTTAAAGGTGAATTTTGCACAACAAGTCCCCTTTAATGCTTACATGTTGATCAAAACTCTTTCCACACTGAGGACACGTGTCAGGCTTCTCTCCAAAATGTGTTCTCTTGTGGTTACTGAAGTTTCCTTTATGGTTGAAACATTTTCCACAATGATGGCATACGTAAGGCTTCTCTCCGGTGTGAACACTCATGTGATTTTTCAGGATTCCGTTTCTGGTGAAACTCTTTCCACACAGTTTGCAGGTGTACGGCTTTTCTCCCGTGTGAATTTTCATGTGCCTTATAAGGTTTCCTTTATGGGTGAAACCTATTTCACACTGTTGGCAGATGAAAGGCCTCTGTCCAGTGTGAACTCTCATGACTGTAAGGTTTGCATGTGCATTGAAACTCTCTGGACACTGAAAGAATGGGAGAGAACTTCTATCTCCTGTATTTTGAGCTCTTTCTCGTGAGGAAGTATTTTCAGTCCATGGGCAACTAAAAGAGTTTTCTCCTGTTTTGAAATCATGATGTTTCTCAGATTGTTCTTTTTCTTCCCATTTATTCAGTACTTTACTGTCCTCTTTCAGCCTCATTAGGTCTAAGTTGGAATAAAAATGAAAGTTAACCCCAATTTAATGTCACAAAGTACCAGACATTAAAATATTTAGACATGTGAAGCAGTGAATCAAGAAATAAATAAGTCATTATGTTAAAAACACCAGTCACTAGCCCCGTTTACATATAGCATTGTATTCCGATTATAACCAGTTTAAAAGTCCAATCGGAATGAAATGCTCCATGTCAACACCTCAATCGGAATAAAAATTCTCAAAACGATTGAAATTTCAGTCGGATTGAAGGGGGTGGAATAAACCTTTTCATGAACCGATCAAACGAAAGATTACACCATGTAAACGAGCTGATCTGATTACTTTGAGTGTACGTCTTTCTGCGCATGCCTGGTTTTGCGCCAGATAATTCTGTCAGCTAACATTACGCCTTCTGTTTGTGATCCGTTGTGGATTCTGATCACCGTAAAAGGTAGGAATATTTATACCCGATGCAAAAAACTATGCGCGCTAACCATTACCATAGTAAACATGGTAAATATGAACGCTTAAAGGAATCAGACAAATCATAAGTTATCTTAATCCTGTTTTTATTTTATCTCTTTATACTGGACTATCCTCTTTTAAATATAACTGTATCCTCCTGGGAGAGAGTGCTAAAGCTCCTCAGGTAAAATTTCTGGTGGCATATTTGTAGAAATTATCATTCTTTCTAAATGTAATGTAAATGTCCTGTAACTAGGCTACCAAATAAACAGAAACAGACGCGACTGAATAATTGTGTCCTCTTTCTTTTGTGAACGTTCACAAACGTCATAAACGGTAAACCACTTTATTTCTGTGTGACTAATGTGCAATTTTGACACAAATTAATTCATTATGATCAATGTATCGCTTTTTATTGTAAACCTGTGGTAAAACATCTATTCTTGGGTTTTAAATATTCAATTAAACAACAAAAATGCCAGCAAACGGTCGCTCTTGTTTTGCGATCACGCTGTTTCCAGCGATTTCTTTCTGATTAGTTTTCTGATAAAACTTCCATTTTATTGGTGAAATGATGGGTTAGTGTGACATTGTTCCAGAGAGGCGTGTTACGGGCGTGTTTTAGTGAAGCGCTGTGGAGCTTCTGGCCCGACAGCGCAGGCTATTAGCCTGGCAAGGCCCGTTTAAAGCCCTGGCTCGCACTGGCCCGACATTGGAAACGCGGTTAATGCCTAACGTACAACTAACGCGACGATTAAGTGATGCACCATCTTGACAGGATTGAAAACGTGGGAAATAATGAGCTTCCAGATCCGGCAGACAAGCTGTGTGCGCATGTCACAAAATGATTTCGATTGGAAGCCGTCAGCACATGTAAACACCTGATCGGTTTAGATAACATCCCATGTAAACAGTCAACCGGAATCCGTCAATCAGAACAATCTCAATCAGAATAGCTAAAAAGTGTGCATGTAAACGGGGCTACTGTTGCTGTCTGCATTTGTTCTTCATTTAAAGAGCTTTGAATAGCAAATAAAAAGGTAACTTTAATAAGGATCAAATGACAGTTCTGCTGTGAGAATTAAACCAACCTGTTTGTTCCTCGGTATCTTCATGTTTCACACTAAATGTTTCTTCAATCTTCACATCTTCATGTTTCACTCTGAATGTTTCTTCAATCTTAACATCTTCATGTTTCACTCTGAATGCTTCTTCAATCTCCACGTCTTCACTCTCCTCTTTAATAGACGCCATCTTTATAATAGTGTCACGTGGATCTCAGTCGCTTAAACAGGACAAACACAGAAAAACTCCTGGTGAAGATGAAAATAATAAACAGAAAGAAAACTAAATCCACACTAAATCTCTGTGTGTGTCTCAATCAGCTCTAGTTCAGTTCACTGGTAAGAGTCAGTCAGAGTGACAGTTAATGTATTTAAATCACTTGATTAGACTACAAACTCAAAAGTAGTGCTTCAAATTAACAAAACACAATTCATATAGATAATATTTAGGTATTTATGACTTATATGTGGTTTAGTAATGACTTGTAGATCACATTTAATCGATTAGCCATGACACGTTTGTGTTTGTTGTTCACTTACTTTTACACTGTTTTGAACTGCATGTTTCGTCACGGTGTGGGTGATTCCCGCGCTTCGAATCAATGAATCATTTTGCGAAGCATTTGGTTCAATTGACTCGAAGTTTTGAACAGCTCCATTTCTCTCATCGCTACTCGCCAATGTTTACTGATTCATGATAATAGGCAGCGAGATGAGACGCACCTTTCTCGTGTTCTCATTCTGTTACTGTGCATAGTTTGTAAAACTTTAAACCGATAGAAACAGTTCACTCAAATTTTCATGCTTCATGCTTAAAACACAAACCTTTCTTCAGTCGAATCACAACACATGCAGGAAGAGCGGCGCAGACTTATGATGTCATATGACCACACCAAAATAAAAGTCCTGTTCACACGCTGCTGTCTAAAATTGCATAGAAATTTACATAGAATTTCTGTCATCTCTTTTATTATTTGTATATGTTTTTTGAGTTGAATGCTTTGTTGAAAAGCATGTTCAAATGTTGTTTAATGATATGTGCTGAAAATTAAGAAAACACTAGAATCAGATTTAGTCTAAAAGAAGAATCTTTAATGTGTGGATGGAGAAACCATTTTATACCAGATATGAATTAGAAAAAAATGCAAATAGGTAACAAATGTGATCTAAAATAAAAAAGAAAGGAAAATAGTAAGAGTTTATAAAGCAGAGTTCATACATTCTCATTTAGAAAAAAAGGGGACAAATACAATTAATTTGAGTCTAAAAATACCTGAAAATAGGTATTACATTTCTAGAAATGATGCTTGTCCAATATATATATTACGGGGGAGGGGCACATATATGACGTCGTCGTCATATATATCACACACACACACACACAAACGCAAAGAAGAATGTAAATTTTATTCTTTAATAAGAAAAATTGTTATTAAAGAATTAAGAATAATCTTTAACAATTCAATCTTAAAATACGCGACAAATCCATATTATGAAGGGACAAGTCTCAACCCTAACTCTTAGAAAACAGTATTATTTTATATACACTCACCTTTCACTATTTGAGTAGCGTGATTTTTTTTCCCCCAAACCGCTTCAGTTGAAATCCCGCCCTGCAGCTGATTCTAAAGTTTTCATTGGTCATGTCAATCACTGTACAGACTGCCTACACCAAACACTGATCCCTAAACCTACCCGTCACTGTAACTATTTGAGTAGCCTTTGTTCTTCCGTTTGCGTACAGGTGATCAATATCTGAATGCCGCGCTTGACTTCGAGGTGTAACCTTTATTATTGTTCGGTCTGAAACGCCCAGTGACGGATGGTGTAGCAATATTGTTGTCCGGGTGGAAATCGGGAGAAATTCGGGAGAAAGGTCGGTCCGGGAGATTTTCGGGAGGGGCTTTGAAATTCGGGAGTCTCCCGGAAAAATCGGGAGGGTTGGCATGTATGCATAACCCCCCCTCTTATGGGCGGCTCCCGACGCCCATAAAAACAAAACCCATAGTTCAGGAGGGTGGTGGAGTGGAGGCGGACCAGGGCGGATCAGGCAGTGCAGGCGTGCAAATAGTCGTCTGTGCTACCTAAAGTGCATTGTGAACAAATATCGGTGTTGTGTAGGCCCATTTTGAACATTTTACTTTGGGTGATGTGAGTTCTGTGAATGACTTTATATTGTATAAGCTGCAGGTTTGTGTTATCAGTCTTGAAAAATGTGTTCCTACAGATTTGTTCCCAGTACTCAGGGTTGGAAGAGACGGCCAGGTTGGTTTCCCATTTGGTTGGTGGGAGTGTTATTGTTGTGTTTTGGTTGGAAATCAATGTATATAGTTGGGAGGTTAATTTTTTGAAGTTTTTAAATTTCATCATTTCTTCTATAAGCTGAGAAGGTTGTAATGTATTGTTGGTAAGTGTGCTTTTATCTTTAAGATCACTAAATTCGAGACTTCTGGTCATTCCTAGGATATCTAAGTCCACTAAATGAGGGAGGGCGTTTTCACATTTAGCTCCTAAACTCTGGAATGGCCTTCCTGATATTGTTCAAGGCTCAGACTTGCTGTCCCAGTTTAAAACTAGATTAAAGACGCATCTCTTTAGCCAAGCATTCACATAATATTTACCTTTTATACTACAGTTGAATCAGATCGAATGCATTAATATTATGAACAGCAGCTATACTAATTATTTCCCATCTGCTTTTCTGTTGTTCTGTTGTAAATAGTGTTCGTCAGCTCCAGTTTGTATCCAGCCTCTCATGGAAACTTCAGATGCCCCAACACCTGTGAAGAGACGACTCGACGCCTGTGAAAAGACGACTCAAGGCTGGTGATATGTTATGCCCTAAACTAATACATGATTAACTAACTGTATTTTTCTATGTACATTTCTGAAATGCACTTTCTGTAAAGCTGCTTTGAAACAATATGTATTGTGAAAAGCGCTATACAAATAAATTTGAATTGAATTGAATTAAAGGTGCAAAGCACCAGTCCTATGGATTTATGTTAATAAATGTCAAGGAGTTGTCAGGGTTTGAGGCCATCCTTAAAAATATTCGTGTTTGCCGTAACCCGACCGACCCTGTCAATTTAGGACCAACCCAATAAAAGTTGTTTCCCCCTTTCAGTCTGACCGACTTGCCGGTTGTAAACTTGCGTTAAGACCGACCGATTTTTTTTTTTTACTCTTCAAACAATTAATACAAATGCAATAAAATTACATGAATTATATTTTAGTAAGTATTGTGAATATAAATTGCCCATAGGCCTACATACAAATGTAGGCTACGCTCTTTCTTTTAAATAAAAACCCGTGGCGTAATCTATGATTATAAGGGCTGTAGGCTATATGCGAAATTAAACCGAAATCGCAACACTCAGGGCCACGAACCTGTGTCACGGTGTGAGGGGGCAGAATCGCCACACACTCCTTCCAACTCCCGGAGTTATCCTTCCCGTCCAGAGCCAATGCTACCACATCTTTACATTTTATTGGGCAGTTCCAGCGTTATGGACGTGACATTTACAGTCAAAACTTGAAATATAAATTATCAGAAAATGCGTTTAATACTAATATATTGAAGCGTCCGTTTATACATCCATACTCCCTTAATAAAGGAGTCCAGACGTTAGAAAAATATCAGTATTCACATGCGCTTTATATTTAATATGAGGGAAATACACTTGCGTTACGGTCCGGACGTGACACAAAAAATCTTTAACTTTTAGGTGGTAAAATATATTTTTGTAATTCTATGAATTACACTAAACCAAAAGTAATATACCCACCGGATGAAGAAGGGTTGGCTCTCCATAGAACATAATATATTAATTTTATTTTTCGTGTTCGCATTTATGAGGAAGAAACAATGTTGCGGGCGTGAGCGCTCTGAAAGCGGCACTACAAGACTGCTTTAAAACTTTCACAGAGATCTCAAACAGGCATTTAAAACACCAAATATTAAGGATTGGAATATCAAGCAAAATAATATTCGATGATTGATCAAAAATCGTATCTCTCTCCCCACATGCTCACCATAAGCAGAGAGCAGTCTTTCTTTCGTTTTGAATTGTTTTGTTTAAAAGTACACATTTCATGCTTTATCTCTCTCTCTCTCTCTATATATATATATATATATATATATATATATATATGAGGAGCTCTTTTCCAAAATGCTATAAATCCATTTAAATAGTTTTCAGGAAAATAAAATGTTTTACCTAGACCTTACATTTTGTGAATATTCAATTTATCCTGTTAAAATGTTTTTGGCTCAGTCTGAACATGTTGAACAATGATTATTAAATCAAACAACAAAATTGTTGATGACGAATTCAAAGTTTTTTTGTTTTTTTTTAAAAACGCTATAAATCCATCCATTTTTTCCCCCAAAACGCTATAAATCCATCAATTTTTTCCAAAAATTGATGGTTTGTCTTTGAAAAAAAAAAGGCATAATCCCAAATTAGTTTGGGAAGTGATAGACACTCCAACTCTTCATTTCAAACTGGTCTATTATCGGAAGCATATTACATGATTTGTGATAACATTGTGATACAATGGTTTGTGATACCATGAGCAATCCATATACAGTACATTAAACCAACATTGAATGGACACTGTAGTGTGTGGCTGGGTCAAAGTCAGATTTTAAGTCATAATTATTGTCGTACCATTCAGTATTAAGTAATTTTTTATCTATTGTGCCTTCACTCAATCGAAGGGTTGTTCAACGGTTATTTATATATTTTCATTTATTTTCAGAAACACATTAGATACAGAATGTCAGCCATAACAGAAATCTAGAAGATCTACAAAACGGCGAAAAGGATCTTACCACAGACAGAAATAATCGTGCCTCTGATTAACTTCTCGAGAGTGCTGCCACAAGCAGAGCAGGACATGCTAGAGCATATGAACAGTTTTATTAAAAAGAACCTGAACTTTATCCCTCTGCTGGCATCCACACATTTCCATGTGGAGAAAGACGGACTCCATTGGAGACCTGCCACGGCAAAAGCTCTCCTCACACATTGGGCTTCGCATTTAAACAAATAATCCTTGATAACCCAAAATGCGGTTCTCACAAACTCATTATTAACCTGTCGAAGTCCTTTGTGTCATCGGAAGATCAAACCTCAGTCCTTAAAAGAGGCCTCTCTTACATCCCCACCCTATCGAGCTGCAGAAAAAAAGAATTGTTAGCAGACATGCAGGCATACCACCGCAGACTCAAGCTAGAAGCATTCTTTGAGGGCAAGAAAAACCAAAAAAATAAAGTACCGTTCACTCACCCCTCAGACATTTACACCGACACTATTAAGGAAGTAGAGGAAATTTTAGAGGATATGTGTTCCAAGAAAATTATAGAGTACCTCACGGGGGAAGGGCCACCCTGAGCCAGAAGATTTTACCTGTTGCCAAAAATACATAAAGAGCCAGAAAAGTGGAGCGTACATTTTGAGGTCCCACCAGGCAGACCCATCGTGTCCGACTGCAACAGCGAGACATACTTCACGGCTGAGTACTTAGAGCACTTCCTCAATCCTCTCTCCACCAAACATACGATAGACACATACGATTTCATTTCGAAAATCAGTAAACTCAAAATCCCAGAAAATTCATTTTTATTCATGATTGACATAGATAGCTTGTACACTAATATTGATACCCCAACCGGCCTAAAAGCAGTGAGAAAATGTATGTCTAAATACCCTAATCCCCTTAGACCGGACGAGCACCTGTTAATACTATTAGAGATCAATTTGACAAAAAACGATTTTGAGTTTGATTCAAAATTTTACTTACAGGTAAAGGGGACAGCTATGGGGAAGAAGTTTGCCCCCTCGTATGCGAACATTTTTATGGCAGACTGGGAGCAAACGGCTCTTGCAGCTTCTGCCAAAAAAACGTTTGCATACTTCAGGTTCTTGGATGATATCTGGGGTGTCTGGACCCATTCGGAGGACGAATTCCTCGCCTTCATCGAGGGACACTCTTGACTCAGTTGAGGTTAATGTGGCAGCTGAAAAAAACAGAATGGGCACAGCAGGTACACGCTGATACAAGGGCAAAAGCAGCAAGGCCACTGGTGTGGCGCTGGAGAGGCAGTAATTAGGTGCCTGGATTGTGTGCCACTGGACATGGAGTTTCTATGTGGAGGATGTGACTTGAAGGCTCACAAAAAGAATGTGTTCCACGGCAGGGAGGCACTACTCCATAGCTACCTGGAGCCTATTCCCCCTACAAAGGCTGTGGTGATGGGTGAAAATGGCCAGCCTCACTTTTGTGAGCAGGTTATGTGTTTGTGGCGAGCAGGACAAGGCCGAGGGCCGTGAGAGAGCGGCACGAGGCCGGTGGCGTGATTAATGATGAGCCACACCTGCGCGACGCACCGGTCTAGTATCTCTCACGGAGGAGCGGAAGCATAAAGGAGGAGCGACGACAGTGAAGAGCGAGAGAGGAACAGGCCTGCGTTTTATTTGATGTTGTGTTTCTGTTTTGTGTTGCCAGCAGTCGTCCGCGAGGGGCTGCTGGCTTATACTTTCATTTTTGTATTTGTTTTATTTTTTTAGGTTTGAATGTTATGAAACATTTATGATTAAATGTTGAAACATTGAAACATTTATGATTAAATGTTTGAATGTTCGCCGGTTCCCGCCTCCTTCTTCCCATAACATCTGAACTTCGTTACAGTGTTTATTATCAATTTCTGTTGACTAGTAAAGAGTTATTATACACATATTCTTGGTTGATAGACTTTGTCAGTGGAAAAGGTTAACACTCATAATTTGAATCACTCTTTGATTGAAGAAAATGTTTTTGCTTGTCTTTGACTATGAAATGTGCTATTAGTAAGTAAACAGTGATAATGGCATATGGTAGAGTTGTCTATTTTGTAGATGTTGGTTTTGAATCACTAGTATGACAAGTATAGCTATACCTTCTCGATTGAGGAAAGATGTAACAACCTCTTTAAATTGCAGTATGTCAGTTGCCATTGCCTGCACGTAGGGCAGTATGTGAGTGCACCCATGAGATTGAGGTCACCTCTGGCAAGCATATTTCTGAGGTCACCATGAATGGTAACTTTGGAAAGTCCTGCTTTTTGTTTTGTTGTACCGCAGAAGTTAACAATTGCAATCAAGGCAAAGCTTTTTTTCTTGAGAAATATACAAATTACCAAATGTTAATGCCATATCAAATACAATGAATGTATAATGGTCAGTTGAGTTGGAAAAAGTTGATTCTGTGAAACACGTTTAATGTGTCTCTTTTTTCACAGGACGATATGATTTCTGTTTGCCCCGTAAAGTTTGTCCTACCTGCCTTGTGGAATGTACACCAGGGGTGAAAGAGCTCCTTAGGTACCGTTACTGGCCAAGCACAACAAACTGCCAGACACTATATAGTTTTGACGTCTTCGAAGCTTTTGCTCACATTAAAGTATCGGCTCCTTCGATGTCAAGGCATGCCTTTTTAAAGCTACTGGAGCACCGTTCTGTTCATGCTGGAAGGGTAAATCTGCTTGAATCATTGTGACACAATCATATTACTGTATCTGTAATATTGTCATATTTATTTTCTGTTAATAAACACTAATAATTTTTTTATGTCATAGCCGGGGAATATCTGTGCAGACACGTTCCAGAAAAGCTTTTTCGAATATTGTTTTTGCAAGCATACAGAAGAGGTGATGTGTGAAGTAAATGACTTATTGTCCAGCATGTCACCCAGACATGTTGGCAGTGTGTTGTGATGGCAATCGCAAACATTATCGCTTTAAAAAATCAAGGGGGTATGTTAATATTACACAGGCATTAATGTCAATATCAAAACCACAGCATTGTCATAGAAATAGTTGCATGTAGAGTAATAAATGTTTGGTCAGTTAAAAGTGCATTTTTTGTGATCAATTTTAATGGACAGGAATGAGGAGCCCTCTTTGTACAAGGGGTTATTTTTTGCCAAAGATGAGGAGGTATCAGCCTTTCTCAACAATGTGAGAGGCAGCAGCATGACAATAGTATGTCTAATATTGCATATTAAGACAGTATATCTACTGCTTATGTTTGTGTGTCTTTTGTGTTTTCTATTTGTTAAGACGAGTGATATCTGACTTTACAGGCAGAGGGGGAGAGTGAGTGTGTGTGTGTGTGTGTAAATGGAATTAAAGGGGTGGTAAAACACAATTTCACTTTTCTAACTTTAGTTAGTGTGTAATGTTGCTGTTTGAGTATAAACAACATCTGCAAAATTACAACGTTCAAAGTTTAAAGCAAAGGGAGATATTTGCTTTTAAAGAAATCAATTTCTAAGAACTACAGAAAACGGCCGGTAGGGACTACACGACATTCCTGCGGGCTTGCTGACATCACTAAGCCCAATATTTACATAAACCCCTCCTCCGAGAATATTAAATAAGGGGGGTGACAATTTTATATTGCTTTGGAGAAGAGTTGTTGTGGTATAGTTAGTAGGCTGGACTGTTGTTGCCGCAATGCCGAGGAGACGTTGTTATTTTCATCCGGATTGCATGTCCACTTTGTTCAACCTTCCTAGGGACAGGGGAGTTAGAGATCAATGGTTGAAATTTATTTTTAACTCGGTCCCTCTTAATTATTACCCAAATCTCGCTATCTGTGCTGCACGTTTTACGGAGGAAAGCTTCCACAATCTTCGCGAGTTCAATGCAGGATTCGCAAAACGGCTTGTCCTTAAAGATGGAGCAGTTCCAACTTTAAAAACAGAAACTGTTTACGGGCCACAACCTGTAGGCCTAAGTATGATTTGTTTTTCGTCGTTGTGTTTTCCTGTAATAGTTCATATTGTTAATTGTACGTTGTAGCGAGGAAGTAAGCGAAGGACAACGCTGTTTGGCTCCACAAACCAGTTTGTTAAATGCTAATTCATGCTTATCCGACAAACACCTACAATCTTCTGTTTAATATCACCAGCGCAGCGAACTGGAATGTTTGTGGTTGTTGCCGTTTATGTGATCAGTGTAAATTATTCTTTGATTATAGCTTTTATGTATTGTTTATCTACATGCTTGTTTTTCTACAGGCATGCTAAACATGGTTTTGTGTTTGATTTGGCTACTGTTGTAAAGCCAATGTTTAGTGTTCGTATTGGGTTAGTTCTGGCGACAAATATTTAGCTACAATCGTTCTAAATATACAAAAGTAACAGTGTCATATAGCGATCACAATAGATCAGCAGTCTTAAAAAAACATACCTTTCTGAAACGTCCTTTAACAGCCGTTCTTGAACAGGTTCTGCTTGATCCTCTCCGCTAACAGCCGTTCTTAAGGGGGGGCTTCATAGACCCCGGAAATCATCCGACCGTTTTTACAAGGAGGGACAGAGCAGTGTAGAATAATGGTTAAATATGTTAAAGATATTGTGAATTTTAAAAAACGAAGCATGAACACATGTTACAGTGCACCCCACAAACACAATCAAGCCTTCGAAAAAAGGTATTTTACCACCCCTTTAAGCTTTGAATAGAGGGATTTGATTAGCTTTGTTTTCCACAGGTCTTATTGTGTAAATTGATCATTAACCACTACCGTGGCGAGGTCTTCGCCTACCCAATGTTTTTACAGAGGGAATTGTTAGAGAGGGCCAATGTCACTTTCTTCCGCATGGATGTTGTCTGCAGGTAATTTTTCTCTGTCATATTGAAACTCTGTCAACCTACTGTACATTAAATGACAAGTGCCTGATTTTTTCAGTCGTTTTATATTGATGGCCTGGCAAAGTGTTGGTTAATGCTTACTAATGCTGTGCTTCTTTTTAGGTACTGACCATACCTAAGCAAAGTGACTGAAGAATCATCAGATCTTCAACCGCTGATGGAAATGTGGCCATTTCTCAGTGCGATGCATGCCAAAGCTCATACAGCAAAATGCGAGGTACCTCAAATTACTGAAATTCAGATGCAACAGTAGCCAGCAGGCAGCTAATGCAAAAAGTCGAGCAATGATTGTTTTTTATTATTTTAATCTGGTATTGGTGGCAATATACTAAACTCTAAGTCTGTGATTGTGATATCTTGTGTAGTATATTATGCAGATAAAATATGACATTTAATGTGAAAGTGATTTTAATATGCACATAATCCATGATTGCATAACATTAGATTTTTAAAGTTATGGTATGAAATTATTCCAACATTATGTTGCAGGTGAAATGGGGCGGCAGGAATCAGGATGGAGCAGGAAACACTGTTGGAGAGGAAGTCGAGCAAGTATGTTATTACTGACATTATTGTAACTATGTAGATATAAGAGACTTCACTGATACATTTATGTGAGAGACAAGGAGAGTGTGAAGGATAAAGTACATCAGGGTATCAAACAAAGATCTATGCTTGCTCGAATGACCATCAGAGCACGATCTGAACTGTAGTTGCAACACACATTATGTCTGAGTAAAACGTGAAGTCAGCAGTGGTGGTGTATGCATGATGCATCACTATTTCAAGCTATGTTCCCTCTGAGCTGCACTATTTAATTATATACTCTCTTTTGAAACTGTTAGGTAAATTCAGTCTCTGCATTTAACCTATCTGTGAATTAGAGACGCACATACACAGCACACAGTGAGGTGACACACACTAACTCCTAACCACTAGAGCAGTGGGCAGTCAGCTGCTGCGGCGCCCGAGGAGCAGTGAAGGGTTTGGTGCCTTGCTCAAGGGCACCTTAGCCATGGATGTGGACGGGACAGCGATGTTCAACAACTTTCCCCACCCACTTTCACTTTCCACACAACCACTTTCCTCCTGGTCGGCATTCAAACAAGTACCATGCCCAAGGCCCTAACCAGTAGGCCATGGTTGACTTTCCAACCTACCAGTAGGACCCCATTTGACACACCAGCCTGGTGACAGTGCACAATCATCAAGTTTCATGGGATTCTATGAAGATGCAGAATGTCACAGCTCTGGCATGCCATAGTGAGGTTTTAAAATGTAGACCCAATTGGCGAGATCCAGCGTTGCTCCCAGCTTTGAAAAATTGGGCTCGATCTTTCCAAATTCGCTGTCTATGGCTATGGCTGAAAGGGTGTGGATAGTTTTCTTTCCATGGCATTCTAAGGTGTATAGCTAGTTGACAATAAGATATTAGTTAAACAATAAGTATGGCTACATGTTCACATATACATATGTTTTTGTTTATTTGTTGTTGTTTGTTTGGTAATGCAATATAGGAATACATTAATTTCTGTATTGTTTATCTAGGTAAACAGCTTTCTCTCCAGGGCAGCTCTTGTCACAAAGTACATGACAAAGGCAGGTTGGTATGACACATTACAAACCATACGCTATGATGAGGTATTTCTGACTTCTAAAATGTAATTTTCCTGTTCTCCTTGCACTAAAGTAATTGTTGTGTTAGGTTGTGTCTAACTGCAATGGTCTTTCCCATGTAAATTGATCCAATCACACATGCAGATTTATTTTTTTAATCAGGGAGAGAGAATATGCTCACTCAACAGGCCATGGGGTGGAACAGAAAAAAGACAGAACCTTCACAAAGTCTTGGCCCGCAGATACATCAAAGTAAGGACATTTCCCAATGGTCCTCTTGCCTGGCACAACATACATTTTAACAACATACAGCGTAGCTGGAGTCCATCCATTTGTAATAAGCTCATTCATCCATTCATTTATAAACTGTAGGTGAAGGAATTTCTTGATCCCGGTATTGGCTGAAAGCTTGCATGATATTTTTTTTATTTTTGTGTGATTTAAAGATCTCCGAGAGAGCAAAGCTGGAAGCTGCCAGCTTTAGTGATTTCCGCCAGAAGAATGACATCACTGAACAAACAGCACAGCAGTGGGTGTGTGATGTTCAGCAGTGGGCAGTCACAGGTAAATCATGCGTAGCGCTCAGACTTTTCACAAATACAACTGTTAATTACTTTGTTCAAATATGAACTACATAAGGTGATCAGAAATTTTTAAATGAAACAATCGCTTAATTGTGTTACCTATTTAGAGCCAGGGAGCACAACAGAACAGGGAGCAACAGAGGATCTCAGGGCTGAGATAGAAAGTATCATAGTGGCCCTGCTACGCAAGAAGCAGGACCTCAATCGTCAGAATGGTTGGTTGACTGATATTCAAATGGCACATTGCAAATGCAAACAAACAAAAACTGTTTTCCTGATAGTTTTCTTATTTCACTTTGCAGATAGCAACCAGACAAGACAAGGAAACAGAAGAAAAATAAGAGAATTAAAAAAAAAACTGAAACAAAAGAGCCTGCTGTACAATGCTATTGCAGAGGATACAATTGATGAGGAGTTGGCCTCCAATTTGAAAGAGGACTACATCCTGCCTTGGGAGAGACGTGAGGATGGTATGGTAGTCCTGACATGTTCTCTAAAATGTATGCCTGTCTGTCTGTCTACGGCAGGGTTCACCAATCTCGGTCCTGGAGGGCCGCTGTCCTGCAGAGTTTAGCTCTAACCAGCTCCAACACACCTGTTTGAAAGTTTCTAGTATGCCTAGTGAGACCTTGATTAGCTGGTTCAGGTGTGTTTAATTGGGGTTGGAGCTAAACTCTGCAGGACAGCGGCCCTCCAGGACTGAGACTGGTGAACCCTGGTCTACGGTATTGCAATGAAAATCTCTCTCTCTCTCACTTTTTCATATTTCAATCAATTCCCTCTACCTAAAGGTCACTCCTTCAGGTTAAAACGATCTCTTTTTGACCAAATGATGCGAATTAGATGCCTTGAGGAGGAGCAGAGCATCCTGGTGAAGGAGATGATGATAGTCCGGTATAAAGAAACGTGACGTAGGCTACAGACAGATAAAATAAAAACATTAGGGCTGTAATCTCCCAGTCAATTTATTGGTCGATATGTTCTGGCTCAACCATAATTCTGTCAATTTTTTGCGTGGAAAGCACTAATTGCTAATGGGAGTGTTTTCAGAGCACCGTTTCACAGGTCACAGTCTGTCTTCAGAACCCCCCCCCCCCCTTACAACCTCGTTTCACAACCTCGTAGCTCGTGGTCAATTTACCTTGGATGGTTTAGACATTATGACTGAAAAACAATATACTACGGAGAAAATGAATGGGATTTTGCTGGTCTGTTGGGGCCCCCCTTGGAGGGCGGGCTTGTTTCAATTGAAACGGGTGAAACATAGGTAAGGCCGCCTCAAATTGAGCTTATGCTTTATTTTTCAGTTATGCACTTTATTTCGTTTCTGCTCGTCTTGATCTGGTTTGTTAATACATTTTTTTATTTATTAAAGTGGATGTGCCTTTTGTGTTTAAGAGTAAAAGCTTTAAGTTAATAGTCTATTCATGTCTCAACCGCAAAGCTGAGCTCATATGTTTAGCCTCGCTCTGGCTAAAAATTATAGTGTCTGTCAGTTATTATAATTCATGACAAAATCAGTTGTCTAAATTATTGCACATGATGCAACGCTGTCAGAGCCGACAGACTCGTGTGTCGTTTTAGTGCAAAATAATTAGGTCAAAAACAATTTAATATACTGCAAATAGCCTACTAGTTTGTTATGTTTATTTATAATTATGACCGCCGCTAGCGTAGCTAGCGAAAGCGGTCATATAGGGATTGTCAAAGTTTTTTTTTTTTTTTTTTCCCGTCACCTTACTGAATTTTTCGTCAACGATACCAGGGACACCGAAACACCGGGGAACATGAAATTTGGTGGGCATGTAGCCCCACTAGACTTCTACGGAAAATTTCGTTTGGTCCCCGGGGGCCACTCCCCCCCCGCGCTGGGCCCCCCCAAACCCAAAAAAATGCAGTTTTTCCTAAATAACTACCTGAACCGTGGCACCGAGGATGAAGAAATTTTTATGGTATGTTGGTCTACTAGACTTTTACGGAAAAATTTCGTTTGGTCCCCGGGGGCCACTTCCCCCCTGCGCTGGGGCCCCCGTAAATTTTTCGTCAACGATACCAGGGACACCGAAACACCGGGGAACATGAAATTTGGTGGGCATGTAGCCCCACTAGACTTCTACGGAAAAATTTCGTTTGGTCCCCGGGGGCCACTCCCCCCCCCCCCCCCCGCGCTGGGCCCCCCCAAACCCAAAAAAATGCAGTTTTTCCTAAATAACTACCTGAACCGTGGCACCGAGGATGAAGAAATTTTTATGGTATGTTGCTCTTAAGGGCCCACATCAACCTAGCCCATAATCACTCATTTGTGATTTGCGCCCCTCCCATAAAAAATGAAAATGCAATATTATTCTGCTTTAATCGCCCCTATCTTCAGTGGAGATGTTCAGAACTGCACCATATTTCATGTGTATGATTAACTTGACATCCTCTGGGGGTATCCTCTGCTAAGTTTCGTAGAATTTCATCCATGGGGGGGTATAAAATAAATTCATTTATGTGCACATTTAGTGACTGTACACTCATCGGCCTGTAGATGGTGCTGTTGAGCGAAGGGTTGCTGGTTTAGGATGATACTGTCACACACACACATGCAGGAATACAAACAAACGCAAGCATGCACACACACTGACATCCACACGCACAGACACACACCCATACACACACATACAAATCCACATGCACAGACACACACACACAAACACACACGCGCACACATGTACGCACACATACATACACGCACAGACACATACACGCACAGACACACACACACACAGACACACACACATACACACACACACACACACACAGACAGACATGCACATACTACTACTTTTTTTAGGTATATACATAAACACGCAATACAGCCAAATTACTCCACGTCATTTATTTTTGTGGAAAGCCAGTGCAGGCCTGAGCGGCGGTCATATTTTGTACCGCGATGCGGTACATCTAGTTCATTTAGGAGGACAAGGCTACCAAGTACTGCGCAGCTAATTAATCTAACAGGGTTTTTTTCTAACATCATTTTTAGTAAATTTTTTGTTCAAATTTCTGGACTAGAAACGCAACTAATTTGACAATAACAGCCTTATCATACACTCAACCCAATGAAGCCACAGGCCCAATGCAAATGGGTAGTTGACAAATGGCCAAGAAAAAGTACTTTTTTTGGAAAACATAACTTTTTAAGAAAAAATACATATATTTATGGAGTATGAAAACTGCAGTTTCAGAAAATAGTAGTGGTCACTCATTTTGTCAATGACTTCACATATTTTTTTTCACGTTTTCACTCAACAGTACTGTAAATGTGTCCTATGGTGTGACATTTAAAAAGTACTAAGAAATTATATTAAATAACAAAAAAATACTTGAGACAGAATTGTTCACATTATTAAAACATTATTTTCTTAAAGTGATATTTATTTTACATGAAAGTACTAATTAGAATCATTTTCACCATGGATAGATGAACCTGATAAACTTTTCCCTACGAATGTCAATAAAACTTTAAAACGTTGTTTAGCAAATGCATCTATACTCCCATGGGCTGCAAAAATCAGCAACTCCAAGTTTAATCAGTGCCATTGCAGGGTTTTTCCTGGTTTAAAATGAGGCAAAGGTGGTAAAATCCAAATAATGTATTTTAATAATAAGGTGATTAAATTTGTATTTTTCGTAGGTCATATAGCCTAATGTGTTTTCCAACATTATTTTTGTGGGTGGAGCTCAGTACCTCTAGGGGGGTCCAAGCAATGACCCCCATAATAATTTTGTACATTTTAAAATCTGTTAAAGGGGTGGTTGAGTATAATTTCACTTTTCTAACTTTAGTTAGTGTGTAATGTTGCTGTTTGAGCATAAACAACATCTGCAAAGTTACAACGCTCAAAGTTCAAAGCAAAGGAAGATATTTGCTTTTAAAGAAAAGGACTACAACAAACGGCTGGTAGGGACTACAGGACATTCCGCCCCCAGGAACACGCAGTTCATGTTGAGAAGAGGAAAAGTTGTTGTATAAGAGTACATTTGTGAGTCAGCTCAAACTTTAGCATCCATCTTTTCACATGCAATAGATGTCACTCTGTGTGCATCTCACAACAGTTCCTATACGAGCGATTTATAGATTACCATGACAGAATATGCTAATTGAAGATAGTTAACTCCACATCAGCAACATAAATTCATCAACTAACCATTCAGAGACGTCCTGTTGCATTCTACATGTTGTCACTTCTTCTTGAGTCTCTCCATCTTTGTCTGACTCCGTTTTAACATTAAAGTCAGAACAGTTTCTGTCATTTTAGTGTGTCTGCGTGAGGTAAACAGAGCTGCTAACACACACGAGCTCTTGAAACCCCGCTCTCTGCAGCAGCTCATTTGCATTTAAAGGGCCAGGCACAAAATGGTGCGTTTTTGCAAACCCTCAAAAAGTGACAACTTTAACTTGCTATATAAAATTATCTGTGAGGTATTTTGTGCTAAAACTTCACATACACACTCTGGGGACATCAGAGATTTATTTTACATCTTGTGAAAAGGGCATTTTACCACCCCTTTAATTAAAATAATTAATCCAACCGCCCATATTCTTTGTTTATATATCTGCATCAGATCATCACATTACAATTATTTAATTGTGAAGCATAATAATACAGTAACATATCACACTGAAGTAGGCTGATTTAAAGTGAACATTTATTTAAATTAAAAGTTCTTCTTTTGGCAAAATTACATAATTCCATTATATCCTAAACAGAGGCTTTACTCCCTTCAAACTTAAATTGTCAATGTTTCATTACATCACTGTTTGAAAACACTCTTATTGAAATAATTTTTTGTACCTTTATAAAGAGCATTTTTCCCCTAATTTTATTAAATGTATGCTCTAAATTTCATTTCAAATTCTTACATTTTATCCATACATTCAATTAAAATAAGACACTAGACCAATCAAATTAAATTAACATCGAAAAATTATAACTGCATTAAATGAGATTATGAGATTGTTTTAAATATTTTTTGAAAATACAAATAAGTTGAAAAGAATGATACTTTGAAACTAAACCGCCAGTAATAGGAAGCATGCAATCATCTTAATGAGCAAGTCATTGAGTTAAACATTCATTCAGACAATTCGTTCAAACTAACTAACTTATTCAGAATGAGGCACTTTATGAATGAGTAATTGAATCTTTGACTCAAGTGATTCGTTCAAAACGCTGAATCATGGCTGAGTGTTGCTGTGAGATATGCCATGGTTCTTTTTTCTATAACTATTTTCACTGCTGAATAGGGGAGGCTGAAAACCCATGTGAATGAATTTTAATTAATCAACTTTAATTAATCAACTAACATTTGTTTTTCTCGCAGGAACAACATTTATATGCTTTTAATGTTTCCAAACTCTCTGGGGAAAAACTTGTGACTTTGAGTGTATGTGTCTATGGGTAAAAATAACATAGTTTTGGGAAATTAAACTATGCAGTCTGTTAGAATCCTGTGATTAACAAATTAAGTCATTAGAACCTTGTGATAAGTAATCACAAGATCAGAGTTTGCTCTACCTAGTAACAGAGGGGTTTGCATATGAAGAACCAATCAAATAGTGGGGAAATTATGTAATGCAGCCTGACATTTATGTCATACCTGTATAAAAACTGTTGTATATGTATTTTTCGGTGGGATTCTTAATGGAATTTGTCTGAGATCCTCCGGCCTTGCTTCTTGGGAGAGATTCCCTGAGAACTGCTCGGGAAGATCTCCTGGCCGTGATTAAAGCATTTAAAGGACATTTGCAGGTCTGTTTGTCAATTTATTCCTGCGCAGGAAGCTAGTTTAGGGAAACAAGTTAGTTAGAAACTCGGCCATTTGTCGACTGAAGACGCAAGAGCTAGAGTAAAACATGAGTAAAAAGAGTAAAACATGATCAGTTTACTTGCACTGAGGCACTACTAGGGTTGGGAACCGAGAACCGGTTCTTATCCAGAACCGGTAGTGTTTTTGAAAAAATTCCGGAACCGTACGAAATTCCTAAGTTTCCCAAAAATTCCTAGGTTCCAAAAACGGTTCTGTTGCGCTGTGTGGGTGAAGTGCTGGGAGCTTATCCTTTAATGGCGTTGTCTCACCTCATATTCAAATAGTAATGAATGCACTGAAAAGCTCTCGCGCTACTCAAATACGTTTATAGAGAGAGAGAGAGAGAGAGAGAGAGAGAGCTGCACGATTATTCTTTAAAAGATCTCGATTCAAACACCCACACGATCTTATTCCTAACTTACAAAAACCTCACCCCTGAACATTCAAATCTGTTTGCGCTGTCGCTGACCCAGAGAGAGCAGTTGTCAATATGAACAGCTTTACAATCACAGTATCGATATTTCTGTTACAAATATTCAAATAATCACAGAAGTACTGAGATAAAAGTTTATAATTAGAGTATAAACACTGATGTCTACGGTAGCAACCAAAAGAGTAAATCACCTTTTGAAAGTCGCTGCCTTCAAATAACGAGTGTAGGCTATCGATTACATCTGATGCTTCAAAACATTCATAAAGACGCAGTCCGTAACTTTTTTGTGTTCAGAATTTACAAAATACAATTAGCGAGTGCATCATGAACTTATCCTGAATTACTACGTTAAGCCTGCAATAAGCGTTTATACTCGGACTATACTTTAGACTGGCGGATCGCAGCCGCTGCGGAGTAGCCCAGTACCTGCGTGACTCGTCATAGACAAAAATAAAATAGTGAGAAGTAGCTCCGGCAACAATGTTCTTCTGCAAGACGCATGCAGTTCTGTCTATTAACTGCTAGAGCGCTGATTTATCCAGTAATGAAACAAGTCTTTATGAATCAATCATTCAAAACTATTTAAAAAATAATCTGTCCTACACACATCTTACATGGGTGTTCAAGCATATTCTACCCTTTCTGAGAGGGTATTCTCCACTGCTGGAGATTAAACAATAAACTATAGGAGAGGTCCCAAATTATTCTAGAGAATGCAGAAATTTTTATTTTCCTTCAGAAAAACTAATATTTTTTTGCAAAAATTTCTTAACAATATGTTGAATTTGTTGACATGACCAGTCTGTTAAACTCATTTGACAAGAAGGCTATAAGGAATAAACACAAAAAGGATTGTGGATTTTTCCCTTACTACTATTTTTTATTAGTTGTTTTAATGTTTTTTTTTATTGAATGGGAACCGGAATCGGAACCGGAAAATTTCTTATGATTCCCAACCCTAGGCACTACAGCGATCCATCAAATTACATTGACAAGCGCCAACATTTTTATCTGAATTTAATAACAAAATGGACCGAACCTAAATGCAAATAATTTTTCATATTAAAAGGCACCTGCTCTGTCTTGTCTATCAGTGTAAGTGTCCCGTTTGCGCAGTGATTTTTCTCTACATGAGAAAATGCATGTGTGGCGTAAAAGTGAGTGAAAATTGTAAATTGTGTTAGTCTCAAGCTAAATGAGTGAGAGTTGGCAGCCCTGCTTTTAGAAGGGCATAAATCATCACCAGCGTTCCTCCTTCTGCCACGCTTCTCCTATGAGGATTGTATACATTAGACAAGTACAAACATGCTTTATGCAGCATATACACATCATTTTTTTAAGGAATTGATGGAAAATAATGCACATTTGAAAAAAATCTCATTTCAGATCTATTTTTCAAAGTATTTTGAAATGCCTGCAATAACAATATTGTGCATATTCATTACCACGATTTACAATTACCAAGTACCAGCACACATCTACTATCTCAATTAATTACTATATAAATATGAATATTTAAATAAAATAAAAAAATTATACAAATCTCCCATTAACTTTGCTTGTCCAAATGTTTTTTTCCAATAATCAATGAACATAATGTACTTCAATTATTAACATTTTATTCATTACAGATCACCAAACTGGAGGCATTGGTCTACAATGGACATTTCCAACACAACAGTCACCATAAGATAAAATGACTGTGAACTAAAACCTGCTGCCTGGCGGACTCAACCGGAACAATTACACTGTCCTTTTGGGACTCCCAAATTAACCTAGTTGATGTAGGCAAGTCATACTCCTTCACAAATTTGTCTACCAGAAAATTAAATGACAAGATCACACTCACCACTACACGTACAAACACCATAACGCCAATTCACATGCCTACTACTACTGATGACACCCAAACTCCTCCACTCACACTACACACAATAACAGCAGACATCACCGGTGCAGCAATCACCATGAAAAAACGGTGCCCCAAGTGTCATACCGCCCAACATGCCTTGTCCAAAAACGACAGTTTCCATCGTTGCACTACATGCAAAATACTGCGAAAAGGTACCACTTATATAACTAAATGTAGTGGATTTGTTACAATTGAACGAGAAAATGAAGAAGTATCTCTATCTATAACAAATTCACTTCTGACAAACTTTATCAACAAAGAAAACGACGTAAGCACTATGGACAGTCAGGACATTGAAGAGTACTTCATATCAAACAGTCCACTCACACTCACATTCACAAACAGTAATCAGATAATAGATCTACACACACCAGACATCTGCGACAGTGACGAGGAACTGGCTTCAGTAATGAGAGACATCCCAGAAGAAAACACTCAAACACCCGACACGCATGAGAACATGACAAAAAAACACAAAGCAGTCTAACAGCAAGCGTACAAACACACTAACACGCACAATGCATTACATGGTTATAAACAATTTTTATTTACACTAACATTCCAGTAACTTTTTCTTTTTTTTTACATTTTACATTTCTAACAAACATATAAAAAATTCAAACTTTTGCTTTTTCCACACACATTACAAACATGTTTATGAAGCTGTATTTGTTCTAAATACATTAATGTTCAAATGTATTACTTTAATCTCTAAAACTCACAACAGTTATTACAGTATAAACATTAATAGTTATTAAAAAATAGTTTCTTACATATGTACGTAAACAACAGTTCACATTTATCCGATTTACAATTTTTTTCCCAATTTTACATGATTACTTGTGTCATTGATCTTTAACTATATTTGCTTAATGAAAACGTTACTAAAAATGTTACTGTACAACACATTACAACAACAAAAATTGTAAAGCTTACCTTTTTTTTCATTTGTTTTATGAATACATCACTGTTGTACAGATGTATTATATTCACCTGTAAAGTAATAACTCAACAGTTATTGAATGCTGTTACTACAATTGTTACTCTATATATAACAATATTATTGGGAGATTGTTTCTTACATAAACATGTATGTAAACAATGCACATTTAACCAACTTTATTTGTACTGTTAAAACTGCACATCTTAACTACTTTATATATTAAAGTGTCCAATAATAAATGTCAAACTTGTGTACTTCAAATTCTTTCAACTCCTTACCTATTGGAAAAAAAACACATTTGTTTGTGTGTGTGTGTGTGTGTGTGCGCGCGTGCGTGCGTGCGTGCGTGCGTGCGTGTGTAAGCATGCATTATAGACAACATAGAAACCCTGGTTTGCTTTAGTGCAGAAAACTGGTGAGAATCAGTTTTTAAATTAAAGTTTAAAGTGAAAGTGAGCCAATAAGTGGTCTTCTAGTGCCCTCTGCTGGCCATTCTACTCATTAATAAATCTTTTTTTCATGTGCCTTTGCATTCATATATTTAGACACTAAAAAATAATTTATATAACAATTACTATTATAACAATCATATTTTGTCAAAGTTTATCACTTCATTTGTTCTGGTACTTCACATAATTGCTAGCAATGTGGTAAATCATGGTAAATAACAATAGAAACATGGTAAATCATAGTAAATAATACTAGAATGTGGTGTATCAATGTAAATCATGCTAAAATCCTGGTGAATCATTCTAGAACACAAATAAACAAAAGATTTTGATGCACGTCATTCATATTAAATCGTATATTCCACCCCATATCCGCTACAATTGAGAATCACTTTAAACATGCAGACGCTGATGTACGCTGATGTAAGACAATTTGATGTATTCCACTTAAAGGGACAATGTGTAGGTTTTTAGGTATTTTATTATCTAAAATCAACATTTTTATTCATAAATATGTCCTCAATGGTGTACAAATACCTCTGCCAATGATCTGATTTATCCTCGTAAACGAAGAATTTATTATCTTTATACACATGGGACAGGTAGGTCCACGGAGGCTTCCATGTAGTTCCGCCATCTTGAAAAACTATAATAGCAGAGTGGGACAAAAAGTACTAGGCCAACGCGTTTCCACAACACGTTTTCGTTCAGAGCCAGCATCACGTGACTGAAACAAGCAGAAACGGAGGCGCAGAGCAGTGAGAGGCGCTTGTCACTGCCCCGGCAAGTTTAAAAGGCTGCACTGCACGGTTATTTATAATGGAGGACCATACATATGCTGAGTCACAGGATAAGGAGTCGTCGAAAAAGTCCAAAATAGACCGTAAAAGGAAACGTGACCGGAGATTACAAAAAACAAGGGTTAATGTCGGGATAGCTAATGCAGGAGAAAGCTTCCAAAAGAGACGCTGAAGTTGCCTGCTTTCTTCTCGACAGGTAAGTCAATGTTACGGTCTTAATTACAAGTTTTTTTTCATTGCTTGGTTGTGTACTTTATTATATAGACAGTAGAACATTTATAGTTAAAAGTTAAACAGGCTCTTTGACGAATAGCAGCTATTGAGTAAAGTAGAGAAGGCCCTAAAAACAAGGATGTAAGTTTTGTTTGTTCAAAACTGTAACATTCGTTTGTTCGTTGTGTCAAGTTGCAGTTTGTTTGAAATAACAAACCTGTTCACCCGAAGGAAAACTCGATGAAGTGCTATTATAAGACATCCTGTCATAGCTTTTTGGTACATAACGGCTACCGTAGTTGTAACACGCGTTTGAAAAAGCAAGGCGCTGGAGAGCACTATTCGTTTGAATGCAAAATACAATTTCACCGCTAGATGGAAGAAAATCCTACACAATGTCCCTTTAATACCAAGCGGCAACATTCTAATCTGAAAAATGAAGCCTACCCGGAAGTGCGAAAAACTGCAATACATCGAAAATCTGCTAGGGACAGGTCCCAAAAGGGAGCAAATCTCCATAGACCCATGTTAAAATGTCCGTTTTCACAGCATAAATTCATGTTTTTACAGGTTTGTCCCATGGACTTTTATTGTATTTTTCGATAGGTTCCGAGTGCCTGACAACTGTGAGGGGGGTGAATTTTTTTTAGATCGTATTTAGATATAAAATGTATGACAAATAAGGGGCGTGGTTAACTTTGATTGACAGCTTGATTGACAGCTGATAACGAGCAGAGGCTGTGCCAAGGAGAATGACAACATAAGAAGCGCCATTTTTTAATATACAGTTGAAATCTAATACTACTTTTTGTATCATGAAATGTAGTTTTAAGAGTTTTTCAGGCGAGAATGTAGTTGTTTAAAGCTCAAATCTGTGGTTTATTTATAAAGATTTATGAAAATTTTATCCAGGTTGTTACATGTAGGTCCAGGCGATCACCGGGCACTCGGCGCTCATGTACCCCGCCTGGAACAGCCTTTCCTCGGCTAGTCGTTCTGACGTTTGCCGCTGACTCTGGATATAATTCGTCTTGTGTATATCTAACTGGCGATTTTTGGTCTCGTGAATCTATAATTTGTTCCCTGCCAATCGTTTTGGCTGAGGAAGTGAAGTTTCATAACTTTATAAGCTATTTAACTTTACCGTTGTATGGTCAGACTAGAGCGCTGACTTTGTATGTTTGACTGAATTGTTTGCTTTATTTGTATAGCTTCTTGTACATTTTACTTATACTTTTATAATGGCTAATATTGATAAAACTGAAATTTAACAAAAAGAGACTGGGTTGAGTTTTGTCATTTTAAATTTTAATACAATGAAGATGTTCTGTAATGTTGTTTACTGCAACATCTGTTGTTTAGCACAAATGCACATATTGCCTGGACCATATTAAAATGTTTAATATTTTTATATTATATTTAAACGAAAAGAGGCAGGGTTGTGTTTTATATTTCGTTTTGTTATAAATAGGCTAACGTTATATGCAGTGAATATAATCAATACGCGTTGCCTGAACCACATTTGTGTGGCTATAATGTTTAAGATTTCTTTAAATGAAAACGAAAAGAGGCATTGTGGTGTTTTATAACATATTTCGTTTTTGTTGCCTAAAATATACATACAGAGATAACCGGAGTAACGTAGCAGAGCGAGCTGAGTGACGCGCGCTGTTCCATTTGCAGAATAACCGGACTCGCGTCCTTTACCCATATATGGATTGGCCAGAAGGTGGGCGGGGTTAGGATTTCCCAAGATTTTCCAAGATGGCGCCGCCCATACCCCCCATAAACGGCCTCAAAACCGTTCTTCAGAAAGTCTATGGGTGACGTCACAGATGCTTTGTCCATATTTTTTAAAGTCTATGTTTAAAGGGGTCATATAATGCCATTTTTGTACAAGCTAATATGATTCATTAGGGTCTAAATTAAAAGTTTGTAATATACTTTAATTAAAAATTCTCATTAGTATTGTAAGAAAACACTAATTTTACCTGGTCAAAAACAGCTCTGTTTTCAGCACGCCGTTTCAGTGCATGTGTCTTTAAATGATAATGAGCTTTGCTCACCCCGCCCCTCTGTTCTGTGGGTACACCGTATCTAACACAATAACCACGTGTTATTCGTTATAAACGTGTGATTATGAATTATATTGAGAACGTCGTACATAGAAAACATGCAGTAATGTACCCTGAGTGTAAACCTTAGACGCATTCATTGTGAAGCCTGCAGCAAGGTTAGCAAATTTCGCAAAGATTAATATAAATACTAATATAAAGGTTAATAAAACATTACACTCACATCTTCTGGAGGTTCAGCAGTAACACGTTGGTACCGATCCGTTTTTTCTCGTTTGTAAAGCTGTCTGGTGTGAAATGATTCGCGTAAACATGAAAGCATGGACGATCGTGGGGAATCCCCGTGAGGGAATCCCCGCGTCAATCCTTTGGGCATATCGCTTCAAAAACAAAACTCAGCCACTGCATCTTCAACGGCTCAGATTTAGGAACATCCAAATGACTGCTGTGTTCCTTATTACATCTAAGAACAGAACACCACAATCGCTTAGACGCCATTCTACTCCAGCATATCAACAATGGCGGACTACTATGACGACGGCTGTCACAGCTTGCTCAGGGCGGGTCTTGTGTTGAAACACGGCTGTCAATCACAATCGCGGGAGGGGCGTACGATCTTATGACGTCACAATATCGAACGGCTTGATTTCATAGATGGTCAAACATATATGGAGATTAAAACAAAACCACTGAATGGATTTTAATCATGATAGGATGGTTGTGTACAGGCACTGCCAACAGACATTTCAGTGCAATCAACTTGTAAAAGTGCATGTACCATTATATGACCCCTTTAATACACAATAAAACAATAAACAATAAGATTCATTAACAACGTAGCCTACCTCCTGGTGTTCTTCTAAAATGAGGGCGAGCCACAAATCCGTGAGTACAGTTTACAAACCCGTGGGAACGGATTGCGAAAGCGTGGGCATTATTTATGAATTTGTGGGTACAGATTGCAAAAACTGAAGGCACGGTTTACAAGTCTGAGAGCACGGATTAGAAACTCGTGGGTACGGTTTATTAATCCATGGGCACAATTTGTTAAACCGAAGGAACAGTTTGAGAATTCGTGAGTACGGTTTATAAACTGAGCGGACAGATTGCAAAACCGTTGCCACGGATTGTTTTTTTTCTCCCACAGGTGACTTCCCGGGCTCCGTATCCTCCCTTAATGCTGACTTCTGTTGACTTGGGACAAGGAAACGATGCATTTTAAAGCTAATACTCGCACACACAATTACCGATATCAATAGAGCTGCATACAGTTATTTTTTCTTTGCGTGTCGCGCATCCCCTGTGGCTCTTTGGCGCCCCCCAGGGGAGGCGCGCCTCACCTATTGAAAACCGCTGCTGTAGTGAGTATTTTGCTAAATATTACACATATTATATTTTTACTTATATCTTAATTTAAATAAAGTTGTTATTATAATAAAAAACACATTATATTTAATGTGAGTTATTTTTAACCTTAAATAATACTACCAGCTGATAGGGCTCTCTGTATGTTTACAGCATTAAGTGAGATTTTTTTCTTGAGAAAAATTAACACCTATATTCTGTACCAAATATTTATCCAAATGAGTCAATATTGAATAAAATTGTACCATATAAACATTGTAACATGTTTTCACTAAGCCTAATAAAATTCAGTCACTAAAATGTTTTGACAATCACAATACACTTATTGTGATGCAAGAATTTTTTTTTACATTTGTTTCACGGCTCTGTGGTCACGGTTTTCGGTTAGATTCCTTTTTAACTCTTTAGAAATACCATGATACATCAGCATAAAATATACAGCCTTATAATCTACCATTTACAGTATTTAAAAAGTAAGTTATTCTCAAGGTCATATGTAATCAAAAAACTGAAAGAATGAGGCAGCTTGATCTTAGGAATCTTAGTCACATTATTGTGACACTGACAATCATAAATTAAATCTGTGATATTCTGATACAGCAAGAGGGGAGATGTTAGTTTCAACAGGCCTTTCATTTATTTGTAAAAAAAAAAATACAACTGTTGACCTTAAACAAATTGTAGCTGAGAACAAAAACACTTATTGTCAATTGTCAACATAGGCTTTCTTGTCCCTGTCAGTGCCTACATTTATTACACCGTGTCCTAACTACAAGCGACGGGGCAACACGCAACGATTCTATTTTAAAACCGGTCTCTATTTTTCTGCGACGTCGCGCTGAAATAACAAACACAAAGTGTTGCAATGGCCAGCAAAACAAAAACGTTGTAAAAAAAATTCACGTCATGAATAAGTTGTCATAACGTTTTTATCCAACGTATTTAATATGACAGATGTCGTTTTTTTAAATGCTATAAATACGTATTTTCACAACGTTGCAGAAAAGTTTTTTTCTTTTACGTTGCGCTGATATCATGTTGACATAAACGTAAATATCACGTCTTATGTGCTACTTTCTGGACGTCACATATACGTTTTTACCACGTTCACCCGAAAGTCGAAAAATTCACAAAAAGAACATGTTAATCACTAAAACCTGAGATGTTTCCATCCTTGGATGTGTGTGGATACAAATATATATATTATATATATTTTATTACTCTTAAGAGACAAAATAACAATTTTGATCAATCATTTGGCAATTATATACAAAGATTAGTAATATTTAATAAAAACAATATGGCAAATAAACACTTTAACTTTCTTTAATAAAACAAAACAAAATGGCAAAGAAACCTCTAACGTTTAACTTCCAACGTCTTCACTGTCAGAATGGGAGAGGGTGGAGACTGAAATTCAAATCATTGTAATCAGTTGTTATTGTCAGTAATTACTAATTACTTTAAAAAAGTAATTAGTTATAGTTACTAGTTACTTCTCACAAAAAGTAACTGAGTTCCCAGATAGCAATAGACTCCGGGGCAGATCCACCCTCAAGCCGCTAGGTCCGCTCTAGGTCCGCTCTGGGTCCGCTGCTCTTTTAGACCATAGACTGTAAAAAAATATGGACGTAGTGTCCGTGACGTCACCCGTAGGTTTCTGAAGAGCATTTTTGAAGTCTAAAGTGGGGGGAGCCGGCCGTCGCCCTCTTGGCCTTGCGTCACTCTCGGATAACAGAAAATGGGCAAAGAGGCTGAGAAATCACGCCCAAATAGCTCGACGTGATCGAGTTAGCTCAGGCTGTTAACGGCTCTGGGTAATGCTTGATAACGTTATGCTACTGACAGTACCAAGTCTGCGACTGCACACAGGGCCTCGCGCTAAAGTGACACTTGATGATGTAAAGCCAATTAAAAGTTCCTGTTTTTGCCCTTCGAAATATTATAATAGTTAAAAGACATGGCTACAAGTGAGACTGTGTATCGTGATTCTGTACTATTCTGCTAGTTGAAAATGTATTATGCAGTAACTTAATATTACTCTGAGAGTGTGTGTGACAGTGATTTATGTGCATAACAGTTACATGTCAGTCACTCTTTTTTATAGTCTATGGTCCGTCAGCGCGGCATCGCTCGTCAAGTTCGTAGAGAGCTTATTCAGTCCATTTTAAATTCGGATTTTGGCCGCCTCTCAAGGGTTAAACCATAGATATATTGCCTATGAAGTTCAAGTAAATGCGCTAGAAAATCCGCGCTCATTCAAGGATGTGCATTTATTGCATGAACGGAGAAAGCGCCGACGCCTGCATGATTTCATCTGACGGTACATAAGCATATTATAATCCATCTGTTCTGTGAGAGCAGAACGAACGAGCCTTTATTGACGTTTTTAAATCTGAAAACTCCAAAAAGCAACGAAATTGTCAGACATCCATTAGTGCATGTTCACAGAGGAAAACAACTGAAATACAGCACTGGTTGTTCTCTCGAACGATACTCGACGACAACGACGGAATCCTAAGCCGTGGGCCTTGTACCCAAGTAATGGGTGTATTAAATTGTATGAAATAATCCCGAAAAAAAAGCACAAACACTGCAGAGAAGGCAAGTTCAGCAGCAACATTTGCTGAGGTGAAGTGACGGCTAGTAACAGCAGACAAACGGCTAGCATTGACATCAGCAGCAATCCACCTGTCACTCAAGTGGCCACACCCTTAAATGCAGAAATTAAAATATTAATCAACTAAACAGATGAGTTATAAAAAAATTCACCCCCCTCACAGTTGTTATGAAGGGCAAAATTAGCTGTATAGACCAAAGCCACATAGAGATCCAGGCTGTTAACATGTTTTTTTCTGCTGTAAAGTTGGTAATTTTAACATGGGGGAGAAACAGATTTGACTCACTTCTGCAGCCAGCCCAAGCGGCCAGTCAATGAATTGCAGTTTAACTCACTTCCGTGTTGGTTTCAAGAGAGAGACGGGGAGGTTGCCGCTTGTTTTAGACTCAATTCGGTCATGCGCACAGAATATGCCCCGCCTCCTGACAGCGCACTGTCAACTCGCGGGCTCGCTACAGACGCTGGGCGGACCCGCTGACCAAACGCGCCCATTTCAACTGTCGCCATTATCACTGAATCCCGCACTGTGAAAAACCTTCAACGGCAGGTCGAGTCGACAAACACGGAACACGGTAAGAATAGTTCAAATATGCTTTATTTGTACAGTTACTTAACATGTAACATTACCGTTCATACGGTACAACATACCGATGATTTTATTTCTGAAATGATTGTGTCAAACCATAACGTTAATTTATAGAGATTTGAGTAAAAAAATTTTTGGTAATTAATAACTGAGTAAAAAGCTTTTTTTTGGATGGATTTATTTCTCTCTGGGAGGTGTGGTGATTTAATATGATTTAACGTTAGCTGTCTGTATTTTTATCAAACCCTGAGCACATATTTTCTCCCCTTTCCAGTAAAATGTCAGGCGAGAAATTATCATGTTAGGCCTAACGTTACGTTACCTAACAACAAGTTACCTTTTTCACGGAATGTCTAGTATAAAGTTATAGTTTATGTCGATTTTTGTTTCATTTTGACAGTTCCACCACCCCATGTAATATGTATGTACGAGAGGCTATGCTGTATCGTGAATAAGTCACGGCTGAAGGGTTCGCGCCTTCGCGGAGTGCCTGCAACCCCTTCAGCCGTGACTTATTCACGATACAGCACTTGTCTCGAGTACCTTATTGCTTTTATAAAACGGTTACCACACAATACAACTAATTAAAGCCGAAAAACATGCATCTATGCAACTTTTATGAATCACTAAAAGCCTTCCTTCCGCTGGAAAAAATAGTCCCTGACTGTAGCAACAAAAGTTACATACATTATTTCGCCAATAGATGGCGGCAAAGACCGTCTTTATGAGTGAGTCAGTCAGTAGAGAAGACTTTTACATTGAAAGGAATCAAACTTGTGATCACGGAGAAGGAAAACGCAACTGACAGATGACTATGGGCACGGAAAAAACCCTTTACTGTTAAAAGGACAAGATATTGCAGCGGACATTCAAACAGATTTTTTTTTGACACTGGTCCCCACTACAGCATTTAACACTACATCTGTTTCAGCTTACAGTTCGTTCAAGTGCTACCAGTCTGATCTACGGTTTCATCTATCCGAGTAATCTGAGTAAAGTAAGATTTAATACTTTTCCAACTTGATTTAGCCAGATATTTTGTCAAATACTGACACTGGTCCCCACTACAGCATTTAACACTGTACACTGGTTTGGTTACTTATTGTTGAGCCCTGCTGTATAATTATTTTTGAAAAAAACTCTACAAATTTAGTTCTTTTCCACAACTCGCTGTTGCAATCTGTATTTTGTGTTTCTGTAACATTTCTTTTAGATAAAATGAATAGAAAAACTGTACCTGTCTCCAGCTCCACCTTAAGACGGAGGACCCATGTAGACGTAGATAAACGACTTAAACAAATTAGGGATGACTGCACAAATTTGACTGACTTTCAAATGACAACAGATAGGGAACTTGTATATGTCAATAGAACGTTTGTTGAAGACAGTACAGACAATCCAACTGAAACTGGACTAGTCTTTAGTGAGGAGGAAGGTGGCATGGAGGTAGATGCAGACATACAGGAGGGTTTCGTGGTTGGCAGCTGTGATAGGCCAATTCAGACATCTGATTCAGAACATTCAGATAATGAACTGTCTGAGACATTTTCACTCTCTGACAGCATTTCCAACTGGGCCATACACTTTGGAATTTCTTTGGTTGCTTTGACAGCACTATTGTGCATTCTTCGCATTTGCCATCCTGATCTTCCAAAGGATGCTAGAACCCTCCTTAGGACTAAGACAAAGTACTCTATAATAGAAAGAGCTGGGGGACAGTACCACTATTTTGGTATTCTGACATCACTTTGAAGTACGCTGTCTAAATACATACACACACTTGCAGACAATTTATGTTTGAAGTTACAAATTAACATTGATGGACTTCCTTTGTTCAAGAGCTCTAGTCTGCAACTGTGGCCCATTCTTGGACTGCTACTGAGTGTTCCTATGAAAGAACCAGTAGTGATCGGTTTATTCTGTGGATCAAAGAAACCAAGCTCAGCAAAAGAGTTTCTTGAAGATTTTGTAACTGAGTTACAACTGCTTGAAAAAGGCTTTGACATAGAGGGTAAGACATTGAAGCTTGAGCTGGACACAGTCATTTGTGACACACCAGCCAGGTCCTTTGTTAAAAACACAAAGAACCATAATGGCTACCATGGTTGTGACAAATGTTCTCAGCCTGGTAAATACATTAATACAAATGGTAAATATGGTAATACAAATACGCATGACATACCCATGTACAGACTATGCTCTAAGGACAGATGATACATTTGAAAGCATGATTGATGAGGTTCGTCATCATGAGGGGCCACATCCATTTAATTGCAGTAGTGTTGGCATGGTTTCACAATTCCCTCTAGATTATATGCATTTGGTTTGTTTAGGTGTGGTTAGGCGTTTGTTGAAAATTTGGCTCCTCTGAATTTCAGAGTACCTGCAAACATAACTGAAAGAATGTCCGCTAAACTGGTAGAAATGCGTCCCTATATTCCAGTGGAGTTTGCTCGAAAGCCCAGATCGCTGAGGGAATTAGATCGCTGGAAGGCCACTGAATTGAGGCAGTTTCTGCTGTACAGAGGACCTGTAGTATTAAGTACCTTTCTGGACTGAAATATGTACAACAATTTCATGCTACTATTCTCTGGTATTGCTATTTTAGTAAGTCCTAGACTATCCTACCACACACAGTATGCTCGCACCTTGCTTAGATCTTTTGTTTCACAATTTGGGGAAATATATGGCAAAGATCAACTTGTTTATAATGTACATGCTTTGGTCCATCTAGCAGATGATGTACAACAACATGGTTGTCTTGACTCATTTTCTGCATTTCCCTATGAAAGTTACCTACACAAACTAAAAAGGCTTGTCAGAAAACCAGACTTTCCCCTTGCCCAAATTATTCTACGATTGTCTGAGATGAGAATTAATGACACTCCTTTAAATGGTGCCTCTTTTAAAAAACAGCACTTTGTTGGGCCACTTGTAGATGGATTGTCAGTGAAAGCACAGTATGGTGAGATGGCCTGTGACAAGTGGACTGTTAAAGTTTCAACCGGGAATAATGTCTTTGTCATTGGAAACGAGATTTGCATGATACATAACATTGTGGAATGCAGTGATGGAGTCTACGTAGTGTACAAAGAATTTTCAGAGAAGTCTTTGTTCTTCACTTACCCATTCAATTCTGACTATCTGAATATCCATACTATTTCAGAAACATTGGATATACTCAAGTGTGTTAAAGCTTCAGAGCTTGTCCAAAAATGTGTTGTTTTGCCTCATATGGATGGTTTTGTGGCCATACCCTTATTTCATACATTTTAGGAATATCTCCACAGGTAAAAGGTTTAGTTCACCCAAGAAGTACAAATATTTTAAGATCATTTACTCACTCTCATTTTATTTTTTCATTATTGGGTGAACTAAAACTTTAAGGTTAAAGAGACTTATCAGTTTTTCTATTTTTAGATAATTACCAGTTAAAAGGCAAAGGCATTTTCATATTATTCATTCTTAGCTTAGTGTTTTTTTTTGTTTGTTTTTTTCTGGGGAGAATGATAGTTTTAGTTGTAGCTCTTGTGTTCTAATATTAGCTGTAAGAATTGATGCGGTTGTACATTAGTTTTGATGACAGGTGTTTATGTAGAATTAGGACCAGATACAATGACAAAAAATGACATTACCATGCATCATCACAAAGACTGCAGTCTGAAGTAGAGGTCTGCACTCCCGCGGGAGTCCCGCGGGACCCGCGGGTTGCGACGCAAAACAGTGCGGCGCGGGACAAATTTTGAAAGGTCATTGCGGGCGCGGGCGGGATGATGGAGGTGCACTTGCGGGTGCGGGCGGGAGGGATGATACGCTGCACTCCCGCAAATTAAATATGAGTGTAAAGTAAAATATATAAATGATTAAAGTAGCGTACATAATTTGTAGTTTTGAGGGAGATTCTGTTTGGCAGCAATAAAAACGTTTTAAGCAGCCTAAACTTGTGGATGTTGTCCTTTGGAGTACGGGCGGGGCCTAATCTCACGCACACTTGTTTAGAGACAATTCCTTCCCGCTGCTCCGTGTTCGAACTCGAATGCTCAAAATAGACAGCAATAACATTCTAATATTATCTAATATATAATTATATATATTAGATAGATAATAATATTACCTAATCGAATATTTATTTTTTTTTTTTTGGTTACTGTTAGCCTACTAGTGAATATTATGCTGTTCGTAGGCCTAATATGGGACCGTTTCGTGTTTTGGTGATCACATTTTAAATGTTTAAATGGCCTGTAGTCTAGGATACAAATGTTCCTATGTGTGTAGGCCATGCCTAAGGCTGTTTTTATGTTACATGATAATTAAGCCTATTGAAATTTGGGCCGATTAATGTTTATCTTTGTTGGCGTTAGTTACTGTAAGGAATTATGTGCGCACGCATTTTTTTTCCAAGACCTTTCGTGAGACAGAATGTGAACATCCATCCTGCTGCCTGCCGTCTTGCGGGCATTTGCGGGCGGGAGCGGGACATAATATCACAGATGCGGGCGGGAGCGGGACTAAAAATGACAAATCTTTGCGGGAGCGGGCGGGAGCGGGACTAAACACTGCGGGAGCGGGACTGAACATTGTGTCCCGCGCAGGTCTCTAGTCTGAAGCTGGATAACAATTAACTGTAAGTACTTTACTTTACTGTAAGTTGCTTGTTCAATGTGTTCAAAGTCATGTTTGTTTATATAGCACTTTATACAATACATATTGTATTGTTCAAAGTCATGTTTGTTTATATAGCACTTTATACAATACATATTGTTTCAAAGCAACTTCATAAGTTGACAATTCATTGTTGATTCAATCAGGGCTCCAGACTAACTTTTTTTATTAGGAGCGCTGTAGCCCCTGACTTAAATTTTTAGGAGCGCAAGCAGAAAATTTAGGGGCACACCTTCACATTTTCCCCCTAAATAACTATTACAGACAAATGCTTTGATAATAAATAGACTTAACGTACAGAAATTATGGTGCAGTTTTATTTTAAGATCACAGGGCTCCAGACTAACATCTGAGGGCAGCAGCACTGAGCTTAAAGGTGGTATCAGTGATTTCAGGCCCAAAAATATTTTTATCACATTCATCTAATCTTTCCTAACGATCCGCTAGCTGCCCGCCCCATAAGCATGCCGTCAAAAAAATTCGTCTCTGTAGGCGGCCTAGGCTCTGAGATCTGCACACAAAAACAAATGGTTTAGCCAACCACTCAAAACCAAAACAAATTGGTTTCCCCACCGACAGGGGGAGGGTGTTTTGAGGTTTTGAGCCAGCTTTTTCTTCAGCTCTGACTTCGCGTGCAGCCGTGCACGAGCACAAAACCTCACAACACCCTCCCCCTGTCGGTGATTGGTTGGAACACTATTTGTTTTGGTTTTGAGTGTTTGGCTAAACCATTTGTTTTTGTGTGCAGATCTCAGAGCCTAGGCTGCCTATTTTACTTTTATAACCGCAGTATACCATAGTTATAGTTATGCCTGGTTCAGATTACACAATTTTTTTGTATGTTACGATAGTCACTGTGTCAGATTACACGATTTTGACTCCTAAAAATCTTGTCATGTCGTGGACAAGAAACATATCAGACTACACGTTGCTTTACGACCAGTCATCTCACACACACATTCACTCGCACATATATGTACACACGCACTCACTCACATACACGCACTCACACTCTCTCTCTCACACACACACACACACACACCACGCACTCACACACTCACTCACTCACTCACTCACTCTCGCTTGCGCTTGCGCACGCACACACACACACACACTCTCACTCACTGGCTGCGTTCGAAACCGCATACTCAATGAGTAGGTACTTAATTTCAATAAGTACTTACTTAACGAGCGCTAAAAGAGTAGGTACTTTATAGCCAGATCTCGTTGAGTATGAATCATAGACAGTAAAAGAAATGGACACAGCGACCCCATTGGAACTCAATTGAGACAAGTGAAGCCCATTTTCAGCGATTTCTTAGCACTTCCTTTCCTGACGCGCAGACTCAAACCGAGCAAAGCGTTACACGGACCACGTGAGCAACCCGTCTGTCTTCTAGTAGCTGTGCCAAGAGAAATCTGAATCATTCCCTTCCGAATCTTGCAGAGACGGAGAGTGTGAGTAGGAGCTGTCCATAAGCTTGGAGCAGGAGAAACTTTTGCTAGGTATTCTGATTAATTATATTGTCATTTTGCCTCCACGTCCCCCCGATTGCCCGCGAGCTTCTCCTCCCGTCTATACGGTAATCTCTCTAGTGTGCGACAGAGAGTCGCGTGGTTATGACGCAAGCGTTAGCCTACTTTTACAAAAACTGCTTCTACGGGTCCATAACATAAGCTACAAGGTAATGGAGCATTTTATACATTGTCGTGTATCTTTAGAAATAAATAATGGACAAATGGAGTCTTTAAACGCCTCAGATGTAAAGTTATTCGCTGTCAAAGTGACGCCAAAATGAATGGGAGTCAATGGGATGCTAACGCAAGTGAAGTTCTGCTACAAGATGTCGGCACCCGGCCGACTTCAACTTCCGGTCGACTTCCTACCCACCTAGTATGAATGCGAACCGGACATCTGCCATGTTGACGTTATCATGTGACCTACGACGCGTTATCACACGCGCAACAACTTAAAAGATTTGAACGACACGTTTAATTAATCTATCTGTAAATATCTTGATATTGATTAAACTTGCTCATTTTGTGGTCTTTTTGAAGAAACTGCTGCCCATTTATTTTGTGAATACATTTAGAATTTACATTTAGAATTTATAAAAATTTACATTTTTTACATTGATTTAAATTCTTATAAATGTTTAACCCGACTAATGTGACCCACCGTTCTATCCTTAACAATATTATTTATTTTTATTACGAAATCCCAAAATTGTCATCTCTTGAATATGTTGTTAATTTCTTCCAAACATTTAATTTCATCCACAAGCAAAAGTGGCTAACTGCTTTATGTTTTCCTCTTTTTCTTGTTGAATTTAACTCTCGTTTCATCCCTCAGGCCTAGGCCTATAAATAACAAAAAATGCATTTTTTAAATGTACTATAATGAATTATTTAAGAAAATATATATTAAGATATTCAACCTTTTTCCTGAGTAAAAAATCTCATATTATGTATGCAAACCCATGATATATATATATACCTCACAACATCAGTAACTCGACAGCCATAGGTTAAATTGGGCCGGAGCGCACCGGAGCGGAGCTCAGCTCCGTCTCCTTCAGCACCAAATAATTGTTATTCCACTTGAATTATTTTTCATCTCCTGGTAAATACATGGCATATGAGACTGAATAATTAGCAAGACTACACAGAGACACCCAGGCTAGATGGAATTACCGAACGTCATAATGCATTAATCCCTGCGTTCTCTGGTTCAGCACCCCGCCCACCAGCGACGTGAGCATGGATACCCGCGAATGGCTAGCAAAATCAGTCTTTTAAATTCAACCGCCCAATGGGCTCATTGTGCTGTCTAATTCTTTATCGAGCATACGTGAGTATTTGGTTTAATTTAACTTACCTCAGATAAATAAGATACGTAATTATTCAAACGCAACCTACAACTTCATTTTCTAATGTGACTAATGTAGCCTCGCTCGCACGTTTGTGCTTGTTTGTTTAGTTTTTAATTTGATTTATCTGCCAAGGCCATAGCTGCCAACTCTCACGCATTCACGCTCTCACGTGAAGCCACACATCAATTTTCTCACGGACAGTAAAATCGCAAAGCAAAGACACGGAGACCGACAAACAGAGCAGGATACTTATGTTATAAAAAATCTCATCTCTCAGATTCTGTCAATTTTATTTCGAAATTCAAGCAATAAATACCGTTTTGGCGCTTGTAAATGTGATGTGACAGATCCCTATAGCGTCACGTGAATGGATGATCTAGCTAATGAACAATGTTAAAGGACAAGTTCGGTATTTTACACTTGAAGCCCTGTTTACAGATCGTTTCTGATAAAATAGAACGGTTAAGATTAAAATTTGGACACATGCTGCTGTCCCGAGAATTTTAGGTTATGGAATGGACCACTGGAGGGAAATAGGGGAGGGTCATGTCTTTTTATTCTTGTTGAGGGGAGGGTCATCCAACTTTTTTTAGTCAAGGGGGAGGGTCACCCAACTTTTGTATTCATGAAAACAGCAACATTTCAAAGTGGCTTGTTTGGTGCATAGGCTATTTTTTCCATGTAGCTCCATGTAGCTCTAGCGGTCTCGGCCCCCCATCGCTATCAGATGGGTCTGACAGAACGCCAATGAAATGTTTACCCGGCAAAGCTTTAAAGCATGAGCAAATAATGAACTTTTGTGATTGCAAATAAGTGCAGTGTCCTGTGAGTATAACTCTACCACTGCATTAACATGTGATCAAGCCAGAACAGCTGATAGAATGAGCGCTGTAGCACAATACTACCATATTTTAGTTTCCATTCTTATTTTGTTTCCACAATAATGTTAGTGAGTAAATCTACTGAAATTGCCATATTTTATAAAAGATGAAATGCTGGTTGACCCCCCAGCGTGAGTTTTTCAAGGCGACCGTTATTTAGAATGTGTCACTTTATGGTGTCCATGGTGACGCGTCATTGCTTGTCACGTGACACACCGCAGCAACAACAGAGCTGAATGAATGATGATCTGCTTTTATGTCATTTTTCCTTTTTTATTCAAAATATTCACAAATTTGTTAGATATGGCATGCAATATCTGATATTCCGATTGTCAAATATATGCAAGTGGAAGTGTTTTGTTGTTTAAACACCTTTATAACGATCGCGTTAGTTGAGCTGTATGTGCGATGGGCGCCGCCATCTTAGTTTGTGCCGCAGACGCAGTTCAGAGAATCGGATCTGTTGGATTGTTTACAACACGTGAATTCATCCACGACTCCCAAAATACATAAAAGTAAGTGGCTGGTGAACTGGGAGAAGAATAGAGTAAACTTTAAAGTTACTTACACAATGTGTATCTGATATGAATAAAAATTATAATGGAAAGGATTATTATTGCCTCTTCCTTTGACATCAGTGTGTATTTTACAAACTCTAAATGTATTGTTTTTTAAGTACTTATATGTCTGAAACCTAAAATAAACATTATGTGGTTGAAAACACTGAAAAGTTGTGATATATGACAGCTCTGAGTGCGTCTGTCTCTGGCTCAGCGCCAGCCAACGCGCGAAAGCACATTTGAATTTAGCAGTTGATCACGTGATGCGCTGACCGTTCTAATCACACCGGTGTGATCGTACGTGCGAAAGGGTTAACTGTAGGCTATGTACTATGACTAGATGGCAAATGCTAGCATAGACGTCTCTCTCAGGCGACGTCCCACATGTCTCAGTCAGTGAGTCAGACATCAAATAAATAAAATATGAGCCTTTATAGACATAGTGTTTAGTAGTACTTATTCAAACAACAAGATATTTATTTACCCTTCGCAAAACTTCGTTCAGCTGCTGTCTACTGTGCGGCTGCTGTGGAACTTCAGTTGATTCAGTGAATATAGAGGGGGCGGAGTTATCAGCTTACTGACAGCTTGAGAATCGAATAAGATTTACACAAGCTCGTTTTAAGAACTTTCATTGGCTAAATATTTGTAAAACAGACAGACAGACGTAAAGGGTGACCAACAGCATTGATTAAAAAAAACACACACACACCAAAAAAAGGGCACTTCGGAGTGTAAGGGCAAAAAGGGCATGTGCTCTGCACAGGTTGAGCCCTACCTGTGCACTGCCTGCTCTGTGTTTACATTTTACATGTGTCTTTAAATGTTCTTCTTTAAAAAAACAAATGATAAAACATGTAAACCTATGAAACCATTTTATTAAAGTGTTTGGATATGGAGAAATCAAATTGACTGAAATATTATTTATTTTAACATTTGATGCCCTTTGTTGAATAGGATGATTAACAACGTCAACATTAGTACATCAGTAGAATCAGCAGGACTCTGGAGACATGTATTGCACATTCATTGGCCACATAAAAAAAACTAAAATCTCAAGTTACTCAAGACTTGTTTACTATATCTGGCAGTTCAGAGGGGTCTAAGCCACCTGTACTTTTTATTAATCATACGATCTTTCTGTTATGACAGAGATACATTTTTATTAAAGATTGTTGGTGAATTTTGAGAATTATTATAAATTGATAAAGGCTCTAAAAATCGATAAAGGTTTAAGGCTTTAAAACCTAAATAAGTAAATAAAAAAATAAAATAAAAAGAGTAAATTAGTCAGCATTAGTGTCAACATAATGACAGTGTGCAGATTGGTTTTAGAAAGCAATGCCCAGTGCATCTTACTAATAGTTAATGTCATTACAGTTTTTCTGTGTCAATTTAGCATGCTTACGTAGCCAGACTTTCGTACCAAAAATACAACTCGAACGTGTGATTGTTGGTTCATGAATTGCAAAATGGAGCCTCCAGGTCACAACTTAAGCAAGCAAAGATATCAAGTTCCAAAACAAGAGAAGATTAATGAAATAGCCTACAAAGCAAAAACATCAGTGAACTTACTGAAAACAAGCTTCCATAAATTCTATTTGTAGTCAAGATTACCGACAACATAATGGCTACAAATACAGTGCCAAATTCATTTAAGTCTGCTTTTTTATTTTTGCCTTCACTTAACTTTCTGAAAATCCGAACTGTAGTTAGTAACATGTTACCACTTTACTGTGTTAAAGATACAATGAAAGTGGATTGTGCAACAAATTGCACGATCTACCCCCAAAACACAAGTCAAGAACTGTATTGAAATTATTTAACTGCTGACTCTTTTTTATTTATCTGTGTGTGAACTTGGTCTTAAAACATAAAACTGAGATGGAGGCCTATCCATACGTTATTTTATGCCAAAACCATTGGTATTGCCCAATGCAAAGTCCATGTTTTCCTGAAAGTCTCTGTAGGTGGTGTGCAGTGGCAACTTTAAACAACTGATGCAGGTGTTTGCAATGGGCAGTTTAGAGTTCATTTCTGCATCATGCTCTTGGTGAAGAAATTCAATTGAAGGTTGTGGAGAGAAGCCAATTGGTGGAACAGTACTGGCTTCCAGTGGCAAAGGCAAGAATTGTTTCCAGCTTCTGTGTTCCCTCTTGATCTAGAGAAAAGCAACACATCAGAAATTAGATTTTGAAAAACTGCATGCATCACTAATCTTTAAGGGTTAGTTCACTCAAAAACGAAAGTACTGTCAGTAATTACTCACCCTCATGTTGTTCCAACCCCATCAGACTATTGTTCATCTTCGGAACACAATTTAAGATATTTCTGATGAAATCTGAGAGCTGTCTCACTCCTTCATAGGCTTCTATGTTATTGAAACTTACCGGCCAAGAAACTTAGTAAAGACAATGTTAAAATGTCCAAGTCACTACAGTAAACCATAAGTTTATCAAGCGGCGAAAATACTTTTTGTGCGCAAAAACAAACAAAAATAACGACTTAATTCAACTATTCATTTGCTTCTGTGTGGGCCTGAGTGAATTCAAGTTTAACAGCGCAGCGCTTCTGTGTTGTATGTCAGAACGTAGGCTCACGCATCACACACATGACCAGCGTCGGCCAATAGTGAGCCTACGTTCGGCCCTGAAAACCTTTTTTTCCTTTTCTTCCCTTCAGGCTGAATTTGGACCATAGCATGTTTGTCCCAAATGCCCGCATCATCCTTCGTACCTACTGGCCAACTGTCCCAGAGCATAGTCTCACACTGAATGCAATCTAAAAAACAACAACTTTTTATCATTTTCAATATTTACTGTAAATGTAATTAAGAGTTTTATTGGTAAAAAGTATTTATAATATAATGTAAATATTTATATTCTGATTTTTATATAGAAAAATAATCACCATGGATTTTCTAAATGGCCTTTCTTGGTTTAGCTTCAAACAAAATGTAGACAGTTCTTCCTCTGTCTGCATCTGTTCCACAGATATTGCCTGTTCTTCCATTACTTCTTGCTGCTGCTGTTTCATAATTATTTCTCGCAGCTCTGTCATAACTTCATCAAGCTTTCGATTCAGTGTTAGGTAGTCTGACCATAAAAATACAACACATGCATTCAAATTCGTCATGCCAGATACGTGTGAACACAACAACTCAGTGTAGCATAAGAGTAATTACTTCACTCTTCATCTGTCCTCTGACATCTTTTTTGACAGGCCACTGCTGATGCTATGAGGTAAAAAAAAAAAAAAAAAAACATTTAAGAAAGGAAAGTTCAGCTTTAGTTTATTAACAGAGCATAAAATGCTTAAGTTTTGTTGCTGTACCTTTGAAATTATACTTTTTTATTTTTATTACGGAGTGAGGTGCATGACCTATATTCATTGCCATTTTGCATATTACTAGGAACCAAGCACTGAAGGTCCGAAGGCACCTGCTTAATTTTCTGCTCAAGTGTTGGCAATAGAGCTTAACTTATTTTGATCCCAAAACATTCCTTCTAAATGTTAATTAACGTTAATTAATATAATTAATAACGTATGTGTGTATTGTCAAGGCCGGCTCTGAGCCGCGACAAATGAGGGAGGCAACGAGAACAAAAGCGAATCAAAGTATTTATTAACAAAAATAAAGTTTACAACTCATAACTAAATAAGAAAAAACATCACTACGGAAAGCATTCCGCTCTGAACATCAACGTAAATAAAGAATTAGCACAATTAATTAACACAAACACAATATCCACGCTCCAAAAATACAGACCTGCAAACATAAATTCCCAAACTAAACTAATACATGAAGCAAACGAATAATGAACAAATAAAGCAGCAACCCAAAATAACAGAAGACAAGAAGGTAACCAAAGAGCGTGAAGTCAGAGAACCATGACCTTTTATAATTCTCTGCAGGTGTTTCACATTATGATTACCTCAAAGTCCAATACAATAACAGTGTATTTCATTTAATTTATCCATCCTCCGTATCACTTTCGAAACGACTTGGTCGCCTGTGCGTTCTTTTCTGCATTTGGGAGTCTCCATCCGTTTCAACACTGGAGAGCTCCTCTGCACGCTTCAAGTAAACCGGAGCTTTCTGACAATTTGCTAAAAAACTAAATTATGAGGATCAAGGATCAAGAATATGGAAGCTATTGTTGTTGGTGTACTTGCTTTAATGATGTTGCCACTTATTTGCAACACCTAACAATCTGAATTATACATTAAAAATTAAAGGGGTGGTTGATTATGATTTCACTTTTCTAACTTTAAAGCTCCAGTATGCGACTTTGGTATTTGACCACAAGAGGGCGCAGTTTCCAACAATAACAAAGGCGAAGCTTGATGACGCTATGAAGGAGGTGACGATGGGAGATGTCGTTTTTAATGCGTTTTCACCATCTAGCGATGTATCTAAATGGAATTAATGAATCATGATCACGGATGAGGTAATTTATTCGTTTTTGTATTACCTGTATATCTGATCGTATTATTTTATGTCATCATAATTAATGAACTGCAAGGAACGTGAAATGTTATGCTATATTATCCCGTTACAACATACAGCTTTTTGTCAAATGATTTGTTTGGTTTATGTTGTGCAGTTTTACGTTTTTATGGTTAATACCGTGTTGTTTAAAGGGACACTTCACCCATTTGCATTAAGCTTTGCATTGTTAGAAACCCAGTCATACTATTGAATGGTCATGCAACATTTTTTCATTTTCCCCCGAGACGAGAGAAATCTGTATTTACCTCTTTACACTTCCTCCTACAATGACGCAAAAATCGTCATTTTGCGTCATTGTAGGAGGAAGTGTAAGAGGGGGGGATTTCTGTTAAGACTACAAGCACTAGATCCACCCATTCAAACCCGCCCATAGGGGGTTGGACCTAATGCGCTAACAGACCTATCACAGATCAGTGCGAGTGCGTTTGATTTCAATAGCAGAAACCTGCAGAAAACAGGGGCGAAGAAAGCTGAGTAGTAGGGGTTACCATACTCTATTTCCCGGACATGTCCGGCCGTCGAGATCGACAAAAATGTCCGGGATTCAGCTTTTGCTTTCTGCGGTCGCCATCCATTGTTTACATGCTCACTTTTTTGTTTCAATCTAACTGAATTCACCCCGATTGGTGAATCTGAATGTAATGTTTACATGAATGCTAAACAAGTGATCGGTTGATTTGCGTTTTAACATTGCTAAGAAAATACCCGCACCTCCGTGAGAGATAGCCCATGAGACTGGTGCATCTCACAGGCGCGCTCATCAGTAATCACAGAAATACAGGGAGCAGGACGAGGCTAGCGCCGCGGGAGAAAGACGCGGCCGGTGGCGTGATCGGTTGATGTGTGTTTTACCATTGCTAAGAAAATACCTGCTCCTCCGTGCGAGATACGAGAACAGTGCCTCACAGGTGTCGGTCGTCAGTAATCACGCCACCGGCCTCGCGCCGTTCTCCCGCGCCCCTCAGCCTCGTCCTGCTCGCCACAGTAAACATGATGAATGGCGACTGTAGAACGCAAAAGCCAAATCCCGGACATTTTGGGCAAACTCGTCACGGAGACTCACTCGTAGCCTAGCCTTGCCTTGATGTTTTTGTTTTCAACTGCGCTCTCTTACCGGTAGGCGTGGCTTGGGAGTGGCCTTGTAGGGCAGCGAAGCAAGTGCATTCTGGGAGTTGTTGTCTTTCATCCACATAAGCCAAAAATACATTTTCTGGCTTTTCTCAGTCTAGAAAGCTCCAAATTCAAAAATAATTTCACATTTCTTCTACATAAATGACCCACTTTCAATACACATTCATGTCTCCACGGGTGAAATGACCCTTTAACGTGTTCAAACCAATATCTAAGTAAATTTGAACGAACATTTGCAAGTAATGACTAAATATATTTTTTTAACATCATATCCGATTGTATTTAATTGTACTGCCATAATCTCGGTCACCACACGTGATAAAAAGCCTTACCAAAGTACAAAGAGCAATATAACTTTGTTTATAAGTGCTATTATTGACAGTTGCATGTCTTACCTGTCTCAATACACTCGCGAGAGAGTCTCTGTCAAGTCCAAGATTGATGCGCAGCTCTCTCCATCTCGAAAACGCCTGGCCGATATTTATCCGGGTTTTATTCCTCCGTTTGTCACACAGTCCGCGACTCCGCGTGTATCCGAATATGGACGCTTTCGTTTTGTTGGCACTTCAATACTCGCCAAAGAGTTCGTGATCCATACAGTCTATGGCTATAACGCTATAACCACCACTTCCGCATTTGACCATGCGATATTCCGGTGTGGTGGGTCATATTTTTTATTTTATTCTTTTTTATTCTTTGTCAGACGTCTTTATTGTTTATTGTGATAAGAAAAAAAACTCAATAAAGTTGTTGTAAAAAAAAAAAAAAGGGATAGAGCGGACATTGCGTCACTGAGGCGCGACATTTCTTTTCCGGGACGGCCAGTTATTTAAAATAGGAATTTCTCTGAAATAAAAAATCTTTGGAGACTTTTGAGATATTGTAAGTACACAACTGGAGGAAATATATCACACTGTGCAAGTTATTTTCGGAAATTGTATTACAAAATTCCTACATATTGGAGCTTTAATGTGTAATGTTGCTGTTTGAGCATAAACAACATATGCAAAGTTACAACGCTCAAAGTTCAAAGCAAAGGGAGATATTTGCTTTTAAAGAAATTGCTTTTTAAGGACTACAAATGACTGGTAGGGACTACAGGACATTCCTCCCGGGTTAGGGACATCACTAACCCTAGAATTTACATAAACCCTGCCCCCGGAACACGATTTATAGATTATCAAGACAGAATATGCTAATTAATGACTAGAAGATAGTTAACTACACACAAGCTACATAAATTCATCAACTAACCATTCGGAAATGTCCTGTTGCATTCTACATGTTGTTACTTCTTCTTGAGTCTCTCCATCTTTGTCTGACTCTGGTTTGAACATAAAAGGCTAAAACTTTTTGAAATTTTCAGTGCATGTCTGTGTGAGGTAAAAGGACACAAGCTGTTGAAGCTCCACCCCCTGTACTGGGAGCAGCAGCTCATTTGCATTTAAAGGGACAGACACAAAAACGGTGTGTTTTTGCTCACCCTCAAAAACTGACAATTTTAACATCCTATATAAACATATCTGTGGAGTATATAGTACTAAAACGTCACATACAGACTCTGGGGACATCAAAGACTTATTTTAAATCTTGTGAAAAGGGCATTATACCACCCTTTTAATAAATATGTATAAAAAACATAAAAAGGTAGGACTAAAATGTTTGCTTGTTGCAGAGTTTAAAGGGTTATTAATTCACCCCCCAAAAGAAATTGTCGTTAATTACCCTAATTTCATTTCAAACCCGTAAGATTTTCGTCCATCTTTGGAACACAAATGGAATCTGAGAGATTTCTGTCCCTCTATCGATAGTCCACACGACTACCACTTTTTTTATTTTCTTTTTTTTAAGTGATTTTTCAGACTGTGTTTAACATTAATAGTTCATTCAGCATTATATTTTATATAAGATTTTTCCATACTTTTCCAAACTGCGTAGGAACCTGACTTAAGTTGTCTGAACCCTGTATGTCTTTGGAACAAAATAAATTATGTCCAGATTGTTCTTTTCTGTAAAATGATAATGTGAACTGAGGCTTGATTCCCCAAAACAAGAAAATGTATTTTGTTATGCATAGGCTTTCTGCAATAGTTGGTGTTACCGATGTTCAGCCGCAACACCAGTTACGTCACTTGCCCACCATGGCACCGCCCCAACCATAGTTTTGATTATTTATTTTTTTAAAGTAATAAAAATTATTTAATATTTAGCTCCACAAGTGCTCAAAATACGAAGTTCAGGGATTGTTCAGAGTAGCATAAGCCCGATAAGAGAGTATTTAAAGGAAAGAGTTTTTTTATTTATTAATTTTTATATTAAGTGCTCACGGAAGAGATGGGTTTTCAGCTGTCTTTTGAATGTTGTCAGGGATTCTGCATTCCGGATGAGGGTGGGGAAAGCGTTCCACCAGCATGGAACTGTGAATGAGAATGTTCTGGAAAGTGATTTTGTGGCTCTCTGTGATGGAACCACGAGACGTCGCTCTTTGACCGATCGTAGGCTTCTGGTAGGGATGTAGACTCGTAATATCAAGACGATGGCGGAAGATTTGGTTACATGAGGGAATTCTATTTAGATTTAGAAAATGACAATCATATATTAAAATGAGTGGATTAATGGGTACTTCAATGGCTTTTTTTTTTTTTTTAGTGCCTGGTTCACTTCCATGGAATGCAAAAGAGCAGCTTGGACTTTTCGCCAACTTATTGCATGGAACAGAAATAATCATATTACAATAAACATGAAGCCAAGTATATTAAAGCATTAGCATTAAAGTATTTAAAAAATATTTATTCAGCTAGGTAGATAACAGACCCAGAGTATGCTGTCAGAATTTGAAATATAAAACATTTTTACATGTAAAGGATTTTTCCAGTATTCTGATATTAAAGAGGTTCCACGTCCTCTTATCTGGCAGTTCTCTGCTTTTTTCCTTCTTAGATGGCTCAGATGGAGGCCAGTAGCAGCTCAAAACCTGTTTGTTTGTTGTGTTGACAATTTTACAATCGCAAACCATTCTAAAAGTGAAAAGGCTTCCATATAGTCTATGTACTTTATCAAAAAATCTATGCAATAGCAATACTTACATTTCTATTTGCCACAATCCATGACCTGCATTCAATTGCAACAGTCTTCTCTTTTTCAAATTCTACCACGACGTAGGTAATCATCTAAAAAAAAATGGCATTTGGTTATTGGTCATTTTAAATTTGGTAATTGGTAAATAAGGATAAATAAATAAATAATATTTATACTTTTTAAAAATTATTTACTTACAGATATTTGATATAAAATTGCAAGATTTCCTGGAATCAATCCTGAATAGTCATGAATTCTTATAATTTAAATGCAGGTTTTACTAAATCATGATTACTATAATTTTTTTCCTAAAGTGGCATCCACATTTTTTAATTTTAATAGGGTTGAGCAATGTCCTTGATCGGTGTGCAAAATGTAAAGAAATATAACCATGTTCTTATCCACATGGACAATTTTAATACTCTTCTAATTGTTGTCTCCCTTGCTTTGCCAACAAAGGATCCAACAATGCAAGAGTCAAAGGGCTCTGTGTAGAGGAGAGCCGTCTTGTCGTAGACCATACATTGGAGTGTTTGTTTTTCCAGCCCATCTTCTTCAATGACCTCAAAGAAGGTCTGGTCAACTCCAAAAAAATGTTGGGTCTTGTACACTTGATGTGTTCCTCCATTGTTCCCATCTGCATTTTTTGCCCTTCAAGAATTCTTCTTGTAACCTGAGCCAGTGGACTTCTTCCAGAATCAACCATTCTCTTTAGTTTCTGGTTGAAGTTTTTAAATGGAAAAGCACTACATTCATCCAGACCCTCAAACTGTTTTGCAACATCTGCAATATGGAGCATCTGATGGACATTGTACACAAGGAAACCTTCTCAATACAGTACTCTTCACTGTAGCACAAAGAATCTCAAGAGATATCTCTCATATTGCCAGTGTTTCCTTGTCAGACTTGGTTGTGGGAGATTTGAAGTACTTTTGTATCTATTTACTACAAAATTCCTCAGCTACACCATTAGCATGCATATGAAATATTACATTTTTGAGGGGAAAAAAACATTAATTAATGTTGATCAAAATTAAATATGAGTTGTTTCTGGATATTGATCTAGGAGTTTGATGCATAATTCTGCCATCTGGTTAGAATTTGTTATGCAGATAATATAGTTTAAGCCAGAAAATGTAATTACCATATATTTCCTGCAGAGGCACCATAGAGATCCATTCATTTACCTGGATGTGACTAACTGCTCTTATAACAGCTTTTATTATGATGTAACAAACACCTGTCAGTTACTTAGTTTTTTTTAAACTGTAATTACACTCATCACCACTAGAGGTATTAGTGAGACCTCTATGCCTAGATAAAGAGACAGGTGAGCAGTAGAAGTAATTAGCATGGCTGACCTCCTTGGTCACCTGTCAAACAAAGTCCTAGTTGAGAAACGCTCTGTTTCATGCTCAACTAAGGACTTTTCTGTTTGTGCTGAACAAATATTTGTGCCAGCTTTGTGGTCCTGGCTGAGATTTTGCTACACTGAGTCCAGCAACAAGGTTTCTGGTTGGATGTAGCTACCTTGGACAGTTGGATTACTGCTATGGACTTACTTTGGTGGGAAACCTGTATGTTTGATGACGGTCAGCAACCGTCGTTTGTTTACCATCAAACCTCCACACCATTTGACTTCCTAAAGAGAATTAAGACTTGTATCTGACTCTCATAAATCACCTTAACCGTTTACACCAGTGAACGTTATAAAGACTGATTCATATATTGCTGGAAACTTCAACTCTTATACTGCACTATTTATATCTCTTTGAGTACTGGGTGTTTTGCCAATTCTATTTGAATGTAGTTTCTTTGTTTTGAATATATTTTGGTGTCTATATATAAATTCACATATTTCATTGCTGTTTTTGTTTGCTCTTTGGTTTAAACAAATGTTGATGCTGATGACCCTCCCTATTAACAGACTATTAATTAGCATTTACCCAAAGTAGTAACTGTTGGTTATAATGAATATATATTTAATCATTTCAATCATCAAAAATCAAAATACATTAAATCAGTATTTTTGTCAAAGTTTAGATGTTTATGTTTTTGTTTGAGGTCTTTTTTTTACATATTTATTTTCAATAATCCAAATTTATAAAAATTATTAACTTTAGAATAAGATACACATTTTTAGTAAATAAAACCAACAACAAAATTGGATTGGGTGGGATGTAAAAAAAAATCTTGCGTCACAATAAGTGTATTGTGTTTGTCAAAACATTTTAGTAACTAATCTGAATTTTATTAGGTTAAGTGGCAACGTTACACTGTTTACATGGTACAATTTCTGTTAAGGTATGGTTTTTTATTATTGCTTGACACAAATTTCATGATTTGAATTCAATTCTTGTGATTTGATTTAATATTGACTCATTTGGATAAATATCAGGGACACAATATGGGCGTTAATTTTTCTCAAGAAACAATAAATCTCACCTAATGCTGTAAACATACAGACAGCCCTATCAGCTGGTAGTATTTTTTAAGGTTAAAAATAAATTAAATATAATGTGCTTTTTATTATAATAACAACAACTTTATTTAATGATTCAAGTAAAAATAAAATATGTAATATAGTACACATATTTAGCAAAATACTCTCTATAGCTCTTTTTTCTAGCCAACTAACATGCTATAGCCTATATTATGCTCATTAAATAGCTTTCCTGAGGTAAATGTTATGTGACATAATTGTTCTCCAGCTGTTTTATGCCTTTCCGTGGTTGAAAACACTGATTGAGCGATGTTATAAGGAAAATACATTTTGGTAAGTTGTACTGTATCTTTCAACATTGTTCATTAGTGTTTATTTACTATTAAGTAGTAGAGATGATCGGGTCACGTGCCGCTAGGGATCTGTCACGTCACATTTACAAGCGCCAAAACGGTTTTTATTATTTTAATTTCGAAATAAAATTGACAGAATCTGAGAGCTGAGATTTTTTTTATTTGTTAAGTAACCTGCTCTTGTCTAGTCTGTCTTCTTTGCTTCGCGATTTTTCTGTGCGTGAGAAAATAAATGTGTGGCGTGAGAGCATGTGAAAAGTCTCAATCGCGTGAGTCTCACGGTGAATGTGTGAGTGTTGGCAGCTCTGTTAACACCTAAATAAAACATCCTAAAAAGTAAGGCTGGGCGATAAAACGATAACGATAATTATCGCAAATATAATTTTTCTTGACAAAATGATATCAAGAGTTCGATAAATGTTCGATAATGTTTATGCGCCAAAAGTGGAAGGAAACTCGTTTAAACCGCGCGCCACACGGACCATTTATTCGCTCGGCTCAAAGTCCAAACGGCAGTGCACTAGAGTCTAGTCACTAGAGCAGATGCGTTTACTCTGATCGGTCTCGGTCACGAGATCCAGTGAGAAGCGCTTAAGTTCAGCGAAGAACACAAATGTCTCCGTGATTTAAACCAGTTTAAAGGCAGATGAAACAGCGCTGACAAACAGTAGAAACACTGAGCGCAACGATACAGTCAGAAGGCTTTTCCCTCTACAAATTCCCATCATTTACCATGGATTTATTGTAATGTTAGCCTATTAATAATAACTGCACCATGAAATGTGGGATATGCATTTTGAATTGTATTATATTACTAATCTAGACAATGTATTAAAGGATTAATGGAATTTAATTATAGTATTTAATATTGTATTTAGGCTACTGTTTTTCATACAAATACCATATAAACCAGGGGTGGGCAAACTACGGCCCGTTAGGCTGTTTAATCCGGCCCGTCGATTATTTAAAAATTGTCTTAAGATCGCATTAATTTTGCCTTTTTCTTGCAATACTTTGCGTTGCATATATTTGACAATCGGAATATCAGATATTTCATGCCATATAACAAATGTAAAAAAGAAAAAATGACATAAAAGCAGATCATCATTCATTCAGCGCTGTTGTGGCTGCGGTGTGTCACGTAACAAGCGATGACGCGTCACCATGGAAACCAAGTACAAACGGTCGCTTTGAAGCACTCACGCTGAGGATTCAGCCGAAATATATATTAAATTTACGTGTGAAATTAATAATGAGTGGATCAAAGAAAAGAAAAGTGGACAGTGAATGCCGAGTTTTTAATAAGGAGTGGACAGCTAAATATTTTTTCACCGAAGTCCGATCAAAGGCCGTTTGTCTTATTTGCCAAGAAACCATTGCAGTTTTCAAAGAATACAACATCAGCCGCCACTTTTCCACCAAGCATGCTAACTATGTAAGCAACCAGTCAGAGCAAGAAAGGAAGGCTACTGCTCAGAGGTTAGCAGCCAATTTACAGGCTCAGCAAAATATTTTTCTTCGACAAGGTACTATTCAGGAGTCAAGTACCAAGGCAAGTTATTTGCTGGCATTCAAATTAGCAAAGGCCAGCAAGCCTTTCTCCGAAGGGGAGTTTTTGAAAGAATGCATGGTAGAGACTGCGAGTCTCTTGTGTCCAGAGAGCAAAAACAAATTCGAACAAATTAGTTTATCACGCAGAACAGTGACCCGCCGTATACAACTAATTGACGAAGATTTGACCAGCGACTTGAACAAAAAAGCTGAGTCATTTAAGTTCTATTCGTTAGCACTGGACGAAAGTAATGACATAAAAGACACAGCGCAGCTCTTAGTTTTTATCAGAGGGATTGATGATAATTTTGAGATCACGGAGGAGTTTTTGGCCATGGAGTCCATAAAGGGGACAACACGAGGAGTGGACTTGTATGACAGTTTGACTGGTGTCATCGAAAGACTGAAGTTACCATGGAGTAAACTTGTGAATGTCACCACAGATGGATCGCCAAATTTAACAGGAAAAAACGTCGGGCTGCTGAAAAGAATCCAGGATAAGGTGAAAGAGGAAAACCGTGAGTTGGATATCATTTTCCTGCACTGCATAATCCACCAGGAAGTTCTGTGCAAGTCTGTATTGCAGCTTGATCATGTAGTGAAGGTAGTCGTAAAGCTCATTAACTTCATTCGAGCAAGAGGACTTAACCACCGTCAATTCATTCAATTCCTTGAAGAAACTGATGCTGATCACCAGGACTTACTGTACCACTCTAATGTCCGTTGGTTAAGTTTGGGGAAAGCATGTCAACGAGTGTGGGAGCTCAAAGGGGAAATAAGCTCATTTTTGGAGTTAATGGGGAAGGCTGATGATTTTCCTGAGCTGAGTGACACCGACTGGCTTTGTGATTTTGCGTTCGCTGTTGACATATTGGCACACATGAATGTGCTGAACGAGAAGCTGCAAGGGAAAGATCAATTCGTGCATGACATGCATACAAATGTGAAAGCCTTCAAAACCAAACTGACTTTATTCTCAAGGCAAATTTCAAACAACACATTCACTCATTTCCCCACACTAGCGACGCTGAAAGAGGCCTCTCAACATGCGAAGAAATACAGCAAATCACTGGATGTCCTGCACGGAGAATTTTGCCGTCGATTCTCTGATTTTGAAAAAATTGAGAAGTCACTTCAGCTGGTGTCATGTCCCGTCACTGGACTCTGAAACAGCGCCGCAGGAGTTGCAATTGGAATTGATAGATCTGCAGTGTGACTCTGTCTTAAAGGAGAGGTTCGACTCCTTGAACGTGGATAAGTTTTATGCTTCACTCAACGAAACCAAGTTTCCAAACATCCGGCAGTTGGCACAGAAGATGCTGGTGTTGTTTGGCTCTACTTACGTCTGTGAGCAGACGTTCAGCGTGATGAACATCAACAAAGCACGCCACAGATCCCAGTTAACTGATGATCACCTGAGATCGGTCCTGAGAATTGCCACAACTAAACTGACACCAAACTTCGATGCGCTGGCAAAAAAGGGTGATCAACAACACTGTTCTCATTGAAACTGAATAAGGTAGGTAGGTAGTCTAATCTTTACCTTTTAGGTATTGAGTTTCATATGTAATTTATATTAGTTCATCATATAACTTAACTAATATCCCAGCAAACACAGAACGTTGCACACGATTGAATAATTGACATTTCAGCACTCCTTGAACAGACAGCGACTTGAGCGCATAGGCTTGTTGCACGTTAATGTTTTTTCCTTTTTTGGAAACTCACAGAGAAAAAAAATGTTTGGTAACCGCTTGGACACCTGAATAGTTTTTTTCCTTTGATTTGTCTGCTATTTAGATTCTTTGCTCCTCTGGATTTGTGAATGTATCCTGACTGATTCCGGTTACCGACCTTTCGCCCGGCTTTCGACTACGCTCCCGTCTGCCACGTGAACCCGGTTTTGTTCGTTAAATGTTCTGATCTGCCTTTGCTTTTTATGTTTTATTTTATTATACTTTAATAATAAATTTGTATATTCGTTTATTTCGTTTTTTTCCACAAATGTATGACTTTTGGAAGTGCAAATTGATTGCCACATATGCAGTTTTAATAAAGTTGAATTAACGTAACCTTCTGTAATTTTTACTCTTCTAAGTGTACACTTGCAGGTGTTTTGTTTCTAATTTACTGTTAGGCCCATTAAATAATAATAAGGATAAACAATATTTATATGCTATAATTATTTAACATCTGACTAATTAAAAATCAACCTCAAAACATAACATGCTAAATGGGGGATATTTAGCATAAAAAATGTATTGTCAGAATGTCGCCTCTCAGTTGTTGAATTTCGCGCAGACATTGCCACAACGTAAATGTTTGTTTGCTCAGCCCGATCTCATGAAAGTGCGAATACCACGAAATTGTATTTGTAGTGCTTATGATACGCAGTTTTCGCGTGCATATGATACGCACTTTATGGCGTGTAATAGGCACGCACTCCGCACCCCTAATCCTAACCAAGGGGTTTACAGTGCGTAGCATATGCACGCAAAAAACATTTTTGGCGTATAAATGGCACGAGAAATAAAATTAGTGGTATAGATACGCACTTTCATGAGATCTGCTACTGGGCCGGCCCTCTGTCAAATTTTAAAACCCAGTGTGGCCCTTGAGCCAAAAAGTTTGCCCACCCCTGATATAAACCATAAAGTTACATTTTGCCATGATAGTGAGGTGCTATAGGCTATGCTTGGTTTTATCGGTGCTTATCATGATCTAAATGCATGATACTGGATGACCAATGGTTAATTTGAATAAAACTCAAACAGTCAGAATATTACATTTTACCAAATAAAAATGAGGTTACATTTTTTTAACAGATGTTACTGTTTTTGTTAATGAACATAAATTTAACAGTAAATCTGCATCCTAACTCGAGCTAATACTACTGTCAACTCACTGTCAAATATGCGTTTCGAGACAAAACATGTAATATTAATATTGCAGCCTGCACTGTAAACTGTGCTGAAGATACGTGTCATCAAAGTCAGGCAACAAAAACCTGTTTCAAGACTTGAAACAATATCCCCCATTAGCACATGCAGAAACTAAGATATTAATTTTGTTAAGGAAAAATGACAAATGTTTGAATGCTCTACCTCAGATTTGTGAAATGTTCACCTGTTTGGCAAGTGTTTGTCATATGTTCTGACAATAAAGAGTACGCTCTGGTTTCTACAACTTTCACTTAGGACCAAAAATCTGCCTTTAAACTTGAAAGAAATAAACATTTGACATTTATTGTGATAATTATCGATATCGACTGATATAAAACAATTATCGTGATAATTTTTTTTGGCCATATCGCCCAGCCCTACTAAAAAGTGGAGGTTTGGTCTGGTTTCATGTTCGCGTTAAAACATATTCTATTTACGTTTTATGGCAAACATGTCAACGACCATCTGTAAACCACAAAAAGACTGTTTAGGCTAAATATGAATCGCGAGTCTGTGAAAAGGCTGACTCCAGCTCCTTTTTCGCCCGCTTCTTATTTGTGGAACTATTCGTTCCACCTTAAAAATGTTGGATGGTTGGTAACCCCTCCCCCTCAGTGTTTTTGGCCGTATTTTTTAAATGAACAGTTGTACGTGAATTATGAGGATGTGGATCGGGCAGCAGATTTAATTCAACAGTAAAAATATATTAGCCTGAGGTTGTCATACTCAGATTCTAGTCAGAATATGAGTCTGATACTGCTCCATTGGGCTGTGATTATTGGGTCTGTTTCAAACAAACCAGGAAAGAAAATGCCTCTGCACTCACTTGGATAGACCTACAACCAATCAGAGCAACGGAGTAAGGGACCTATATTCTTCATTCATCTTTCCGATCGACAAATGCCTTGATCGCGGTTCTCTGTTCCTCTTTTAAAATAAATGCGCTGTCGATATCTTCTGATGCGATGACGGAATCTACACATCTCAATTCTCCAGTGGCAGTCATCAAACGAATTCAACCCAAGCGCTCTTTGGTCAAGTCAAGTCATCTTCATTTATATAGTGCTTTTAACAATATAGATTGTTCCAAATTGGCTTTACATTGATAATAGGAAATTAAAGTAACAGAGATTGTTTTGGCTTTATAGCAGCTCTAGAATTAAGTTATTGTCCAGCTAAAGTTAGTTTTGATTGTTTGATTCACTTCCGTCGCAACGATCATTAATTATTAACTTAGGGGCCGCTAACACGACACCGTTTTAACAGAAAACTCTTAAGTTCTTTCTGTGCAAACTTCAAAAACGCGAACCAGTGAGAACGCTGATGGCGTGCAAATGCATATTACGAGTTAAGTCTATAGTGTTACTACTGGCTCTCACATAGTAACAAAAGAGCAGGAGAGGATGCGGACAAACAAATGTGTGTTATGCGTGTTTGGTGACGTAGATGATTACGTTACTGTTGATCATCTGTCATTGTATAAAGCCCGCCCTGACAATTTGATTGGTCCGAACAGCTCTGGTTCGAGCATAGTAGCTCCACAAGTGCTCAAAATACGAAGTTCAGGGATTGTTCAGAGTAGCATAAGCCCGATAAGAGAGGATTTAAAGGAAAGAGTTTTTTTATTTATTCATTTTTATGTTAAGTGCTCACGGAAGAGATGGGTTTTCAGCTGTCTTTTGAATGTTGCCAGGGATTCTGCATTCCGGATGGGGGTGGGGAGAGCGTTCCACCAGCATGGAACTGTGAATGAGAATGTTCTGGAAAGTGATTTTGTGGCTTTCTGTGATGGAACCACGAGACATCGCTCGTTGACCGATCGTAGGCTTCTGGTAGGGATGTAGACTCGTAGGAGTGAGTGAAAGTAGGAGGAAGCTGAGCCTGTGATAGATCTGTAAGCAAGCGTCAATGCCTTGAACTTGATGCGAGCAGCGAGAGGTAGCCATTGCAAAGTGATGAACAGAGGAGTGACGTGTGCCCTCTTGGGCTCGTTGAAGATAAGACGAGCTGCGGCATTCTGAATCATTTGTAGAGGTTTAGTTGCACATGATGGAAGTCCAGCCAGAAGAGCATTGCAGTAGTCAAGCCTAGAAATGACCAGGGCCTGGATGAGAAGTTGTGTTGCATGCTCAGTTTGGAAAGGCCTGATCTTCCTGATGTTGTGCAGTGCAAACCTTTCTTACTAAATGTCTTTTAAAAGTATGGAGAAACATGACATTATGTTTGCAATATTGTCACTTTTCTTCTTTATTTGAAGTTATCCATTACTCCAGTCTAACAGATTAAAGTTAGTTAGTTCTGATGTGTTATTGTTGAAATATGGTACCCAGAACATGCAACTGTATGTGTCGACAAAGCATACTGGAGGTGTCATTACTTTATTATTTCACAAGTTTTCAAAAAAACCTTGTCACGAACCCTGTACTGTCTTGTGTTTAGTAGGACTTTAATGTTGAAGTATTTTCTTAGTTCCCCTTTGTTTCTGTGTTCACTTCCTGTGTTTGCTTCCTGTTTTGCCTTGTACCTTGTTTGTCACCATAGTTACCCGTATTAGTTCCCATGACATCAATCAACAACACCTGTCCTTCATCAGCCCCTCGTTAACCTGTCTATTTAAACCTCTGTGCTTCAGTTGTTGTTTGGCAGTCATTGTTGCTGTTGCTGTTGCTGTTGCTGTTGCTGTTGCTGTTGCTGTTGCTGTTGCTGTTGCTGTTGCTGTTGCTGTTGCTGTTGCTGTTGCTCCGCTTTGTAGCGGTTGCCCTTGTTTTTGGATTATCTTGCGTTTATGTTTATCTGTTAAACTTGTGTTTGCATATGGATTCTCTCTCTCCGCTTCATACTTGCCTATACGTTACACACGTGTATATATATATATATTACATTCGTAAACAAAATCCTGCATTACCACATTTTCTGATGTGTTCTTGTTGAAATATGGTACCCAGAACATGCCCTACCATGCAAATTTCTGTGCTGACAAAGCATACTGGAAGAGTCATTACTTTATTATTTCACAAGTTCTCAGAAAAACGAGCACGTACAGGTGCAGATAAAATCATTTATTTTATTTCATTTTTTTATTGAGAAACATTGCAAGTTAACACAACATAGTAGCTTATACAAGGTAAATGATCAATGACATATATATATGTCACGGGTGACAAAATGCTTGGAAAAGCGGAACCTTTCTTTCTTTCCATGTTCCCTGAGGGGATTATTTTGGTGTAACACCTCACTCCTGTTCCGGGTGTAGCAGAGGCTTTGCCCGACCTAATCACCGCTGATGCACGGCAGGTGTGAGAGAGAGAGGAGCGGGGTTTCGCACCGGCTTCCCGCTTCACAAGGGGAGGATAAAAGAGCCGTTCAGAGGAGAAGGAGGGAAGTCGAGTTGAGGTCGAGGTTGGAGTGGGTGAAAGTCAGTCGGTGTTCAGTCGATTAGATGTTTGGTTGGGTCTCTGTCGTCGTGTCTTGGGGTAGAAGATCTCCTGTTTGAGTGCTTACATTTGATGCTGTGATCCTGGAAATTCGTGTAAGTGAAGAACTGTCATTGGAGTCTGTCGTTTAGAACTGCTTGTGGAATACTACTGGATTGAACTGCTGCTTGGATCTGCGCTGGAAGAGGAAGGAAGAAAGATAAGTGAATTAATTTTATCATTGAATCAAATGTAAAGCTTGAAGAAAAGACTGTGAATGTGAAATTTACTGTTGAGGAGGACATCTGTTTCAGATACATTGGAGAGGAATTGAGAGTTGAATATTCCCATTGAAATGCATGGATGAAGCGAGGCTTCTGATCAGCCCTACTGTGTGAGTGATTTGCAGTTGTTTGCCTTACCTGATGCACGTCGAATTAATGCTGTGGATTTGTAGTGAACACGAGTGCTGTGTGCTATGCTGAGAAGAGTCTCCCAACGCCTGTTTCATTCCTGTGAAATGATCTACTTGTCCCCATCCAACGTCCAGAACGATACAACTGAACTGGTGAAGTAATGCTTTGTATTATCCTCTCTTCCACTGAGTATTGTCGTGAAGTAATCCCTCATTGAAGGCTCCTGTTAATCCTCTCCCTCTCTCTGAAAGTACAAGTCTCGTGAAGAACCGTATGGCTGTGGAAAAGTCTGAATCGTTATACTTACTGACCGAGCTCTGAAGATGTACAACATCGCTGGTAAAGCTGCCTATTGAGTCTCTCGCTAATGTCTGATGAAAGTGTTTGATGCTGAGAGAAGAAACCTTACCTGTTACCTATCGTCTGAGTCCTGCAGATGTGCAGCAACGCTGTGAAGTGAGTTTTAAAGTCACAATTCCCCTCTCACGCCCTGGTAAGAGAAGCTGCTGTTAAGAGAAGAAACCTTACCTGTTACCTACCGTCTGAGTCCTGCAGATGTGCAGCAACGCTGTGAAGTGAGTTTTAAAGTCACAATTTCCCTTTTCATGTCCTGATAAGATAATCTGCTGTTGGGCGAAGAAACATTACTTGTTACTTACCGTCTGAGTCCTGCAGATGTGCAGCAACGCTGTGAAGTGAGTTTTAAAGTCACGATTTCCCTTTCATGTCCTGATAAGAGAATCTGCTGTTGGGCGAAGAAACATTACCTGTTACTTACCGTCTGAATCCTGCAGATGTGCAGCAACGCTGTGGAGTAAGCCTTCCCAGCCACTATCACACCATTGTGTCTCGAAGACAGTGAAGAATCGATCCAGCGGCTACTCCGGTCAAATAGCCTTAGAAGACAAGAGTTGCTTATTCTTCCCTCAAGTTGATTATTATTCAATAAAGATTGTTACTTGTGAACTCAATTACTTGCCTCCTCCTTTGTCCGTCTGTTGCGTGCCTGTGGTGTCGGCTCCTCACGGTGGTGTCTGGAGTCAGGGGCGGCTGGTCATCCGAGTCCGCCCCGGCCTGCACCGGTGACATATATATATATATATATTAGGGGTGCACGATATATCGAATCAATATCGTTATCGCGATATCACGTTGCTCGATATCATATCGAAAGTCTCGCGATATTTTGTTTATGATGCGTCCCGTCCGACATGCACCGTTCCCCCGACTGATTTCCTGGTTCTACTTCTCCATAAACATGAAATCAAGGAGAGGGTTAACTTTTCATGCTACAGATTTCCAACAGTGGTCAGAAAGAACAGGGGAGACACTTTGTTTCACTTCTCCCCGCTCTACCACACAGTCCCCACAACACACACACTTGCCGGCTCGACGCACACACCAGCGCGCAAGTATAAACATCAGGCCACCTGGCCACTTCATGCGTTATCACAGATCGGATAGCTATCTAATTTATCAAAACGATTCCTTTTACACCTGTTCACATAAATGTGTTTTTTGCAAAACGGATATAAATCTGATCTTCAATTCCCGCGCTATATGCAGATTTAATGGAGTTCACGTCACCGAACACAGTTATGAGCTGCATTTTATAGTTCATCAGCTAAAATGTCAAAATCAAATACCGCAATAATAGAGAACGGCAACAGCCCTGGTAAGATAATTTCTTTACTTTTAATGAAGATACTTGTGTGTAAAGTGTCTGCAACTTACTTTCACTTTGATTTGCGATAGTTTGCGCGTTGGCTTGACCGGTAGATGCTCAGCTGCTCATGCGGTGATGCGTATTGCAGACGTAGCGTCGTCATATCTGGCCATAACATGACATGTAGCCTATAACACGTTCTCACACGTTTATTTGTTAGTGTTTTTGGGAGAAGTACATTTTACATATGTGGTTTCAACAAACAGATGCATTTACACTTCGTCCAGTTTCGTCTGGAATGCGGCCCAGACCTCCTCCTGATGTGGTTTCAGCGATCAGATTAAAAACCGTCTCGAATGCGCTCAATAAACCTTATGTTGTAAGAAAACTTGTTTTATTTGTTATTAAACTATTTTGATGCGTTTTCCCATAACTTTTGTAGTTTTACATATGTTTAAAAATATCGAAATTAATATCGATATCGCAATATTCATTATCGATATCGCAATATCACTTTTTGTCAATATCGTGCACCCCTAATATATATATATATATACACACACACACACACACATACAGCGATGAAAGTTATCCACCGTCAGTCAGTCGCAATAGCCCTTCTCCTTCGCTTTGTAGTTCTGCTCCTTCTCCTGCTACAGCTAGTGAGGACTCAGATGGGATGTCTACAGAGACTCAAAACAGACGTGACAGGCTGAACGCAACGCTGTCATCATACAGACAAAGAGAGGCTTAAGCGAAAATTGTCAAATGAAGGACAGCTCATTACACTTGCACAGGAAGTTCTTAAGCTAAGGAGGCAGACATTTGAGAGGATGGAAGCTGCAAACAGAGCGTTTTCAGAGAACATTGGCAGACTGACATCAAACATTGAAAAACTTACAAATTCAGTCACAGACGTATTTGTACTTACGAGACGATCAACGGCCCAGACTCTATTAGTTGCACCACCGCCGCTGCCACGACGTTACAGCTCACACCATCAACAACCTGGTTACCTCTATGGTTCAGTTGTTGCCTCTGCTCCCTCTTCAGCACCAACCAGACAAACACCACCACAGCACCAATGGATTCTGCTCCATTTGTGTACACTGAATATCTTTACTCTAATGACACAGAGTAGTCATGTCTTTAATACACATGATATAAGTGCTTGTTAAAAAAGAAATACTTTTTGTTGTTGGTTTAATTCTAATGCCATGTTCAAGTTTACTGTAGCCATGGTTAAAACATTTGGTCCTGTGTTTAAGTTGTTTGATGGACTTTTTTGGTAATGCTCTGTTTTTCTCTGACTCATCTCTGATGACAGACATTTAAAGTTTACATTAAAGTAAAATTTATTTTTGTGGACATTTTCGGTTTCAACAATTCATGTTTACAATGCCTACAAGGGCATGAGTTAACCTGTAACCAAGAAGACTAACACACACCAAAACACAGCTTCTTTAAAGTCCCCATGAAATCAAAATTGACCCTATTTACTTTGTTAGCGCATATTACTAGTCTTGTGGTGAACAATTAATCCGTGCAAGAAAATATTTAAAAAAAAATTTTTTTACCATGGTAATCTTTAATCAAAATCTGAAAATGCCCCTCCCCTCTGCATTGGAGGACCTTCTCTGATGACGTAGGTTTGAGGAATTGGTTTGGGCAACGCTTAACCACTCCCCTCAAACCGTTAGTCTGCTATGAGCAGAGATGGAGAGGAGGAGCGCTAGAGTAAAACCCTGCCCTCTGTTCAATATTCCTTTTCACTGGGAAATACGTCATAACACTGGAGAAAAGTCGTTTGCAACTTCCGGTTCACGGGGACTTTAAGGTTGGATTTGGCCAGGCTCTAATTATAAACAGTCTTCTCAAAACATCAAGATAATATGTCCTTTTCTCAAGGAGAGGACACTTTAATCTAACACAGTAAAGTAAAGACTTTAACTTAAGAAATGGTCACACAACTATAGGTTTCAATGACCCCTGTGACCATTCCTGTCAGGGCATCCTTGGAAAGCAGATGGATGTATTGACACTGTAACCCCAGCCAACATTGATATGTGGGCCCCATGTGGGTTATATCCAGGCAGCATGGGTTCCTTGTGGGCATGGGCTGAACATGGGCAATTGATGTGGGTCCCATGTGGGTTTCACAATGTGGGTCACATATAGGTATGCCCATGTTGGATGATAATATGGGAACTTCATAGGACCTATGTGAGCAAAATAATTTCATGCTTAAAATACATCATTTATATATTTATACATTTAAACTTTTGAAATAACATTTGGTTGATAGTCACTTTTATACAAATAATAAATAATATCATAGATAGGATCTGATCAGTATAACAATTTTTTTTTTTTTAAATGAATTATTTTCTATTGTGACATTTCGTTTTGTTTGAATTATCATTATTAAAATGTTCACCTGCCTATGAATTTATCAAACATGTATTTTATTTCCAATTTGCAAAGCTGGGAATGAGAGAAATTAAGAAATGTCAGAAATTAAGTGGGTCCATATGGGACCTACAGGTTCAACATGACCTAGTCACTGACTGACAACAAATTACGCTTGACTAGGGTTGGGAACCGAAAACCGTTTCTTATCCAGAACCGGAAGTGTTTTTGAAAAATACCGGAACCGTGCGAAATTTCTAAGTTTCGGTTCCGAAAACGGTTCTGGGCCGATGTGTGGGCGAAGTGCTGGGAGCTTATCCTTTAATAGCGACGTCTCACACTCACCTCATGAATGTTAAAATAGTAATGAAAGCACTCGTGCAACTCATATACATTTTGAGAGAGAGAGGAAGAGAGATTATCTCGATCTCGATTCACACTGGAACATTCAAATCTGTTTGCGCTGTTGCTGAGAGAGCAGTTGTCAATATGAAACCGCTTTACTCTCACAATCTTTTCAACAACACGGTATCGGTATTTCGGTGTTACAAATATTCAAATGATCACAGAAGTACTGAAGTAAAAGTTTATAGTTGGAGAATAAACACTGATGTCTACGGTAGCAACCAAAACAGAGTAAATCACCTTTTGAAAGTCGCTTCAAATAACAAAAATTCGCTTCAGAATTGACTAAATGTATATAATGAGCGAGTACATCATGAATGCCTTTTTTCAAACCGTGTTTTTGTCTTATCCTGAATCACTACGGTAAGGCCCTTGCACACTGAGTACAAAATTCGCGTCTGAAATTTTTGCATGTTAAAAAATAAATACGACCTCACGTTATGTCAATCACGCTTGAACACTGCCTCCGAAACTTTCGTCCGGCAAAAAAAAAAAATCGAATCAAGTTAGATTTTCTGCATTTTTTCGCATCCATAGCAAGCATTTTGAATAGTGTTTTGACAATTCAGAGCCACAGAATCACGAATGCGAAAACGCATGCGATAATTTCGGACTCGGTGTGCAAGGTCCTATAAGCGTTTATACTCGGACTACTTTACACCAACACTCACCCGCATCATAGAAATAAACAGAAAAGTAGCTCCGGCTACAATGTTCTTCCGCAAGACGCATGCAGTTCTGTTTATTTAACTGCTAGAGCGCTGAATCATCCAGTAATGAAGTGAAGTCTTTATGAATCAATCATTCAAATCGAAATATTATGTTTCACCTGTCTGGATCTTACATGTGTGTTCAAGCATATTCTACCCCTTCTGAGAGGGTATTCTCCACTGCTGGAGATACAATAAGCTATAGGAGAGGTCCCAAATTATCCTAGAGAATGCAGAAATATTTATTTTCCTTCAGAAAAATTAATTATTTTTGCAAAAATTGCTAAATAATATGTTGAATTTGTTGACATTACCAGTCTGTTAAACTAATTTGACAAGTATAAGAAATAAACAAAAAGTATTGTGCATTTTTCCCATTACTACTATATATTTTTTTTCTATTAGTTTTAATAATTTGTATTGAATGGGAACCGGAACCAAAACCGGAATCGTTTGGCGGAACCAAAACCGGAACCGGAAAATGTCTTACGATTCCCAACCGTACATTTGACAAAGTAGTCCTGCTTCAAATGTTTTTAATTACGATTTTTTTTTCACATAATATCATCATTATATCATATGTCATATAATATTTGCCGAAAATAATCGGAAATTTAAAATACAACTATAAAGATTTTAAATATTCAAACTACAAGAATTCCCGCCCAGGCGCAAGGATACAATTTGCGCAGCGAGTTACTCATAATCGTTTCTGGATATTTTGACGAGGTCGTGGATACAGAAATAAGCAGGTAAAATGAATATTTTCTAAACATGTCTGTATTATCTGTGTTTTTAACCATAGGGAACTTTGTTTTGGCAACTGAAATGACCTTTAAACAAATTTAGCCGTTAAGTTGTCTTTTTTTTTTTTAGGCGCGTAACAGTAAATTAGGCCTATTATGTTTGTGGTGCTTAAAATTGAGGTAATTTCTGTTGACAGTAAGGTGTGCTTTGTTTTTGAATGTCATTAATCAAGTCACATTCCCATTTTTATAGATCTTATGCTTTAATGATGCTTTTTGTGGCTGTATAACTGCATTTTTTTAGGTAACGTAACGTAAAACTTTCCACAGCAGCCGATGATAACACCAATTTATAATAACAACTTTTAATGGCATAATTCTGAATTTTTAAGGTATTTTTAAGGTATCCGACATAAGATGAGTGTCTAAACACGGAAGAATGCTGCTTTTGAAGGCAAGGCCTAACGTTAAAAAAGGTTGCCTTTAATTTACTTATGCAGCTAGGCAACAGTCCCGCTCAAGTATTAAAAGTCTGCAGTGAGAATGTCCTGGCTTTAAGGCCAGTAAAAAGTGTATTTAGATCTGCTCACGTTGTAGTAGATGTTTTTTTATGCATTTTTGTTGCGATTAGTTTTATAACTAACCACACTTCATGTTGCGGTTAGCAATGGCCAGGGCCGGAGTGGGGCCACTTTTCAGCCCGGGAGTTTCAGGCCCAAGACCGGCCCACTTTTTCCATGGTGGAATTCCAAATTAGCACTTTTTCCAAATTGGATAAATTAAGCAACAGTTCAGCTCTTACTATTGTGTAGTTTGTAATGGTTCAACAAATAATGTAAAGGTTAAATAATAATTCACTTAGACTTTATAAGAAGCAATTGCGACTTTGTTTCACACAATTCTGACTTTATATTTCGCAATTCTGACTTTATAACACGCAATTGCGACTTTATATCACACAATTCTGACTATCTCGCAATTCTGACTTTAAAAGAAGCAATTGCAACTTTATTTCACGCAGTTGTGACTTTATATCTTGCAATTTCTGACTATAAGAAGCAATTGCGACTTTATATCACGCAATTCTGACCATATCTCGCAATGCTGACTTTATAACACGCAATTGCAACTTTATTTCAGGCAATTCTGACTTTATATGTCGCAATTCTGACTTTATAACACGCAATTGAGACTTTATTTCACGCAATTCTGACCTTATAACACGCAATTGCGACTCTATTTCACGCAATTCTGACTTTTTATCTTTTTATCTTTCTCAGAATTGCGAGATGTAAACTCGATCGCAATTGTGAGATAAAAAGTCGCAATTATCTTTTAAAATGTTTTATTCTGTGGCGGAAACAAGCTTCCATACCTCCTGGCCTCTTCCTCCCATCCATCCTCCCTGACGCGTACCGTTTACGGTAGGGCCGGCCCAGCTTATCGGTAGGCGCCGGCGGTGCCGCGGTAGCCCAATATTTACCTGAGAAAACGTTTTGGAAAAGACGGGCTATGGACCCAACCAACTCTATAGGAGGGGAGGGGAGAACTCCCTCACATGGTACAACCCATGCAGAGGCTGCGCGCTGCGGTGTCAGAATGCGAAACGTGTAACGTAGCCTAACTAACGTGACATTGAAATGTGAAAAAAAAAACAATTTCCTCGACCGGCCCAAAAGTGAAGCGGCCCACCGGGATTTCTCCCGATTCTCCCGATTACCCACTCCGGGCCTGGCAATGGCCAATCAGAGATGTTTATGATTAACGTTAGCCTACTCACTGCTGATGAGTCACGTTTTTTTCTCTCAAGTGTACGCACCATAGACTGTAATGTATGCACAGTCTGCTCTCTTGTAAATGATCTCATCATAGTCCAAAAATTATGCAAGAGATTCCTTTCAGTGTAGACAGATCCAGTGATCAGAGATTCAGAGGTTTTGCATAAGTGCGTAACTCATGCTAACGTTAGCCTTTATGTAATTTATTTCCAAACTTAAATTTATTTTTCATGCAACTAACCCTAATCAGTAGGAGGTCTTGATTTGATAAAAAAAAAAACTAATTCATAAACCTTTTAGCTTGTTTTGTGTGTGTAGCTAGAATATGACGTTTAAAGGTTATTTTTAATTATGTGACATTGTGATATTAATGTTGTTGACTGAGCTAAACTTGTTTTAAACCTATTTGTGTAAACACACAGGTGTCAGAAGTTTGTAGTATTTAAGATAATTTAATGAATTTGAAAGTAGGCCATCTAATGCTCACCAAGTCAGCATTTATTTGATAAAAAAAAAGTAAATGTTGTGAAATATTTTTATACTTTAACTGTTTTCTGTTTGAATTATGTTTTAAAATGTAATCAATCCCTGTGATGCAAAGTAGCTTTTTCAGCAACCACAAAAATATGAAGCAGCAGAACTATTTTTATCATTATTGATAATCAGAATTACTGAGCAGCAAATCATCATATTAGAATGATTTCTGAAAGATCATGTGACACTGAAGACTGGAGTAATGATATTTTATATATATATTATAATATATTTAAGTAGAAAACATTTTAAATTGTAAATATTCTCAAACACAATATTACAATATTAATTTAAGTGCTATTATATTAGTCACATTAATTTTTTCTGTATTGATCAAATAAATGCACCCTTAGTGACCATGCCAGACTTCAATTAAAGTCATCTAAAAATATACATTTTGACCCCATTGTGTGTGTGTGTGTGTGTGTGTGTGTGTGTGTGTGTGTGTGTGTGTGTGTGTGTGTGTGTGTGTGTGTGTGTGTGTTCATTCATTTTTCTATTCTTTTTCTGTGACAACTCCTCAGGAACAGTACTTGGGGTTTTCACTGTGCAAGTGCAGAATGGTGACTGAATGCTCATTTGGACGTTTAAAAGCACGATTTGGAGCATTACAGAGGGCAATGGACATATATCTGGACGATCTTCCATTCGTCATCAATGCCTGTTTAGTTTTGCATAACTTTTGTTATAAGAGAAATCATTCCAGACCAAAATGTTGCTGCAGCTGCCCAATATGACAGACTTCCAGCCACCAACACGGCAAAATAATATCAGAACAGAATGCAGTGAAACTGAGGGGAGGCGAGTAAGAAATGTGCTCACCAAGTTTCTTGACCCTTGAATAATGCTCTTAAATTGTTTTTAAATTTTTCAGATTATTGCATATAAATTTTGCCACTTACTGTTATTTCTCTGAATGAAAGAGTTAAGCAAAATTCAGTTTGGTAGACATTAAGCTTGTCTGATTAAATTATACATTCAGATTGTGAACGTGATATAAAGTGCTTAGGCTCCTGTAAAGTGTTAACGCAAACAGCATTGAAATGGTCATTATATTCACCATATCTGTATAAAGCAATACAGAGTCATGTTTGGATGACATTGAGCTTGTATGATTAAACTATACATTCAGTTTGTTTTATATACAGTTTTCTGTTAACATGATATAAAATCTAACGTGATTATATGCTCCTGGAAAGTGTTAACTCAACATTGTAACACATTATATTCATCAGATCTGTACAAAGTGATACACTGATTCAATAAATGAATAAAATGTATTTTGTTTATGAACAATAATTTATTGTGTAATTGCTTCAAGATATACAAGCAGGGGAGGCTACAAAAGTTAGGCTACTTGTTGTTACTGCAGGAAAAAAAAAAAACTGGAATAAATTAAAATAGACATACAGTAAGTGTTCTTGGATCTTTAGGTAAATTAAGACCTTCCACTATAAGTATCTGAAGTAATTCTGACAAAGCAGACAGAGAGATTCCGACTAGCTGCCCATTCAGCCAATTTTGTCTTCATGTCAAGCTGAGGCTCTATTTCATCTTCGTCAGTATCTTGAAATGAGTCATTTGTTTCATCACTATCCAGTGTCAAATCCAGTTGATCCAATGTATCATTGTCAAAATCCTGATCATCATCCATTCTTTGCTCCATAGTTTCATCAAGAACTTCCAAAGCATCCACAGCCAGGCTCATTAAATGTTCTTGCACTTTTGCTTTGATTCGTCACCGTGTAGTACGTGAACTTGCACCATAGTATTCCATTTTCTAAAAACAAAATTGGGAATAATTTACAAGTGTATACATATGGTATTACCAATGATCTACACATCATAATTTAGAAATTGTTTGAGATCAGAAAAACTATTCTTACTTAAGTACATACAGTATCTTAAAGGGGACATCGGATGAAATGTTCACTTTCGTAGATTTTTTTTGCATTTAGTTTCTGGCGTGTCTGCCAGCTCAGAAAAGCTGAAAAGAAAACACGCAGCCAGTTTGTTATAAGCTGTCTAAATCTGAAACAATGTCACCCAGTGAGTGGTTTAAATTTGCAGCCGGTTTCTACGTAGATAACTATCTATTTGAATAAGACCACCTCCGACTCATATACGGAGACCAGTCAGACCACCCTTCCTACCTGTTTTGCACACAGGCAGCGAAGCTAGCCACCGAAGGCACATTTCATTTTAGCAAGCGTATGGCAAAAATATCATATCAAGATTTTTTTGAGGAAAATCACGATTTTATCACGATTCTTTTTCATGTTGGTTTTACTATTTTGCAAGTGACTGAGCAATACCGCCAAACTAATGTCCCTATAAGCCTTATAGGCAACAAAATATAAAATAAAAAAGAATGGCAGACATTTAGGCCAAAGTGGCGGAGATGAAAATATTTGTCATTATTTTCTTTGTTATAAAAAATGAACAAAGATACACGTTACACATACACAACTTAATATACAAATGAAATAAACAGTGCTTTATTTTTTCAGCTACAGTAGGTGTATTTAACAGTAGCATTGAAGAAAGTAATTAAATGAACAAATATGAAAATGAAACAACATAGACTTCACTGTATAAATTATACATTGATTCTTATTAAAGCTACTAATTTAAAGTTAGGGTATATTTTTTTCTACTATGGAAGTCAATGGGGACCAGCAACTGTTTGGTTACCCACATTCAAACTATCTTCTTTTTTGTTCAGCACAAGAAAGAAATTAATACAGGTTTGGAACAACATTAGAGTGAGTAAATAATGACAGAATAATACATTTTTATTTTTGGGTGAACTATCTCTTTAAGGACAAGCGGCAGCATGTTTACTATTACTGTGCGTTCACACCGGACGCGAACAGCGCGTCAAATTCGCGCCTGCCGCGTCTAGTTATACGCTTGACCACTTTGTGTGCATTCGCGTGTCAAGAGCGAAATTGACGCGCGTAAAATCAAAAGTTTGAATCGAAATTTACGCGCGTCAGAGGCGAAAGTTTCGAAACCTGTTGGCGGCCATCTTTTTTTAGATGTTTATCGAGCATTAGCATTAGCATTAATCGAGAGAGTCACCGCTCGTATATGCTCTGGAGAGCAGAAACAGCAGCGTAGGGGACATCGTCGCTGTTCTCGGGTCCACCAAACACTCCGGAGGGTTTCAGGGGTTTCACAATTTGCTCCAGGAGGTAGGTTTGGTGGACCTAACGGTGAGGACGCTGACGAGGAAAGCGTAGGCCGTATAAGCCTCGGCCTCGAGTGGTGGTCGCTGCCTGACGAGCCCGCGCTGTACAGCCCGGCGCGAGGTTCACCCTCGCCCGCACCTAATCTGTGATTTATTTTTGTTTTGATAATAAATGGAGCTGCAGCCTTCAAAAATGAAACCTGTCCTGTGATTTTTTTTTTATACACTAAATTGTGTTTGTCTTTACATTAGATTAATAATGTTTCATATAATCTAGAATAGATATGGAATAAATAGTATTCAATACAAAATGAGTATCTCTCATATATTGAAATCGAGTTTTATGTTTTTATTTGCTTTATTGTGCATTTTAGTCATATTACAAAATAATTTATTGAGGCCAAACATAAAATAACATTATAAACTGTCACTTCACCACGTGACAGCAGCATGCAAGCAGGCTCCTGATTGGTTAACGCGGCGCGAATTGACGCAGAAGTTCAGATTTTTCAACTCGGGCGGCAGACGCGAATTCGCGTCAAACGCGTGAATGCACAAATAGCACTAATAAAATCATTCGCGCGTAACGCGCTTAATGCGGCAGACGCTCAATTCGCGTCATTCGCGCGAACTTGACGCGCGAATGAGGCGAATTCGCGTCTACTGCGCCGCGCTAAACGCCTCATTCGCGCCGCAGGAATTTTTTACGCGCGTAACGCGTCTTTGCATTGACTTAACATTGAAATGACTCGCGCCTGACGCGCTAAACGCGTCCGGTGTGAACGCACCATTAGGCTACTGTCACTTTAAGACCTGCATGCGACGCATCTAATATACACGCATTTGACAAGCAGATTTTCTCTCAATTTTCTGTTTGCTTTCACTTTAGACATAACCAACTTTGTTTATGTAAACCTTGTGTGTATTTGACAGTATTAGCGCAATAAGACGCGAAACATAACTTAGTCCAGTAACCAGGCGCTGTTAGACAGGCTTTTAGTGCATGTGCGCTTCGGGTGTATGCGCTCAGAAAAGCGCACGTTAGAACAGCATATCAGCACGTGATTGACATGTTTAACCAGCAAGGATTTAATTCACATGCTCAAAATTAACTTTTGTCAACTGCAGTGTCCTTTTCCTCTGCGTTAACATTTGATGTGAATATACGTTGCGTTGTACAGTATGTCGAGACGGTGGCGCCAGAACTGATACCGTGATATCGCACACCCTTACTTGACCATACCAAATTTCTGTCAAAATTGAAAAGCAGTCTTGTTTTTACACTTGCTTCAGTGGAGCGCAGCGCAAATCCGACAGTAGATGGTGGTAATCTTATTGAGTCATTCATTCCAACCATTCATTCAAATCATTTCATTCAGAAATGTTCATTCAGGAACGAAACATGTTGTTTGAAAAAGCGCAATGGTTCTGATGTTGCTTTTTTGTAACTATTTTTATTGAAGGAACAAAACAGACTAGCCTACTGCATAGCCTAGGCCAATATTCTTTTTTATTGCACTGTTAATAAATCACATTTGCATATGTGGGGATATAATTAGCACTATTGAATATGTGATGTTGTATAACAAGCCTACATAACTATTTTGAACATGTTTAAAACATGTTGTATTTCAGTTTTCAAACTACAATAAGAAGCACAACTGTTTTCTGTACTGATAATAAGAAACATTTATTGAGCAGCAAATCAGCATATTAGAATGAATTCTGGACCATATGACATTAAAGACTTGAGTAATGATGCTGAAAATTCAACTTGCATTACAAGAATGAACAAAATGTATTGTAGTATAAAGGGACAGTTTTGCTCTGTTTCATTCCATTTAATGTAAAGTATATTTATTTGCCAAAAACAAATAAAAATCATGTTTTTCCATGCAATCTTTTCAATACTCAATATTTACACGACAAAAAAAAAAAAAAAAAAAACTATACATTTTGAACATGGAGACATTTAATAAAGTATTAAATGAATTACAAAATACATTTTCACAGTGGAAAGGAAAAAATTGTTTTTCTTTTTTTTAGTTGTACTGATTGCAACTTTTTGTCTGTACATTTCGGTTCTTGGACATGTGCTGAGTTGGAGGCTTGCTCTATAGGTGTGTCAGTTTATGTTTCCTGGATGGCACAAGAAGTGTCTGTTGGTGGAGGATGTGTTCCGTGTGGTGGTGTATGCATTTCCAGTAAAGTTTGATCAAACTCTAGATCTTCAGTGTCTTGTTTAGAGTGTCCAGCTCTTTCAGTAGTGTCATGATCAGTGATTGCAGTTGTGTTGGTCTCCAGTGAAGCAATATAGATGGGTTCAATTCTGTTGATAAAGTCATTGTGTGTCGTGACTTTCATTTGTGGTAGTTCAAGCAGACAATCAACAATATCATCATTAGATCTGCTACATCTTACATCTAAATGCATTTATATAGCGCTTTCACAGACCTATGGCCACCAAAGCGCTTTACACTGTTTTTTTTGTTTTTACATATTGCCTCACATTCATCCATACACCAACGGCGGTGTCAGCCATCCAGCTCGTCGGGAGCAGCTGGGGTTAGGTGTCTTGCTCATGGACACCTCGACACTTGGTCAGGTGGAACCGGGGATTGAACTGCCAACCTCCTGGTTTGTAGACAACCTACATGAACCACTGAGCCACTGCCACCAATCTACAAGTGCGCTAACAATGCTATTGGCAATTTTTGCTTTAAAAGTTTTGCCAGAGGTAGATTTCATTGTCAGCTTTCCATATGTTTTAACTTCTATTGCAGTTGATTTGAATTGGGATTGACATTTTGGACACAGTGTTTTTGAACTGGATAGTGACATGTTACTAATGAGATGTTTTAAAGGACAGATATAAGTGTTTGTTATTTTTGCGCCAATTATTTCACCGTCTTGAGTGACTGAGTGTAAGGGTTGCTCTGTAATGGAGGCACGAAGACGACAAAGGTAAATACGAAGAAGATAATTTATTAAACCGTTAGGATAGGTACAGACAACAACTTAATACATTCGAGACCAGACCACGAATGACAGGACAAGCAGGAACTTAAATACACAGATGATGACTAGACAATGACAGACAGCTATGATGATAATGATGATCGCTTACAGGTGCAGGCAATGGTAGAGGAGGTGCAGGTGTGGGTCAAGGAGGATGCTGGGAACTGTAGTGGGGACAGAGACTAACAAGACAGTGACAGAAAGAGTGATGGTGACAATGACAGCGACGTAGAAGATGATGAAGGCAGTGAAGGTGATCATGACACTGAGGTTGTGGTGGGAATAAAGATTGCAGTGCCTTGAGATGGAATGCTTGTAAATTCAGTGTCTTTTGTCGTACTGAGACATGGTTTGTGGTCATACTGTCTCACTGAGATGTTTGACATACTATACGTCACTGTCCAATGCGAAGGCAGTGTTCACCCCAGACTGTGAGTTCTGCAGAAGATGTTTTGTCACATACTGTGTAAATGGTTTTTGCAAGAAAAGTTCCATCCTTCATGACATGTGTCCCTCACTCTCTTGCTGAGCAATTTACACCTGGAGTAATACCTATTGAAAGAGACATTTACACAGATTAGTAAAATAGAGCATGTTAAAGCTATTCTTTTCAATTTCAGTAACACAAGGTTTATTTCAAAGACATGTATGGACATTTAAATGTAATGTTAGTTGTTGTTTTTTTTTTCATATACATATATAAATAATAGACATATGAAATTTCTTCACAAGCAGATTGCGGAGACATTTCAAAATCATAATAATGGCACACCCAACCCACACCGCAGATTTGAAAGACAGTGGTGTGTAATGCATCCTTACCGCTCTATTGAAGTGTGAAATGTGCAAGTGTGGCTAAGTAGCCCCTAATGTTAGGAGCTAACTTGAATATTTACTCATGTCAGCAAGGGCACACACAGACAGATTAATTCAATATTATATTGAGAATTGTGGCATCCCTTTACACTCTGTGTGTGTGTGTATAGGTTTCTCCCCCCAAAGTTCTTATAAAGGGATCTCTACTAGTTAATGGTTAATAATTAGGTAATGTGTGAAGAATTACATCCATTTAAAATAGATACATCAATTTAAATTCAAATACATAATTTTGTTGTGTACTTACCCGTTCATATTGAAAGCTGTTTTTGGGAGTTATAACAGAATCCAATATCTGCTGCACAAAACAGTTTTGAACGATGTGAAAAAAGGATGTCGTTCTTTCCAGCATAGAACTGTGAAGGTTTAACTTCCACATTTTCCAGCCTAATGGGTCTCCTAGGAGTTGCATGGATATAGGAGATATAGTTACTCTTCTGGTATACAGTTTAAAGAGTAAAGTAGAATTAAAAAGGGTTCTATATAGTGCTTTCATTACAAAAATGGTTTTATTTAATTTGGTACTGTTTAGAACCATTTTTAAGAGTGCATAACTACTTCAGAGCTAAAAGGTCATTGTGAATGTACTTTTCAAAAGAATAACATTTGTGACAGACTCACCGATCATTTTCTGACGCTTTGAATTGACCATGGAGTTCAGGCCTGTTGAAAATTTATCTTTTTGTTGCAGTAATGGGGCCCTGTTTCATAGAGCTCACCTGGTGTATGTATCCAGTTACACTCTCAATGTTATTAAAAAATATATAGTATGCACATTAAAAAACAATTTAAGATCAAATAATGGGATAATGACTTACAGGAGCCATGTGTACATAATGAATATGCAAAGTATAATCAATATGCAACATAATGTAGTTATTATCAGACATATATTTTGTGATGTGCATTTAATTTTTAAAATACACCAAACATTATCAGGAAAATAAAGGCATACTCTGAAATTAAAAATCATTAAAGATGGATATAAACCAACCTGTGACACTATATTATGCTTGCAGATAATGAAAGACAATTTTCAGTTACTTTTAAACTTTTTGATAATAAGATTCACCTGATTGGTTAACTAATTATGAAGCCTCTTAATTTTTTTTTTTATTTGTACCTTGGCACAGTAGATATTGAAATGATTAATTCAGTGCACAATAATGTGTATCTTAATGAGTAATATAATATTTGGTTATTTGATATTGAGTAGTAGTGTAATTAGTGTAATGTTTTTCCATCAATTCATAATTATGTGAGGTTTTATAAAGCAGGCAATCAAGGAGACTATTTTCTGTGTTTCTTGAGAAGGTGAGCTTGAGCAGGTCATAGAATCAGTGTACCATTCAAATTCTTCTGTATGAAACTAATAGTTATATTGTTGAAAGTATTTTAGACATCTTAATTTTGTGTGTTGTTTTGAATGAATGTTGACAAAATGGCTGCTCCCATGAAGGGCAGCCACATGCTTTCTACAAACATTTATATAAACTGCACTGGTCATGCTAAAATTTGTGCAATGGTAATAGTAGATGTGCTTTAAAAATGTTTGAAATTACATTTTATTCATGATTTATTTTTTATTTTATTTTTAACTGTTGAATTTTGAAATTTAATAGGCATTTGATGTTGATTTTGGGCAAACTATTTATTTAATCTTGGTGCAGGTGCACTGCACGTCGGCCTTGTTTATACTGTCAGTGAAATGTGACCCAATTACAATTTTTTGCTCATATGTGACACAGATCGGATGTGTTCTATGACAGTGTAAACAGAAAAAAAAGTGCATGCATTCGGATAAAGGCGGGCATACGCGTCTGATTTTGAGCCAAATTCTGACTCTTTTTCGGGTTGGGCCGATTTTCAGCTTTGTCATGCGTCATTTGTCGTGCAGTGTACAGGGGGAAACGAGAGGCGATAAACCTCTCCCGACCGGCAATCGGATGGTCGGATGAATTTCTGGCATGTTAGAAATTTTGGTCGCTCCTCATGACTATATCGCACAGTTGAAGCAGAGCTACGAACTGATTGCCCTAAACTCAGTGTTTTTTCCCTCACTGCGCTGCGCGAAAACAGAAGTCTCATCTGCAGCAAAAAGAAAAGGGGGAGATCTTTAAGTTCTGTAGTTCAAGCTAGCTACAAATTACTGTTGCTTCCAGTTCGTGTTGTAATATGGATTAACCATTACCCACGTCCTCCAAGCCATGGAATGTATGATGTACAATTTGCCTCTTTTATTAATTTGTTAAACAATATTTTTGAAATAAAGCTGTTTTAAAATTTCATTTATGAATTATTGCAGTGTTCGTACACATTATAGACTGTTAATAATTAATTATATGCCTATAATTCATTGTAATCGAACTAAATGTTTTAGACAATTTTCAATAAAGAGGACTAAGCTTCTATGTAATATTTTATTATCCTCACAGCACGTTGGTTATGTGGTGATGCGCTATGAAATTATTGCGTGGCAATTTAATTATAATAGCCTATCAATTTAATAATAAAAGTAGCCTATAAGTGTGATGCTGCGGCGGAGACAAGGAGAAAGCGGGATCCAAATGTTTGTCCAAACAGAGCAGACAAAGCAGGCGACCAGGGTGGAGCAGGCAATACAGGAGACCAGGGCGGAGCAGGCAGTGCAGGCGACCAGGGCGAAGCAGGCAGTGCAGGCGACCAGGGCGAAGCAGATGACCAAGGCGGAGCATGCGCTGCAGGCGACCAAGGCTGAGCGAACGCCTCAGGCAACCAGGGTGGAGCAGACGACCAAGGCGGAGCGGACCCCTCAGGTGACCAGGGCGGAGACGACCCTTCGGGCGGCCAGGGAGGAGACGACCCTTCGGCCAACCACGGCAGGGCCTTATTGCCCCACCCCCAAAATTTCCTTGGGGGCGTCTATGGGATCATGGGCAGGAACAGACACTGGCTCAGGAACAGAAACCGGCTCAGGAACAAACACCGGTTCAGGAACAGAAACCGGCTCAGGAACAAACACCGGCTCAGGAACAGACTCCGGCTCAGCGGTGGCCATCTTGTCCGGAGACACTGGCTGGATGGTGGCCATCTTGTCCGAAGACACTGGTTTGGCGGCGGCCATCTTGTTTGGAGACACTGGCTCAGCGGCGGCCATCTTGTCCGGAGACACAGGCTTGGCGGACATGACTTGAACTGACTCTGGAACGGCAGACGTGACGTGAAGAAACTCAGGCTCGAAAAGGTTGACGTGAAGAAACTCAGGCTCGGCAGACGTGACGTAAACAGTCTCTGGATCAACAGATTTGACGTGAACAGTCTCTGGATCAACAGATTTGACGTGAACAGTCTCTGGATCGGCAGATATGACGTGAACCATCTTTGGATCTGCAGAACTGACGTGAAGCGTCTCTGGAACAGCAAAAGTGACGTGAAGTGCAGGCTCAACAGGACTGAAGTGAAGTGCAGGCTCGACAGGAATGTACTCAGGGTGGACGGACGGGACGTGAATTGGCTCAGGCTCAGGCTCAGGGGGTACTGTGAGCTTGTGGGGTTCTTCAACTACCTAGCCCACAGTAAATGATGAACCACCCAGGAGAAGAGCCAGGTTGATATACCCCTCTAGGGTCCATCCAGCATTATCATCCGGCATCATCAGAGCGATCTCCTCATCTAGCCCACTCCAAAATATGTCCATGAGTTGAGAGCCCTCTAATGATGCTAAATGACAGCATGTCAAATAGTCCTTAGCATACCTCTCGATGGGCTGGCCATCCTGGAACAGAGAGGATAGCCAACTTCTTAGAGCACCGTTGCTTACAGCTACTGGATCCATTTCGAGGTGAGTTCTTCTGTGATGCTGCGGCGGAGACAAGGAGAAAGCGGGATCCAAATGCAGTGTAATTTATTAAATAGACTCTAGACTTTACAAACAGATTCCGGGAACATGACTCGGGACAGGACAACCAGGAACAGCACACAACAATGAAACAAGAACTCACCAAGACTGAACTCAAACACGGGGCTTAAATACAAGGACAAACAAGCTAAACAAGATAACGAGGGGGCGTGGTCAATCTGAAACACCTGGGGAGACTAATCAACATAATGGGGAACAGATGAACACGGGACATGACAGAGGAACACAGACCTGAATCATTACAATAGTCCTTCCCTAATAATAATAATAATAATAATAATACTAACTAATAATAATTTAATACATAAATTGGAAATGCTAAATCATCTTGATATTGATAGCTGATGCTTGTTTTGACAATATCTTTGGATACATGATGTTGTCTATGTACCCGGCACAAGGATTTATCGCACTGTTTCGCGCATATTTCACACGTATAGTGTGAGCAGTGAAGTCGCAACTCGACGTTCGGACCGTATAGTGTGAGCACATAAATCCTGAGCTTTGGCTTTACATCGCATGCAATCTAACTCATTCAGTGTGAGTAGGTACCTTGCTGAAATCGCACAGACATCGCACAGTGTATGCCCGCCTTAACTGAAGCATATGCGCACACTGCAATGATGGCACTTTTCGTCCTCCTTCGCCTCATAATCATGGTGATGTTTGGCGAACTTAGCACATATCGCAGAGCTAGCATCAATCATATTTTGCGTTTGTCCATCTGTGCAAGATAATTTAACCCTTTAAGCATGCGTGATGTTTCAGATAGTAGGACAAGTGTAAACGCATGAATCGGATATGGGTCACAATTGAAAGAATGTGTAAACGGATGGTCAAAAAAATCGGAAGGCTTAAAAACAAGAAGTCAGTGAAACAAGAACTAGAACCTTACTTTCACAACAATGTCCAGAACAATTACTTGTTTTATTTCCAAATGTACATTTTTTTGTAAATTCCATATGTAAAACGTATTACAAAAATAAACAATGTACAAAAATTGCCTTGCCTCATTTACAAATAACTTAAGTTAAAACCTATAGGGAATTTAACACAAACAGTGTACAGAAATTACTTTGTTTCATGTAAAAATAAACAAAACTACCAAAATTGCTTAAAACAAAAGTAAATATTTTTTTCTACCATTCTCTCAAGGAGAGAAAACAGTCTGTCCATTCTCTCCCTGCTCTCTTGTGCTCTCCTCTCTGAAATCTTATGTCCTCCCTCATTAGCTCAATGAGCTCATCGCTGCCTCTTTTTCTGGCTGCCGGGGCTGCTGGAGCTGAACTTGGCCCTGGTTTGTCCTCAGGGAGGGAGGCAATTAGGACAGGGGGGTTGTTGGAAGGCCTCTGTCCTAAAACCTCATCCATGAGGACAAACCACGGCCAAGTTTCAGCAGTGGATTTCCCGCTCAGCCCCTCACCTGTCCCAGGACACTTGCAATCCTAAGGCAGAGCAAATACACCATACCTGTTGTTAACAACAAGAACACCACAATACATTTCAGCAATGATGTGTCAATTAACTTGCTTACCTTGTTTTTTGTTTTTTTTAAGTTGTCCCATTTTCTTTTGGCCTGCAAAGGAGAGACCTTCCCCAGCAGGTCCATTTTCTCCAGAATTTTCCTAAAAAGGAGAAAAAGGAAAGACTTATGAAAAATATTAAGACAGGGTTGCAATCTTAACATTAGAAAATCACACAGCAGTTTGTCAGAGAAATGAAGTGCGCATTTGGCGGCGCATTTGAATGACATACCAAACTGGGGCAGCCTTCGTCGTGACACGGTGACGCAATCGGCCTTCCTATCGTACAGAGTTTGAATTGGGACAGCCTTCTTAGCACTGCTGTGACGCAATCTGCCTTCGAATGCGGCCTTCGAAGCGTGCAGTGTTTGAATTGGGACAGTCTTTGTCGCGCCGTTGTGACGCAATCGGCCTTCAAACGCGGCCAATCGGCCTTCAAATACGGCCTTCGAAGGATGCAGCCTTCACATTGGGACACAGCTACTGGTGTCTCCAAGTCTACTTTTATGGTATCCATTTTTGATTTCTGTAAGAATTGGGCAGACCTGAATTTAAAAGAGTGTCCTACCCATATACTGTACATTGGAGTAAATGGATAAAAATGGTCTCATATCACAGAAATCACTCTAAATTGTTACACAGTGGTGGAATATTGCATATATTGTATTGTATTTATTCACAATTTTATGATAAACAAGGATAAAAAGCCAGATTTTGATATATTTTTTTAATTAAGTGTTTATTTGAGAGTCTTTAATTTAGGACCCGTTTGGTGTATTTCACTGATGAAGGTTTCTTTTGAATCTTCTATGTGGCAGTAAATAAGGAAAGAGCTTTAATTGAAGAGAGGCAATGTCTTCTCTGAAGTCTCCACGTTTACTCCATAAACCCAAATTATTCAAAGTGCAAAAACAGGCTTATTATCTGTAAAATACTTTTTATACCATGTTACACTTGACAAGAGAATACACACTATCACCTAACTTAACAAAATAAGTGAGAAATGAGAAAGTAGCAGTTCTTACAAAGATAAATTAAATGTTTTAGAGAAAAATGTTCAAAAAATTGTCCAAAAACACAATATACAAATCTAAGATATAAAATAACTATATACAGCATCTAGTACCTATAAAAAGTCAACAAGTTACTATGGAAAAAAAACAACAATAACTTGTAGTTTTTGTTTGTTGCAAGTGTTGCAGCTGTTGACGAAACAGCACACCAAGACATTATCGCGAGTGTCCATCAGTATGCCATTTTCTGAAGCAGTTTCTAGATGGCACCAAGCACAAGGGTACATTGCACTTTGTACAGTACATAGGAGTCTTAACTTTGAGGCCTGAAAGTTTGCACAAAGCACAAACTCTCCTCCCACTTGCGGCATTGGACCAAAAGTACTCCGGAAAACATTGCTCACCTGCTGCTGTTACAGATGTGGATGGCTCTGGGGCATGAGATGTGGATGGGGATGGCTCTGGGCATGAGATGTGGATAGGGATGGCTCTGGGGCATGTGATGTGGATGCAGATGTCTGAGGTGCTGGACTGTGTGGCCAGCTCAGACACAAGTCTCTCTCTAAATTCCTTCTGGCTGAGAGGACTTTTGATCTGAGATTTGCAGAGGTGCTGGTGAAGAATGAAACTGTTCACCACCGCAATGTCAACAAAATGGTAAAAAAAAGTCTTGTACCATTTTGTCGTTTTGTTCAGGACATTATAGTACCCAATGAGGGCATCTGACAGGTCCACACCTCCCATATGTTTATTGTAATCTTTCACTGCCGCTGGAATCGTGATTCTGTGCCTTTCCCATATACCCTCGGGATTCTTGACACGCCTGAGGACCTCATCACCGTCATATGCCTTGTGCATTGTCGAACACATTGTCACCTCTTGTGTGTCCATCCACTTTACAAAGAGAAGCTTCCCGTCTCTGAGCCATCGAATGGTTCCCCTTTGGGCTCTGCGGCTGATGTCATTTGCCTTGGTTTTGGGGAAGCCCTGCCGGTTGGTCCGTATTGTGCCACACGCCAGAGTCTTCTTGGTGAGCAGGTCCATAAAAAGGTATGGGCTTGTGTAGAAGTTATCCATACAAAGCTGATAGCCTTTGCCGAGAAGTGACAGATCCAGGAGCTGCATGACAGAATCATAACTGAGCCCTTTTCCAGTGGCCGGGGAAGATTTGCCTTCATAGACGAAGAAGTTCCAAGTGTAACCACAGGCAGAATCACTCAGCCAGCACATAGAGTTTGTAGCCCCACTTGGTCGGCTTGTCTTTCATGTACTGCTTGATGCCGATTCGCGCCCTTGAAGCCACCATCCTCTCGTCCACTGCTAGCTGTCTGTCTGGATGGAAATATGTTTTGCATGCCGAGACGATGTCCTTGTACAGGGGCTTGATCTTGAAAAGTCTGTCATAGGCTTTTTTCTCAAGTTGTCTCAATCATCATCAGGAGCACAAAGATGCAGTTTCCAAGAAATGGCCTGAAATCTGGACCTGGATATGACCGATATTGGGAAGGGTAAGCGGTAAATTTCTTTACCAGACCAGTAATCGATTATGTTTTTTGCACTGAGGAGCCCCACGTAGATGACAAGTGCGTAGTATGAATATGGTTCCTGTGCATTCAAAGGCAACCAAAGGAAACGTTTTCCAGCCTCCGACCTCATTTGTGCAAAGATGTTGGTGTTCTTCACAATGGTGTCCACCACAGAGCCTGTGAAGAAGAGCTGAAAGAGCTGCAAAGGGGAATAGATTCTGTCCATTACAAGCTGCGCTCCTGGGTTTCTTTTTGGAAGGAAATTTGGTAGCTCTGGTACCTCATCCTCCACACTGCAGTCATTCCACCTTTCTGTGCCACCATCCTCTGACATCGCACTTGCTGACGTATTTGTCCCACCTACAGAATGAGACCTCCCTCTGTTTTGCTTGCTGGGAATTCCAGCTCTGTGTGGCCTCACAGAACCACCAACAGAGGGTGTCCTGGTGGGGGGTGAGCAAACAACTTCCTTGCTGGTGACTGGCAGGATTGCTGGCTGCCAATCTTCATCACTGTCCAGACTGCAAAACAAAATTTATAAATACACATTGCGATTCAGAAATGCATGCCAATATTACATGTACAAAAATAATTCACTTATGCACGTAACAGATACAATAAAATAATTTGCATATCCACATAAGATGCACAAAAACGTGTGCAAAAATGAGCACAACTCATGCATGCACTGATTCAAATATGAATGTAACAGAAACATGTAGAATGCATTTCATGTATAGATAAAAAAAAACATATGCATACCATAGTTCAAATAAGCTTGGGAGCATTTGCTATTAAGCATGTGCTTTTTGACACACACACACACACACACACACACACACACACACACATCAATGCAACTGATGAACAAATGCGTGGAAAATTACAAATCTGCATGTAACATTATTTTAGCACATGTGGGCGCAAAAAAGAACAAAAAATGTAAGCTTGTTTGAACATGGCATGCATATGTGCTCGTTTATTTTTGCACGCACATGTATTTGCATGCAAATATAATCTCAAATATGCATGCAACAGACATGCACACATACAGTACATGTACGTGACAAAAAACACTACGCACGCTTAGCAAAAGAACCCATGCTAATTTGGGGTTCTGATATTTCTTTTGGCACGCACATGTTTTTTCTTTATGTCTGTTGCATGCATATTTTGTATTGTTGCATGCATTTGTTCATGAAATACACAAATACAACTTTTTTAAGTTTACTAACTCAAATTCAGGGTCTTCGCCCGCATTGTATGCTGCTTCCCTAACCGAGTCATAACTCGCCTCACTGCAAGTTTCAGTGTCGGTCAAGCTCCTCTAAAACCGCCTCCACACCAACAAAAACCTTTCTTAAAGCCATTGTCCAAAGACAAATCGCTCCAACCAGTTGTAAAAAGAACGCAATAACTCGAAAAAACACTGTCCAAACTTTCCAACTCATCCAACATCAACTCATCATGAAAATGATCCCGCCTCCTCAACTTTGCAAAGGGAGATCTCAGGCTCTGAATGGTCTAGAAGCTTGATTGACGTGTCTATAGAGAGCTGAGAGTCTCAGCTTTTCTACCATATGACCAGATGATGAAATAAAATATATTTACCAGAACTGCCTGTTTGAAGCACCTGTTCTCGAACACCTTTAAGGTGAATAGGTGCTTCAAACAGGCAGTTCTGGTAAATATCATATTTATTTGAGTATGTAGTGTTTCTCAGTTTTAAGAGGTTCTCAGTTTTAGCGGGTAGCTAAATATAAATAAATTGCTAAGTAGCTAGCTTAACTATTCTTTTAAATAGCCTGACAGTAGCTTAGTCATGTGCCATAAGTAACTAAGCAGCTTGGCCAAAGCACAAGATTATCCTATTCAAATAAATGTGATAAATGCGTTAGTTCAAAAGTAATCTAAAAGTAATTAAAAAAGTAGTCAGATTATATTACCTTAAATGTGCAAATGTATAAAATGTTTTATACTTTAATAGCATATTACCATTATAGTTATTAGCTTGTAATTAATGTCTTATTACATAAACACTTACTGCCACTACCAAAATGACAAGCATTAATCCTGTGTTAATGCTATATAATATATATTATATTATATTATATTATATTATATTATATTATATTATATTATATTATATTATATTATATTGATTTTGGTAGTGGCAGTAAGTCTGTGTTTAATTAGTATATATATAGTGGAAGTAAGTGCAGTAAGTGTGTGTTTAATAAGTATATATATAGTTGAAGTAAGTGTGTGTAAGTAAGACATTAATTACACACTAATAATTATGATGATAATATGCTATAAAAGTCTGCTATAATATGCTATGTAATAGGCTATAAAAGACTTTCAGGTTTGCATTCTCTATGGAACAGTTAAAAACTAACTAAATATTGTGATTGGTGCTGGGTTGAATCCCCTACCTATAGCATTTAACATCCCTCGTGTATATTTGAAATTGGGTTGACCATTTGAAGAGTTTGGTTTCAAAATGCTATATCCACCATTTTCATTAATTTTCATAAATAATTTTACATTTTGTTTCGCAAGTAATTTCAGTAGAACTGCAATTGGGTATTGTTATTTATCTTTACTCAATCAAAACAGCAATTTGATTGACATTACCTGAACTACAGAATTAAATAACATGACTTTTTAATGTTTTTAAAAATGGAGATATAGCGTTTTGGAACCAAACTCTTAATTTCTTTATTTTACGCTTTTTTACATTACAAAATAAAGGAATGCAAAGTTTTGCACTCAACCCAAAACTATTTGTTATTCCTGTCAATAGATGTAACCTTGCAGAAACTGCTCACCACTGTCACAGAGTTGACGAAGGAGGTGAGGGACTTGCGGCAGGACTTCCGAGAGTTCTGCCAGTCCTGTAGGTGTGGCCAAAGTGCTGGGGTGGTGGGCTTGACTGAAGAGCCACTGCAAATGCCTCTGCACAGCATGGAGGAGCTGGAGAACGCAAAGGTGATACTCCAGTCCCAGGAGGCTAGGAAGGCAATGGTAATTATTTAATGATTAAATAGTGGTCACATCATTCTTCTGATTGACCTTCACTGATCTGCCCAATTTTGTTAAACTGTTTAACAAATCTGTTAAACTATCTGTGTTTAAGCTCATCCCAGACGAGGATAGAAACAAATCTCACTTTAAAATGTCCCAGTCAACAATGTCTGATATTTTAGCACATCTTTTTCAATCTCAGTTAAATTCAGACTTGACAATTGACAAACCTGCATAGAGCAACATTATATCATCTTTGAAAAAGAGATTTTTTTTTAATTGTTTACTTTTTAAACTGAAAATAGTTACTTTTTTATTTTAATAGGTGGCCCGCTTCACAGTTATTGGGGGGACCACCCTGGAGATCAGGGTCCGGCGCATGCTGGCATACAGCATGACCAATGAGCTGGCCTCAGGCCTAAACTGGCAGGCAAGAAGAATAAGGATGTGGGCAAACAGAAGCGGCCCTTTAAAGAAATGGCTCTCTGCAAATAAATGTTTGGTAAGTCATTCTGCCTAAGTATGAATGCAGTATGAATGCAGTGCTTTCAGTAAAACAGTATGCCCTCAATTGAGTAAATAAACTCAAGCTTCACGCTTCTGTCCCATCCTATTAAATTTACTACCAATTGGACTATGTAAAATGAAATTTATTATTAATTTAGCTTATTATTTTTTCCATTTTGTCTATATTTGACAAGTAGCCTAGTTTGACTGAACACCGATGTGCGTTGAACCTTGAAACGAAAATGGGAATGAGTGAAGCTTGCTCCTATTCGGCCAATTCGCTAGTAGTTCGTCCATAGACTGTAAAAGAGTTCGTCTGAAGAAAGGGCTAACCTGAGGCCGAATCACATCTGGCAGGCGGATGTCTACCTCAGCTAGGCTATTTCTCTAAATTGTGTAACACTAGACACATTAGGCCTACAGAAGAAATTAAAAGATTTTTCTCCCTCTGGTGAGAAGGGAGAAGCACTCCACACAAATTTGAGTCTTAGCCTACTGTATGTCATAAAACTGTAGCCTAGGCTACGTGTTTGTCAAATAATTTCATCCTAAGATAGGCTATTTGACAGACTTTTCCAAATTGATGTTAAAAACGGCTACATTCACCTAGCCTATTAGACGTTGCCTTTGACTTACCAGTTAATGTTTCCAGATGTGAAGTTTGTTGTGTCCTTGCTGCCACAAATTACCTCAGTGACTCTTCAGACCAGAGTGGAAAAATATCGGACCAGCATCCAGCACACACGTGACTGTTAAATTTCACGCCAATCAAAGAGTGATCACACCTGTAACGTGATTCAGAGAGAAAGTGGCGCGTGGGCCAGTGCGTGACATCATTTGTCCAGCTGAAGGGCATGAGCGGAAAATACATGGGCGCTCAAATTAAATTAGTCAAGTCAATTGGGCTATTAAGACTTGGGTGTGAGGCGTTTTGAGGGAAGGATAGCTATGCCACACACACACTTTTTTCTACATTTCTAGGCTGCATGGCTAGGTAATCAAGTTTAGCCTATATCATTCACAGGCATAGGCTAATGTTAAACTGAAATGTACTGTAACGTCGATGCGTATGCACTACGGCTCTGACGCTGATGCATGCTGGGATTCTGGGAGAACTTTGGGGTTGTTTCGTGTGTGTTATGCCTTATTTACTGTTTATGTACGTGTTTTAGTGTAGCGTGATTACCCTTTTAACCCCCTGAGGTCGACGGTATCGCCGGCGATACCAGCTCGCTTTTTTTTATCAGTGTAAAAGAAACTCATAAATACTCTGTTGACTTTGATTTTCCATAGGAGTTTCATACATCAATCGATTCTGTTAAATGTGTATTATTTTTGTGTATACTCACAATAAAAACAAAGTGTTGTGCTTTTTGACAAATAAAGAAAAATAAACACGAAGCGAGTTCTGCCTTCTCTCTGCCAGTGAAGCCCATTCTGAAACGCGTCCGAAAATGAACTGTAGCTCAGCGAATACTCAGTCAAACAGACATACAGACACACAGGCATGAAGCTTGAATTCTCTTCTTTTAAATGAAGTAATTTATATAAAAAACAAATATTCTCATCTTGTGAAATCTGTATTAAAAGAGAGCGATTCCAGTCGACCTAATTACAGCTGATTCAGATGTAATGTGACTCCGCCCACGGAGAGCGTGCACTATTCAAACGCAAATGGCTGAGGCAATCCGCGCAATTCTGTGAAAGCCCCCATCAGCTCGAGAAAACACACAAGTTTATTCAGATCATTACTTGTTTACACCGTCTTGCAGCGCTGTGAGGAATAATAATAATAATGGAAAATGTCCCTCAGAAGTGCGGGTATATCGAGGAGCGAGCGGAGGAATACTAGTAAGTTTTTTTCCTTCACAAATTTCTTCACGTGGGTTTCTGTTTATGAATGAATGAACGGCAGAGATGCGCGCTGTTTACCACAGCTGGCAAAGACAGTTTAAATTTAAATCGCGTGTGTGAATGAATGATGATCTTTTAGCAAAATGTATTGCTATACTGAGATGAGTAAAAATCGACTGAAATATGCTGAAATAAAATGTAGGCTATTTGTATAAGCAACGTATTAAACTGCAAATTAACAATATGCCCTAATATTTCATGAAAACAACGTTACAGTCAGGCGAAATATGAAAGACAACATCTTGTTGACTAGATTTGGGTACAGTTTTTACTGTAGAATACTGCCACGTCAAATAAGCTTTTGTTTAGCAATTTCTAGTTTTTAATCTAAGTTTTTAATCTAATCTAAGTTTTTAATAAAATAGCAAACCATATTTACAAGATAGATGTAAGCAAAATCTTAAATGGTCAATATAAGTCTTCTTCTAAATATATCTTTTGTCCTTGCATTGTGGCTCAGTCAGTGTCACACCTGAATGAATGGCTCATTATGCAGAGTCATTATGCAGAGTGGGTGGGACATTGTATTCTAAGGTGTAAACCACTCCTCGTTCATGCCCCCCTCGCATATTGGCTTTCCAAGCAAAACCTGTTTTACATCAATTTAAATCAATGTATGGTTTTATGTGAACGATAAAGCAAGACTATTTTCACATAATTTTGAAGAAAAAACTCTAGGCAAGGACATCCATTAGTCAAAAGTCTTATTGACACATATTTACTATGTGTTTTGTGGCATTATTTCAGAAATTTTAGTTTTTAGTTTTTTCAATAACCATGCATAAACATTATTCTCTCAAAAATGAAAACATGTACATACACGTGGCTTACATATTATGGAAGTCCTGTTTGTGCTATATAGAGTGAATTTACACCTTTGCCATTAATATGTTTATAAGTAACTGAAAAAAGCACAAATGTCAGGGCATGTCAGAACATCTCAAGAGCCCCAAAAACCCCTCAGACCCCAGAGGGTTAATTCTACCCCGTGTGTGACCCTTCGTGTGTGGGTGGCTGCGTCCACCCCTGTGTGTGTAGCGTGTGTGTGTGTATTTGACTTTCCTATGTGTACTGTGTTCGTGCCATGTTCTGCTCCAAATCCTTGACGACAGCTTGATTGAACAAATCATTGACTAAATCACAGTAGCATACTTTTACTTGTATTCTAGATGCCTTGACTCAACGTCTTACAACGGCAAACACCTATGACTTCGCTCAAGCTGTACAGAAGTGGCTGCGCTACGCCCCAGACCGAGCGGGAAGAGCTGGAAGACAGACGCAGCAGGAGTCAGCACGTTAAAAGAAAAAAAAATGAAATAATACAATAAAAATGGTTGTTTAATTTTTAAAGAATGTGTGGGGTTTCATTTGTGCTAGTCTAGGTTATAGCCTAAAGGTATAGTTTCTATTTTCTATATTTTGCTAGCCCATCCTGGCTGTCAATAAAGCAGGATTATAGCCTAATAATAATGTTTTTAATATTATATTAAAATTACAGACCTTCAGATTAAACCTGTGGTATACTAAAACACCATTGAAGTTTTGTTGATATGCTGGGATTTCAACATTGTTTCAATATCCATTGTAATCGAAATACCATTGAAATTCTGTTGATCTCTAGGTATGATTTAAACGTTGTTTCAATGATAATAGAGGGTGCAACATGATGAAGAATCAACATCAGAGTTCGACGTTGATTCAATTACTTTATCGTTGACAGCGGGATGTTGATTTAACATAGTTTCAATTACTATTTGCTATCTGGGAAAGTTATTGGGAGATTTGTATTTTATTTTATTTAAATATTAATTAATTTATATAGTAATTAATTGAGATAGTAAATATGTGCTGGTATTTTGGTAATGTGATAAATCGTGGTAATGAATATGCACAATATTGTTATTGCAGGCATTTCAAAATACTTTGAAAAATAGATCTGAAATGAGATTTTTTTTTCAAATGTGCATTATTTTCCATGAATTCCATTAAAAAAATTATGTGTATATGCTGCATAAAGCATGTTTGTACTAGTCTAATGTATACAATCCTCATAGGAGAAGCGTGTCAGAAGGAGGAACGCTGGTGATTTATGCCCTTCAACTCTCACTCATTTAGCTTGAGACAATTTACATTTTTCACTCGCTTTTACGCCACACATGCATTTTCTCATGTAGAGAAAAATCATTGAGCAAACAGGACACTTACACTGATAGACAAGACAGAGCAGGTGTCTTTTGATATGAAAAATTATTAGCATTTAAGTTCGGTCCATTTTATTATTAAATTTAGATACATATTTTGGCGCTTGTCAATGTGATGTGATGGATCGCTGTAGTGCCTCAGTGCAAGTAAACTGATCATGTTTTACTTTTATTTAAAGATACAGTACACTTTGCTGAAAGGTATATATGCCTCATACATTATATTGATTGATCAGTGTTTTTCAATCACAAAAAGAGGTCAATAAAATTGCTAGAGAACAATTGTTTCACAGAACGTTGTTTACCTTAGGAAAGCCATTTAATGACCATTTAATTTAATGTTATTTAACTAGAAAAAATAGCTATAGAGAGGAGTATTTTTGTAGATATGTGCACTATATTACATATTTATTATATTTTACTTGTGTTGTTACATAATTGTTATTATAATGAAAAGATGGTCCCAATAATGTGTTAAAGGTCCTCTAAGTGATGTTGGGTGATGTCACTTCTTGTTGACATTCAAAATATTGTCAAACAAAATGGAGGCTAGCTAGACCCTCCCTCCTCCTCATCCGCGCACTAACCCCCCAAACCCCTAAATCATTCTTGTCGGTTATTGTCTGGAACAGTTTATGTTACGTGGTGCGGGTGAGCCCAGTTTGTTTTACTTGCCGTTTGTGGAGCCTGGGGTGTCTACAGAGACTGTGTTTCTTTACAGTGTGTTCAGGGGACAGGCAGCTAGCGGATGGTGAGGAGATGTTTGCTGTATGTGACAAAAAATGTTTTAGCCTAAAAAACGTGTGACATCACTTAGAGCACCTTTAAAGTGAAGTAAATTTACTTTGTGCATGATTACGTGATATAACACATTTTTTAATTGTGCATCCTAAATTGTGGATAATTAAGCTATATATCATATGCCGAAGTAAATTTCTGGAGTTTTAAAGATTAAAAGAAAAAAAAAAATAACAAGAATTGTACAGAATTGAAAACTGTGACCCTTAAATTTTGATACAAACTGAATTGCTCTTTATAAAGGTACAAAAAAAATATTTCATTAAGAGTGTTTTCAAACAGTGATGTAATGAAATATTGACAATTTAAGTTTGAATGGAGTAAAGCCTCTGTTTAGGCTATTACGGAAATGTAATTTTGCCTAAAGAAGAACTTTTAATTTAAATAAATGTTAAATGAAGATGAAAAGCATGAAACAGTGCAATGTCTTGCAAAAGGAATGAAAACAACTAACACTTTGTGAAAACTGAACAGAGATTAATTGAACTGTCAACAGATTTGTGATTGACTTGAAGCACAGAAGATAAATGCCAATTAAGGATTTTGTTGAGTATGGTTTGGAAGTTCAATTATCTTAATGAAAAGAGCAAATGTATGAAACAAAGATAACTGACAGCTTTTCAGATGTGCACAATATTTATGGTGTACTTTGGTGATTTAAATCATGCCAATTTTAAATAATATTATTACATGGCTTGGCTGAATTTCAATGTAGAATGCGGTCTGTTATTTCTTGATAACAGACCGCTGCGAAGTATAACAGACCGTTGCCATGAAAAACAGTGCGTTGCTATGGACGCGGAACGGACTATTTTCTTTGGCGAAGCAATACAGTTGTTTTTAAATCAATAAACTCCTTTTTAAATCAATAATTCGTGTCAAATTATTTATTTATTTTGTAGGTAGCCATGTAATAAGCGGGATAATGTATAGAGAGGCGGTCGTTATAGCGAATAACAACCCCTTCAGGCTGATTCAAGACCTCCGCTTCGCGTCGGGGTCCTGTTCAGCCTGTCGGGGTTGTTATTCGCTATATCGACCGCCTCTCTATACATTATCCCTTACATAGCTCATGAATAGTCTTGCCTCTCCCACAAGCCACTTGTGAGGTTGCAGAGTTTTGAACTTTGAGTGATGGACGGTGTACATGGTCTTCCTTTCTGCTGACGACACAACAGCAACCACCACTTCACAGTCTTTTTTTGGACCAAAGGTATTCGATCTGCAAATTAGATTTTTATTGTAAGAAAGATGTTAAATTAATTGAAAATATATATAAAAAAATATATATAATATGAAGTAATACCTCAGTAGTTATGTCCTCAGATGTTTTTTCTGGTTTATCATGTTCAGGATTGACCTTGTATTTTGGCTCATGTTTTGCTTTGGTTGACAGGTCCATTGGTGTATCTGTATTGACTTTGGTGTTTTCCATCTGGCTGGTGTTGATGCTGATGTCTTTATTGATTTAGGGAAAAAAGAGCGTTTTAAGTGTAGGGTCTACTCACACACACACACACACACACACACACACACACACACACACACACACACACACACACACACACACACACACACACACACTTCTTGCAAACCCCACAAAGTGAGGTCTCAGTTAAAAACCTCCAAACTGAGGACATGCCTTTCCCAGTGTTTCAAGAAGAAAACAATACACTTTCTAGACACTAGTTGGAGCTGCAGAGCTATACACTCCAACTTTATGCTTAACAGGCATAAAACCTGACCAAGAAGGTTTTGTCCCAACACAGGGACTTTAGACAATATCTTTAGAAGCAAGATTTAAGAAAAAGTTTTTAATCATCATCACATGTGTAGAACAGTGGTTCACAAAGTGCAGTCCAGGGCCTTCTGACTGGCCTCAGAGGCACTGCAGGGGTCCCCCAAAGATTGCCTACATGACAAGTACATAGAATTATATGGAGTTGAGTGTGAGTTACAAATGTTTTGTTTGAATAAGTATTTATCTTAGAATAATTGTTTCATGATTTTAATGTAAACTGACGAAAAAGTTCATTCTTATCAATACTGTTCATTTGCATTTTTGGGAGGTCTGTGGTGGAATTAGGTGAATTAAACACCACAAACTAGACCAAAAAGTTTTAAGCATTTTGCCTTTAAATTTTTTAACAAACCCAACTTATTTGAGGGCTTACAATAAAACAGTAATAGCAGCTTTGATCATCAATAAAATAAAAAGATTAATATCTGGCAGCTTGCAAATAAAAGATAAATAAAATATTGGTCTTTAACCAAGACAACAGTACATTGTGTCTCATCTTATAAGTGCAACATGTTTGGCTCACAGAATGTAAATCTATTTTATCCACAACTGAAAAGTGCTTAACAGGCATAAAACCTGACCAAGAAGGCTTTGTCCCAACACAGGGAAATTCAAGGAAACTATATGTCTTTTACAGTGCACAGTGTGCATGGGTGAATGAACAACTTTTAAATGCTACAACTAACTGGTGCTGAACACTGATAGAACCACAGCAGAAAATCAAACTTCTCCTCCTCTCTGAAGCCACGACAAACTTTAGCAGTATCCTTAAACATTTTGAAACAGCCTTCTCTTGACTTTAATTATCTCATTGTAAACATAATACTTGACATCCTTCCAGGTGCGGTTCTTCAGTGCTGGGGACTCATGTGTGATGCACAACATGCAGGCTTGTTTCCCAGGCACTCGTCTCACAGCTATGAATTTGCCCATCCTTCTCTCCACTGCACTCTTTTCCTTCCCTCTCCACAGTCTCTTGGTCTGTTTTTGAGCATCTGAAAAAGGAGTGTTTAATTGAAGTTAAACGTCATATTTGCACAAATCTCTTACATTTAATTCTCTCAATGTCAAATATTGGACTAAACTTATTTGTATACACCCCTGTAGAAACATTATGATGTCCAGGGTCTAAATTATTTGTAACTGAAATCAGGCTAACTTTGATGATAACAGTATCAAAGAAATCTGTCATGAGGTATTCTTTCATTGATTATACATGTTCCATATATAAAATACTAAGGCTAATATGAAAATCGTTTACCAACCAAAATGTGTTAAATTGTGCGTAAACTGTGCTGTTATAGCTGACGAATCCAAAGCCCTAGCCATCATCTCTAATTAATAATAAGAAAATAGGCATATTTTGCAGTTTTAAATGTCCAATAGAAGAAAATATTACCAGTTACTCCACTTTACCTCCATATTTAACCTCTTAACCCCCACCTTAACCGAGCGCATTTTCTCCAGTTCAATATTACCCAAATCTAAAAGCTTCTCGACTTGAGCTTACAGCCTATATGGGACAGGGTTTACGCTTCATTTGAAAGCTAAGGCCTACAAAACTAACCGCTATATTTTTGTTGCCACGTTTTTGTCACATTTTTTAAGCTTTTATGTCGTGTGTTTCGTAGTTTGTGAGTCATATCTTTGTCACCTTTTTGTCGCCCTTTTGTGGCTTTTTCATCACTCTTTAGTTGTGATATTTGTTGCTTTTTTATAGTGTTATTGTTGCTTTTACGGCATGGTTTTAATGCTACATTGCCACTTTTTTGTGTGTTTTCATCCTCTTTTTTGTTGCTTTTAGACTTGGGTAAAGCCAAACTGGTGAAAATGTGCTCGGTTCAGGTGGGGGTTAAGAAACAAACAGGGAAATGTTTAGCTGTTTCAATCCCTTGGAGCCAGAACTAAGCAAAGGTAAAGAAAAAATAGACAACAGCAGCCCTAGTTTCAAGATCTTACCATCAGTGCCTTTGTTCATGGGTCTCTTTCTGTGTAGCTTAATCTTGGACGGCTGGTCTAGGGTGCTTTCCTCTCCGTCTCCATCAGCTCCATCAAACTCTGACAAAGACACATAATAAACTTCATTAAAGGGGTCATATAATGGTACATGCACTTTTACAAGTTGATTGTACTGAAATGTGTGTTGGCAGTGCCTGTACACAACCATTATAAAATGATAAAAATCCATCCAATGTTTTTTTTTAATCTCCTTATATGTTTTCCCCTGGCTCAAATCAAGCCGTTCGACCGTGTGACGTCACACAGTCGACACCCCTCCCACGATTGTTGATTGACAGCAGCGTTTCAACACAGACCCGCACTTGCTCGTGAGCGAGTTGTCGATGATAGTCCACGCGGACCGGCGCGGTCATTTTTGATACGCTGGAGCACTGTCTATGAGCAGAATAGCATCTAAGCGATTGTGGTGTGGTGTTCTGTTCTTGGGTGCAATAAGGAACACAGCAGTCATTTTGATCATTTTGTTCCTAAATCCGAACCACTGTTGTTTTCGAAGGGAATATTCCCCACGATCAATGTCAATGATTTCATGTTTGCGCGAATCATTTCACACACCAGACTGCTTTATAAATGAGGAGGGTCAGTATAAAGCTGGTTTTGCTAAGAAGCTGCGAGCTAGCTCTCTGTTTTGTTTGAACAGATGTGACGTTACCCCGCCATCGCTGATACAACCTTTAACATCAGGCAGAGCATCGTCCACTAATAAGAATCAGTGTAGAAGGGCCAAGTCTGGAGGATTTTGATGCTAAGCCAGATAGTAAATAAAAACTACAAAAAGCCTCAAACAACTTTTTTTTTTAACCATATATCATGTTTTCATGTCTGCCCGACCATACAGTACATCCCATTCTTGTTTTTGCTTCTGTTTCACAGATATGCAGAGTATGAAAGGGCAAGAAACACCTGCACTGATGCTACACAGCCTGCAATTTCCCAGTTCCTCCAGTCTCGTCCTCAGGAAGCCTATTCAGCTAATCATCCAAGTCAGAAGGCCATAACAAATGCCATTCTAAGAGACCTGGTGATAGGATGTAGCATGCCTCTTTCAATAACTGAGAATGGACATTTCCAAAACTTCATGTCTGTGGCTGACTCCAAGTACCAGCCTGTAGAGTTCTCAACGGGTCGGGTCGGCCCGACAAACCCGGCGGGACCCGTGGGTTCGGGCCGAAAATTTAATCAAATGACTCGGGTCGGGTCGGACCTCAGGCTTAATCTTTTCCGCTGAGTAAAAAAAAAAAAAAAAAAAAGTCACAGGTCGGGTGGGCCAAGCTAGACTGCGCCCACCCCTGAACCAAGACCACCTCGAGGAGCGTGTCAGAGGGAAGAGTCGGAGACAGAATCAAATTTAACAAGTTTTATTTCTAAGTAAAAGCAAATTGGAAATCCTAATCTAAAATCTTCTTTGTTGCCCTCAGGGATTGAAGGTGAACGGTGCAGCGACCGGGGACTCTCCCGCCCTCTTCCTCAGTGCGGACCCTGCAGTAGGTGGACGGCGGAAAGGTGGGTGGTCAAGTAGATCTTTCACAGGTGGGGATGCGGTTGGCAAGTGAACGGTCCGGTAAGTCTCCTCTGGTAAGTAGGTACTTCCAACCTTCCTCCCTTCTTTCACAGGTGCGGAATTTGGGGCAGATGGATATCAGTCAGGTACGTATACGGCAGGTACACGGTCTTATGGTGAGGTGGCTAGGGGAGTCTTCCTTGGGTAAGAAGATAATTACAACCTTCCTTCCTTCTTTCACAGGTACGGAATTTGGGGCAGATGGATATCAGTCAGGTACGTATACGGCAGGTACACAGTCTTATGGTGGGGTGGCTAGGGGAGTCTTCCTTGGGTAAGGTGGGATCAGGCTCTTCTACTTTATTTGCAGCACCAGAGCAGGGCTTCAGCAGGTACACGGCAAGCCGGTGAGTAACTAGGTAGGGGGCACACTGAATGGCGGCTGTTTTTCTTCACATACACAGGCAGAGTTCACATCACCATTTTTAATGGAGGGAGAGATAAGAGATTGGTAATGAATCAATACAATCCACTCAGTGATATTTATGATTGTGATCCAAACACTCCCAGCCACATCCAATTTAGTGTCAAATACATGCAATTACGAGACTCAGTTCTCAGTTACTTAGCTCTTCTCCAATGCAAACGGGGTATTTCACTCTCCCTCTGTTGTCCTCAAGTCTCTCATCAAGCCAACACTCTCCTCTTCATTCACCAGTACTCCAATAACTGCAACCGCCCAATAAAACGACTTCTCACAGGGGAGAAAGACCAACACCAAACAGCCTCTTTCTCTTGCTTTTTATACTCTCTCAAATGCTGACGGGGCCTCACCCAAACTCTGAGTAAATTCCCCACACCTGTCGTCAATCTGTCATTTAGAGTTGTCATGGCAACAGACGCACACACAGGCCTGGGGACGGTGTTACACTCAAAGTGTCCCAACGGGAACACTGCTTCAGCGGGAATAAGTTCCATATGCTATTTGTCACACCGTGACAAAAATAAAAAAATAATTAATCATCGCTGCTGTTCACCGTAAAGAAGTCTGGCTGCTGCGTGCAACATGCATCATGGAGAGGGGCAGACCTGACACTGATGTGTGCACGCCTTTAGCCTGGAGAGAAGATGGAGTTGGTGAAAAGTTAACTTGCCGCAGGTGAATTCACCGTCGCTACTACAGCCTATTTATATATTTAAAGTTTATTGTTTCAGTTGTTTGTATTGTTTGTATTGTTAAAAGGCGCGAACATTAAAGGTTGATTTGAATTCCCATCTGCTGGTCATGATAATACGTGTATGAGAAAAAAAAAATCTGTAGGGCCGTGGGAAGGGTTCGGGCAGATAATTCATGTTGATGTGTCGAGTTACATCGGGTCCGGGCTTTAAAAGCCACGGGCCGGGTCGGGTCGGGTTGTAATTTTCAGGCTCGTTGAGAACTGTACCAGCCTGCCTGTTGTAGGACAATAACTTTAAAGATATAATCCCTTGTTGCAGAGACTAAAGAGAAAATAAAAGTGCTTCTTGCTAGTGCAGACCATGTATCAGTTACAGTGGATATTTGGTCAAACAGGAGAATGCGTGGCTTTTTGGGAGTTACTGACCATGTTTTGGCAACATCTGAGGGAGTTCAGCTGAAATCATACTTGCTTGCCTGCAACAGATTCAAAGGAACTCACACAGGAGAATGGATATCAGAAGCCTTTGATTCCATATGTGATGAATATGACATCAGACAAAAACTTGACTTTGTTATTTGTGACAATGCCGCCAATATGAAGCAAGCATTTACAGTGTGTTTTCCAAAAGAGCAAGATGGTGAAGTAAGTGATGACGACAATCTGGATGATGCAGAGTTGTGGGAAGACCTCTCCAGAGGTGAATGGGAGACTGTGGACCGCATGATCAACAGAGGAAGTCCTAAACACATCCAGCACCTTTAAAGATGCATTTGAAGATAAGTTTGGGCAGCGAGGGATACCCGCTGCTGTGAATACACGGTGGAATTCAACTCTCCGCCAAGTCAAGGCAGTGCTCTCATTCAGTCATCAGGAACTGTGCAGTTTTGTTCAGGACACAGGCCACAGTGAGCTGGTCTTCTCAATTAGGGAGTGGAATCTGATGAAGGAGCTTTGTGATGTGCTACAGCCATTTGCCGAGGCCACCGATCTTACTCAGGGAGAGAAGATTGTGACGGTCAGCTCTGTCCTCCCCTGTGTATAGTCACTAAACCACTATTTGGAAAAACTCAAACAGCAAGTGCGCTTGATCCATAAAGCATGATCCATAGCCTGCAATGCTTTCTCAAGAAAAGATTCCGGGGGATCTTTGTTAATGTGAAAATGTTATCAGCAGAATCAGGAGAAGAGCTGCCATTTGCTGACCCACTCTACATCAGATCACCTGTCCTGGACCCAGCTTTCTCCATGATGTGGCTTCAGCATGATGTGCTTGTCACTGATGACATAAAGAATGACATTGTTGACCGGATGAAAGGTCATCGATTTTTTTTAACATGATATACAGTTAGGCATGTCACCATTATCAAATTATGGAACTTAAATTCACAACAGTTGTATAAATAATATGATACATTTTTAGAGCTGATTTTGCAAGCATATTAAACTGAGCTGTGATATAATGAATGAGGAAGTTCACTTTCTAACAATAATGGGCTTTCACACTTGCCCTTTAAATTAATTAACTTTTTTGTCTTTGTTTTTATTAAGATCTGATTCTACATGAGGTGCGACCTGACACAACATCCCAGAGTCCTGTATTCCAAGAGGTTGAAAATGAAAACCAGGAGGAAGAGAGCACTGGCTTATTCTCAGAGTACAGAAAACGCCGCAAGCAGGACACAACCACCAACCCAGAGACACAACTAAATAACTATTTTGGTCTTTGTTGTGCGCAGGCTTGTCTGTCCTTCTGGGATGCAAACGGGTATCCTCCCTGCACTTTTTCCTGTTGCAATAAGAGCTTTTTCAGTGCCGGCTTCAAGTGCCCCAGTTGAAAGGGTCTTCAGTCATGGTGGGATCATCATGAGGCCACATCGTGCACGGCTTGCAGACAAGACCCTCTCGAATCTTACATTTTGCAAGTGCAATACCTTGTAAAAGAGGTAATGACTTATGGATATACTCTGTGTGTGTGTGTGTGTGTGTGTGTGTGTGTGTGTGTGTGTGTGTGTGTGTGTGTGTGTGTGTGTGTGTGTGAGAGAGAGAGAGGAGAAATGTAACAAAGTTTAATGTTGTACGTAAACTGTGTTTGAGAGAGAGAGGGAGAGGTGTTCAGAGAGGAGTCTGTTGGATGTTAAGCTGTTATTTGTTTTATGGACTCAATGTTGAAAATTTAAAACATTTGAAACACTGTTGGCAGAATTTTATGAAGTTACAATTTTGTTTGATTCCATGATGTATTTTACTGAACATGAGTATTTACAATGCAAATCCAAATTATTGTAATTTACTGACAGTTACTTATATCTTGTCTTTTAACTTTATTAAGATCAGATTCTGCAGGTAAAATTACAATAATAAGGTGACTTGACTTGGACTTGACCTACTACAGGACTTGACTTGACTTGCCCAAGAAAAAAATACTTGAGACTTACTTGAGACTTGCACATGTGTGACTTGGTCCCATCTCTGTCTGTTACAGAACAGGGCATTGATTTCATACATGTCCACTGTAGAGGACATCAGGACATCATATTTATCAGGCATTTTGGGAGACACAACATGTGAATATGGAAATAAATAATACATCAATATGCCACATATTGCATACATTTAAATGGTGTATCAATTCATTACGTTATATCTTTCATAACATAGTTGAGAATCATCTTTATACAAATTTTGGTTAAAAAAATCCAGAAACCCCAAAATGTATTGGTGATTAAAAAAATTATTCCATTGTTTTTGCCTATACATATAATTTCATGTCAATTTATTTTTTAAACAACCTGGTGTCCACTACAGAGGACATATCATAACATATGAATAAAATATCATTTTTGTTTCTTATGCTCTAAACCAGGGGTGCCCAATCCTGCTCCTGGCGATCGACTGTCCTGCACAGTTCATCTCCAACCCTAATCAAACACACCTGCCTTTAATTTTCAAGTGATCCTGACGTACTCTGAAGACCTTAATTGGTTGCTTCAGGTGTGTTTGATTAGGGTTGGAGATGAACTGTGCAGGACAGTCGATCGCCAGGAGCAGGATTGGGCACCCCTGCTCTAAACAATGTGATGACATGAAAAAAAATTTTTTTTTTTTTTTATGTTAAGTATGTAGTTTTCCTCAACGTCAATGCTCCACCCATCCCAGTAGGTGGCGCAATATGCAGCAAAGCTGGTTTGCCAACCGCAATTAAATGTGAAAGAAGAAGAAGAAGCAGCAGCAGCAGAAAGCCATAAAGGCCAGGAATAAAGCATTTAGAGAACTCAAGAAACTTTGATCCCAATATAACAGAGAAAGGGGAGATGTCAGAAGATCCGTTAGATCTACCGTTTAATATGTTTGAGCTAAGAAGAGCAATTACGAGTGCTTGTCCAGGGAAAGATGGTGTATGTTATGGAATGTTGGCACACATGACAGATAGTGCACTGGACACGGTGTTGGGATTGTTTAATAAAGTTTGGGATATTGGCCAACTTCCTTTAGCATGGAAACAAGCAATAATAGTGCCCATTCCAAAACCTGGAAAAGATCAGGCAGACACTTCTAGTTACAGACCTTATTGCATTAACTTCTCATTTATGCAAAATTATGGAACGAATGGTCACTGAGCGTTTAACATATTTTCTAGAGAGTAAAGCTCTTCTGTACCCATACCAAAGTGGGTTCCATAGGGGTCGGAATACAATGGACTCAGTATTGTGCTTAAAATCAGACATCAGAAAAGCACAGACCAACAAAGAAATATTGGTAGCTGTATTTTTTGACGTAGAAAAAGCATATGATATCCTATGGAAAGAAAAGAGTTACTTATTAAGTTGAAGTCATTGGGTATTGGTGGTAGAACATATAATTGGGTTATGAACTTTTTATTTGACAGGGAAATACAAGTAAGAGTAGGCGCAGAATACTCCAGTGTATATAAGGTGGAGAATGGGACTCCGCAAGGTAGTGTGTGTAGCCCGCTGTTATTCAACAATGATAAATTACATCTTCTCTCAGGTTGAACAAAGCGCAAGGAAATCTTTGTACGCAGATGATGGAGCTCTGTGGGTAAGAGGCCAAGCTGCAATAGTTGCTGTGGAAAAATGGGCAAATAAATGGGGATTCAAATTATCTGTAGCAAAAACACAGGTGATTTGTTTTTCAAGGAGGCATAAAATCACGCCTATTTTCTTGAAGTTATATGAACAACCACTGGAGCAAGTTAAAACAGTTAGATTTATTGGGGTTTGGTTTGATGAGAAGCTCACATGCGTGGCAATCTGGATTTCAAGTGTTTACTACAATGCCAATTACAGCACTAAACCGACTACGCCACCCTGGAAATTGGCCAGGGACCCAGTTACATAAACTATAAAGCACACAGATTCGCAGTGGCCGAGTCAGATATCAGACAATGGATAAACGGTTCACAGATTTTATTCAATACGTTGTACAATAGAATGCAAACTGGTATCTTTTTAATATACAAACTTTAAAAAAAAGGGGAAATGCATCAGTCATGGAGCATGATACACAGACACACATACACACTTTACCACTTCAGAATTGGGGAGTTCGTCTTGCCTATCCAATAAACACAGCAACTACTCGTGCTCTCACAAAACACCAAATTCACTCGCTGTGAACACTGCAGATCAATAGCCGAACCACCACCACACACAGAGGACTCTGGCTAATCTGGAACCCCAATTCTGAGTGGGAGAGAAGACAATATGAGATACAAACAAACAAACAAACAAACAAATACACATTCCATGTAATGGTCTATCAATTACACCTGTCACATGTTGCCAAAAGGAACCGGTTTATCAAAATGTTGCAATCGTTCACTGGCTGATACTAGTTAACTCTGTCAGCCCAGCGCCGTCCTATAAAAGTGTATTCTCAGACTGCAATACAATAGAATACTCAAAAGCACATTCACAGACAACCGACATTCAAAGACACATAATATTCGCAATGAAACACAATGGTAGTGACAAAGAAAATCAGTAGCTTCTCACCAATGTAAGTTACTCAAGTCTAAATGTCAATTCTGGAAAAGAAAATTTAGATGCATCACTACGGCCGTGAACGCGCTATCTTTCCGGTCGTCAAGGAGACCCTCGTTCACTGAAATGAGATCGTCAAACAATTAGAGTAAAAGTACAGATCGGCAGTAAATGCGTCATTCCAGTAAAAGGCAAAGGAATGGTCGAAGACAGCTTGCATGGGAGAATCCAACTCCGTTCCGAAGCGCTCCAGCTATACTATACAATTATGCACTATGCACTTTTGCAATATGCACTTATGCACTATCTACTTATGCACTATACACTTGTGCACTGTGTATAAGTTCATAGTGCATAAGTACATAGTGCATAAGTGTATAGTGCATAAGTGTATAGTGCATAAGTACATAGTGCAAAAGTGCATAGTGCATAAGTACATAGTGTAAAAGTGCATAGTGCAAAACTACATCAAAAGAAGTGTCCCCACTCTCTTCTGCTGGTGTGGGCAAATAATCTGGATCATCACTCAGATCCGCATCTGAGTCCTCAGGATTTTCTGGCACAAGGGCCAGAAAAGTGCGTGGTCTTGAACTGTAAAATGATTTGGCGTCCATCTATCATGTCTAAAACATAAAGAAAACAATTTGTATTACAAACCATGTACTCTTACAATGCTAGTTATATAGTAATACACAAACATAGTCAATTTTGAATTATGAAATTAATAGTAACACCAGAATTGGTATTAATTCTTCAAATTTATTCTTGATATTTACCATATACAGTACAGAAATGGTGAAAAAATTATATTGATCAAATATTTTTCATCAAATATGTAATTGAATAATATTAAATTAATCATTTTAACAACACTAACCCTTTTGTTCATTGTAAATAGCTCATTTTACCAACATTATCTAATTTTACCAACATTAGCTCATTTTACCAACATTAGCTAGCTTCTCTACCATAAAATGACAACTCAACCGTTTGGTAGAGCATGTTTTGAAAAAATTATTTGACCCTTAAAAGACTTATTTTTGTTGAATTAAGTTACAAAATTCTGTTTAACAACACCTCTGAAATGATAATATGTCAACAAAATAGTCTTACCTTTAAAAGTCCCGCCGATATGCGTCATCAAAGGATGAGTGAATTTTCGCTGTGTCACGTCCTGTTTGAAGGAACACTGAAAAGGCATGCTGCTCACAGACGCAGTGCTATCTAGTAGATTTTTTTTTGCATTGCACAACTACACCAAACGATAGAGATGGCTCATTCAGGTTGAGTTAAGCTTGATACATTTTTCAATTAAATATAGTGACTTAAAGGAGCTATGTGGAGGTTTTTACTTAAAAAAATCTTTAAGATAGAGTTTTCATTTGTACATGTATGGGCCAACCATGATGTAATAAAAAGAATGACACCTTGACTGTCCACCATGGTTGCCTCTAACAGCCTGTAGGCTCAATTGTGTGTGGAGGAGTCGGGCCCGAATCGGCGCGAAAATTCACAAAATGTGACGTCATGCGCGTTCTTGTCTACTTGGGCTTACATCCGTACGGCACGGCAGCCATTATTAGTAAGCAGCGGCAATCGGTAGTGTTTTCAAATGGTGTTTTCTTACCTCAAACATTATGCTGGTGAATCTCTATGAGCCGTCAGTGGTTGCTGCGGCAACCCTGGTTGATGTGGTCGTGCTCGTATGAGCGACGCGTGTGCGCACGGAGAACGAGCATGAGACTGGCTGCAGTTCCTCTAACGGCCACTGGTGTCAGTAACCGTTAGAAATTTCAGAACCTACGCAATGCTCCTTTAAAGTGTGGTCTACCAAATGGTTGAGTAGTACCTTTACTGGCAATTAATAGGTCCTTTTCATTACTATTAAAGTGAAATAACTGAACATATACAGTATATGAAGACTTCAGATTCAATATATGTGTCACATTCACCATCTGTCATCGTCTTGTCTTCACTACAGTTCCCAGCATCCTTCTTGTTTCCACACCTGAACTCACTCCCTCATTACCCACCTGTTCATCATCATCATTTGCATCACCTGTCTTGTGTTCATCTGTCTGTGTATTTAGTTCTCCCTGTTCTTCTTTCAGTTGGCTGTGAATGTTTGTGTTAGCACTCTGTGCACGCACACTGTTCCGTGTTTTCTTCAATTTAAATAAAAATTGTGTATCTTGGATCTTTTGCCTGGGACTTCATCTTCTTCAACCTAGAGACGTTACAATATGTATATACTGTATATAAATACAACTACGACTTTTGTCCCGATAAACTGCTAATTACTGCTTATTAATAGTAAGGCAGTTGTTACATTTGATGTTAGGGTTAAATTATATGGTCATGCAGAATAAGGCCAGTAATAATAAAAAGACAACATTCTAGTAATATGCATGCTAATAAGCAACTAGATAATAATAAACTACTTTTATAGCATATTGTGACGAACAGGATGCACTAAGTCACATGATACACTGAGTCACATGATGCACTAAGTCACATGATACACTGAGTCACATGATGCACTAAGTCACATGATGCACTGAGTCACATGTGGAGCACATGGCTTAAGAGAGCTGGAAGATGGCAGTTAGAGAGTAAAAAACACTAATATGTACAGATTCGAGTTCAGCATTACTATGTTTGGATGCTCAACAGTCTGAAACTAGACAGGACATAGTCTTGGAGATCCTTCAGGTATTATACATGATACATCAGGAAAAAAATTTAGTTCAGTTCTTGTGGGTTCCAGCGCATACAGGAGTGGTGGGTAATGAGAAAGCAGATCAATTAGCAAAACAGGCAGCAGCAAAAGATGGTATAGATATGCAGATTTTGTATAGTAAATCCGAACTTAAGTCAATAATTAGAAAGAAGATAACAGAGAAATGGCAATATTGCTGGGATAATGAACAAATAGGTAGGCATCTTTACTCTATACAATCTTCGGTAAACAAAAGAAGGAATTCAAGAGGGAGTAGAAAGGTAGATTGTGTTCTTTCAAGACTAAGGTTGGGGCATACGGGACTTAATGCAACATTAAATATAATAGGAAAACATCCAACAGGGTTGTGTGATTGGTGTGGAGTCAGAGAAACAGTAGAACATGTTCTCATTCAGTGCAATAAATATACTGAGGATAGAAGGAAAATAATTGAAGATCTTCAGAAAAATGGTGTACAGCAGTTAACATTAAAAGAACTCTTAAATCCAGTAGGAAGTGATAATTTATTAGTAATATTTCTAAAAAAGACTAAGTTAATTCATAGAATATGAAGTTTAATATTAGTTTTGGGATTGGTAATAATTTTTAGTATTAGTATTATTATTATTATTATTATACCTCGTCCCTAGTCTGGAAGATCCTGGGCTGTAGATGGAGGAGCTGAACACGCAGCAACATCGAAAGGCCAGGTTTTGAATAGTATGGGATGAGGGAAAATACAAGTCTCTGATTCATTGCCCACAGTAGATGGCGGTAATGCTCTAACTGAGAAGCGAGCTGCCAATAAAAACGAAAAAGAAGAAGAAGAAGTTAGAGAGTAATGCCTTGTGTAGTGGGAAGATAATCCCTGCATATCTCCAAACAACCTGTGAGGTGAAAGGAACCTTTCATTGATTGCCTAGGAATTTATGGACCTTTTGGAAGTTGCTGGATGTTCAGGGAAATTACCAATGGTACAAACGACAAATGGAGGACCAGATCAATTGTCTGACTGACTGACGGGACAAAATCAAACAAGTATTGTTTTTCTTTTTCTTATATTCTTATGTTGGGTTTGCCAGTTGAGTGTCCATGGGACTGTGTAGATATTGTTTGAAGTGCTAAAAAAAACTCTTTCTAAACTGCACAGTGGACTGGTTGCTCAGTGCTGGTCTGAATGGACTTAATGGTCTAAGAACCTACGAACTCTAAGCTACTATGCTGGATTGAGAACTCAGTCAAGAACTGTTAATGGGAACTTGTGAAACTGGTGGTTTGCACACCCCAAATGAGTTGAAAAGGAATGAACTGAATTTAAAACTAATTTAATTTTTGAATGAACTGATTTCTTTTTGTTGAAAGGTTTTGTCATGTTAAGTGGGCCCAGAATTGGGAATTGAGTATTTTAATTTCTTGGATCCTTTCCTTATAAATTGAATAATTTTTGGTCTTGTTTTGTTTTTTGTTGAACTTGCATTTTGTGAATCATTAATGCTTTCCCCTCACTGAATGTTATTTTGTTCAAACAAAAAAGCTAATAACAGTTTATATGAATTGAGCCTGTTGCCATTTGTGTTTCTTCATCCACATATTAAGGGTTCCTACTTTTTTCTTGTGTTTGAATCCTTTGTACGGTTGACTGACTCAAATAAATTTAGTAGGTTTAATCACCTGCTTGGCACCCCAATTAATTAGGTCAATATGTTACAATATTACCATCATATTTATTAGCTTGTAACTAATGTCTTATTACACAAGCAAAAAATGCTTATTAATACAAGAAATCTAGACAGGTAAGCATACACAGTGCAATTTTACTAAATTTGATTCAACCATAAACATTCTTTTCTCAAAGCATTCATTTTCTTCTCCTCAAATATTAAATTGAGATACTGTGTCACAAATCTGATTCTGATTATTTGTTAATCTCGTTCATATGCGTTTGGTAAGAGCAAAATGGCAAGCCCATCTGGTCTTTTTACAATTTCTATACATTTGTTTGTTACTTCAGATGGAAGTACTGCCTTGTCGCCTGCACAGAATGTGACATTAAGTATGTGAGAATTCATGCAAACATACTCTGTTCGCTTTTTGTGAAAGGCTTGCATTTGATTTGTTAACCTTACCAGTAAACCTGGTTGTTTGCGGGTGGCGGGTGTTTGAACAACAATGATGTGTTAAATTTTTGCAACCTGTTGCCCAATGGTTACCAAGGGATTACATCTGGAGTATTTTAAGTCATACTGATCAGTGGAGTAGAGTGTCCCATCACAGTGGAGGAAGCAAAAAATGAAAGTTCACCTGGCAGCACAGCTCTTCAGCAGCAGTGTGGCAGATGCTATGGAGTTCTGTGAGCAAGGCTTGAAGTTAGAGGAGTTCAAGGGTTGTGCTGCAACTGTGCAGTTTGTGCGCACTTTAGATGCAGCTTTTGATGTACTGAACAGCCGTAATCCTCTCGGAAAAGGTTTCAAAGCCCCAATCAAGCCAACAACTAAAGACCGGGTTGAGACCATTCTGAAGCAGGCAGACACTCTGCTCCGTTGGTTGAAGGTTCAGCAGTACAACAAGATGGTGCCACTTCACACAACAAAAAAGAATACTGCCATATATGGCTTCATTGCTAATGGCAGAAGTGCACTCAACATCAACCATGATCTTGTTGAGAGGGCCAATGCACCATGCAGATATCTTCTGACCTACAACCTTTGTCAGGACCACTTGGAGCTCTTCTTTTCTGCAATAAGAGCAAGGGGTGGGCACAATGACAACCCCAATGCCAGTGTTACGGGGCGAACAAGACATGAGGCGTGCGGATCCATGTGCAAGCTTTTATTTATAAACATAGTAAACAGGCAGGGTCAGACAACGGCAAACAGGTATAGTTCGGGCAAGACACAAGAGAGATCCTAGGGCAAGCGTGGGTCTACGATTAGCGAACAATATCCAAATGCAAATGAGGGGCAAACAGAGTCCGAAGGGCAAGGCAGAGGGTTAATCCTGGAAACACGGGCAGATGTCAAAACACAAGAAAACAGGCAAGGCAAGGCATAAACAACTCGGCTCCGTAGAGTAGCTATCGCTAGGATAAGCGCTAAACAATACTCGGCGCTCACAGAGAGAAAGTCTCAGGCTTATAAAGTGTGTGTTATTGGGTGATAGTGAATGTGAGATAGTTCTCAGCTGTGAGTGTGATTAGTGTAATCAGCTGTGTGTCGTCCGTGCAATGGATGATGGGAAATGCAGTCCAGTGTGCTGTGTGGTGTGAGAGTCAACATGGAGAACCGACCTCTGGTGGCTATCGGGCAGAAAGCCACAGACCGGATTCGTGACAGCCAGGCAGTTCAGGGGAGCATACAAACGCCTACGTGTGAGGCACCAAGTGAAAACAGGCACAGGCAACTGTTTGCTTCGAGACAACACTTACATTCTCAACTCAACACCTGCAGCTGTAAATGTTGCCCGCAGAATGGAAGTGCAGTTGGTGGAAGTGGGTGTGCCTGAAGATGACACCACACCATTCAGTCATTTAAACCTGCAATAGGTGTAGTAAGAAAGTAATAAGTTACAAATGGACAAGATGGACAGGTCGATACTGATTAAATAATTATAAAAATGTCATCAACTTCTCCTATGTTTCCTTATCCTAGTTGATCTGAGACAAGAACATCTTCTGTCTTCATCCCAGGAGTATGGAAAATTAATTTTTTAAAGTAATGTATGCTTTCTTTGACAGACAGAAGACAATAAAACCTCATGTGGAGGTCTTTATGTTGAGCCAATACATTTACTCTGGAATAAAAAATAAAGAGACTTAAAAGTTAAAATATATACAGTATTTATTCAAACAAAAATAATAAACAACCACATACAAACTCCTGACTACATTCACCGTGGGGAAACAAGTGAGGAAGTCAAGTATCAGGTGGAATGGCTGGGGTAAAGCAAGGGGTTTAGAGAAAGAGGAAAAAGAAGGGAGAGGAAGAGCTGTGACAGAACAGTGTGATGCCTACCTTTGTACATTAACAAAAGAGTGCACATTAATCATCACATAAAGTATAAAAATCCTGGACTACTTTTGATACCAAAACTTTTGGTGTGAAATCCAAATCCAGCATCACTCTACTGGATTTGGTATTTCAGACACCGGGCAATATTTTTTAAAAAATATATCATTTCCCAGAGGGGTGAAATGAACTCCATCATGCAAAAATTGTCCAGGATCTCTATGCTTTATCTGAGGATGATGTACAATCTTTCCACCAAGAGTACAAACAAAGGAAGACATCACACTGTTAACAAAACGCCGGGCTTTGTCTATCTTCTTGGGGTGGGAAGACCTCCACCGGCATCTCTGGGTGATGGCAGAGAAGATGATTTTCATCTGAGGGAACTGCCGATGGAGGTCTTGCAAGTCCTGCTTGATCCCTGCAACAAGCTTCACGCTTTTGATGGTCCCAAGGTCATTGCCGCCACAGTGGATCAACAGGACATCTGGCACAGCTCTTCCTCGAAGGCGCTGATGGAAGAAGGAGAGGAGATTTCTCCAAACCATGCCACCCCAGCCAAACCACCACTTGGGCATTCAGACCAAGGTTGGTCCCGATGGTCTCCCTTGCATGTTTTTCCCCACGGCGAATGTAGCTGTCCCCAATAATGTATATTTTGGGTCCTGTTTATTGTAAAACAAAAAGAAAACAACATTACCTTATTTAAAAAAAAGCATCTGGTGTAATATTAAATGTAACTTAAATTATATTTCATTTTTCCATATTTTACCAAATATAATTATTTTATTTTCAGTATTTTAACTGGATTTAAATTTCAGTGTATTTAGATCATTCTCAAATTAAAAAACTCATGGTAAAATCACAATACAAGATTTTTATTTCTTGATATTTCCACGTAATTTTTACTTACTCTTGGCCTCTGTGGAGATGAATGATAACTGTGAGGAGGATGTTGTGTCTCTTGATGCAATTTTTATGTCTAAAATGAGGATAACAAAAAAATAAGACAATGACTAACAATCCATTCAAATACAGGCTATTGTTTCTGTATGAGAAAGCAGAGGTGTGTTGCATTAACACTAGAACGGCCATGGCGGTCATTTTGACCGTTTTGAATTTTATATCTGCAATAACTTTGTTGAAAAAATAAATACAATCCTGCTGGTACCTGACTTTTCCTAAAAGTGTCTGTATTTTCATTTAAAATGTTTTTCATATAAATTACACATAAGGCAAAAAAACAAATGAACATATTTACCTATTTCGGCCATAGACGGTCATATTGACCGCACGGAATTTCGCAGTATTATTATAGGCTATACCAATATACACAACAATAAAATGTGGTTAAAAATACACTAAACATATTCAACAACAAATCATTTAAATGTAATGATATTCAGAACAGAACAAGAATGAAAAAATAACTATAAACAAGCCAAAATGAAATGCGTTATAAGCGAAAGTGAAAGTATGCGGCGTTAGGCTCACGTAACTTTCTAATTAGAATCAAAATGTTTCAACATTTGCGATGTATTTGGATGGTAAACTATTTCTTTATTATAGGCTTTGTACTTCACTCATGTTCCAATATCGACGGAAAAAATCATCCTCTTCACATGCGCAAAATGGTACGAATTGTAGGCTACAATGCAGAGCAGTGGAAATTTTATATGTTAGGTTGACTATTTTATTATTATACTTTATTGTGGCTATAATGAACAGGCTGCAATGTCAAGATTGCAATACTGGAATATGGTTGGTGTGTGTGTGTGTCGGCGGACGCGGACGCGATCGAACTGTGTAAACAAATATGGGCTACTCCGTCATTTTGTTCAGGACATCTACGGATATTATTTATTTATAAATGCATAATTAAACTTGTTTAAATGTACAGTTTGGTGTTGTTTTGTTTTTTAAAGACATATTAATACAATAAATGCATTAATCTCTCAATTGGGTATTTATCATTAAAGATATAGAGTTTGGAATATAGCGGTCAAAATGACCGTTTGCGGCAGTTCTAGTAGTTATGGAATTCTGGCACTTCTAGTGTTAATAACTAGTTGCTAACATTGAATGCATGTTAACAATAAATTATACAGTAGGATGCTAACCTAGCTAAAACAGACTTCTTGAGCTAAATATGAAGTTGATTTAGCCGTCCACCAAATTGTGATAGTAGTTTAATTGTAGTAATATGAGTACTCGTATTTTACAGTTCAGGATATATTAATGTTTTACTTTTTAAATATGACTATGTGGTTAGTAGTTGTATTTACCTTATTTTAATGAGGTACTTCAATCAGCAGACATCAAAATTGGAGCAGAACGGAGCAGACAGAGTTCACTTAAAGCAGGACTCCACTTACAAAAGTGCAGGGGCGTGTGCTTGCGATTGATTCTGCAAGAGTGAGGGCAGCTTTACTTCCTGCTTACTACTGCGCAGGTCTGGTCCCGAAATCGCTACTGCGCAGACTCAATACCCAAGATGTCAGCGCCATATCGGGACACTGGCGGCTTCACTTCTCACCAATGGAAGAGAGCGAAGGGGCGTCGTCCATATTTTTTTACAGTCTATGGTTGTAACTTTGTAGATGTTGTTTATGCTCAAACAGCAGCATTACACACTAACTAAAGTTAAAAAAGTGAAATCATAATCAACCACCCCTTAAACAAAACAAGTTAATATCACTTAAATATTAAGTTCATTGCACTTAGTAGAAAAATAGTTATGTGACCTCAGGGCTGGACTGGGACAAAAAATCGGCCCGGGCATTTTTGCCCAGACCGGCCCACTGTATGATCATAAACACCACCCATCTTTGCACGCCCTTAATTATATGCATACCAACTCCTATTCATTAAAACCACTAATGCCATGTAATGAGTGAGTATAGGAACGAGTGAGAGTTAACAGATGAAATAAGTAAAAATTTGATATTTATTAATACAGTTGAACTATACTCCACAGTGATGAATCCTAAAACAAGCTATAAGCTACATTGGCATATCAATACAAGTGTTTCTTACAAGACTTTTGTTAAAACTATGGTGGTGTGACCTCGGTTCTTCTAGGGGAGTTCTGGGGCATGCCCCCCCGTGAGAAAATTTTGTGCATTTTAATGTTAAATTTATCAATCTGGTGCACTTTGAGAGTTCAAAATTAAAAGCTCCAACCCATATTCAGTGTGCAAATTAAACAAAGAAAAATTCAAACCTCTTTTAGTTACAGTGTCTACATTACACCTACTACATAATAATAGTTATAATATTAATCCAATGACAGTAATAGCCATATTTTGTAAAACAAATGCACTAAAAAATAAAGGAAACTTTCATAATTAGTGTTGTTGTACCAATTTCTATACTTGAAAGAGATAAGCACATGATCTTTTATTTTGACGCAAACTGCATCAAGCTTTTATTTTGGCGGAAAACATGGTTTACAAACGCCTCTTATTAAATTTCTAGTGAATTGCGGTAATAGTCAACTATGCAGATGTGGAAATAATCTACACTCATGACATGGCCTAAGTGTTTTGAAAGTAGTTCTGCTTACCGCGGACTCTACACTCTCTCATCTCTCTCCTGATCCTCCGTCCTCATTATCATCATCATCACAGGAGCTGATGAAGGTCAGAAAACATATATTTTGACACATAAAGCGTCTGCTTGGTTCTATTTTTTCACGCTATTTATCTGCACATTCCTTGCGTTTCTTCTCCATCTATTTTGACAGATACACACTGACACTGCTGCACGCTCGCTCACTCGTTTAAAGTTGTGATTGGGCCAGCCCAGTGTCAATCAAGAAAAGAGCCAATGGGCCGCTGATCTATGTGTTTCATGGGCTGGTCTGTCAAAAAAAAAAAAAAAACTAACACTGACTTTGACCAATGCATTACACCGGCACAAACCCAGCGCCGCCAATTAAGCAAAACAAAACAAAACAAAACGAATGGGCCGCCGATGTACAAATTTTATGGGCCGTAAAAAAAAAAAAAAAAAAAAAAAAAAATGATTATGAGATATATCGGCCCAAAAAGCACGTCGGCCCACCGGGCAAATGCCCGGTATGCCCAATGGCCAGTCCAGCCATGTGTGACCTCAATTGATCAGGAGAGTAAATGTTGAAATGTTGTCTGGTTTGTTGTGAGCACATGGCTTGTGATGTATTTCCTTGTGCCATGTGCTCTCCTGCAAATTGTCTAGCTCCTCTCATCTTGTTAGCTGATTATTTATTCATTTGCCCCACCTGCCTTTCTCATTACCCTCTTTTGTTTGCTTCCTATTTAAGGCAGGTATAACACTGTGCGATTTCAGCAAGGTACCTACTCACACTGAACGAGTAGATCGCATGCGATGTAAAGCCAAAGCTCAGGATTTATGTGCTCACAGTATACGGTCCGAATGTTTCATTGCGCATCACCGCATAACCAACGTGCTGTGAGGATAATAAAATATTGCATAGAAGCTTCCTCCTCATTGAAAATTGTCTAAAACATTTAGGTCGATTACAATGAATTATAGGCATATAATTAATTATTAACAGTCTATAAAATGTCCGAACACTGCAATAATTAGTCATCAATGTGTAGCAGGGTGGATTAATTCGACCTATTGAGAGAGCATGAGCGTACATTATTAACTGCCTCGCATTTAGTATAAAAGGAGTGGGGTTTGGCTACCGGATGTGCGTCTTGGTATCCCCGACCCGTTGCGTGACGTCATCTGTTGCCGCTGAAGGTTTAGACTAAAGTTCTTGCCTTCCGGTTTGCTGTGTACTGGCTTAAGTGCCTCACAGCTGTTTGTTTCTGATTGCGCGGCTGTATTCCCGCATGGTGCGTGACCATGGAGGTTTTTTTTACGTGACCATCCCGCGATCTGAGGGTATCTCTGGTGACTCGCTGGGATTGAGCATCCATAGTGAATCGTGACGCGTCTAATTGTGACTGCGCTGCTGTTTTGCCTCAACGCCTATGTGACCATAGAAACTTGCACGTTGATGCGGTGCGGTGCGGTGGCTTGCTGCCGGCCTGTCTTTGCCAGCTGCCACCTGCTTGATCTTATTGCGATTGTGGCAGGTCTAATGAGATATATCCTGCCTGCAGGTGGCTGATTAATTCATTTGAGCTCGTCCTATCAGTGAGCTGTAGTAGCGCATATAAAAAAAGCTGGTTAGAGTGTATGGTGCCATGAGGCACCGCCCCTTCCCGTGTCGTCATTCAGGTATGTTGGGTGTTGTGAGCTGGCCGATCAATGGCATACTGTAGCTAACATTAGCTTATTTCCAGGGCGACATGCAAGCTTTCGCGGCTGGCATTCGGCTGAGGTTGTACTCTTGATGGTCAGAGTATGGTTGTTTATACTTCATGTCCGGAATGCTTAGTTATTGCCGACGCACACGCTGTTCACCTGATAGATGGGATGAGCCCACATGCATGTTGTCTGCCTGACTGAGTTAGTCCCCAGAGATCGCACCTAAAAGGTATGTAGTTTTAAATTTGCGCCTACGTTAAATGGCAATCTGTTGAGAGAAACAGCTTTTATTAACCCTCTGGGGTCTGGGGTGTTTTTGGGGTCCTTGAGATGTTCTGACATGCCCTGACATTTGTGCTTTTTTCAGTTGCTTATAAACATATTAATGGCAAAAAAAAATTACACACTATTTAGCACAAACAGGGCTACCATAATATGTGAGCAACAAGAATGTACATGTCTGCATTTTTGAGAGAATAATGTTTATGTGTGGTTATTGAAAAAACTAAAAACTAAAGTTTCTGAAATAAGGCCACAAAACACATACTAAATATGTGGCAATAAGACTTTTGACTAATGGATTTCATCGCCTAGTGTTTTTTCTTCAAAATGATATGAAAATCATCCTGCCTAATCATCCACAAAAAAACGATACATTGATTTTAGTTTTGTGAAACACTTTTAGTTTGGAAAGCCAATATGCGGATGGGGCGTAAACGCTCCAACAGCATCATGCATATGTAGTAGTTCACACCTGGTGAGACTACGTCCCTGCATACTTAATGAGCCATTCATTCAGGTGACGTGTCACCTATAGCTAACTTAAATATACAAGCTTCATAAAAATGATCATTCTAGGAGAAAATTTCAGATGGCATTTAGAGGCTTTTGCATCTGAACTCTTCATATATACACACACACATATATATATGCATGCACATACATACTTTATAATCTTTTCAAAACTAGTCAACGTCTTTCAAAACTAAAGTATACATTTTATCATACGTATTTCAAAGTAAAGGATTCATTAATTAGTTGATGACTTTATTTTTGACAAAACACATACAGTATATATTCCTCATCTCAGTATAGCAATAGAGTTTGCTAAAAGCTGTTCATTCAATACAGCAGTATTTGAAAATCGATCATATTTTGTAAAATTACATTTATATTTGCATTTATGTCAAAACCTAGACACTTTTAAACATCAAAAGGACATTTATTAATATGTATTCGTGTCAAAATGACAAATAAACAGATTTTCCTATTCAATTTTGCATGGAAACGCTTCCAAGACACTTGCGTGTTGCGTGAAAAATAGGCGTCGGTTCTATTTCTAGAATGCACGCGTTTTCCACGCGGCTCGTGCCGCGCCTGAGACGCGCGTCTCACACAGGCAGTATGCAAACTCTAAACTGTTAACATGGATGGGAGCCGAAATAAAAACGGACACGCCACGCAGCTGAGACGCTTACGCCACGCATCCAGTGTTTCACCGGCCTTATCCAGCGGATGTGGGCGTTTCACAGGTTTGTATGGATCGCCTCACATTTGCGTTTGAATAGCGCGGTCTCCGTAGGCGGAGTCACATTAAAACTTAATTAGCTGAGATGAGAACGACTGACATCTCTCTCTTTACATACATATTATATAAACTGTGAATATTTGTTTTTTTATAAAAATTACTTCATTTGAAAGAAGATAATTCAAGCTTCATGCCTGTGTGACTGTATGCCTGTTTGACTGAGTATTCGCTGAGTTACAGTTCATTTTCGGACGCGTTTCAGAATTGACTTCACTGACGGAGAGTAGGCAGAACTCGCATCATGTTTATTTTTCTTTATTTGGCGAAAAGCACAACACTTTATTTTTATTATGAGCATACCCTACTGGAGAATCCAGCTAATACCAGCTCAAGCTGGTAGCTGGTCCAAGCTGGTCCAAGCTGGTCATTAGCTGGTCCAAGCTGGTCATTAGCTGGTCCAAGCTGGTCATTAGCTGGTCATTAGCTGGTCCAAGCTGGTCATTAGCTGGTCCATGCTGGTCATTAGCTGGTCCATGTTGGTCATTAGCTGGTCCATGCTGGTCATTAGCTGGTCCAAGCTGGTCATTAGCTGGTCCATGCTGGTGGGGACCTGGATGAGCTGGTGGACCAGCTTGGACCAGCTGGTGGGGACCTAGATGAGCTGGTGGACCAGCTTGGACCAGCTGGTAGGGACCGTATGAGCTGGTGGACCAGTTTGGCTAAGCTGGTGGGGACCTGGATGAGCTGGTGTGCCAGCTTGGACCAGCTGGGGTGGACCTAGATGAGCTGGTGGACCAGTTTGGCTAAGCTGGTGGGGACCTGGATGAGCTGGTGGGCCAGCTTGGACCAGCTGGTGGGGACCATATGAGCTGGTGGACCAGTTTGGCTAAGCTGGTGGGGACCTGGATGAGCTGGTGGACCAGCTTGGCTAACCTGGTGGGGACCTGGATGAGCTGGTGGAACCATTTCTGATAGCACACGTACATCTCTGTGATGTCTATTTGATGTGCGTGTTACATCTGGGAGTATTTTTTAGTTAGTGTTTGCTCTTCTGTAATACGTCTAAATGTGAGTATTTGCAGTGTGTTGTCAAACTGATGAAGAAGTTTTCTTAATTTTCTGGTGTTTTTCTAATTTGCATGTGTTTTCTTCAGTTGCAGCGCGTTGAGCTCTCGCCACCGTACATTTAATTTAAAATATGCTTTGAGTAATTTGTGAAATTGCTATATTAAAGACAATGAAACAGTTGAATGATGAAAAATGATCATACTTCATACACAAGTAAGATGAAAATAAATACAGATCAAATGCCTAGTGAATATGCAATTTTTAATACTAAGTTAAATATGTAAACAGATATTAAAAAAATTAAACATAAAATGAAACAAATGTAAAAAATAATTATAATTCATACTAGGTAAGAATACAAAGCAAAGCAATACAGCGTAAATATGCCATTTTAAATATTAAGTTAAATAGGTAAACAGATATTTAAAAAATATAATTCATACATAGTTAAGACAAAAAATACAGAGTATATATGCACCTTTAAATGCTAAATACCATAGGTAAAATGCAATAAAATACTGTAGTTGAAATAAAATGCTAACATACTATAATTATTTAAAATAATTGTTTTTGCACCTAGCTACTGTTTAGTAAAGTTTTACTGTTTAAAAAAATATCATAACACATGTGACACATTATCATATGTGTAAGCTAACTTTTTACAGTAATATTGTGGTGCTGTTATAGAGCATCTTATTTATATTTTCAATTAGATTAAATGTCCCTTTCAATAGTGTTTGGAAACATGCAGATGTATTTTTCGTTGGTGAAGTTAATGTGCAAGCATTTGTTCACTATTTCGGTTGGTGAAACTGCCCGTAACTGACCAAAATTAGAAGAGCATACTAAAATGTGAGGAAGAAAAACCCTTGATCTTCCATTCTGCAAAAGGGGCACATCAACAGGACATATTTCTTTTAGCAGCACAATGCATCTCTCTGACTCTTCAATTTTCAAAGTTAAGATCTTGCTGACAATGCCAAATGTTCCATCCTTCAAGACCACTACATTGTCATTTGACCTGACTGGTTTTAGGTAATCTGTGGAGTGAATGACCTCAGTGTTCACTATTAGTCGGCAGTAAACGTTACACTCTATACCGATAGGCATGTTTTGAACAATTTGCCTCACAGCAACTTCCTCCTCAAAACTGAGTGTCAAAACTGCAGCAGAGCCAAGTAAACAGACATCACCAACTGAGTCAGAATGCTTAAGTCTGTTTGTTTCAGTCACATCTTTACAAAACTCGAGTACGCTCTCGCTGATTGTGTCTGTGCTAGCTAACATGGGAAGAGTTTTACTCATTATAAACTTGTTAACAATTTGAAGTGGTGCTCCCCTGGCATTTTTAACAAGTCTTACAAGCTTTCCATTGCCATTTTCAAAATTAAAGGCTGAATGCGCCCAAAGAGGTCCCCAATTTTTCACACTCGCTGACAAATGATGTAGTAAGTGGACATTAAATGTCATAGACTTTTCTCCATACAGCATCTGAAAGCGAAATGCAAACTCAAGGAGTAGTAGGTCTGCTGCATTTACATCATCTTTTGAAATGCTGTCACTCAGAAGCAGGTAAACAGCTTGCACTAATAGCGCAAAATGGCAAAGATATTTTGATGGGAGAATATCTTTCAAGCAAGGCAATGCATAAAAAAGAAGCCAAGCTCTCCACTCAGCAGCCTTCCAGTACTTTCTTTCACTGAGATCCCTGGGGAGTCTGCGAATATACTGAGGGGGTTTTATTTTAGACAAGCGTCCATTTATAACACGTTGATTGTCCGGAGAGCCAATGTAGAACTCGCTACCATATTCCTCCAGCCACAACTTTGACAATTGTTTAGCCACACCAAGTAAAACACAATGCATATAATCTGGCACAAATCCATGAACCACATCAAAATATGGTAAATTGACCAATGGTGATAGGCCCTTAACCCCTCTGATAGGATGTCCACCTCTAACAGCCTCCTCCATGTCATGGATCATTTCTGATGCATTTCTGTCAGCATATTGCTCTTCGCTAACAGGGTACCTGACTGCTCCACAGATATATTTTCCTGGATGGTAACAGAACCCACAACCATAGTAGCCATTAAACTGAGTGAGGTTTTGCATCAAGGGTCTAGCAACAGAGTCCACACAACAGCATAACCCTACCAGTTTACTTTTTATCCATGAATTTGTGATTTTGTTCCACCACATTACCCCATCTACAACCAATTTTTTTGCGTGCTCTACAAATTTGTCAAGAAATATATCCATCCTTGGTTCCCCTTTCCCATGCCACAAACCAGCAAGTATCATGTTTTTTCTACGTTCGGCAGGTGGAATTTCATTAATAGCCAGCTGTATTGGCCAGATTGATGTACCTGAGGCTTTGTACAAGGGACTTCCGTCTGAATTGAACACATATGAAAGGTTATCCTTATTGTGCAGAATTCCACCTGGGCGCGAGAGCTCTTTGTACATATCGCCATCATAAATGTCCCTGAGTACGTTCTCTGATGTTGCTCTTGTAAATCTCAAATTGAGTGAATTTCTGAAGTTGTCATTTTCAAGGAATGACTTAACCTGTAAATCAACTGGTAAAGTAACAAAGTAACTCTGGCTTTTCAGATCTTGGGTACTGTTTGTCTTGTTACAGTGTGAACACACATAGTGTTTCCTCTGATTATTGTTTTTATGACTTGCAAGATATGACTGACAGAATGTACAAAGGAAATGAAGTTCTGTTCTCTGACTGAAGTGTGTGAACACCTTACTAAGCATGTGCTTACTGGCTGGCAGTACTGTTTTAGAGAAAACAAAATTAATCAGTTTCAAAAGGTCAAGCAGTGCAGCAAATGATAAATTGTGCCTTAGTGTGAATGTTATGAGCAGCAGGAGGAGTTCAGCCTTTGTAATTGAGAGAAATCTGCATACTGGGACATTTAGATTTTCATCAAATTTTGGACCAGTATCATGTGCAAATGACTGGCTTTCTTCTCCATCATGTTCCTCAACATCACTGCCTTCATCACTTTCATCGGCTTCAGTGACTTCCCCATCACTTGCCGTTTCACTGTCACCATCTACACAGTTTCCTTCCTCCAATTCCATTGCTTCTCCGTCGCTTGCTTCGTTTGTCTCACTTTCTTCCTCATTATGTACTTCAGTGCCATTTACACTATTTCTGTCCTCTAGTTCAGGGTGCTCATTGTTAGATGGTCCAGGTGTGTCATTGTTGGAGCTATAAGTGTTTGATCTAAATCTTGTTGTCCTTGGCAACAGATAAGTAGTATCTGGCTCCAGGTACTGCTTATACCTCTTCATTTTAGTCCCTCTGTTGTTGTCTGGTTCTTAAACTCTGTTAAACAATGTAACGTTAAGGTTGCAACGAGACATACATAGGCCTACCAAATTTGTGCTGAACAAATTGTTATTTTTATTTATTTGATATCCTACAATATTAAACAGAACAGCTAGTAGACTTTTCACTCACCACCATGAGTCTCTGTAAATAGTGAGAATCATAGCCTTGTGGACCTCTAGTATCTGTCAGAAATAGCTGCGCGCCATCTAACGGTCAACTAAATTTGTCAAAAAATATGAATTAATAAAAGTTAATTAAATACAATTAGAAAAATTTGGGAGGAATATAAGAGTAACAGATTGTTTTTGTCACTTACATTGGTGGAGCTTTAATTCACTTGAAAAAAAAACCTGAATGTGTGTATCCCTGCGCAACTACTGCGCGTATCCATGGGAAACTACTGCGCGAGCCACAAAGTGGCGCGAACCACAAAGTGTCGCGCGCATATGCACGTCACGTATTTAACGGTAACTTTTCGAATCGGCTTCTATCAGACACGGAGAAGGCTTCAGATATCTGCGTTTTTAATACAAAATGTTCGCATATGTACATTATTTAGACGATGGAGTTAAAGACGTTGTTAATGTTAAAGACATTAAACACTTTGACCCAAAAAATACGACGGATTTCTCGTCTCACACTTACTGGATCCTGCAGAAAGGACGCTTCATAAAAGGACAGATTCTGTTGATGAAAGGTAGGCCTAAATCTTTCAATTTACAGTACTATGTCTATAAATATGCTTAATAAACAGCTTACAAAACTGAGGACGTTTTTGTGACATTTGTGAACCAGATAACTTAATGAAAAGCGCAGCTATTAATAACATAAGGTTAACCTGTAGCTGCTAGTTGTTACCTAGCTCATTGTATCTTAATAACCTAATGTATTCATTTTTAAGATCCTAATTGTTTAAACAATATGATTTGATATCAAATTAGTTAATTTAAATGCTTTTTCATTTTTTTTTTTCTGCCGGTATAATACCAGGTGACCATTCCAGTAAGTTAGATATTAAAGTAAAAGAAAAAAAGGTCATTTTAATTTATGAATCAAACTAAATCTAGAGTAAAAATGGTTGTTTTCATTAGTGTAATTCTAGACTGAAAATAAACAAGTACTTAGTAAGAAGAAAGCTATTCCCATTTTCCAGAAACTTGTGAGGAAATTGAAAATGTGCTGGCAACTGGGAAAAGGATTCGAGTGCCAAAGCTGCTTGATAAAAGTCCACCAGAGAACAAAACTTCAGAAAGGAAGGAAGCTAAGGATAATGCTGTAAGTAACATGAAAAGACTGCACGATGAACTCAATTCATTGAATAATTTAAATACCTCTTACTTGTGTTATTTGTATTTTCAGGCAGCCCAGAAGGCAAGCATTGAGGAAGGAAAGCAGACATTTCTGATGGACATTTTAAAAAAGAGACAAGCCTTGAAAAGGAAGCAACCACTATTTCCTCCTCATTCTACACCTAAAAGAGGAAAAAATATTGTAGATGATGAGATAACAACAAGTGAGAGTGAGGATGAACTAATTCCAAAATCAAAATTTGATGAGCTTGAGAACCGATACAAATCTCTAACTCGGAAATATCAAGAAGCTATTGCTGAAGGGAAGGAACTGAGGAAATTAAATGCTGAGCTTCAAACATGTTTAGTAGCCAAAATTCTTTCTGGTAATTAATATTATTATTAGTAGCATTATCAAATTTTTTTTTTTTTACACATACATATTTGAGACTTTATGTTCCAGGAAGCAACACATCTCCAGCCTCCATCCCAGACCTTCCAGTGACAACTGGTAAGATTTTGTGCACCATAATAACAACAACAAAAACAACAATAATAATAATAAAGATTACATTTACAAATAACATGGTCAACTTATTTTAAAACTATTACATTTATAAAATCTAAAAATTAAAATCTAATTTTATTGCCTTCTCTAATTCCAGTGCTCTTAAAAACTTGCACTGTTTGTTATTCATAAGTTTGCAGATTTTTTGTGTATATTGAATATTGTGATGCATTTTTTTGTTTAAAGATTACAGGGAATTACTCAATGAACTGAAAAAGGCCAATTTTATTTTCTGCAGTATGTTGAGAGATAATTTTTTTGCATTTGTGGGTACATTATATCTTTCAGGTTGCAACACCACCGCAGCCACTACAGCTCTTCCAAAGACAACTGGTAGGACTGGCTTTTAAAAACATTACCACCACACCAAGGCACTTACTTGAATGCATTTGTGTCTACTAAGGATGATTTTACACATAGGCCTATAATGTTTGAAAATTGCTTGTATTTTCCTAATTTGTCAAAGTCATTTTGGATAAAAGTCTGTGAAATACAGATACAGGCCTCATTTACAAATAACCTGGTTAACTTATTTAAAAACTATTACATTTATAAAATCTAATTTTATTGCCTTCTCTAATTCCAGTGCTCTTCCCAGTGGGCATTTGATGTCAATTTAACATCAATATGACATCAAATTGATGTCAAAATTAGGTCACGAAATAGGTCAAAAATGAAAGTCATATTGACGTCAAAGTGTTGATGTCAATTTGATGTCAAGAGTTTGACCTCTATCAAGAGTTTGATAATAAGTCATTTTGCCAAACAAAAAGGTGAAACGTATGGCCGTACACTTATTACCAGCTTCACTTACTCTAACCAGATTTACTTTATTTAATTTCCGGTTTAATGAAATCATATTTTGCATTTTAAAGTCACCATGATGGTGGTTAGCGTTTGCTTTAGTTGTGCTCTTGACTTCTTAATATTAAATTTTCTCTGGCTGCTATAATTGTGTGTGTATAAAGCTCTGTTGTTGTAGCTAAAAAAGCCATGAGAAAATGAGATCAGGTGATGTTGGCTATTTATTGATGACGATGATATCATCATGTAAATGCCTGAATCCCTGCTCTTTTTCAGTGTCTTATGTTCTGATTATATATGACTTGCGGGTTCAAAACTGTTTTATTCATAACAGAAGTCATTTGATTCTACAGCATGTTTAGCAGTTTTGTTTATCTAATAATGTACTTGGTTTTTAAAAACTATTTAGTGCACAAAACCCTGTCATCTATGGCATTACTTAGACGCACACAGACATCAAGAAACAGCGTATGAATCTCAACAATGGTGACAATCAAACAAAATATCCAGATAATCAGATCAACTCCAGGTGCATAATTTATTAAAGCTGCAATGCATTCTGGGAGATTTTGGTGAGTTTTGATTGGTGGTACCCAGCATGCACTGCGGCATGAAGCGTTTCATTGATTGTCACCATTGTTAAGAGTCATACACTGATTCTTGATGGCTAAGTAATAATGTAGAGGAAAATGCTTAATGTACTAAATGTTTTTAAAATCCATTATAGTCTTCGATAAACAAAATTGCTCTAATGCTGTAAAATTAAATAGATTCTATTGTAATACGTCATAAAAACCACATATTCTACATAATCAAAACATTTGACACTGAACACATTAGGGAATCAGGCATTTACATTATGGTATTGTCATCATCATCTATAAACAGCCAACATCACCTGACCTTATCTTCTCATGACTATTTTGCCTACAACAAGTATAGCAGCCAAAAAACTTTTATATTAAAGAGTGAAGGGTCAAGAGCACAACTAAAGCAAACGCTAACCACCATCATGGTGACTTTAAAATACAAAATTTTAATGATTTCATAAAAATGGAACTTATATAAAGTAAATCTGATTAGTTTTAAGTGAAGCTGGTACGGCCATGCGTTTCACCTTTTTGTTTGGCAAAATGACATCAGCAGAGGTCAAACTCTTGACGTCAAATTGACATCAACACTTTGACGTCAATATGACTTTCATTTTTGACCTATTTCTTGACCTAATTTTGACATCAAGGTGCCGGCTGGGTTAAAAACTTGCACTGATTGTTATTCATAAGTTTGCAGATTTTTTGTGTATATATTGAATATTGTGATGCATTTTTGTTTCATTCAATGCCTCAGAGAGCAGCCCCCCTTTAAAACACCCTCAAACAGCAATTGGTAAGTATTGGTGATCTTTGCAGATTTTTTTTTCCTGTTATATCAATCATATTATTACCATTACTATTATTGTTATGTATGTTATATGATAGGGCCAGTTTAGCCATATGGATGGATTACTACCTGTATCCCCACATGGTTAATCTGGTCCCACTGTAATTGTTATGAAAACTTCATCTCCCTAAACTGCACACCCCCTCCCACAGAGATCAATTCTGCTGTTGATCAAAACTCTGAACAAACTTCAGATAACAATGAGGTATGATTTTAATTAAATAGAATATTTAGGAGAGGCTGGGGCTGCTTGTTACTTACTCCAGTGTTTATATTAGTTGGTTTAAGCTGGTTTACATTTTTGCATTAGGTACATACCTCAAAGCCTACAAAAAAAGCTACCGAGCATTTCCACCGTTATGTACCAGGAAAAAAAAAAAGATTATATTTAATTGAACACACAAATGTGAGGCATTTTGTCACAATATGTGGTAAGCTGTCACAATGGAACCAGTTCAAACTTTTGGGTAAAATTTACCTTCTCTGTATATTGTAGATGTTTTTCGACTGAATTAATACAAGTGTGGTTTAATTGTGTGCACTTGCATCAGCAATAAAAATATTACACTAAAGTTTTAAATAAAATATTGTAATATGAGTTTTGAACTAGTTGTTTGAAACAACATACAAACAAACATATTTGTAACGTGTGTAATTCAGACTTTGAGTCAAAAACGCAGTTTGTGATTGAGACAACTTTCCATTGTGATTGCAACCTCAGTCTCTCTTATGCAAGATGGATATGGCCCTCTACTTAACAAAACAGCAAAAAGTCAAGAGAGAAATGTTGATTACAAATTTATAAGAATGGAGACTGCAGTAGTGTTAAGTTTCTTGATAAATGTTTAATTTTAAAATTTTATTTCTTCTAGGTTAATATCGGTGAAGGTGTAGTTATACATCGTGAAAAATGGAGGAAGATACAGCTCAATGTAAAGGACAGCTTGTTTGTGAAAGAGCTGGCAGTGTGCATTTGGGGAACAAGCACACTGGCCAACCGAAGCCTGGAAGGAAAAAGTTGCCCCACCACAAAATCAGATCCTAGGCCACCTCTGACACCTCACAAAGTCAGAACACTGAAAAGTGAGTGATGTGTCAACTTTAGAGAATTATGTTCAGGGCTCGACATATGAAGGGTTAACACTTTATAATAACTGCATGCTATTAATCATTAGTTAAGCATTAGTAAACAATTAATTCATCATTTATAAAGCATTAATAAACATTAATACACTGTTTATAAATACAGCTATAAATGCTTTATTCTTGATTTATAAGCATATCTATATTAACTTTTTTGTGAGTTCATCTAAAGTGAGGACTATTTATGCCTTATAAAGCATTTAAAGGAACATTCCACCGTTTTTTGAAATAGGGCTTATTCACCGTCTCCCCTAGATTTATTTAGGTGGGCAAAAGCATTTTTGTCTCAGTGCATGCATTAACTTAGTCTGGCAGAGCTGCCGCTAGCTTAGGTTTAGCATAGTGAATGGAATCCTATGTTGCCAGATAGCATGTCGAGAATAAAAGTGAACCAAAAAAAAATAAAAAAATAACCTAATTACTTCTTGTGACCTGCGTATTCACAACGAGTACAAATAGCGATGCAGATTAAAACTAGGCGATTTCCTAGGCAGATATTGACATGGGACTATATTGGGGGGAAGCACAGGCGAAGCACTGCTACTTGGGCACAGAGATATCACGCATGCACCCAAGTAGCAGTGCTTCGCCTGTTCTAACGATCAACAGTAATAATGCTCATACTGTCAAATTTCGCCTTATTCAAGAACAGCATCTATAGATATTTGTGGTAGTCAAGGCTTAAAGGATTTCTCTTGTATTTGTATTTTTTTCCTAGGTTGCTTTCAAAAGTGGCTGGAGGGCAAAAATTTGGAGGAAGCAGAGCTGAAGGCCAGAACAGTGAAGCTTGGGCACTACTTGACAGAAAAAATTCAAGACATCAACAAAAAAGTCAAAAAAGCCAAATAAGTAGATTGCTTGCTTCACTTCATAAACTACATTTATTTTTCTCCTAAGTAGTTACAATCAAATGTTTTATTGATTTAAGCTTACAAATAATTACTAATTTCATACAAATTCATACAAAAAAAAAAAACCCACATCTTTGTATTTATTATTTCATCTTTTTAGTAGGTTGTTTGATTTAATAAAGATGTTGGAATGAAATTCACATAAATAAATGTAATTCTTGAATGTATTTGTGTCTGTGTGCTCCATTCCTAAAGCATAGGTTTGGTTTTATCATAAGCCTAGGGTAGGTGTTGTAACTAGCAGCTAAATTAAATCAGTGACCAGCAACATAAAACAGCTTCAAACCCTAGCTGGTTACAATTCTCAGCAAAAGAAAATCCCCAAAAAAACGCTACCAGCATAAACTGGTATTAGATGGTCTAACCAGCATAAGCTGGTATTGGGTGGTCTAACCAGCATAAGCTGGTATTGGGTGGTCTAACCAGCATAAACTGGTATTAAGTGGTCTAACCAGCATAAGCTGGTATTGGGTGGTCTAACCAGCATAAGCTGGTATTGGGTGGTCTAACCAGCATAAGCTGGTATTAGGTGGTCTAACCAGCATAAGCTGGTATTGGGTGGTCTAACCAGCTACCATGTTCCAAAACACAGCTTGAACTGGTCTAGCTGGTTTTTCCACAAGGGTACACAAAAAAAATACACACTAAACAGGATCGATTGATGTATAACACAAGCATATAAGATAAAAAGTAATATTTTTTTTTTTTTTTTTTTTTGCACTCATACGAAAAAAAAACGAGCCTATCGCGCCGGCGCGATAGCCGACCTCAGGGGGTTAATTGTTAGCAGTTAAATCACAGAGTTTGTCTGATTGTTTTTGTAAATTTATAGATGTAGTACGGACCAACGGGTCGCATCTGCACCACCGATTAGTTTCTGTGCGGTTGACTGCGTGGGACTACTTCTGGAGGCGCTGCTGCTTTGCTGCTCTGCTGCTTTGCTGCTTTTGCTGTTGCTTTGATCCGCTGTGGACAAAGGACTGAAAACACTGTCCTTTGTGTTTATTTTAGTGTGTGTGCCTCCATGTGAGCCCTTTATTTCGGGGTTGTCTCTGTGTCTTGTGACACCAGGAAAGTTTTCTTTTCATTTGTATTAGTTTTTATTTTGTATTTTGACTCAGAATTTTGTAATATGTTTAACGTGAAACTGAACATCTCTACTCCAATTTCTGTCTCTTGGAGTGACAGTTCTGAGTGTGTTTCAACAGTGACAATTCTGAGTGTGTTTCAATAGTGACAGTTCTGAGTGTGTCTCAACAGTGACAGTTCTGAGTGTGTTTCAACAGTGACAGTTCTGAGTGTGTTTCAACAGTGACAATTCTGAGTGTGTTTCAATAGTGACAATTCTGAGTGTGTTTCAACAGTGACAATTCTGAGTGTGTTTCAACAGTGACATTTCTGTTCCAGGAGCTGAGTGCACAAAGCAGGGTTGGATTGTTGGTGGTGGTCTCCCTCACGAGTGTGGTGTGCTGAGTGGTGTGTGTGTGTGTACTGGTGTGAGTGTATATGCACAGGCGTACGGAAAAGGTGACTTGTCGTGGAGGCCTTATGTGCCCTTATCCACTGCTCTGCCTCGGCTCCTGTCCTGCTGACTCAGGTCGCTCCATGTGTGCTCGTGGAACCACAAAATTGTCTACATTGAGTGCTGTTGATGTTTGTGCATTTTAAATTGATTATTTATCTTTAATAAAACAAATTTATATTTTTTGTACCCACGTCTCCTGCCGCCTTACTGTGGACGAACCTGTGTTTCCTTAAATAACAAACTATATTTTATTGTCCCTGGCAAGATTCCAGGGTGGCGTAGTCGTTAGCAGAGATCATTTATGCTTAAAATCATTCTATCCCATCCTCGTGCTGCTACACCATGCATCATCCCTTTGTGGTATATTGAGTTTTGTGTGTGTTTTTGTTTATTATTATTCTTTTTTTGTGTTATGCTCTACCACTCTGGGTATTATAACAACTGCTGAAAGTCGGACTGAATTGAGCCTTTCTCTGAAAGCCCGAGTGAATGGTGTAATTCAGATTTGTTATTCTCTAGAGGAGGAGTCATGTCTATTTTGTGTTTGTTTTCTTTTGCTGTGTTATACTTATACTGTCTTTTTATAGCTTGTTGATTTGGTGTTTATTTTCTTTGCAGGAGCTGGGGGTTCCTGAAGAGGGGAGGCTAGCTGCTATCCTATGGTGTGTGGTGATTACACCTAGTGCCGTGTGTTTTCTTGCATCCAATCCTCACGTGTGTGTGTGTGTGTGTGTGTGTGTGGGCGTGTGTTTTGGGTTACTGGGGCTCTTCTAATTGAGGCAGCTAGCCTGTACCCCCAGGTACCTCCGCTACTGGTCAACTAGATTATAGCGGCTACTCAATCCAATGATTAAGCCGCTGAGAGACTAAGCAAGGACTTTTGCACTTGTGACGCACAAATAAAACATCGGAGAAGAAAATCACTTTTCTTGCTCTTGTTTATTGCATTTGCACAGATTGATGTTTCTCGATGGTACAAAGTTTAGTGGTCAACAAAGAATACATCGTCCCTGCTCACCCCCTTTCCCTATCACAATCAGTGAACAGGTGACTAATATTCACATTCCTACATAATCCCGTGACCCTACACCGTGATCACGTGACAATCAAAAACCATTAACGCTTTCATGTCTACTACATAGATAATTTAAATAGTTTTGTGTGGGTGTTTGTGTGTGCTGAAGATTTGTGCATGTTACTGTATAGCATTCTTCCTGAGCTTTGCTGTGAAGTTTTAATTATTTATTAATCCATATTAATGGAAATAAATTTGTAACCTTTTTTATATATGACTCACGTCTCTTTGCCCATCATTTGAATAAACGAACCTGTGCGCCCTCAGGGCTGTTATTCCCCAGTATTTTGAGGTGGCGTAGTCGACCATTGTTGCCATTTATAGGTGTCTCCCCTGGAGTTTCCCCCTTCCCGCTTGCCACAAATGAAAATTAAAAACAGCTTTATTTCAAAAACTACAAATTAATAAAAGAGGCACGGTGTAGATACATCGCAGGTGGCTTGGAAGACGTGAGTAATGGTTAATCCATTTTGCAACATGAACTAGAGGTAAGCAACAGTAATTTGTTGGTAGTTTGAACTACAGAACTTAAAGATCTCCCTCTTTTCGTTTTCGTTTTTTTTTTTGTTTGTTTTTTGCTGCAGATGAAATGATTAAACTTGTTTTCGCACAGTGCAGTGAGGGAGAAAACACTGAGTTTAGGGCAATCGGTTCGTAGCTCTGCTTCAACTGTGCGATATAGTTACGAGGAGCGACCAAAATTTCTAACATGCCAGAAATTCATCCGACCATCCAATTGCCGGTCGGGAGAGGTTTATCCCCTCTCGTTTACCCCTGTACACTGCACGAACATTGCACGAAAAACGACGCACGACAAAGCTGAAAATCGCCCCGACCCGAAAAAGTCGCACGAGTCAGAATTCGGCTCAAAATTGGACGAAAATCGCACAGCGTATGCCCGCCTTTAGTCTCCCTGTGTTTGCAGTTCTGTGCTTGGAGAATAGATGCAGTAGTCTTATCCAGATTGAGGTTTGGGCATTGTGGGCTGGCTCTGATTGGTAAACATCCTGATGGACAGTGTGAATGTGGAGATAAGGAAACAGTGATGCATGTATTAGTGCAGTGCAGGAGGTACTCTCATCAAAGGAAGACATTGTTCAGGGAACTGGGAGCAACTGGAGAAACTGTTTTTAATTTATGCTCTTTATTGAATTTGGACAGTTGGAATAAATTGAAAAACTGATGGAGTATCTGTGAAGCATTGGAGTATATAAAAAGATATAGACAAATAGTATTAAATAAGTTGTAAATAGCGATTAGAGAACCGAAGAGGGCAGCAATACGCCAAGGCTGCGTCTAGCCTGCCGGAAACTACAAGAAGAAGAAGTTCTGTGCTTGTTTGTTGTCTATGTTCCCTCGTGTTTCCAGTTTTGCCAGATGCCTGTCTTGTTTTCTTCTGTTTTGATTGTAGTTTTGTTTTGTTTATTTTTATTACTTAATAAAGATTCTTATTTTTCTGCACCTGAATCCTCGCTTCACCATTTACCATTCTGTGACAAGTACCTACTCGGAGAGTATGTGATTTCAGACACACTGAATGTAACTTTTGGCGCTCTAGCAGTTAATAAACAGAACTGCATGTGTCTTGTGGAAGAACATTGTAGCCGGAGCTTCATCTCTCTGTTTAAGTCTATGCCCAGTCAAGGAGGTACTGGGATACTTCGCAGCAGTTGGCATCCCACTCGGTCTAAAATATACACACTATAGTTCAAATATAAACAATTATAGGTGCATCGTAGAGATTCAGGAGAAGACAAAAATACGGTATGAAATATTCAAATGACGGATTCGCTCATTATATACATTTTGTAAATTCTGAACAAAAAAAAGTTACATCGTGCACCTTTAGTGATCTACACAATGAGATTTGGGTTAAAGTGTTAAGTTTTTACACATTAAAGGGTTAGTTCACCCAAAAATCGTTGCCTGATGACGTCATATTACCCCTCCAAAGCTACCAGGACATGGATATCTTGGAGCAAAAAATGATGATGTCGGAAAGATTTTGTATGTCTACATTAGCTCTTCTCAAGACAGAAATTACATACACTATATGGACAAAAGTATGCTATTACACCCTCAAGAACTTCAATGGCATGCCATTAAAATTCATATGCATTAACATGGACTTGGTTCCCCCTTTGCAGTTGTAACAACTTTCACTCTTCTGGGAAGGATTTTCACAAGATTGTGGGGGTGTCAGTGGAATTTTATGCTCAAACATCCACAAGAGTATTTGTGAAAGTTGTTGCAACTGCAAAGGGGGAACCAAGTCAATGGGTCCACATACTTTGTCCATATAGTGTATCTACAGTCCCTTGCCTGGGAATTGACCCATTGTCCTGATCAACTAGTGGTGCTGTTCTAACAACTGTAGTTTCTCAACAAAGTGTAGCAGAGACATTTCAAAGAAATTGCTTTTGAGAAATAGTCACCAGGGGGGTCTGAAGTAAGATAACCTACTGTCCCCAAACTGGCAACAGTGCAACTGCACCTGACTTTCTGCCATAACTAGAACTGTACTTTTCACTGACTGAAAGCTTTAAAAAATGTTTTGTCCTGAACCTAATTTTTTACCAATGCAAATCACTTTTTAATTTGTGTATTTTCCTTCCTGTTAGACTGCCTATCTGGGAATCATTGGTGGGTGTAATGTCCAAGTTGCAACTAGGAGAATACTGACAACATTGATTGGCCATTCTTTAGCCACTCAATTGAACTGGAATGGCTCAAACCAAAAGAGACCTTTTCAGAACTTAAAGCTAAGGAGGGTTGTAACAGGTAAGCTAGCATGTGGTATTAGAAATGGCATATATTAATTACACACAGTGTTGTTTCAAGCCTATTTGCTTTTTAGAGGCTGTAAGAAAATGTTCCTTTCAGCCAAGTCCTCCTGATTCTGAAATTGAGAGTGAGATAAAGGTGTGGCTGCGGAATTCAAGAGATAAAGCGGGTGGACGAAAGGAGCGCTACCACCGTCTGCTGACTAGTCAAGAGACCTCGGGGGAAGAGTGAGCTTTGCCAATGAATAATTAGCACACCAAACATATTTTCAGCAAAGGTCAAAGTAATTATTTGGTATTTTTTATTTGTATGTTTATTTGAATTATTTTTATATTTGTATAGAGAATTTTTTGTCCCTTTCAGAGTGTTAAATTAGCTTTATCAACCTGTATTAACCTCAATTGAATTCATTTGAATTCCTTTCAAAACTTCATTTCTGGACCTGGTAAATGCATTACATGTGTATATACCCAAGTGTTTCTCATGCTATTTGTCTGGTGTTGTCCTTCTATGGAAGTTATGTGTGTGTGCCTTTTGTTTGCCTTCCTAGGCTAGGCTACATAGGCTAATAATTCTCATTCATTACAATTAAAGCTATCTTCCGTTGTTTTGACGACAACATTAATGACAGACACATAGCCTATGGCTGCTGTACCTTTTACAGCAAGTGCACGGATCCATTGCTGTTTTCATTATACTGTATGTCACATGAGTTTTATACATAACCGACTGTGTTTACGAGTATACTTACCAAGACCGGAAGTTTTACACAATTTTACATTTTCCCCCCCATCAAAGCGATATAATCCGCGAAAAATAAATTGTGTTACTTGCGAGCTGTACTCTATGTATGCACGCAGTGCAACTATCTCTAAGAGAGTGCGCGAGGAGCCTACTGGATAGTATAAAATCGCTTGAATGTTTAAACTGATAAGACTTAAGAAGACGTGAAAATTATAAACTTTAGTTACGATGCACTGATGGCCTGATTGTGCAAGAGACCATCCAGTCATGTCTTGACTCCTAAACGCGCGAGAGAGAAGATGCGCATCGGCAGCACTGCTGAATACTCAAGCTGTTTGTGAAATTGCTAAATCGTCATCGGAGGCTGACAGGCTGCTCTCGCGCTCAGACAGGTGTTGTTGTTGTGTGTGCTAGGGACATAGACAGTATATAAACTGGACACAGCGACCCCATAGGTTTCAACGGAGAGAAGTGAAGCAAATTAGACGCACTCACTTCCTGATGGCTGAGCGTACTGCGCAGACTCAAACTGAGCTTGACAACGTGGATGTGACGTGAGCAGCCTGTCTGACAGTTGTAAGTCTTCTAGTAGCTGTGCCAAGAGAAATCTGAATCATTCCCTTCCGAAACGTGCAGAAACGGAGAGCGTGAGTAGGAGCTGTCCATGAGCTAGGAGCAGGAGCAACTTTATGACTTTTATTATTTTATTAAAATTATTGGTCCAATATTTGTCTGTTGACTTCTTTGATGTATTGTTCTGTAGATTTGAAAACCATGCTTTGCCTTGTTATGGTTGAATCACGGAAGCCACACAAGTTACTTTTGCCAAGAGATTTCTATTTATTATTTTATACATGTATTAGACCGAGAGAAACAGGCATAGCAGAATAAGGCTATAGGTGAGGAGGTCTTCATTACATATTTCTCTGTTCCCCATTTCTCTATTCCCTCACACCATCATGCCTCAGTTTCTCTGAGTCAGTACAGTAAGGATTGAGCTTATATACACCACTGAGGGATTTACAACTTCCTTGTAAGGTAGCAAAATATGTTGCTTATATTTAAAAATTGAACGTATACCTTATACTTACACATGGCACAATCCACTTTCCATATTAAGAAACTTCCCTTCAGTGTTTACATTTGTGGTACATTGCATCAGTTGAAAAACATTCCTCTGTCCATTACTGCTATAACATTAACTATGTCTGCTGGTTTGATAACTATTTAATTATCCTTATTCAATCTCTATAAGGCCTTCCACTCACCTTTTGATGTTCCAATCTTCTTTCTCCTCTGAACAACTACCCGTTATTTGTCTGTCTTCCTCTATTATGTGCCATACCTGATATTGGTTCACTGTTAGGTTCCCAACCAGATCTGGTTTTAAAAGATACTCTCTCCTAATTCTCAAAGTTTGCCAATTTCCTTCTCCTGTGGTATTCTGTCAAACCCACCCCAGATAGCAAAAATCATCAGACACTTCATAAGTTCTGGGCCAGATCCACTCAATGGACTCGGGCCGGTGTCTTCAGGCACAACGGGCCAATACCGGCATGAATCCGTTTTTTTCACATCTGGACCAGAACCGAGCCAGTTCCAGACCAGATGCGTTTTCCTTTATGGTGAAAACCACAGGTGGGACGTTTGCCATTATATGTAAAACATTTGAAATATTTATAATATATTTTTTTATATTGGCCCATCATTTTAAAAAGTATATTTTGACGTGACAGAAATATAAGTATACTTATTTTTGTGGCAGTTACTTTGAAAGTCGGTACGTACACTCACAATTATGAAATTTTTTTTTTTAGGCAAAATATTCATAGCAAAACGATTTATTACAGTATTTGTACAATATTGAAAATAATTATTGAAAAAATGCATTATGTACTGTATATTTATTCATGTTTGATTTAGCATGTTTTCAATGAGCCCATTTGATACATGATTATGCATGAAATCCACTTTTTGTGGGAGGCTTTTGTAACAACACACTAGATGCTATGTTTGATAAAGTCTTCAGGGGCCTCATTTATAAAACTTTGCGTAGGATTTGCGTCAGAAGTGGTGTACGGATGAAACATAGGACGTGCGTACGCACAGAAATATTCGGATTTATAAAACCGTGCGCACGCACATCCTACGCAGTTTTCCCTTAATAAATCACAATCAGTTCTAAATGTAGCGCAGCTTTTGCGGCTTCATGTCACGCTTATAGTTGCCCATAAATGGTCCGTGAAACGACCCACAAGTTAATATTCATTGATTGCGAAATCATGGCAAACACAGAGAGGAAAACCAAGAGCGCAAGATCAGCCGTCATTACGCATTGTAATGGCATCATGGCATTTTATTACCATCCATTTGATTGCATCTGACAAGCTACAGATGTGTTATGAGGATGAATTGCATAACATGCCAATATTTTTGCAGAACATATTCACTTTTCTTTTTGCAAATATGTGTTCATTTGCATTTCTGTTGTAATCTTCGTTTGATTTTGTTTGTTTTACACTGCAGATCGATCAAACGGGTGTTCGTGTAGGCTGTTAATTGTAAGACTTGCTTTGAGAAGTCTTCATGTTATTTATGAGAGGCAGTATTGCTATATCTTTTACACAACGGTCTACAGTTTCACACACTTTCACGTGTTTCTTCCATCTGCCGACGGTGTCGCCATTTCTCATTTCACCCGTTTTTGTGCGTACGCCTGGGTCAGAGTTTGCGTGAAGGACAGCACAATTTCCCGTCAAGTTTGCTTTTTATAAATACCAATTATTGTGTAGAGAGCGGCGTACGCAACATTTATAAATGAGGCCCCTGATCAGAAAGAACGCACCCTCATAAACTTTTGTCCAATAATGATCAGGCAAGTCATTCAAATAAGTCTCGATATACAGCCAGAGCAGTATCTAACGCTTGTAAGATCTCACCAACTCAGCTGGACTATGGGCTCTTTGAAAAGGGATTTTGGCTGCGTTAAAATCATGTGTTGAACTATTGTAGAATAAACTGTTGAATTGTTGAAGGTGTAAAGACGTTAGACAGTATAGTTGTGATTTTGCTGTAAAAACACGTTTTATAATGTATAACTTACAGGGGAGCTTCAGTAAGCACACGTACGTCTCTAAAGTGGATTTACATAAACCATATACATCTTAAAGACACTTATTTTAAATGTCTATTAACATATCGTCGATAAGTATCGCAGATGAGCACATCACAAAATGAAATAGACATCTGAGTGAGTGATGTATGTGTCCTAATTGTGTAGAAGAATTTACTGTTGTCAACACTGCTTATATTACATGATAAACAAATCTCTACATAAAATAACTAAACATACGTTATCTATTTTATTTGTCTATTGGTATTGTTGATAAACAGTGGTGGAGGAAGTACTGAATCTCAGTACTTAAGTAAAAGTACAAATAACCAGAGACATATTTACTTTAGTAAAAGTACCACAATGAAAACCTTACTTAAGTAAAAAGTACCTGATTTTAAATGTACTTTAAGTATTAAAAGTAAAAGTACTTTATTCTCTTAATGTCTATATTCTAATAATTAGGGCTGTAACAATATGCAATATGAAACCGAAATCGCGACACTCGGATCCACGAACCTGTGAGAAGGCAGAATTGCGACACAGCCCTTATTTGAAGTTAACATTATACAATACGTAGACCTACACCACAAAACTAGTTGAGGATAAATTCTTTAAAATTGGGCAATCCCAGCGTTATGGACGTGAGAACTGCAGTAAAAACTTGAAATGTAAATTCTCAGAAAATGCATTTGATACTAATTGAAACTGTTTATATATCCATACTCCCTTAATAAAGAAGTCCAGACATTGGAAAAATATTAGTCTACTACAGACACATGCGTTTTATATTTAATATGAGGGAAATATAAATCCGTAACGGATGTGACACAAAAAAAACTTTAACTTTTAGGTGGCAAAATATTTTTTTTGTAATTCTGTGAATTTCACTGCGCAAACCAAAAGTAATATAGGCTACCCACCGGATGAAGAAGGGTTGGCTCTCCACAGAACATAAAATGTTCACATTTATGAGGAAAAAACAATGTTACGGACGGGACAGTTCTCCCGTTATGAACGTGAGCGCTCTGAAAGCGGCACTAAAATACTGCTTTAAAACGTTCACAGAGACCTCAAACAGAAAGCCCTTCTTTAACCCTCTGGGGACCAAGGTGTTTTTGGGGCCCTTGAGATGTTCTGACATGCCTTGACATTTGTGGTTTTTTCAGTTATTTATAAACATGTTAATGGCTAAGGTGTAAATTCACTCTATATAGCACAAACAGGGCTACCATAATATGCGAGCAACGTGTATGTAGATGTTTGTATTTTTAAGAGAATAATGTTTATGCGTGGTTATTGGAAAAAATAAAAATGAAAGTTGCTGAATTAAGACCACAAAACATATATTAAATATGTGTCCACAAGACTTTTGACTAATGGATGTTGTCCCTTTGAGTTCTAGCTTCAAAATTATGTGAAAATAGTCTTGCTTTATCGTTCACAAAAAAAAAAACATTGATTTAAATGGTGTAAAACAGGTTTTGCTTGGAAAGCCATTATGCGAGGGGGGCGTGGAGGAGGAGTAGTTTGTCCCACCCACTCTGCATAATGACTCTGCCTAATGCCCATTCATTCAGGTGTGACACTGACTGAGCCACAATGCAAGGACAAAATATGTATTTAGAAGAAGACTTATATTGACCATTTAAGATTTCGCTTACATCTCTCTTGTAAATATGTTTTGCTATTTTATTAAAAATGTTACAATTACAACAATAATTACAATTTCAACAATATTTCAAGTGTACTCTTTCTTTGTAAAAAAAAAAAAGAAAAAAAAGATTATAGGCCTACATTTTATCATATGTATTCATTAGTTTGAATATAGCCAACATTGGAACATCTAACATCTTAGTCTATGACTTTATTTTTGACAAAAATAGTATATATTATATATATATATATATTATATATATATATATATATATATATATATATATATATATATATATTATATTATATATATTATATATATAACGTTAGATATGAGCAGAAATTGCTAAACAAAAGCTTTTTTGATGTGGCGGTATATTCTACAGTAGCCTAAAAACTGTACCCTAGTCTAGTCAACAAAATGTTGTCTTTCATACTTCACCTGACTGTAATGTTGTTTTTATGAAATATTAGGGCATATAAATGCTAATTTGCAGTTTAATACGTTGCTTATACAAATACATTTTATTTCAACATATTCCAGTCGATTTTTACTCCTCTCAGTAGGCTATAGCAAAGCAGTTTATTATTTTACACACAGACGCGCGATTCATATTTAGGCTAAACAGTCTTTACAAATATGTCCCCTTCATTCATCTCACAGAAAGGCGAGTCATATTATAGAAATGGGATTCATCTTTTTGCGGTTTACATAGGCCTACACTAATGTTATTCCATAATGTTATTCCACACGTGAGAAAAGAAAACAGCCTACCTCACTCCTCAGCGGAATCTGCTCCTCATTTCAGGAGATATTGCTCCTCATCAGCACTGTTCTGAGGAATCGTTTCTCCATAAGGTAGGCTATAATGTCTCACTCGCGAGGAGTCGCGACGCGCTTTGTTTACAGCTGATGTGGGCGTTTCACAGCTCTGAAATGGTTCTCAGAATTTGCGTTTGAATAGCACGCGCTCTCCGGGGCGTGGTCACATTACTGTGAATCATCTCGTAATGAGGTCGACTGGAGTTGCTCTCTTTTTATACAGATTACAGAAGATGAGAATATTTGTTTTTTATATAAGTTACTTCATTTAAAAGATGCAATCTCAAGCTTTATGCCCGTGGGTCTGTTTGCCTGTTTGACTGAATTTTCGCGGAGTTATAGATCATTTTCGAACGCGTTTCAAATGGGAGTTTACTGACAGAGAGAAGGCAGAAATCGCATCATGTTAATTTTTCTTTATTTGTCAAAAAGCAAAACACTTTATTTTTATTGTGAGTACACAGAAAAAAAATAGACACTGAACAGGATCGATTGATGTATTACACGAAAATGAAAGATCAAAATTAACAGAGCATTTAGTGTTTATTTTCATTGCTAAAAAAAAAAAAACGAGCAAAACGCGCGGGCGCGTTTTTGGTCCCCAGAGGGTTAACCCTCTGAGGTCTGAGCTGTTTTCTGGGCACTGGAGGTGTTCTGACATGCTCTGACATTTCTGGTTATTTCTGTTACTTGTGACATTTTCATGGCTAAAGTCTAATTACACTGTATTCAGCACAAACTCTGCTACAATAATATATCAGCAGCATGTATGTAAAAGTTTGTAGTTTTGAGATAATGACATTTATGAGTGGTTTGTGAAAATACAAAAAAAAATTCTCACTGAAATAAGGCCATGAAACCCATACTGATTATTTCTTCACAAGACTTTTGACAATTGTATGACGTAGCCTAGAATATTTGCTCCAAAACTATGTGAAAATCACCCTGACTGCTCACCTGAGAAAGACAAAGAACCTCCCCTAACGGCCCTATTAGGAGCTATCAGGCCCTGCCATTCTGAGCAACCTTGCACAATACTGTAAATGAGGAGATTTAAAAAAGAATGGCTTTTAAATTGTTTGGATTTATTTACAACACAACATAATCCAAAGATACACAACAAATGCCAAAAAAGCACTTCAAAGACAGACCTTTGTGCCATTCCTAAAAACATTGTACATACGGTAAAGTGAAAATCTTGGAAATTAAAGGTGTTCACGTACAGAGACTCATGTGAATGTTGAAGTCATCAGTGGCATCTGGGCCCTGAAAAAAAAAAGTGAACATACTGATATCAAGAGAAAGGCCTGCACGATTTTGGAAATAAATATTAGATTTTTCTGGTTAAAATTGCTTTTTAAAATTCCTTTTTAAAATTCACAGAATACACACACACACACACACACAAATGTTTCCAACATAATATAATGAACACCAGGTTTGTTGTGCCTTGTAGGCATAAGGTATATGCGCAGTGCCGGATAAAATAATAATAACAATAAATAACCTATAGCAGTATAAATCTTTCAAAAGATTTCAGTAACAACTAAGCTAGAGAAAAATATATTGATTATCATGTTACTTCAAATGTTTCCATCCGTTATGATATGAAATGAGATAATAATAAAAACATGAAGCCGTTTGGTGCGTTTTGCTTTCATCCAAAATATGATACAGTACATTCAAACGCGATCGCTATCAAAAATATGATACATTCAAACGCGATCGCTATCAAAAATATGATACATTCAAACACGATCGCTATTAAAAATATGATACATTCAAACGCGATCGCGCTCAAATATAAAACATTATGGTTACCATATACATATCTACGTTTGAGCAGATATCCACAAACACAGTAACAGTAAACACGGTCTAAATATTATCATATTCCCCATATATCTAGCAACAGTTCAACTGCAACGTGACATTTATGCAACAATAACAAACTAAGAATTTCTTACCTTATCTTTCTTGTCTTCATATCGCGTTCTTCTTCTTCTTCTGAGGTAGCCTAAATCCAATGTAAGCTCGCACGTCTTTCAAACTCGACGAAAAGTGAAGTGTTTTGTTGTTGAGGTAATGAGCGAGTCCGCGTTCCATGTGGAGATTTGCATGTGAATCTCTTTTGCGCGAGTGGGCGTGGCCGAATTAAAAATAATTAGGAAGCGTTTGAGAAGCTGGACATCTTGTTGGTTTTATACAAATTACTTAAACAGAGAATATTTGTTTTCGTTTTGAATCCGATCATTTAAAAGTACACACTTAAATGTTTATAAAGGTATATGGCTCATAAATGTGTGACAAGTATTCGCTGAGTTTTGTTTCAGTTTATAGACGTGCTCAAGAAAAAAAAGTTCACCGCGACGGAGAGGCAGAACGTACACCTGTTTATTTTCTTTATTTTACAAAAGCACAATGTTTTGGTTTGATTGTAAGTGGACACATACAAAAGGAGAAATATCACAGATTCTTTTTTTATATTTCTTTTTTCTGTATGACTATAAATGACTGAGTAATTTAAGTTTATAGTGCTACAATGTGGAGAAAATCCAGCAAAACGCGCCCGCGCGTTTGTCGACCTCAGAGGGTTAAAGTGAATTTCGTTTTGTATTAATTTTATCTTAATTTTAATCAATGTTTCATCAACCAATTGCCTGGATTTAATAAATAAGTAAATAGCAGACAATAGATAATCAGGACACGGAGGCGCGGGCGCGTGATCTGGTGAAACGCATGAACCGAAACTCAGGTCTGTACTTGCCTCACAGACCTGAGACGTATATAGAAAGCTTGAAATGTGTACTTTTAAACAGAACAATTCAAAACAAAATAAAACAGACTGTTCTCTGCGCGTCAGCCTCGTCAACTTCATCCTTGCTGCTGACACTGACACAGCAGGAAACACTTGTTAATTAATAAACAATTAAAATGTCTCCTTGTTATATTTTACATATTCATAATCATTACTTTTGGCGGTTCTTTGTGACAGCTTTTAGGTGCTTTATTTGCAGCACCACAGTTAGCCTACATGTTACATGAGCGCGTCAGCACTGAAAACATGATTTTTTTTCAATCCCTGTTTTGGCAAGGGGAAAAACTGATCAGAAAATGTAACGATAATGTAACGAAACGCTGTAGAAATGTAGTGGAGTAGAAAGTATAATAATTGCTGCAAAAAGTAATGAAGTAAACGTCAAAAGAATGCACTATTGATTCTACTTAAGTAAAGTACAGATACGTGAAAAATGTACTTAAAGGTGCATTGCGCAACATTTCATGTTAAAAATACCCATTTTTCGAACCCATACATGCTTAAACAATTGCCTGATGGGCTGAATCAGCCCTTCTCTGATCACTGCGATTGCCTCTATAATCCTGTACAGTAAAATAAATAAGAGGGATTCGGGTCGGAATTTGAGACTGGGCGTGACGTCATGCAGCGTGCACACCTCTGGTTGCAGTTTCGCTTGTCGCCAGAGGGGGCATAGTTCTGCAAAAACTCAGAGACTTGCGCAATGCACCTTTAAAGGTCCTCTAAGCGATCTCACGCGTTTTTTAGGCCAAAACATTTTTTTTCACATACCGCAAACATCTCCTCACTATCGCTCGCTGCCTGTCCCCTGAACACACTGTAAAAAAAACACAGTCTCTGCAGACAGCCCACGCTCCACAAACTGCAGCAAAAACAAACTGAGCAACAAACAGAGCGACCGGCAGCACGAAACATAACAAACTGATCCAGCCAATAACCGACAAGAATGATGTGGGGGTGGGGTTCGGGGGTTAGTGCGCGGAGCATGAGGAGGAGGGAGGGTCTAGCTAACCTCCGTTTTGTTTGATAATAATTCAAACATCAACAAGAGGTTACGCCAACCGAGATCGCTTAGAGGACCTTTAAGTAAAGTAACGAAGTATTTTTACTTTGTTACATTCCACCACTGTTGATAAATTGAGGAACATTTATGTTGCATAAAAAGTGAGTTCACACATCAGCATTAACCTCAACATGTAAATGTTTATTGAGCTCATAAATCACAGAGGTAATGTGAATCTTGTCTGGATGTTAGAGGAACAGATGAACACGTGTTTATCCGTTAAAGAGTGGCTCATGAAGGCTTTGAGTGAGTATACTACAGAAATGAATGAAAAAATCTATTTAAATCTTAAGTAGTTTGTAGTTTATTTCAATTATTGTAATTTCACACAAAGCTATTACAGCCTTTTCTGATTCTTGATATCTGTGCATTTGCTGCAGAGCTTTTGTGGTGGAGCAAAGGATGCAAGGCAGGGTGATGGAGGCATTTGTGGGGGAAAAAAGGAAAACCTTTTTTCAAACAAAAGAATTTTGTTACTTGTAATACAGAAATCAAATGACATTGTGCTGTTAACATGTCTGTTTTTTATTATGTTTTGTGCAGTTTTGGAAATGGTGCCATGGATGAGACCCTCCATCACTCCACCTGCCCTTACGAGACCCTCCATCACTCCACCTGCTATTATGAGACCCTCCATGACTCCACCGACACAACCATTATCCTATCTGACTAATTGTCTGTTGTTGCTAATCACATGTCCACGTGCAGTTTGAATACAGCTGCTGAAAGTTTGTAAACGTACATAAAATGAGCTTGCAAGCCATGTGACATGAGACCACAGAGGCCAAACAAACAATTTGATATATTTTTATGAGTTGTAGACAAGCTTTGTGAAGCTAGTGATGAAGAGCAGAATGAGGAATCCAGTGATGAGGAGCCAGAATTGCTTTTTCAAAAGTGAATGCATCAGATACATCTCTAGATTGCTAAGTTGCATTTTAGTCTTCACCAATATGTGATCGGGAGCAGTGTGTAAATGTGATATGTAATTATGTAGGCCTATTCTATTTCTTTTGAAATATATCTCTTGAATCGCTTGCTATATTTATACTTTTTTTGTATATGTTATGGAGCAGCATGTAAATGTGAAAAGTAATTATGTATATTTCTTTTGAATTATATCTCATGAAACACTTTGCTATATTTTTACTTACAGTGAGGAAAATAAGTATTTGAACACCCTGCTATTTTGCAAGTTCTCCCACTTGGAAATCATGGAGGGGTCTGAAATTGTCATCGTAGGTGCATGTCCACTGTGAGAGACATAATCTAAAAAAAAAATCCAGAAATCACAATATATGATTTTTTAACTATTTATTTGTATGATACAGCTGCAAATAAGTATTTGAACACCTGTCTATCAGCTAGAATTCTGACCCTCAAAGACCTGTTAGTCTGCCTTTAAAATGTCCACCTCCACTCCATTTATTATCCTAAATTAGATGCACCTGTTTGAGGTCGTTAGCTGCATAAAGACACTTGTCCACCCCATACAATCAGTAAGAATCCAACTACTAACATGGCCAAGACCAAAGAGCTGTCCAAAGACACTAGAGACAAAATTGTACACCTCCACAAGGCTGGAAAGGGCTACGGGGAAATTGCCAAGCAGCTTGGTGAAAAAAAGTCCACTGTTGGAGCAATCATTAGAAAATGGAAGAAGCTAAACATGACTGTCAATCTCCCTCGGACTGGGGCTCCATGCAAGATCTCACCTCGTGGGGTCTCAATGATCCTAAGAAAGGTGAGAAATCAGCCCAGAACTACACGGGAGGAGCTGGTCAATGACCTGAAAAGAGCTGGGACCACCGTTTCCAAGGTTATTGTTGGTAATACACTAAGACGTCATGGTTTGAAATCATGCATGGCACGGAAGGTTCCCCTGCTTAAACCAGCACATGTCAAGGCCCGTCTTAAGTTTGCCAATGACCATTTGGATGATCCAGAGGAGTCATGGGAGAAAGTCATGTGGTCAGATGAGACCAAAATAGAACTTTTTGGTCATAATTCCACTAAACGTGTTTGGAGGAAGAAGAATGATGAGTACCATCCCAAGAACACCATCCCTACTGTGAAGCATGGGGGTGTTTTTCTGCACATGGGACAGGGCGACTGCACTGTATTAAGGAGAGGATGACCGGGGCCATGTATTGCGAGATTTTGGGGAACAACCTTCCCTCAGTTAGAGCATTGAAGATGGGTCGAGGCTGGGTCTTCCAACATGACAATGACCCGAAGCACACAGCCAGGATAACCAAGGAGTGGCTCTGTAAGAAGCATATCAAGGTTCTGGCGTGGCCTAGCCAGTCTCCAGACCTAAACCCAATAGAGAATCTTTGGAGGGAGCTCAAACTCCGTGTTTCTCAGCGACAGCCCAGAAACCTGACTGATCTAGAGAAGATCTGTGTGGAGGAGTGGGCCAAAATCCCTCCTGCAGTGTGTGCAAACCTGGTGAAAAACTACAGCAAACGTTTGACCTCTGTAATTGCAAACAAAGGCTACTGTACCAAATATTAACATTGATTTTCTCAGGTGTTCAAATACTTATTTGCAGCTGTATCATACAAATAAATAGTTAAAAAATCATACATTGTGATTTCTGGATTTTTTTTATTTTTTATATTATGTCTCTCACAGTGGACATGCACCTACGATGACAATTTCAGACCCCTCCATGATTTCTAAGTGGGAGAACTTGCAAAATAGCAGGGTGTTCAAATACTTATTTTCCTCACTGTATATGTGTGTTTGTCTATATATATATATATATTGTTGTGATAGACATTCAGATGATTATTTTGATGAGGACTGGCAACTCGATGAACCAGGACAACCATCAACTTCTATGGCATAATTTACAGTTACTGCTTCCAGTAGTTTTAGAGAAAGATATGGAGCCAGAAGCAAAGACAGAGAGAGAGGGAGAAGCAGCGGGAGAGGGAGAGACAAAGGGCATGGCAGAGGAAGACAGGAAGAAAGATCTTCATCTGGCTCTACTGGCGTTTCCACTAGCACTGATGATTGATGGCACACCCAAGATGAGCCTGATGTTTCACCACCAGAGAGAAGATTAAGACCAGCTCGACCGTCCAACAGTCCTCTGGAGTTCTTTTTCATCCTCAGTTTGTCAGACAATCGTCCAAAATTCTAACATCAATGCTGCTGAGCACCAGGGGCTGGTTGCATCAGCTGGACATACATGTATGTCCACGCCGTCTCAACTATCAGTGTGGTAGAACATGTCAGCATGTACACGCATCGTAGCTGCGCCTAGTTGTAGTTTTAGATGGTGCAACAGGTGTAAATATTGATTGGAAAGCTGGACATAACTTGGTAGAGCTCCAGCATAGAGCTTACACCCAACTTTTATACGTCCAGATTGTACAATCGGCCCCTGGAGACAGCAAGAACGCAGAGGCAGGACATGTCCCCGAATGACTTATCCTCCTTCCTCTCAGTTGTCATCTATAAGGGTTTGTTGAAGTTGCCATCAGTGTCAGAGTGTATGGCATTAGGTTTCCAGCATCAGTCATGTCCTACAGGAAATTTCACACCGTGTCCTCAGCACTCCACCTTAGCAATCCTAAGGTGGAAGCTGAGAACGCAAAGAAAATGAACCCCCTGCCTTTGACCATCTGTGCAAAGTGAAACCTGGATATGACCATATTTGTGAGGGATGCAAATGTTTTTAATCACCCATATCAGAACATTGCCGTTGATGAAAGAATGGTGGCATCAAAGGCAAGGATTTGTCTGAAGCAATATCAGAAAGACATACCAACAAAGTGGGGGTTCAAGCTTTTTTTCATTTATGAAGGGAAATCCCTGGTAGCTCAGTCCCAGCTAAATAAAGGTCTGAGCTACGAATAAGTCATGGCTCTGATAGATGAGAAGGTCTTGGGTTCAGACTACAAATTATATGTAGATAACTTCTACACCAGCCCAATGCTCTTCAGGGTCCTCCTCTAAAAAAACATCTGTGCTTGTGGGACCATCAGGAGCAACAGGGTGGGCTTCCCACATACCACCCTAAACAATCTGCCCAAAAATGCACCTCGGGGAAGCATGAGGTGGAAAAGGGACAACCAGCTTCTCTTTGTCCAATGGAAGAACACAAGAGAGGCATTGATGTGCTCCTCGTTCCATTCAGCGAATGGAGGTCAGACTGTCCAGAGGAGGTTGAAGACAGGTGATGGAAAATGGACCGTAATGAAAGTTCCTATTCCTACAGCAGTGTCAACAAGTGAGTAGAATCTTTTCAGTGGGTGATGCAATTTTTTTTGCAGTTATGTTTATATTTTATGTATTGACTTTTATGTTTGCTTTTTTCACACAGGAACATGGGAGGAGTGGATGTGTCCAATGACCTCATTGGGTTCTACTCAGTGCTTCGAAAAACACGAAAGTCTCTTACATCTATAATACCACAGCTGTCTACTATGCTTCCCTTGATCTATTTTTATACTACCAGCCTCGATTACTGTCAGTATTAGCAGCAGTGGAAGTGTCAGAGACCCCCAATCTTTTAGCAACAAGCTTTCAAACCTAATGTGTTGACCCTTTTGACTGGCTTGAGTATTTTGTGGATAATGATGGAGCACTGCTGTGTGGCACTTTGCTCAGCTTTAGGTTGGTATAACAGCCATTTGAGCTTCCACCGCTTCTCGAAGGGCACCAACCGTTGTGTACGGTGGCTGCACAAAATAAGGAGGGTGGGATTTTCAGTGACCACCCACACCAAGGTATGCAGCCAACATTTCCAAGACAATGAAATCCTCACTAAGATTTCAGCAAGCAGAAAGATCTGTTCCATTGTTTTTCGAGTGGAATAACTACACTTTGTCACATCCAAAGGTTAATCAGTAGAGTTAAAGAGAATAAACTCTTTGATACCACTATCGCCAGGCTCTAATTATAAACAGGAGTCTTCTCAAAACATCAAGATAATATGTCCTTTTCTCAAGGAGAGGACACTTTAATCTAACACAGTAAAGTAAAGACTTTAACTTAAGAAATGGTCACTCAACTATAGGTTTCAATGACCCCTGTGACCATTCCTGTCAGGGCATCCTAGGAAAGCAGATGGATGTATTGACACTGTAACACTCCACTAGAATACTTAGTGGAGTTTTCACTATATAAAGGGAACAATTGTCCCGTTTCAGAAAGTAACAGTATGGAGGAGCAATAACAAACGTCAAGACAAATAGTTCAGCAGAAAACCCAAGTGTATTATACCATACAAAACAAACAACCAAAAAAATGTAATGTATACAATTAACAATTTCACAGCGTTACAATAGCGTGTGTGTGTGATAAATAATTCAGTCCAGCGCGCGGTGCGCTATGTACAAAGTCCAGATCAGTTTCACCGGTGGTATTGAGAATCTGTGAGCAGTATCTGGGTAGTTTCAGTTCAAAATATACAGATGTACTCCTCAAAGGGACGGTAGCATACACTTAAAAAAACAGCCAGCAAAAACAGGTAATCCGTGATCGATCGGGTCCTTTTTTATTGAATGAGATTCCAAATCTCTCTAACACCGGTAAGCCGGTTCCTTATAAGGTAAAACACGTCTAGTTTCTGTTTGGTGACGTGGTGCCACGTGCTGCAAGGTCACGAGAAAGATCTTGCAATGATGGGGTTTGAGGTCAAGGATACACACAGAAGGCCGAAATACAGCATCCAGGAGAAAGCAATTAAAACAAATGACTAAACATACAATTTTATTAGTCAATAGTATTATATAAAAGCTTCCCCTTATGTAGCCATGCTACAACACGTCCATAAACAAGTCCGTAATTAATTTATGGAAGCCGGGCTAAATGAGCAAGCACTGTTACTGCATTCTGACATTGAGCCAGACCCTCAGTCACCTCTCAGATATTTCATACAGACATTTAAAGAATACATGCAAGAACATTTTTGATAATCACACCACACGGCCACTACGGCCCAAATCACCTGGTCAAACCAACTTCCATACAGAAATAACAAAATAACCCAAACCATAAAAATAAAAACACAGAGACTAATGAAGTTATGAAACCCTGAGAAAAATATCCGTTCACGAAAGACAAAGAAGATAACCTAGTCACAAAAAACAACCGCGGTCAAGTGAGCCGTCATCAGGAAACGCTCGGTCAAGCCAGCCGCCGCCTAGATATTGATGCTCGTCTATTTGTGGAATTACGGTACGGAAACATGGAGGTGCCAAAAAGCTGAGAAAGACCTGTATTTCATCGGTTATTCATCGATTTGACACAACAACATGTGAAACCTATTACAAACTATTGAACTATTTTCAAAGATATTTTACTGTGGAGTTTTAGAGAAAAATAAAGGCAAAGTCTGTCAAAATACATTATTACATTGCTCATTTTTTTGGTATTTTGTACTGCAATTATTAAAATTCCTACAGAGTTGACATGCCATTTTCAATAGTTTCTTTTTCTGGATGACCATCACTCTGCCTTTATTTTTTCTCTAAAACTCCACAGTAAAACCCTTTGAAATTTGATGTGGACAAAGTCTGTCAAAATACATTATTGCATTACTCATTTCTTGCATTTTGTTCTGCAATTATTAAAATTCCTACAACAGGTCAGGAGGATCTGCTGCAAAAGTCTTTCTGCTCATCAGTGGGCAATATCCTGCAGAGACATTTGACCTCCCCATTCTTCATAGATGTTTAAGTCACATAATGAAGAATGCCAAGGATCTTTGCAAGAAACAGTACATTATATATATATATATATATATATATATATATATATATATATATATATATATATATATATATATATATATATGGTTACTTTATATTCAGTTTGAATTTAAATGTATGATTATAATAATCTTTGTTTTTGATTGCTTTCTTTGTAGAAGTCCCCAACACTACAAGCTGGCAATGCATATATTTGGCCTTCTTGCCTGTTGTACAACGCTGAGAGAGATGGATGAGGTGCTACATAGTTCAGCAGTCCTCTTTTGCAGTCCCTGCAATGGACCAAATGTTGCAAAGCACTGCAAACATCTCCAGTTGCTTTTGCAGCAAAGGCAGGCATTTGATCTGGATGAGGAAAACATCATTGCTGAAGACTACAAGGTATTAAATGTTAATATTAGAAAAACATCAGCACATGGCCTCACATTTGTAATGAATTTAGTATACTGTATAATAAAAACCAACCAGACCTGCTTGGTATTTTTGGTTAGTGCAGTGAACCTTCTGGATGAAAAATCTTATGGCTGCAGCAGAGTGGACAAAAGGGTTAAAGTTTGATTTCTGTATATGAACTGATAAACTAAACTCAACACCTCTTCAGGACATATGCATCTCAATTTAGGTCAGACAGGCAGAGCTGAGTGAGATTGGTGTTAAACAGAATAAATGATTAATAATGCATTTTGATATAAACATTTGAAATTTGTCTGACATATGAATATTGCTTTTCAGCATGATGTCGGTACCACACCCCTCATGACTAATTTCCGGGGAACAATAAATGGTGCATTGCTAGACCTTAATGGTAAATGCAACATTTATTATGCACCAACTTTCATTTCCAGTTTGGCCAAATATTTTCTGCCACATGCCACCCTTTGGTCTGGAATGATGCTAGGTAGGTTTAAGTCTTTGAGTTAAGACAACTAATTATTCAATATAGCATTTTTGTCAAGTTCTTTACAAGGTTTAAATGGTCTTAGGGGATCTAGGACGTCACGGGACAGGCCCTGTGTACCAGCAACTCAGTAAGGTCTACAACAAAGTTAGACAGTCAAAAAAACAGGTAAATTGCTGAAAGAAACATCTGAAATGTGTATCAAAGCCATAGCTTTATTTTTGGACTTAAATTGTGAACAGATAAGGTGTACCTTAAATTTTCAGAACTTCACTCAAGACAACCGTACGCAAGGCATAATGGAGAAGAGTCAATGGGACCTGAAGAAAATCCGTTCAAAAGACTGGATGACTTTGTGACCATCTACAAAAAGATGCATGATGCACTGCTCCTCGAGTATGCAGATGTGGAAAGATGCAGAAAGAAAGTATGCTACTTAACGTTAGTTCAGTGAAAGCACTTAACTTTGCAGTTTACCCTGATCCCAATTTAAAAACGATTGATTACAGATATATTGAAAATGTGCAATTATGTGGGTTTGTGTTTGACAAAATATATATTTTCCCAGTCATATAAAGTGGAAATGGAGGTGTGGAAGAAAAGCCGGAAGCGTAAAGGGGTGTACGTTTCACCATTAGTGATGGACCTGTCAATTAAGGTAATTATTAAAAGCTGTAATGATGCTGACATACACACACACATTATGATTTTAGGCACCTCTACATTCTAATTTTGTCTTGCATTCTTTTTAGAATACAAAATGACTGAAGTAACGGTCAGACAACAATAGCCTCAACAGATGTTGTTACAAAGTATTTTGTTTGCAGTCATGCTTAGTTAATTTCACCTCAAATCTTTTTTTTTTTTTTAACAGAAAAGAAGAGATAACTCACCACTCTCCACTCCATTACTTCATGGACAACCTGAAGTAATCCAAACACAGGTTAATTTAGTTAAACTCTTTAATAAAATATAATATTAATATAAGTATTATATGCATGCTTTATTATGGTAAAATTAGATATAGTCATTATATTGTTATATACACTCTTAAATGGCTTCATTCTTCCATATTTTACATTCAAGTTTTGCATTCAAGATCTATAGTACATTATTTTATAATTTGTGAAAATATGTAATAGAAAGGGCATTAATCTTTCCATTTTTATTAATAGAATTCACAAGACATAGTGGATGTGGATGGATCATCACATGTGACCATGACTGAACATCAGGAGGACACAAAGGGTACCAACAATGATCCTCCATCACAGGTGATGTTAATAAAATAAATGTATTGTCAGGACAGTGAGTAATTGTTTAGATGTGTGATGTAGAATACTCTAAAAGTTTATCACTTAAAAAAAAAAAAAAGAGATTTACCATTATAAATAGAATTCACAAGACATGGTCACATGTGATGCTCCATCCACATCCACTATGACGGAACATCAGGAGGACACAAAGGGTACCAACAATGACGCTCCATCACAGGTGATCTTAATAAAATAAATGTATTGTCAGCACAGTAAGTAATTGTTTCAGATATATGTAATGCAGAATCTTCTAAAAGTTTTTAAACTTAAAAAAGTTTATTTAAACTATAAACTTTTAGAAGAGACTTTTTACATCAAATTCATTATTGCAGGTTTGTGTGACAGTAAATCCAACATTACATCACAGCACATTAGCTGTTTATGTAACCGTAATTGTCAGATACATGCACACATCTAGAGTAAATAAATGTATTGTCTTCTTGACCTTCAGATAAAAGCCTTGTGGAAAAAAAAGGACACGGAAGTGGTAATTTCAGTGATTCCCTCTCAAATAAGAGGGAACAGCTATATAGTCCACCACAGTGACTTCCGGTCGCTTAAACCTCACAGATGGCTCAGAGGCGAGGTATGTAGGCCAAACAGTACAGCAGCATTATCATTAAAATACACTTAAAATGGACAAATGCAGTTACATTGAAAACAGTTGCAGTTATTTCTAATTAACTTAACACATTGATTTAATAACAGTGTTATGCTGCCCTAATATAAATAATATAAATCATTAAATATTTGTAAACTGGGAAAGTTTTAAGCAAATGCCAACAATTATAAAATTGGTCTAAGCCAGAATGAGCCATTACAAAATAATGTCACTTGTTTGTCTTTGTACCTAACCCTGAACATAGAAGAGATCGAATTTTTTGTTTGCCATCCTTGGAGGAACTTGAGCATGAAAGGGTTGTCCTTGCAGCCCGACTCAAGCTCTCAGTCCAAGCTAAAACAAATGTTTTATTTAAAATAGGCTTATGTAATGAATTCTGATGTTTCTCTCTGTTTGAATTTTAAACATGTTAGATCATCGAGTGTCTCATGCATCACGCTATTAATGAACTTTGTTTGGATAAAACCATATACATGATGAACCACTACACAGCCAATGTGATCCTCACTGGGGATAGAACAGAAGTAAGACGACAAAGTTTGTCAAAGGTACATCTTGTTTCTGTTTGGGAGAGGTTCAAATGGGGACGCGTTTCATAATAATTTAAATGTGAATAAATATTTAAGTCATTTATGTGATATATTATTGAAATCATTTTTATGTGCAACAGGTTAACTTTGATGATTACAAGGCTGTTGTATCGTTTGTTAATGTTGGAGAAATGCACTGGAAGTTTCTTGTTTGTTTATTTAACAATTTATATATTGATGTACATTCACATTGTTTCTGTTGTTGTGTATGTGTTAAATAATGTAATTTTTCTTGTGGTTACAGTACATCAATGCAGCAGAAAGCTGTGTCTATTTTATTGATCCAATGCCAAACTCTGCAGAGCAGTCGGATTCAGAACTCGCTGCCCATAAATTCTGGTACTTATGCAATTTCAGCTGTTATCCATAAACCGAGATGGAATGCACTATATGATTGTCTAAATTCCAGTGCAGGCATTAAAGGACTGTAGAGAGATGGGCAGAGTGTGCAGTAAAAGTTTAACAATAGAGACAATGGTCAAAACAGAGTTACAATTATTGAAACCCAGCCCTAAACACTGGATAGATACTGGTAGCAGTGGTAGCGACTGCACATAAAGTTCAGGAGGAGTCATTTAATCCAACCTATCACATTCCAACAGCATATAAACTCTTTCAGCATCCCCCCTATTCTACTCCTTGTGTAATCTTTAGGGCCAGCTAAAAAAAAATCTTCTTAAGTCTTTATTCTATTCAAGAACATTTGTAATCCACATTTTAGGTTGATATCTCAAATAAGCTTTCAGTAAGCTTTTGTTTGGGCACAGTATCAAACTTTCCACTAGATAACATATCCATGCTCCATTGGTGACCATACAGACTCTTCCATTTCTTCACACAATTTTCATACAATTTATGAAATGGACATCCTGTTCAGAAATGGTATGGGTAGTTGGCAGTAATTAAAAACTATACAATGTAAATTTATGAATAATTGTATAATTAACATTTATAATGTTACATCTTATTGTCACACAGTGAATACTTTAAAACCAGGACGATCCACCACCGAAAAAGAGACTGGGTGAATATTCAGTTCAAAGGAGCTGTTATGAAACACCCATTTCAACAGGATGGATTTAGCTGTGGTGTGATCGTCTTAATGGTACAATAATTATTTTAGTGAAATACTTGTATTCTGACAATGATATGAATCAATTAGCATTTCTATTTGGAGTCAGTATGTGCATAGCCTATCCCCATATTTGGTTAAGAGTATTTAAATGATTAGCCAACATATTTATCCAGTCTTTATTTCCTTTTTCTTTTTTCCCTTTTTTTTTTTTTTAGATGGCAAAGGCAGTCATGGAAGCATTTCCTCAATTGCCAAACATGGATTTTGGGACCTCTAAAAAAGACATGGTCCGGGAACGCAACGCTATTAGTAAACTTGGGGGAGTTGAAAATAGCTTTTGTGCAGAAAATCTGTTTGAATGAAAGTCTTTATTTTGCAAGTTAAGTGTTCTATTTGTCCCTCTCCAGATACAGTGTGACAGCTGTACAAGGTGGTTCCATGCACAGTGTGTGCAGATAAACACAATACAACTAGAAGAAGCAAAAAACACAGCCTGGGATCGCTGTTTGTGTGACAATTATTATTTTTTTTTTTATTATTATTATTATTTTTTTTTTTATAAACTTTCATAAGCACTTCTCATTTTTGTCTTTTTTGACTATTACAAATTGCACTTTTTCCAACTTGTCCAACTATATTAAACAATGAAATCCATTGAATATAATTACAATCACTGACCATAATAACCTCAACCATTTAAACTTTTCTTGTAACAACCTGTAGATATCGATATTGTAGACTGTTTTTGTATTTAATTTTATGGGCTTTCTGTAATTTCCTCAAACTCTACAGTAAATATTGATATGGACCAAAAATAAGTTTTTATTTTTTATTTTTCATTTTTCTCTAAAACTTGAAATTTGATGTGGACAGAGTGATGGTCATCCAGAAAAAGAAACTATTGAAAATGGCATGTCAACTCTGTAGGAATTTTAATAATGGCAATACAAAAAATGAGCAATGTAATAATGTATTTTGACAGACTTTGCCTTTATTTTTCTCTAAAACTCCACAGTAAAATATCTTTGAAAATAGTTCAATAGTTTGTAATAGGTTTCACATGTTGTTGTGTCAAATCGATGAATAACCGATGAAATACAGGTCTTTCTCAGCTTTTTGGCACCTCCATGTTTCCATACCGTAATTCCACAAATAGACGAGCATCAATATCTAGGCGGCGGCTGGCTTGACCGAGCGTTTCCTGATGATGGCTCACTTGACCGCGGTCAAAAAACAGCAGCGCGACCTGAGATAACAGTCACGTGATACGCGAGAGACAAACGAGAATCACACGTCACTATGTCAGGATGCACTCGCGAATATTCTGCTAAAACACACAATAACCCCCATTAAACTCGACTAATACCATAGAAACCACAACACAACACATCGTGATAGCCGACATACCTTAAAGCTTTCAATGAGCACTTGACGCAACTCCCAGGGCATGCCGCCGAGGCGGCTACAGCAATCACTTCAAAGATAAAAACACATACTCTAAACACTTTAAAACCACACAAAGCCGTGCATAACCTTCGTCACTTACCTCGACTATAGTGACACCGGTAACCAGAAGAGGGGCGGGTATGACAAAGCCTACATTCTAGGGTTTCCTGTGTACACACTTAAATACACCGGCCCTAATTACCTCATCCACCCATTCCCATATAAGGGTAACGAACGCAAAAAGGGAAAAGAAAATCCCCTACTACTACACAAAGTAGGCTAAACGTTAACATTGTGTGTCCAATTTTTCTGTAATTTAGAAAGCCCATTGACATGCATAACCTATGTGTCTTAATTTCACAAGTTTACACTTACAAATGATCAGAGAATAAATAGTTATGTGTATTTGGCGTGCTGTCCGGAGGGAAGGCTCCGAGCTCGGAAATTGGGGCCGAACCCAGAGTGTCCCTCCCTCTGATGACCCCCGTAGATGATTCCCCTATGGCTTGCCACTCTTATTTAACTGTTTTTCTATCCTCCTGTCAAAGTGCTCCTGCTCACTGATAAAAACATTTTTTTTTTTACATTAAATAAATTAAAAAGGACATCCATGGTGAATTTGATCTTTTCACTGTGGGTGTGTGCTGCTGCTGCCCACAATTGATGTCAGGTGAGAGTGGATTGCATCAATTTGCTCCTGATCTTCAAAGTACAACGGCACAAACACTTGTTGGTAGAACACTTTTGGAAAAAGTGTCAAGCCACTTTGATTTCTTTTGGCTGCTGATGATGGACTGTGCAGAGAAAATTGACAATTACATTAAAAACATGTCCATGTATGTCTAGAATAGATATCTAACTACTCTAGCTTTATCTAGCTAGTCGTTTATAAATAATAAATGTTGCATAATTGCTAAACAACAATAACTGTAGCAGATTATTTAAAGGTGCCCTAGAATGTGAAATTGAATTTATCTTGGCATAGTTAAATAACAAGAGTTCAGTACATGGACATGACATACAGTGAGTCTCAAACACCATAGTTTTCTCTTTCTTATTTAAATCTCGTTTTTGAAAAACACCCCTGAAAAACAGGCGAATCTCCACATAACACCGACTGTGACGCAACAGTTGGGATCATTAATATGTACGCCTCCAAAAATTTGCATATGCCAGCCCATGCTCAGTGCCAGGCGGAACTGCGCAGCCGAATCATCAGAAGTTCTGCAGGTGAAGAAACAAGCAGGAGGATCATAGGGAAAATGGCAGATCTATCTATAATCTATCTATAATCGGATACCGCTACAGTTTAATTCAAAGTTGTTAGTTGCTCTGCCCGTTTCACCACTGACTGTTTTTCTAACCTGGAACAATATCAAGCAACCAGGCTTCTCTCAGCGTCTCATACTGACGAAGGGGGCAATTTCAACTAACGTTATATTCCCGCAAGCGGTAAGTAGTGATTTTATTAACGATAATTTACACTGTGTTATCTAGATCCAGCGCGATATTGTTTTTTCCTCGAGAGACATCGTGGCTTGCAAACGAGCGAACGAAGCATGGCAGTTGCTCAGTGTTTGGATGTACAAATGAACACAACAATATATTTTTAGCTCCTTCATCCGAGCCTCTGGAGAACCAGTGGGTTATGTGAATTTCTGATGTGTAATTGTTCAAGTTCAGACAGATAATCTTTCTCTCAAAGTCGTTCAACACTGTTTATGCATCAGTAAATCGCGTTGCAGTGATAAGATCTTCATTCACGCGATCAACAGGCTGTCATCTGCTCAATGCTCATCATTGCAACCTTTTATGTGATGGGAATAGATCTAAATACTTAAAAAACTTCTCATGATTCGTTAATCCCGATAGCTGTAATAGTAAAAACGTATAAAAGCTGTAATAGTAAAAGTTTTCCAGATAGCTCTACATGTAATGCCAGATATTTCATATGCAAGCATGTCAGCCAATCACAGCAGTGGGCAACAACACTGAAGTCTCACAGCAGACACGCCCCTTCAAACAGAGTTTTCAAATCAATGGATGAAATCAGGCTAGGAAATATGCCTTTTATTTCTAAATTATAACAAATTTTGATCTAAAAAACATACTAACATTATAAGGGCACCCCAGGAAACATTATAAAATAATAAAATAATCCATTCTACGGCACCTTTAACATACCTCAATTCGTGTCGATGTACAGCCTCCCCCTACTGGACGCATCAGGAACAACAGAGGCGTAAATCTACCGGCTCCAGGTCTGCAGCCTCCCCCTACTCCATGTTATGAAGTGGACGTATCACAGCTCTATACCAGATATTACAGTATTAATATTCAAATAGCTACAAATGTGTTTAAAATAGTTAAAAATACATGTTAAAAACTGTGTATGAATTATTAAAGCAGAGATCAGGGAGTGGGCGATTTGACCAAAATCTTAATTCAAGATTGAAAGAATTCTAGTATGGTTCTCATCATGAAGAATATGACAGAAGGGTTTCTGTTGTTCCGTAAGAAGGTACTGGGAACATCTGTTCTTCATTATGTGGACATCTAGGTTAGGATGGGGAATGGTCTCCTATTCTCCCCAGTATAACACAGTATAAGGGGTCCTCTTGGCTGCAGATGTATCTGTGGTAAGCAAGCCAGAAACTGACCATATATGGACTTGTTATTCAATGGATGGTATTCTATGATGTAAGGCATGTACTCTTATTGGTTAATTCTGTGTAACTCCCTTCATATTCTTACTAATTATTCTCAGACAAAAGTGCCAATAAAATTGAGAGATAACTTTCTCCCTCAGCGCTGGGTCATTGTTAATTCAACTGCTAATTGAGAGGACTGGGATGAGGCGGATAGGGACAGCAAATCTTACAAAGATATAAGACATTTTAATTCAAACAACAATAACAATGACTCATAATGTAGATATTTTGGTTATTATAAAAATAAGAACAAGGAAGCAAATTACAAACAATAGGATAAATACAACAGATCAGAGGTTTCTTTAACATGTAGTAAGAAACACTGGCAGAGGTCATAATCCAGTGTGATTGGCTCATCTTTCAGGAAGGTCAAAGGTCATTGTATAGATCACATGGGTCAGGTTACAGTTTTCCTTCTTTCAAACTTCATATATTTCTGAGTTATTTAGATTTACCTGATGATGATTCGACTCAATCCTTGTTGTTGTTTTTATCTTATCTCAGTTTTGTCAGAGTCTCAGGTCTGTAAATTCAGTTCTGTTCAGGAGGAGTTTATTTAATGTAAACTGGATTAGAATAATTATGCTCATACTTTCACTGATCAAAGGATTACAGAATGATCAGATGATCTGGGTTTATATATTTTACATTTATTAATAACTAGACCTTTTATTTATCAATTTTAATGATTTTTTTTGTGATCATTTCAATTCAAAGGTAATTTTGATAGTCATATAAAAATGATTTATGTAACACTACAATAAGAACTGAACGACTGTGTAATAAATAAATAAAATATTTATTTATTTGTAATAAATCAAATAAAGTTTGAGAAAATACACACCTTCACTCATCGAAACTCAAACACATACTTGATCTTCCTGTCTATATGAGGATTCATTACACACATTTATTCTGACATGTTATTTCACTGACAGAAGTTCAGCTGTAGTATTAATGTAATGAAGAGAAAATAAGAGACTATAACATCTCACTGTTACTCATTTATCATGCAGCTCAAAGCATTATGGGTAGAATCTCTCTACAGTCTGTTCTGATTCATCAACACAGTTTCACTGATGCTTTATAACCAACATTAAACCCAGGATAGAGCGGTTGAGTGAATGTGGTCTGGACTGTGTGGATGAGGCTCATTGTGTCAGAGACACTGTAGAAGGACAGAGTTCCTGCACTGTGATCCACATACACTCCTATTCTCCTGCTGATGGGCTTTACAGGGAGTTTAGTCTCTATCTTATTGTGTCTGAATGAGTAACTGGAGGAAGAGCAGTCCAAACTCCAGGACTGAACATTAGATCCAAACCGACACTCATAACCATCTCCCTTCCTGCTGATGCTCTTATATGACACTGATATATACACATAACCACAAAACGCATCATCACTCCACTCAATCTCCCAGTAACAGCGTCCACACACACTCTCTCTACACAACACCTGCTCACACACATCAAATCTGTCTGGATGATCAGGATACGGCTGCTTTGGGAAAGTGTCAGTAATCACTCTGTTCTCCTCAGACAGACAGATGTATTCATTCACTGTGTTCAGATCCAGAGTGAACTGATGGGAATCTGATGGAGAGAAAACACATCAGAATCAGGAATTATGAATCTGTCTGATCTTTTATTATAGCTGAACTCTTCATGTTCAATATATCAGCAGGGTCTCAGTACAGTTTATCAGATATCCTGTGCAAATCATCATTTATCTTAAGGCTTAAGTTCAGATCTGACAAGTTAATTTAGGATTTTTCACAAGTTCGTATTACAGAAACAAATCTTTACTTGATTCTTATCCTAAATCAAGTGTGTGTGTGTGTGTGTGTGTGTGTGTTTGTGTGTGAGAGAGAGAGAGTGAGTGAGTGAGTGAGTGAGTGTTCAAATCTTGCTTTTTTAATATTAGTATGATAGTTGTGCTCTGTTCCACTTTGTAAAAGTGCAATATTTCTTTTATATAAAAGCCAGTAAAGACATTATGTTAATAAACATTTCTAATTTAATTGACAACGGCAAATACCTGAAACGTTTATACTTTTGAAATCTCCTGCTTGAACCTAATAAAAGTATTTTTAAAGTGCAGACCTTTTTGCATTTTCATATTTAAAATAACTCTCTTTTTATTTTTTATTTCTATTTCAATCTTTCTGCTCATCAAAAAATATCAGATGAAAAACACCTTCACACATTCCACATTTTTATTTTACGTTTTAAAATATATTCAAATAGAAAATGTTTCTTTAAAGTCATAGGGATATTTCACAATATTTCTGTTTTTACTGTATTTTGGATCAAATAAATCCAGCAGAAGAGACTTCTTTCATAAACATTAAACTTTTTTTACGTAGGTCTACGCTATAACCGAGGAAAGCATGTTGTATATGTCGTCCGTGAGAGGCTACTGCCTTTACTTTTTTTTTTTCTGGTTACCGTCTCCTCCTTCCCATAACAACATACCTTTCCTACATATATATTTTGATGTATATTACTATTATTATTAACTATATATCATGTAAAAAGCATGTCATTGAATGCCACATAACAGATTTGTCTGGATAGTTCAAATATCATTATCATTAGTTTCACAAGGATATGAAAAATGAAAAATATTCATGTGAATATAATAGATTATATTTATGAATGTTAAATAAACATTTTAGAAATTTGGCACTGAAATCATAATTACATAGATTATCATAAATTGCAGCCAATCAGCAAACAAGAAGCATTTATATTAATCTTTCCAATGGAAAACAAGAACAAGAAAAAATATATATATCAAAGTGTCTATATGCTAAACGCAGAAGTTGTTTTAACTGGAAGTTTAGCAGCTGCGCTACAGAAAGCTGAACGAAACACTGAAGTAAATAGTCTTTGCTATGGAAGTGAGACACCGTCTATTCTGTCATCACCATCATCATCATGTCCCATAAAACTCCTTAGGTGGTCGTTGGGGCATCACAGACATTCTACTGACTATTATAATCTGGCCACATTGGTGTAAACTGGCAGGTCGCACACTATCTACACTGGACGCTAAATCACTGACAGTAAAAGCACACAGTACCCATTATAATCAGTGACAGTGGATGCGCGGATGCTACTTTCTATTTCTGACGCGCTTGCGCTACTGACAACAGAAAAATGCATTTGGAACTTTTGTGTTGTGTAGAATGTAGTTAGAATGTTGCAGACGATTTCTTTTACAAGTAATTACCGAAAACCTTCAAATAATAGCCGAGTCTCAAATAGACAACGGTCTCTTTTACACGCCTGGTGTGGCTACAGGTTTGGATAAATAAAGGCCGGTCTCAAATAGAGGCCCGGTCTGTTTTTTAGTTTGGGGTTGTATTTAATCTTCTAAAACCCATCAGATCATCTGTTTAAGCCAGTTCTATGGAGAAGATTGCGCACGCAAGAGAGCCCTGTGCATCTGGGCGGAGCTGTTAGCGCAAGCAAGGCAGGCAGAGTTAGCAGAGGCCGGAGAGGGAGAAGTGGAGGAGTGCGACGAGGAGGAGGAATTCGCCAATGAACTTGTAGTTGAGGATCGCGGTGATGATGATAGTGATGAATAGGGTCCTTCTGTATCACATGATTGCAGTTGTTTTACAGGGTAGCCTTCATTCTTTCTTGTTAATGTGTTTCTGGCAGCTAGTTCATAGGCTCGATGGATATTACCGGTAACTTGTATTGTTCAGCCCATGGCTGTCACATCGTTTCGTTTTTTTATGCTGCCAATAATCTAAAGTGGGTCGCACACCGTACGAGAAGCGCAGCGTCGCGTCTATGACAACTCGAGGTATCGCACACCGGACGTGCACTTTGTCAGTTTATGGCCAGCAATATAGTTATGTTTAAGGATATTATGGAATTAAGATAATGTCTGTACTATGCTTTGATTGTACTGTACAATTAAATACAATCGTTGCAAACTAAAGTCTGCAGTCTGAATTCACTTTACCTCAGAGCGTCCGTTAACTGAATGAATTGAGAATAGCCGATCACCTGAAAATCCGATAACATCAGCAATTTTCATTCAAGCTGCTGATTTCTGTAAATGAGTGTAAAACTGAATGTACATTGGAGCACAGGGTGAAGTCAGTATATACATTAACGACGATTTGAGACAATGTACAATCATAGAGAATAATGTGTTCGAATTTTAAAGACGTGGCGCTGCGCTTCTCGTCTGGTGTGCGACCCCCTTTAGACATACGGAAATATAGTAGGCTAAATTTTACATTAACTGATTTGTTAAACACAAACACAGATTTGGTAACCTCCTGTCATGCTCATCTCAACACTAAATTAAATGCCTGTCTCATGTAGTCTCAAATAAAAGCCGGTGCAGTTCGGCGATTTGGGAAAATAAAAGCCCGGGCTATTATTTGAAGTTTTACAGTTTATTTATTATTTTTAAATTTCATCTAATAAATCTTCAAACAATCGCATCCCAAGAGCACCATAACACCCCCTTTTGAAGATATTGCTTCCAGCGCCCCCTGATGTTCTCCGAACGCCCCCGTTGAGAAACATTAATTTACATGATCAACTCTAAAACACTTGAGTCATGTTTTTTTCACCGTCTACAGGAAGAACATGAAGACACTCAGTGAGTTTTTCTGCTTGTTTTCTTAGTGACTTACATTGTAGGAAGTCGTTCCTGGTTCTGGGAACAATGTTGGTGAAAGTGACTGTGGAAATCAACAGACATGAAGAGTGTGATTATCATGTCAAGAGAAAATGATCCCTGCATCCGTTCCTAAGACATTTCTAATATGATCTTCTACATGATATGAGATGATGGAGGATCATTTCTGAGAGCTGATGAATCTCCAGGACTTTACCTCTGTCAGAGATCTTCTTCAGCTCCTCTTTGCAGAAATCCTCCAGTTTGTCTCTCAGCTGACGAACAGATTCTCTCACGACATCAAAAGAGGAGAGAGAACTGAAGGGATTGTCATTTACGTCTGTAGATTCAGGAGGAGCTGAGAGAGACTGGAAACTCTACAGAAAACAGAAATCAAAGCTCATCACCTCCACACTTCATCAATAACCTGCACTACTGTCAGATTTATGTGGTTCTTGTTGATATTTAGTAGAGAAACTGGCACCATCAAGTTGGTTTTCACAGATTTCATATTGTTGTTTCCTAAGGGATTCCAGAGCTGAACTGCATTTGTAAGCGCATCTCTTTCAATAGAAGAAGATCAGATGAGAGTCTGACCGATGATTATTTAATAACCGAACACACAGATCAACACTTCAGTCGACGGCTCATTCTGTTCTCATGAAATGTTTCTCTGTGAGTCTCTTGCTCAAGTCCACTATGACCCTGTTCTTCTAGATCTCTGTTACCTGCAGGAAATGGATGTGATCCTGTGTGTGTGAAAGCTGCTCCAGCTCAGCGTCTCTCCTCCTCAGATCATTGATCTCCTGCTCCAGTCGCTCCAGTCGTCCTTCAGCTCGACTCACTGCAGTCTTTTCCTGATCTCTGATCCGCTGTGTCGCCTCAGAGCGGCTTCTCTCAATGGAGCGGATGAGCTCAGTGAAGATCCTCTCACTGTCCTCCACTGCTGTCTGTGCAGAGCGCTGTTAGGACACACATCACAATCACACAGTGGCTTCAGTGAGTCCTGACTGAGACGTCTCAAACTTCTCTTCTTCTCCAGACTCACCTTATGAGACGCCACAGCCTCTCTCAGCTGCTGAAGATCTTTCTCTCTCTGCTGGATCCTCTGCTGGAACGACCTCTGCGTCTCCTTCAGCTGGTGCTAAAGGACAAACCAATGACAAGAGAAACATCACATTAATCATCAACAGATATGAATCCAGTATCAGAGAAGTGGTGAGATTGAGGGGTTAAAGGTCTTGCATGATAAGATTATAGGTTCATTCATTAATGCCAGGATTATTTCTTCATTGCCTAGCTTTATATGGATATTTTACCCAGAAATGTGTTTACAAAAAATTGTTTACTCATCCTCATGTCTTTCCAAACTTCTCTTGCAGAACACAAAAGAAGGTATTCTGAAGAATGTAATATAAGTATGAATGTAATCCATGGGATAGTAAAGTGTCCATTGTTTCCACACTTCAGAATCTCACTGGAAGTAGCAGGACATCCGGGTACTTTTTGCCTACTTTTTTATGAGTACTGTGTATTCAGACATATTTCTTGTCACATACTGTTTTTCACCTACTATACAGAAGGGAAGTATGTGATTTTCAACTAATCCTGTTAACATGAAATAAACCTGCTCCCGAGCAGGTTTAAGTTTGCGCACATGTTGCTATGACAGCAAGTCCAGGATGAGCGTTTAAGAACCAAACAATCCAGGATCATGCCAAATCGCCAACAATTAAATCCAGCTAAGTGAGTTAGCGACGTACGAAGAACGGACCCCAGGGCTACAAGATAAAACCACTTTTTTGGGGAAAAAATGTTTTTTATTTCAGTAAAACACAACAAACCCATGCCAAAGTCAGATAACTGACTTTTACCATCAACAGGCACCTCAGCCGGGCACCTTTGGTAGAGGTTTGTAGAAATTGAATGGGAGGGTCCTTTGAAAAAAAAAAAAATCACAGATTTTTCATACTTAGTATGTATAAGTATACTATTTTGATCCCGTGAGGGAAATTTGGTCTCTGCATTTATCCCAATCCGTGAATTAGTGAAACACACTCAGCACACAGTGAACACACAGTGAGGTGAAGCACACACTAATCTCGGCGCAGTGAGCTGCCTGCAACAACAGCGGCGCTCGGGGAGCAGTGAGGGGTTAGGTGCCTTGCTCAAGGGCACTTCAGTCGCTTTTTACTGGTCGGGGTTCGAACCGGCAACCCTTTGGTTACAAATTTGAAGTGCTAGCCAGTAGGCCACGGCCTACTAGAGCAAGATAAAACAAAAAAATATTTTTTTTCATCACTTTATCATGGTGTGCATGTGAAAGGGTTAATGATTGTGCACCCATCAGCCTGTATATGGTGGTGTTGAGTGAAGATTGGGTGATAGATGTGGAAAGCCAGTGCAGGCCTGAGCGGCGGTCATATTTTGTACCGCCATGCGGTACATCTAGTTTTATATATTTTACAAAAGCACAATGTTTTGATTTGATTGTAAGTGGACACATACAAAAGTAGAAATATCAAATATATTCTTATAAATATAAATATATTCAAATATATTCTTGTTTCATATTTCTTTTTTCTTTATGACCATAAATGACGGAGAAATTTAAGTTTATTGTGCTACTATGTGAAGAAAATCCAGCAAAACGCACCGGCGCGTTTGTCGACCTCAGAGGGTTAAAGGAGACATATCATGCTTTTAAATCGTTCCTTTTTACATATAAATCATACATTTGTGGTCTATATAAAGCGGAACTGCAATGCTTGGGTCTGAATTCCTCATTATTATAGCTCCAGAGGCCCCTTTTCTGATGTGCGTCTGAGAGCAACTCGTTTTGGTGCGGTCTCTTTAAATACAATTGAGAAACTTCATACCCCGCCCCCTCTCCAGGTTGCAGAGGTGATGCTCCACCCCGTTCGGCCATTTTTGTAGTTTGATAGCAGAGATACGATTATCTAGCTGCACAGAAACTTTTTATTCACACGTTATTAACAAAATGTAAACAACGGAAGACTTGTCCAGCCAGCCTTACATGTTCAAGCCAGAGTCGGACCCGGAGCGAGATGAAAATGAAGACGACGAACCTGCAGAACAACGTCTTCATGTGGATGTATCGCAATGGTGTGTTACTGTATTTAAACTTTGGTCTTCCGACCTTTTACCACCGTGTCGATTTATTTTGATTAATATATGCGAGGGAGAGAGAGCAAGACAGCGTCTAGTTTGGAGACGGAAAGTCTTGTTTACACTTTCGCCTGGCTCCGAAGAGAGTGAGTGCGCGCGTGACCGGGTCTCTCTCTCTCTGCTCGTTCTTTCAGTTAAACATGCGCCCTGTCACAAGCGCCGCAGTTCATCTACATTAGACGGTGTAATGAAGCGTGTGGGTTACTACATCCAACAACCGAACATTTTAACTCACCCTCTCGTAACTTCTGCATCCTTTAGCGGCTTGGACTACAAAATTGCAGCGAGAAATAAAAATGGCGGATTGCTCGAAGTGTTGGGCTGGAAGTCAATGTCCTTATTTGGCAGTTCCGCTGCAAACACTGTGACGTAATAGTTCAAAAAACGTCATAGAGAACAGAAAAATCGGAACAGGTTGAAAAATATGACCAAAACAGAATATAAAGATATAAATGAAGCACCTGAAGAGAATAATTTAAACTTTTATGTACTTCTAAACACTCCAAATATACAACTAAATGCATTTAAGGGCTAAAAAAGTGGATTTAGCATGATATGTCCCCTTTAAAGACATTCCTTAAATTCCTTAAGATGCTTATAATACTAATCCATCACAAAGTTAGCGAAATGTAATGTAAATTAACAAATGGGGGACAAAGATTGGAGTTTATAGAGACTAAACATGCCACATATATGATTTTGGTAAACCATAGTATGCAACAAAGTCTGAAACATTAATCCCAATAGTTTACAAGAATACAAAGGCCAAACCACATAAAAAGAAAACCATTAGATGGGAAAATTAGACACATGTTTACACATTAACAGGATTTATTTATCTTCCTCAGTAAGAATTAAGTGAGTGTCACAGCCCTCTGCAAATTCCTTTTTGGGGTCGTAAAAAGGTCTTATCAATCTTGATCCTGAAACAGGACACCGGGTTCTGCCAGTGTGTTAGCTTCATTTGGGATGTTAGTTTTGGGGGAAGTTTCATAAACCTTTGTTGGGAGAGTGAGTTTGCTGGATTATTCATTAAAAAATGAATAATTTGTGTGTCTGATTGGTCCAGATGCTACATCAGTGTCACTGTTTCTGAACTCCCTGAAACTCCTCCATTGTAGTCTTGAGTTTTCTTCTGGGAACGAACATGTCACAATATTCCTCAAACGACGAATTCCTTCCCAAGGCATACACTAAATAAAGGGGGTGAGGCCTGGTTGAGTTAGATAGTAGTGTGTTTTTGTCATGTCCAAGAGACAGTTTTTACCACCCCGAAACTAAACCCCTTTTATGACTTTCCTAATGCAGACTAACTTGATGGTAAAAAATGTATCCTTTTAATGCTATTCCTCAGCAGTATACAACCACAATCTTTTTGTTGTGTTCTCACCATTTTTAGGACAATTGCTTTCTGAACCGTGCAGTTCGATGCAGGTCAGATGTTATAAATGAAGTTACAAATGTAGGTTCAGAAGGAGCCTAATCATTCAGTCCTGTCAATCAGCATTATGAGCATATATAAGCAGCTGTCATTGCGCCATCCCAGCAACAATTCTTCCAGCATTCCTCCACTTCTCCATCGCCGGCTCTATTTCTCTAATTCTTCCTCTACATAGTACCATTATTGGGGGGCTGAGCTCAAGCCGAGCCTTGGCTTTTACCCTCTGTTGAGGACAGTAAGCCAAGTTCATTGACTATTAATTATTAAAGTGTAAGTTGCAGGTTAAATTTTTCACGAAGATAATGCAATGCGTTTATTAAACATAAAGATAAGAACCGCCCACCATTGTTTTTTATACCAAAATGCTGATATAATATAAAAAGTTGGCACTTTTAACCGCTCCCGCTCCCTTCCACTAGATGGGGCGTGGCGTCATAAGAGGAACGCACTAGTAGAGTTACCAGATAAGAACCGCCCACCATTGTTTTTTATACCAAAATGCTGAGATAATATAAAAAGTTGGCACTTTTAACAGTGGTTTTAACCGCTCCCGCTCCCTTCCACTAGATGGGGCGTGGCGTCATAAGAGGAACGCACTAGTAGAGTTACCAGATAAGAACCGCCCACCATTGTTTTTTATACCAAAATGCTGAGATAATATAAAAAGTTGGCACTTTTAACAGTGGTTTTAACCGCTCCCGCTCCCTTCCACTAGATGGGGCGTGGCGTCATAAGAGGAACGCACTAGTAGAGTTACCAGATAAGAACCGCCCACCATTGTTTTTTATACCAAAATGCTGAGATAATATAAAAAGTTGGCACTTTTAACAGTGGTTTTAACCGCTCCCGCTCCCTTCCACTAGATGGGGCGTGGCGTCATAAGAGGAACGCACTAGTAGAGTTACCGTACGCTCGCAGCTATAGATGCCTTACATAACTTCAGAAAAGTTGGTTGTATGTTTTATTTGATAAAAAAAAAAATATGGATAAAATAACTCCATTGTAAACATACTCGTGTGTGCTGACTTCAAGGGGACCGTGATCCTGCCTGAAATGAGAAAAAGCTATTCGCAAAACAAACGGGTTCAGACACGTCAGATCAGCCGGTCGCAGGTCGAGCTGTTGCACTAAACTCCAGAACGCGTTCACCTCACGGCAGCACATACTCTCCACTGCTGATTCAACTGGGCGGCATAGCCCACACAAACACAGTGATGGGGACATCGATCTCTCTTTTTCTTTTCTGACAATAAACATCGCTAATTAAATCGTGAGAAATTGATAACGCGTGGATTGAGGAAGGGTATTACATGACGTTTGAGGCGTCGATGAGACTAGCAATTGCGCCTGTGCAGTGTGTGCATCTCTAACGTTGCAGGCTTGCAGCTCTGATTTGGACTGACTTACTGTAAGTAAATAATGTCTTCAGTCGTTGTCCCTCCTTGCTATTCTACATGACGGCAATATTTTGAAAAGACTTGCTTGTTCCGTTATATTATCCGGGTTAAGTTTGCACCAGGCTAGACTAGCTCTAATGTAGCTAACGTTACTCACCAGGACACCTGGCCAACCCTCCACTCATTCTCCTCACACCAAGCATTAATAACTCTTTGAGTGCCATGGCTGCCCTCTCTCACGCCTGACCGGTTAAAAATTGTAGGGCTGTGGTCCATAAAGAATTTGATGGTTTCCCACGTCCTCAGTCGTTCTCCAAATAGCCATAATACAGAAAGAATCTAGCAGAGTATGGGTTGCGAGTGCCTCTTATGACGTCATCACCCAGTAACTGAAAAAACACGCTACCTTTGAAAAAACCCCAATAAATGTTATTTTAACACATTTTAAGACAGAAATAATTAAATATATACATATAGAGCACTTTAATTTACACATTAATTGGCTGTGGTGGTTAACCTGCAACTTACACTTTAAGACTGGGTGGAAAGGTGAACTCGAAAAATGACAGTTGTAAGAGAGGTATAAAATAAAAAATCACTACTGTGAAACAGTAGTGTAGTTACAGTAGTGTTTGCAGCGTCTCCGCAAGAGATACTCGTCGTTTACGGTAAGCCGTGTTACATTTCTAACACTCTAAGCATTAGACCATTCACAACAGACTGAGACTGGCTGACCAATCAGAGCAGACTGTGGTTTAAAAAAACTGAAACTAAAAAACAGACTTTAAGTTATGTTAATGTATTCTAGTAGACCCCATAAACAACATTATGAACCTGTAAATGAGCATAATGCGACTCTTTTAAGTTCATACCTGTTTCTCTGTCCTTTGTGCTGCAGCTGATATAGTGTCGTGTTTTTTATGTTCATCCATCACACACAGCAAACATATACACTTCTGATCAGTGCGGCAGAAAACCTCGAGGATCTTGTCGTGTTTCTGGCAGATCATCTCCTGCAGTCGTCCAGTGGCATCAGTCACGTTATGTGGCTTACGGGAGTGAAATTCCTCATGACGGTCGAGATGAGTTTGACAGTAAGACTCCAGACACACCAGACAGGACTTGACGGCTTTGTGTTTTCTTCCAGTACAGACGTCACACTGCACATCTCCAGCTCCAGCGTAACAGTCAGCAGCAAGTTTAGTCTTCTTCAGTTTCTCCACCATTTCAGCCAGAATGGTGTTTTTAGCTAAAGCAGGTCTTGGCCTGAAGGTCTGTCTGCACTGAGGACAGCTGTAGACTCTCTTCTCATCCTCCTGATCCCAGCAGTCTGTAATACAGATCTTACAGTAACTGTGTCCACAGGGAATGGCAACTGGATCCTTCAGGAGATCCAGACACACTGAACACATGAACTCATTCTGAGAAATTCTGGCTTCTGCCATTTTACTGCATGAACACAGGCACAAACACACAACAGCTCAACTACACTTCAGTTTCACTTTCCCTGGAATCATGTGATTCCTGTTTCCTGGTTCTGTGTTTGAGTGACGTGTGCAAAACAGGCGTGTCTGTAAATCATTACCTCATTCCTGATCCTGAAGAGCTTCATTGCTGCTAAGTGTTTAGTTTTCATGTGTATTCCACAAACATTGTGATTAATCAATCTCAGACACACACTCACATAATATAAGTTTCAAAGAAGCTTGGGAACACTTTTAAAAGGTGACATATTATGCCTCTTTTCACAAAATGTAATATAAATCTATGGTTACAATGTTGTCTTGTGAAAACCAAATGGCGGCACCATGGGTGAAAACGTGCAGATTAATGAGCAAACAGTTTTTTTTTTTTACTTTTCAAGTTTGTGTGATAAGTATTCGCTGAGTTTCAGTTCATTATTCAGACGTATTTCAGAAAGTTTCTCGCGGAGACAGCAACGGCTGAAAGTGCACCCTGTTTATTTTATTTATTTTACAAAAACACAAGGATTTGTTGTGAGTGTACACAAATAAAAGTAGACCCTTTTTAGTTCATAATGATGTATAATGACTTATATGTATGGCCAAAAATGACAGAGTATTTTAAGTTGATTACGCTGTCATAAGACAATTATAGGCAATTGGAAAAGTTTTTGGGGCAAACCTGACCTGTTGAAAAGAGATGGTATTCATCCCTCCTGGGATGGTGCTGCTCTTCTCTCTAGTAATATGGCACATAGTCTTAGAGCTCAAACATGACAATCTGGGGCTCAGGTCAGGAAGCAGACAGACTGGCTAAACCGACTGTCTGCTAGCGGCCTTGCGTCACCAAGGTCAGATAAATCCCATCACATAGAGCCTCTTTCACCTAACTATCATCATATAGAGACTGTGTCTGTTCCCCGAATTTGGAAATCCAAAAAACGTTTAAACCCATCTAAGGTTAAAAATTTAATTGATGTTCAACAAATAAAAAACAGCTATAATACAGACGAGCAAATGCTAAAGCTTGGGTTGCTGAATATTCGATCGCTTACTTCAAAAGCACTCATTGTTAATTATATGATTTCAGATAATAACCTAGATGTGCTGTGTTTGACAGAAACCTGGCTAAAACCAAACGATTACATTACTTTAAATGAGTCCACCCCGCAAGATTACTGTTATAAACATGAGCCTCGTCTGAAACGCAAAGGGGGAGGAGTTGCTGTAATCTATAGTAATATTTTCAAAACCACTAAGAAATCAAGTTTTAAATATAATTCTTTTGAAGTGTTAGTGCTTAATGTAAAAATATATAGTATAAATGATAAATCACGTTTGAGATTTGTGCTGGCTACTGTATACAGGCCACCAGGACACCATAAAGATTTTATCAAAGAATTTGCTGACTTTCCATCAGAATTAATCTTCCTAATCAGTTTCACCATCTCAGCATCCCGGATAGCTTAGAAAAACTTGATATTGCAACAGAAACTTTTAACTCTCTCTTTTCCAGCACTTTAGACACAGTTGCTCCGTTGCGCTTAAAGAAGATTAAAGAAAATAGTCCAACGTTGTGGTACAACGAGCACACTCAGGCCCTTAAGAGAGCAGCCAGAAAAATGGAGCGCAACTGGAAGAAAACAAAACTAGAGGTATTTCGCATTTCATGGAAAGAGAGCTCGATTGCATACAGAGAGGCTTTAAAAGCTGCTAGATCTGCTTATTTTTCAAACCTATTAGAAGAAAATAAACATAATCCTAGGTATTTATTTGAAACGGTGGCTAAACTAACGAAAAAGAAAGCTTCAAGCACCAAAGTTTCCAAGCAGCACAGCAGTAATGACTTTATGAACTTCTTCACTTATAAGATTGATAATATCAGGGAGAAAATTATAACTATGCAACCGTCTACAACAGTATCGCATCAGGCAGTGCATTGTAGTCTCCCTGAGGAAAAATTTGATTCGTTCGTTGCTGTAGGAGAGGAAGAATTTACTAAACTCGTTAAATCATCTAAATCTACAACATGTATGTTAGACCCTATACCCACTAAGCTACTGAAAGAAATACTTCCAGAGGTCATAGATCCTCTTCTTAATATCATTAATTCATCTTTGTCTCTAGGATACGTACCAAAAACCTTTAAACTGGCTATGATTAAACCGCTTGTTAAAAAAACGCAACTTGATCCTACAGAATTAGTCAATTACAGGCCGATCTCGAATCTACCTTTTCTGTCAAAGATATTAGAAAAAGCAGTATCTTCACAACTGTGTTCCTTTCTTGAAAGAAATGATATCTGTGAGGATTTTCAGTCAGGATTTTAGACCGTACCATAGTACTGAGACTGCTCTCGTTAGAGTCACAAATGATTTGCTCTTATCATCCGATCGTGGTTGTGTCTCTCTATTAGTGTTACTCGATCTTAGTGCTGCATTTGATACTATCGACCACAACATTCTTTTAAATAGACTCGAAAATTATGTTGGAATTAATGGAATTGCACTAGCATGGTTTAAATCATACTTATCTGACCGTTATCAGTTTGTAGCAGTAAATTAAGAGATGTCTCATCGATCACAAGTTCAGTATGGCGTACCACAAGGCTCAGTACTAGGACCGCTGCTATTCACTCTGTACATGCTACCATTAGGAGATATCATTAGGAAACATGGCATTAGCTTTCACTGTTATGCCGACGATACTCAGCTCTATATTTCTTCAAAACCTAATGAAACTTACCAATTCACAAAATTAACGGAATGCATAGCGGATATAAAAAATTGGATGACTCGTAATTTCCTACTTCTAAATTCTGAAAAAACAGAGTTTCTAATTATTGGACAAAAAACTTCCTCACGTAATAACCTAGAATACTGTCTAACACTTGATGGCTGCTCTGTTAAGTCTTCGTCGTCGGTTAGGAACTTGGGTGTGCTCTTTGATACCAATCTTTCATTTGAAAGTCACGTGTCCAGTATCTGTAAAACTGCATTTTTCCATCTTAAAAATATATCTTAATTACGTCATATGCTCTCATTGACAAATGCGGAACAATTAGTTCATGCGTTCATGACCTCAAGGCTAGATTATTGTAATGCTCTACTGGGTGGTTGCCCTGCACGCTTAATAAACAAACTACAGCTGGTTCAAAATGCAGCAGCTCGAGTTCTTACCAGAACCAGGAAGTATGACCATATTAGCCCAGTTCTGTCAAAACTGCACAGGCTCCCTATTAAACATCGCATCAATTTTAAAATATTGCTGATCACATACAAAGCACTAAATGGTTTAGCTCCGCAGTACTTGAGCGAGCTCTTAACGCATTATAGTCCTTCACGTCTATTGCGATCTCAAAATTCCGGCCAGTTGATAATACCTAGAATATCAAAATCGACTGCTGGCGGTAGATCCTTCTCCTATATAGCACCAAAACTTTGGAACAGCCTTCCTACCATTGTCCGGGAAGCAGACACACTCTGTCAGTTCAAAGCTAGACTAAAAACACATCTCTTTGACCTAGCGTTCACATAATACATTATAGACTTCTATAATTCAATGTTAGGCTGCATAGATTAGGTCAGCTGGAACCGGGAACACTTCCCATAAATCCTGATGTACTCGTTACATCATGAGAAGAATGGCATCTACGCTAATTTTAGTGTCTTTGTTTATCCCGAGGTTTTCCCGCAGCCTGCCGGATCCAGGCCGTATCCAGATCTGATGAAGGACCTTCGCCTGGACCCGATGACAACGCTGTGCTGAAGTGCCAACTAGTCTCTCCCTATGGAGGATCCCACTACCACTCTACAGATAAAGCGTTGTCGGGAAACTCAATTCGCGTATCTACCCCGAATTGATCAAATAAAATAAAATTCTGTATCAAAAATTATAAGGAAACACCAGTACTTTGTTTAGGCTTGGTTTGTAGGGAATTACAAACCTGCGCACATATATTCAAATGCACATAACTATAGAACCAATTCTTAATGCGCATGTGAACGCCGTCAGCGTTTCTCACAGGTTCGCGTTTAAAGTTTGTGTAGAGAGAATTGTGTCGTCTTAGCGGCCCCTAATTTAATAACAAATGATTGTTGCGACGGAAGCGAATCAATCATAACTAACCTTAGCTGGAAAATAACTTTACTAAAGAACCGCTATAAAGCCAAAACAATCTCTGTTACCATAAATTATACGTTTATCTCTGTAAAGCTGCTTTGAAACAATCTACATTGTTAAAAGCGCTATATAAATGAAGATGACTTGACTTGACTCATGAGGAAATGAACTCGAAACATTAACTCATAATGATAGTAACAAAGAGTGGCTGGAAAAGAACAAAGGAAAACAGGAACCAATCAAAACACAAACTGAAAGTCCAAAAATGCACTTTTAATAGTTACTTTCTGACTAATTTTCCTTGTTTAATTTCTTTAGCTCAGAAGGCTAAATTACTTTTGCAAATTTGTCCCTTAGAAAATATACAATAAACAAATTTATAGTTTTATGGCTTTGTGCCATATTCTTCTAACCCAGTTACAACTTTTATTTCAAAACTAAAATAGGGGTTACTGAATTAGCACCCAGTCAAGAATTCCCAATTATTGCAGCAACATCAGTCCCAAAATATTTATATGGTTTCTACAGTCTCTAGACAAATTGTTTCTTTAATCTAGAGGAAAAGTTTAAGTTTTGTCTTTCTAGGACATTCTTTGTTACTATAATTCCTAGATATTTAACTGGATTTCACTGTAATGTCAGCAAAAACTTTATCATTTAAACTGTGTAAAGGACGAATTTCACATTTGGATAAATTTAGAGTTAAACCAGAAGCTTTAGAGAAAATATTGATGAAGGAGATAGAATTAGGAATAAATGATACACTCTTTAAAAATAAGGTTGTGTCATCTGCTAATTGGGATATCTTAATTTCTTTACCAAAAATTGTGAGACCTTAAATTTGTTGATTATTAACAATACCAATGGATAATAATTCAACTACAAACAAAAATAAAAAGGGGGAAATTGGGCAACCTTGACGTACACCACGATTAATGTTAAATCTTTTAGAGGTGGAAGTATTACAGAACTATTAATACCGTTGTAAAACATTTTAACTGCATTTCATTTTTTATTTTTTTTATTTTATTATTATTATTGAAAGCAGTAAAGCAATATAGCCTACAGTGAAACCATGAAAGTTACATTTTTCCTCCTCCTATTTTTAACTATAACAACGCCCCTCAACCCCCAAAGATCCCTTCCCTGGGCAGTGCATTTAAATTTTTATTTCCAAATCCTAAAAGCGTCATAGTTTTAAATAAGAATTTGTGTTCAATTGTATCAAACGCTTTATAAAAGTCCAAAAATAAAATGACTGCACCTTCCTCAACGTTCTCAGCATAATTTAACAGGTCAAGCACAAGTCTAATATTGTTAGTTATATGTCAACCGTTTAGAAAGGTTTTTTTTTGTTTTTTTTGTTTTTTTAGGTTTGAGGTTCACTAATAATTTTATTTAAATCTTACCATAATCTATTAGCAAACACTAAAGCAATCAATTTATAATTAATTGTTAGAAGAGAGATTGGTCTCCAGTTTTCTATTAAATGAAGATCTTTATCTGGTTTAGCAATTAAAGAAATGATACCTTGTTTCATAGTAGTAGACATTTTTCCATTACTAATACATTCATTATGCATATTATAAAGAGGAGCTTCAATCAGTTCCCAAAAATGTAAATAAAATTCTACAGTTTACCTGTCTATACCTGGTGCTTTCCCTTTTTTCGGTTAAAAATTGTTCAACTTTTGCACTGCGCTCTGTGACGATTACTCGCACGGCCAGTAAAAACGAGGCATCCAAACAAGCACAGAAATAAAAATGAAAACTCCGCCTACTTTTGCTCTGGCCAGCGTAGCGCAAATCTCTGTATCTGAAGGGCTACATTTTATTTCTCCATTTAATTAACGAACTATTCAGTCAGACAGGTATTTGTATTTGTTGTGAAAGAAATACAGTTACAATTTCAAGCATTTTATCCAAAATTTAAGCACTTTTGACATGCTCTAAGCGCTGTACATGCTAAGAAATAATTATTTTTCGGTGACCATGAAAGATACACTTTTCTTAGAATAAATGAATAATCAAAGAGTTCGTTGGAACTGATTAATTGATTGTAATATTAATTTAGCTTACCTCAAAGTTAATCTAATTAACTGACACAAATATAAAAAATTAATCATAATTGGTAATTATGGATTATTATTAATATTTACCCTTTAAGCTAATATTGTTACACAATCCTTGCTCCACTTGTCTCCCCAACCATTTCCTCCTGCATAATCAGTTTTTTTTCCTCCTTTGCGCTGCAAATCAGCGCAAGGACAATTTGGATTGCAAATCTTCTTGCAGGGTATCATTTTTAATAAGAATTTCAGTCTAGTGCGAGAACTCTGCTCTCACCCACACGTGATTTTGCGTTATTTCCTTATCACTCCTCTTGTGTGTTTCATTGTGAAAAGTAGTTTGCGGAGCAGACTGAAGTTGTGAGCGATTCTTTCTTTTGTAAAGTCATGCAGTGTGAAACCCCGTTGCTGATCCAGGGTTTTTGCAGATATCTTCAAATTAAATTTAATGCTTTTTAATGCCATTTAAAGGGATAGTTCACTGGAAAGTCAATGGGACCCAGAAACTGTCTGGTTACTGACATTCTTCTAAATATCTTCCTTTCTGTTCAGCAGAAGAAAGAAATTCATACAGGTTTGAAACAACATGAGGGTGAGTATATGATGACAGAATTTTCATTTTAAAGTGAACTACCCCTTTAAGGCCTTAATTTTCACAAAATTGAATGACTTTTAATGCCCCTCGGAAACCCTGCCGATCCAGCGTGCAGTGTGAACACAGCAGCAACTGAATGTTACCCCAGACAATTGTGCAGTGTGAAAAAAAACAGTGACCCGACTACTTTGAAAATCGTGCAGTGTGAACTCGGCATTAGGTAATCTGTAATGTATCTGCTCGTTTTACACTCTTTGACCATCAGGTGGTATTGTGAGCAAATGAAGCCTCGAGACATGTACCCTTTTGTGAACTACTTGGCTGAAAATCTTCAATGCATCATGAGGCTTCATCTCACCACCACTAGGGAATAGTGAATGAGGGTTTAGGGGGCGATTTCGGATTCAGCCTGTATAACTTGCTAATTAGCAGACCAACTTCCCCTGGTGCATACTGGCTGGTGCATTCTGGCTGGGAGGGGTGCAGCCAGCAGTTTGCCCCAAACACACAATGTTATCAAAACACACCAAGCGTTCAAGGATCATCATAAGGTTCATCATTTTTTCTCCTCTGAGTGGGACAAATGGTTTGGATCAATATTGGGGCCACTATGTAATCATTTGAAGGCACCTTTATTAGCTACAGTTTCAGGAGTGTTTCTCTTCTTACTCTTGTACATTGCCGTCAGAGTTTTGATTTTTGTGAGACACTTGATTGCCGTATGGCTTTCATCGAATGCCAAGGAGGAGGCTGTAAGCCTGGAAAATCTGGAAGAGAGGGCAACTCTCTGAGAAAACAAAGGAAATCAACATTTGAACTCTCTCTTGTGAAATTAGCATCACCATTTGAGATGCAAGTCTCACCTCAGAATCATCCTAATCTACATCTCTTTCCCTTGACCCCCCATTCCTTCTCTTTCTTGCTGAGATCACCAAAATTCATCCAAAAATCTATATGGTTTAATGTGAATAATTATCATACAGTATTATACATGTTTGGTATCATTTGAAATGTCTTAGTGCAACTGGTACAAATGTCTCATTCCCAAAGAAGTAAACCAAAAGGTAATAAAGTTCTTAAGAGTTTAGAGATAACTTGCACACAGAGGAGGGTGTGTCTTCCAGGCAAATGGCAACCTGCTCCCAAAAGGTGTAAACTCAATGCAAATTCCCATTGTTAGCAAATGTTTCCATGTGAAAGAAGTTTCTGTCTATAGAAAGAAATGCAACAAGAGGCTCAGGGCAATTTGTAGCTCAAATTAGCCTGTGATGCTGAGAGTGGCCAAAACTCTCAGCATCATGTATTTTCTAATGTCAGGTTTGCATCTTTCCCTTTATTCCAGAGCATTTGATGTTTTGTATTTATTATCTTTGAACTGATTATGAAATTGGCATGATAAACGTACCGGGCATAATACAATTTTAAACATTTGATTTTATTCTGACTTGCTCTGAAATTGTTTTCCCAAGTAGATTAAACGGATTCGTATGTTACCGCAAATCTGCGACAGATTAGTGACGACTAATACTTGGCACTAATTCAAGTGTACTTGGTTTTGCGAAGACAGAAAGTGAATGTTCAGTTTAAGACAGCAAAATACTGATTGATCAGCCTAAATTTGGGTGTGTCTTACCTCTGTTTTAATTGAATGTTACTTCAGATAAGTGTACGTGGGAAACCACACAGCATGGCCAATTCAAAGCTATTGTAAGAGAAGTAATGTTGGTCAACTTATATCTCTAGTAGTGGCCATACCTGTACTGAAGTAAACGTTACTTTTAAATCAAGTATATGCAAAAACCATGGGGGCTTTATAAAAGTATCTTTGATTGTGTAAGCATGAATGCGACCATCTCAAGTATATAGCTAATTTCCTCTGTTTAGTGACCGAAGCTGGCGAGTTTGTGAATGTGAGACCCACGTTAAACAGAAGGCGTGAGGACCTCAAAAGTGACATAGATTCCTTATATAAACGGGTAAAAGTAAAAGAAAAGAATAATCAAATGAATAAAATAAATAAAAGAAAAACAAAAATAATCAAATGTGCTGCTAAACTATTGTATAAATGACCATTAACCAATTGGCATTCTAACCTAAATTCAAGGTAGTGATAAAATGGATTCAGACAAGTTTAATTGGAACTAAATTATTTTGCCACACGGAAAAGACAGTAATGCACAGAGACCTTCACCCGTTCTATCGGAAACCGCCATTGGACCGATTTAGACGGGCTTACAAGGCGAACGTTCAAACACTTTAATCCCCCCCCCCCCCAAAAAAAAAACGAAAGCCCCTCACGAACGACTGCCGCACACACATAACCAAAATATAACATAAATAGTCCAGGCCTGGTCCTGTTTTGTTCTTCACTGTCGTAGCTTCTCCTTTTATGCTTCAGAAGCTCCTCCGTGAGAGATATGAGACCGGTGCACCGTTCTCTCTGGGCTCTCTGCCCTGCCCTACTTCCACATATTTATATTACCGTTATAATTTGATTTACATAATTCATTAATTTTACCATAAAAAACATGACACTCTGTTGACAGGTTTTGCTGGGTTGCACACAAGACAAAACGGATATCTTTTGACAAGATCCAGTTTCTGGGACTGGATTTGATATTCCATCTGTGTGAATTTTCATGTGCCTGTTAAGGCTTCCTTTTAGAGTGAAACTTATTCCACACTGTTGGCAGATGAAAATGCTTTTCTCAAGTGTGAATTCTCATGTGGGCCTTAAGGTTTCCTTTTCGGTTGAAACATATTCCACACTGTAGGCAAGTGTAAGGTTGCTGTCCAGTGTGAATTATCATGTGGGCATTAATGTTTCCTTTTCGGTTGAAACTTTTTCCACACTGAGGGCAGGTGTAAGGCTTCTCTCCAGTGTGAACTCTCATGTGGGCTTTAAGGTTTTCAGGATGATCAAAACTCTTTCCACACTGAGGACATTTGTAAAGCTTCTCTCCAGTGTGAGTTCTAATGTGCCTGTTAAGGCTTCCTTTTAGATTGAAACTTACTCCACACTGTTGGCAGGTGAAAGGCTTCTCTCCAGTGTGAATTCTCATGTGGACATTAAGGTTTCCACGTTCACTGAAACTCTTTCCACACTGAACGCACATGTAAGGCTTCTCTCCAGTGTGAATTCTCATGTGCCTATTAAGTATTCCTTTTTGATTGAAACTCTTTCCACACTGTTGGCAGGTGTAAGGCTTCTCACCAGAGTGAATTCTCAAGTGGTTTTTAAATCGTCCTTTCTTATTGAAACTCCTTCCACAGTGTTGGCAGATGAAATGACTACCAGTCCCTGTCTTTTGAGCCGTATTTCTTGAGGAAATCTTTTCTGTCTGTGAGCAACTAAAAAAAAAATCTCCAGTAATTAAATCATGATGATTGTTATATTGATCTTTCCCTTCCATTTCATTCAGTACTTCAGTCTCCTCTTTCAGTGCCATCAGATCTAAGGCAAAGACAGAGGGGAAAAAGTTAACTTCAGTTTAATGCTAGAAACAACAGACATCCAAACATTTATACATGTAAAGAATCAAAACCAACTGCAAGTGAGAAGAGCACAGTAGAACAAAACAAGAGAAAAAACAAAACAATGATATAAAAATGACCAACATATGCAACACCATTCAATGTTTAAATATCAGAAAAATATTGAATGTTTAATTATTAATTATTTTTAATATTTAATTTCTAATAATGCTTAATTTAGCAGAAAAACATATTTGTGAAGATTTTCAATCAGGATTTAAGCCCAATCATTGCATAGAAACTGCTTGTTGAAAGGGGGGGTGAAATGCTATTTCATGCATACTGAGTTTTTTACACTGTTAAAGAGTTGGATTCCCATGCTAAACATGGACAAAGTTTCAAAAATTAAATTGTACGTTTGAAGGAGTATTTCTGTGCCAAAAATTGTCCTTCCGGTTTGTCACAAGTTTCGGAAAGTTTTTTTCGAGTATGGGCATGTGTGACGTCAGATGTAACGGAATTTCCTTATACGGGTCCTAAAGGCACTTCTCCGGTAAGATCGCGGGCGCGCGCGCACTCGTAGACCAGAGAGAGAGAGCGAAAGCAGTTCGCCATCAAAGCGCCCTGCCTGGCTTTTGGGAAGTCAATGTCACCAAAGAAGTGTGTTTTTGGTTGCCAGGGCAAGACAACCCTGCACAGATTCCCAAAGAACCCAGCGTTAAGGCACCAGTGGATGGAGTTTGTTTTTCCTGAGCATAAACGGAGTTGTGTAAGACTGTTTGTTCCCTGCATTTCGACGATGCTTGTTTTATAAACAAAGCCCAGATCGACGGATTTGCAGATCGTCTAATGCTTAACCCTCTGGGGACCAAAAACGCGCCGGCGCGTTTTGCTCGTTTTTTTTTTTTAGCAATGAAAATAAACACTAAATGCTCTGTTAATTTTGATCTTTCATTTTCGTGTAATACATCAATCGATCCTGTTCAGTTTCTATTTTTTTTCTGTATACTCACAATAAAAATAAAGTGTTTTGCTTTTTGACAAATAAAGAAAAATTAACATGATGCGATTTCTGCCTTCTCTCTGTCAGTAAACTCCCATTTGAAACGCGTTCGAAAATGATCTATAACTCCGCGAAAATTCAGTCAAACAGGCAAACAGACCCACGGGCATAAAGCTTGAGATCGCATCTTTTAAATGAAGTCATTTATATAAAAAACAAATATTATCAGCTTCTGTAATCTGTATAAAAAGAGAGCGACTCCTGTCGAGCTCATTACGAGCTAATTCACTGTAATGTGACCACTCCCCGGAGAGCGCGTGCTATTCAAACGCAAATTCTGAGAACTATTTCAGAGCTGTGAAACGCCCACATCAGCTGTAAACAAAGCGCGTCGCGACTCCTCGCGAGTGAGACATTATAGCCTACCTTATGGAGAAAAGATTCCTCAGAACAGTGCTGATGAGGAGCAATATCTCCTGATATGAGGAGCAGATCCCGCTGAGGAGTGAGGTAGGCTGTTTTCTTTTCTCAAGTGTGGAATAACGTTATGGAATAACATTAGTGTAGGCCTATGTAAACCGCAAAAAGATGAATCGCATTTCTATAATATGACTCGCCTTTCTGTGAGATGAATGAAGGGGACATATTTGTAAAGACTGTTTAGCCTAAATATTAGGGCTGCACGATTTGGGGAAAATGTCATATTGCGATAATTGAGGTCAATATTGCGATTACGATTGCGATATGCGATATAATAAACAAATGGTTTCATGAGTCAACTTGCTTGGTTCTCAAAGAAAATAAATGCACACACAGATTAGTGATAATCAGCCTAAAGAAAAAAGTTCTTTAGTCAAGAGCAGTGAGTGTTTTTCTCTGTTCCCTTTGCTCTTTGATTAACTTTAGCGACAGATTTTTTTTTTTATTGCATTTTAACGAGAACAAAACATAATTTACATACAAGAGTACATATAACCATACATGTCAGGGGTAAAGAAAAATAATAATAATAAAAAAAAAAGAAAAGAAAAAGAAAAAAAGAATAACTTTAGCGACAGATGTAATTAGTGGCTACTGTGTACTGTCCCTTTAAGACCACCCGCTGTCAGAGACGCGGATCTCACACGCGCCTCATTCTTTCACGAGTCATCACAACTCTTCGTGTTCATCATAAGACTACTCTTATGTTATGAAGACACTCGACAAAAAGACATTTTGGCATAATTGTGTGTGTTATTGTTCGTTCAAGCTCGAAAGAGAACTGTATTCTGTCATGCTGTTTTGTGCGCACGCACGATATTAGCGCGAGTCTTTCTGTCTGTCACAGTCAGGACATTCACAGGCAGCGCGTTCATTTTGGCATACATGTGTGTTGTTCGTTCTACCGCGAAAGAGAACTTGATTGGCGCGCGTCTATCTGTGTGTGTGTGTGTGTCAGGAGGACATTCACAGGCGGCGCGTTCTTTTATGTCTTATCGCGCATGAATAGTTTAAAAGCATTTGCATTAATAAGTGCGTTAACAGCGCTAATTTGTTTATTTAATATAAAATCGCAGCATTTTGCGTCATATAATCGCGTAGGCTTGACATCGCGATTGCGATTGCGATACGATTAATCGTGCAGCACTACTAAATATGAATCGTGCGTCTGTGTGTGAAAGAATAAACTGCTTAGCTATAGCCTACTGAGATGAGTAAAAATCGACTGGAATATGTTGAAATAAAATGTATTTGTATAAGCAACGTATTAAACTGCAAAAAATACTATTTTTGTCAAAAATAAATTCATAGACTAAGATGTTAGATGTTCCAATGTTGGCTATATTCAAACTAATGAATACATATGATAAAATGTAGGCCTATAATCTTTTTTTTTTTTTTTTTTTTTTTACAAAGAAAGAGTACACTTGAAATATTGTTGAAATTGTAATTATTGTTGTAATTGTAACATTTTTAATAAAATAGCAAAACATATTTACAAGAGAGATGTAAGCGAAATCTTAAATGGTCAATATAAGTCTTCTTCTAAATACATCTTTTGTCCTTGCATTGTGGCTCAGTCAGTTTCACACCTGAGTGAATGGCTCATTATGCAGAGTGGGTGGGACATTCATAATCTAAGGTGTAAACTGCTCCTCCCCCTCGCATATTGGCTTTCCAAGCAAAACCTGTTTTACACCATTTAAATCAATGTATTTTTTTTTTGTGAACGATAAAGCAAGACTCTTTTTACATCATTTTGAAGCTAGAACTCAAAGGGACAACATCCATTAGTCAAAAGTCTTGTGGACACATATTTAATATGTGTTTTGTGGTCTTAATTCAGCAACTTTCATTTTTATTTTTTCCAATAACCACGCATAAACATTATTCTCTTAAAAATACAAACATCTACATACAAGTTGCTCGCATATTATGGTAGCCCTGTTTGTGCTATATATAGTGAATTTACACCTTTGTCATTAACATGTTTATAAATAACTGAAAAAAGCACAAATGTCAAGGCATGTCAGAACATCTCAAGGGCCCCAAAAACACCTTGGTCCCCAGAGGGTTAAGGATCGAGCAGTCACAATGATAAAGGTTCGGTGAGTAAAACTGCTTCTATTGTCTCTGTGTGTTACTAGCTCGGCGCGTTAGCACAGCTAAGATGAATGTTTTATAAACAAAGCCCAGATCGACGGATTCTCTCTATGACTCTGGCTTCGCCCACACGGCCCGCCTTGCAGCCGCTCGGTTTTTTCCGGAAAGACTCGGTACAGCCTATCTTTCTTTTATAAATATAATAAATCTAAAGACTTTTTGGAGATATGAAGGATGCAATACTACTCTATAGGTACTCAATATTAACAGGAGATTGAGTGAAAATGAGCATTTCACCCCCCCTTTGAAGTTAAATTACCTTCTTTTACCATCTGATTGTGTATCGAAGTAAAATAATGGCGAATATCTTTGAATGCATTGCATTGCATTTTGCACCTTACAGACTTCATTTGCAAAATATTAACTAGTTTAAGCTCACAACTGCTGTTTTCACAACAAGCTTATTTCTGTATCGGTATCACTGCTGTACACTGCAGCCATTCCCTGGAGAGTATAACGGAAAGAATATATTTTTTCTTCACAAAAGAGCAACACAAGCGAACCCTGTGTCCTTTGCAGGATGTAATTTCGCTTGTGCATTTCTGGGTGTGGTCGTTCCCTGGCACCAGCAGACAGCCACAATAGTTGTCTCTCATGTTTGGGCATTCAGCATGCTGAGGCAGCTTTTGTGGATAGTTCATGTTCCCACTGTGGGAATATGACTATGGCCATGTTAAGGTCAAGACTCGCTTACTTAAAAGGAGGTGCAGTCCCCTCGCCTATGCCCCGATCCAGCGTCTTAGCCCCTGACGCCTCATAAACGCGTCAGCCGTTGGAGCTCCTAAAAGAACGTGCTGTTCCTTCTCAGGAATGACCAGCTGTGTCTTTTTGGGGCTCCTCCTGACGACCAGATGTTGATCGCAGCATCGGAGGGGGAGCTTTGCTCTTCTGGAGATGAAGCTTCGGCTGCGTTGCACCCTTCGGGGAGTGTAGCGTTGCCTGAGTCCGAACCAGAGTGGGCAGCTATGCTTTCCCGGGCCGCCGAGAAGGTGCAAACGACCCTGAGACGGGTGACCCAGAGGTGGATCAGACTGCTCTTCAGGAGGTGGCGAAGGTGCCACTCCTTCCCCCGGTGGAGGGCCAGGTGGAGAATCTTTTGTTTCCTTTTGTTTCTGTTCTGCTAAAAAGAGCAGTTTCTGAAACCTCTGGGTCCCAAGAGGGGGCGCTTGGTGGTCGACAATGTTATGCCTTGTCACCCTCAAGCCCCTCTTTCATCGCCAGCGAGCAGCAGTGGCTGTGTCCCGTACACACACACACACACACATCAATCAAAACTAACTTTAGCTGGAAAATAACTTTATTAAAGAACCGCTATAAAGCCAAAACAATCTCTGTTACCTTAAATTATACGTTTATCTCTGTAAAGCTGCTTTGAAACAATCTAAATTGTTAAAAGCACTATATAAATGAAGATGACTTGACACACTGTTGCCTCCACACACTCACTCGCCCCTCGATGGCTCATCTGTACTATCTGACTTGGCTATGCGATTCAGTTTGCCCAGCACCCCCCAGCGTTCAGGGGCATTCTCTTCACCTGTGTTCTGTCGGACAATGCCCCTGTGCTCAGGGCGGAGATTGCAGTCCTACTGGCGAAGGACGCAATCGAGCCGGTCTCTCCAGTTGATATGAAGACCGACTTCTACAGCCCATACTTCATTGTACCCTAGAAAGACGGTGGGTTACAACCAATCTTGGATCTGCGCGTCCTGAACCGCTCCCTTCACAGGCTGCCGTTCAAGAAACTTGCGCAGAAATGCATCTGTCGCCAAAACTGGTTTGCAGCAATCGACCTGAAGGATGCGTACTTTCATGTCTCGATTCTCCCTTGACACAGACCATTTCTTCGCTTTGCGTTCGAGGGATGGGCATATCAATACAAAGTCTTACCCTTCGGGCTGACCCTGTCGCCCCGTGTCTTCACGAAAGTCGTGGAGGCGGCCATTGCTCCCATGTGTGAGCGTGGTGTTCGTATTCTCAATTACCGCGACTACTGGCTTATCCTCGCCCAGTCGAGAGAGCAGTTGAACACAGGGACATGGTGCTCAGTCAGCTCAGCCACCTAGGGCTTCGGGTCAACTGGGAAAAAGATTCAGGTCTGTGAATCAACTGCATTGGCACATCAACTGCCTCGAGTTGTTAGCAGTACATCTTGCACTGAGTCGCTTCAAAACGCCGCTATTAGGCAAGCATGTACTGGTCCGTACGGAGAGCACTGCGACCGTTGTGTACATTAACCACCAAGGTGGTCTACGCTCCCACCGCATGTCACAACTTGCCCGGCATCTCCTCTGGATTCAAAAGCATCTGAGATTGCTTTGTGCCGTTTACATTCCGGGCCTGCTCAACCGTGCAGCCGACGAGCTCTCACGGCAGCAGGTGCTACCGGGAGAATGGCGACTCAATCCCCAGGTGGTCAAGCTGATTTTCAGGCACTTCGGGACCACACAGGTAGATCTGTTTGCCGCCCCGGACACATCTCACTGCCAGTTGTTCTATTCCCTGACCGAGGGGACCCTCGGCATGGATGCTCTGGCACACAGCTGGCCCCGGGGCCTACGCAAGTATATTTCCTCCAGAGAGCCTTCTTAACAGACCATGTGCAAACTCAGGGAGGACAAGGAGCAGGTCTTGCTAGTTGCGTCATATTGGTCCAACCGGACCTGGTTCCCGGAACTAGTGCTCCTCGCGACAGCCCTTCCCTGGCCCATTCCTCTGAGAGAGGACCTGCTCTCTCAGAGACGGGGCACCCTATGGCACCCGCGCCCAGACCTCTGGAAACTCCATGTCTGGTCCCTGGACAGGACGCGTAGGTTCTAGGTGACCTACCCCAAGCGGTAGTTGACACCATCACTTCCGCTAGAGTCCCCTCTACTAGGCACCTCTATGGTCCTTTTGGCACGATCAGCTCCCTGCGGTGAGCCGGTGTCTTTCCTTTGGCAGAGTCCGCTTTGCCGTCACTGTCCGGTGTTGTCTCCCCCTTTTCAGGCTGGAGGCACCCCAGTGACGTTCCATATGTTGCACTGCCCCTAGCCAGCCAGTTCATATCTGTATTCTGCCGTCACTGTCCGGTGTTGTCTCCCCCTTTTCAGGCTGGAGGCACCCCAGTGACATTCCATATGTTGCACTGCCCCTAGCCAGCCAGTTCATATCTGTATTCTTCACATGGTACCTCCCTTCGGGCAGGATGTGGCTTCCGCAGCATCCCTCTCCCCTGGAAAGGCTCCCTTTCCCAGTGTTATCCAAGAGTTCCACTGTGTGGGGTATAACAGCAGTTGAACTCCCTCTATGCAGGCCTTCCGCCCCAGCCAGTTGGAGGTCTGAGAATCTTGCATAGGGAGCTGGATGTGGCAGCAACCATGGTGTTTTCCAAGGGATCCCAATTATGTCGTCACTTCGACGTTACATCAAACGTGAGCAACTGAAAGGGAACTAATTAGTAACTCTGAGTAACTAATAGGAAACTAATTAGTAACTCTGTAACTAATGTAACCCTAGTTCCCTGAAGGAGGGAACAGGAGACGCAACATCCCGTAGCCACTGTTGCTGACCATCGCTATACAACCGTCTATCTCGGCTCCTCAGCGAAAAACGATATATGCGTGTGCCCGCTTCCTGTTTATACCCGCGGGGCGGGGCAGGGCGCGTGACGCGATTCACACACACCAACGTTCATTGGCTCGTTCTGTAGACACTTGAAGTTGCTAGGGCTCCTTGAAGTTATCCCAATTATGTTATGCCTTCCGTTCCCTCCTTCAGGGAACGAGGGTTACATTAGTAACAGAGACATTTCCTTCACTTTATATAGTTGTGCTTTATCATGGTTTGTGTGGCTGTGCTGCAGTGCTGGGGTTTGCCCTCATACATCATACTCCAGGATTCCCCTAGTTGTGGGACATTCTACAATGCTTAATGTGAAAAGCGTGTATCGTGGCTTCATGGAATAATAAAAAAATCAAACTCAGTCAGTATATAAATGATACAGTTGATGAAGATACATCTACATACAGGCTCGCAGATGAGCCCAGAATATGAATGCATGTGCAAAGATTGACGTTAAGTGTATTCCTACAAAGAAAACCCTTAAAGTGGTATGAAGTCGACATCAGCACTGCAGCACTAGCCTGGATGCCAGCCGAACTTAGCCCTGCCCACAACATTTGAGGTCGGGATGTTCTGTCTGAACTTGATTCGTTGTGGAGCAACTATGCTCAAACCAGAGCTGTTTGGACCAATCAAATTGTCAGGGCGGGCTTTATAAGATGATGGACAGATGATCAACAGTAACGTAATCATCCACGTTCCCAAAGAGTGCTTGGGTTGAATTCATTTACAACAAAGATGACTGCCGCTGGAGAATTGAGATGTGTAGATTCCGTCATCGTATCTGTTATAGAAGATATCGACAACGCGTTAATTTTAAAAGAGGAACAGATAACTGCAATCAACGCACTTGTCGTTCGGAAAGATGAATGAAGAACATACGTCACTTACTCCATTGCTCTGATTGGTTGTAGGTCTATCAAAGTGAGTGCAGAGGCATTTTCTTTCCTGGTTAGATTGAAACAGACCCAATAATCACAGCCCAATGTAGCAGTATCAGACTCATATTCTGACTAGAATCTGAGTATGACGTCAGGTTACTGCAGCACAGCAGCATTTTTTTATTATTATTTAATAGTGCTTTAATTTACCAGTGTTCATCCACGCTTAAGATTCAGCTCAAAAAGCAATGCCTGACATTATTGGCTGTGATTGGATTATTTTAAACAATTATTTTTCTAACTCTTTCCCTGGCAGCTGCCAGACAGCACCAAAAAAAAGTACCATTTTCTAATGGACCCCAAAATATCTTGTTGCATGAATATCTGAACATATAATATATCAAAATAAAGAATAAAGCCTCTAAAATTTTGCCCTTTATTTAACCAGATAAAACTTTGCGATTAAAACATCTCTTTTACAGAAGTGACCTGGCCAAGATGAGCAGCACAACATTATAAAAAAGAAAGAAAATCACCTTTACATTAAAATATATCATCAAAACAATTAAAAACATTTACAATTTGTTTCTTTCTTTAACAGCTCACAAAGCAAAGATCTAAAAATATACATTGACACCAGGGTCTGCAAAAAAAAGAAGACACGAGTGGAACTGAGAGGGTATACAAATCCTCTGAGCACAAAGAATAAACTCCAACAGGTTTGTGTTGGGTAAGAGAGCAAAGATATGGAGGCAATAGATTGAAAAATGTATTTATACATAAACAGGTACCAATGTTTACATCTGCGTATTGATAATGACGACCAACCCAACTCTGTTATACAGATCACAGTGATGAGTATTGTATTTACAATTAAGTATAAACCTAAGTTTACAATGATAAAACGTATCCAAAAAGCTTAAGAATTTAGTAGTTTCTGATTTATACAAAATATCCCCATAATCAATGACATAAAAGCATAAAAGTGGCCGAAACTGGTCTTTTTTTTTTTTTGCCTCAAATGAAAAACATGATTTATTTATATAATAAAATCCCAGCTTTATTTTTAATTTTAGTCCTTAATTGATTAACATAGGATTTAAAAGATAAAGAATCATCAAATATAAAACTGAGATATTTATATTCGATCACAACCTCTATTACCCTATAAGGTTTTAAGTGATCGTTGATTTGCCACTTGTTTTTTTGATCATGAAAATAACATTAGTTTTGGTCTTGTTCAAAGTCAGGTTTAGGTCACACAGCCTTTGTTGCACAACATCAATAGCACAATGTAAAAAAGACAAAGCTTGGTGTAATTTGGGTGCACTACAATAAATAGTAGTGTTTATAGAATTATTATTATTATTATTATTATTACAAGGATGTCTGCAAGAGGGATTTGAAGTCATGCAGCATTAACCCAGCAGATCTTGCGACAGCAACCTCCGACCGCTCTAGCTGGCGTGCAGATGTCAAAACTGGCGTTAAGCAGGCCGAGGAGAAGAGAGAGATCCAGCGTGGGGAAAGGAAGAGCTGTAAACAGCAGAAAACCCAGCCTGCGACTGCTTCCCCTATGGCCCCTACAAATGACCACACTTGTAGCAAGTGTGGTAGGAACTGCAGCTCCCGCATTGGATTATTCAGCCACAGCCGGCGATGCAGCTCCACAACTCAGTAAACACTTCTCAACTAAGGTGCAGACTCCATTGTCTCTAGAGACAGAAGGATGCCAACATCTGCATAAAAATTAAAATTGACATAACTAATATTGAGATCAAGATTATTAATATAAATGATAAAAAGTAACGGCCCCCTGAGGAACCCCTCCATAATCTTTAAAGGTGTGGATGAATGACCTTCCATTCGCACACTGTGTCCTGTGCAATAAATAGCTTTCAAACCAATAAATTGTATGATTTGACAATCCAGTTAGTCTCAGTCTAGTTTTCATTATACTGCGGTGTCGAAATGATTTTAAATTATACAACGGTGTCAAAAGCCTTTGACAAATCAATAAAAAGCTAAACACAATAATATAATTTAGAACCATGGTAGCAGCTGTAGTTGTGCTGTGCTTTTTCCTAAAACCTGACTGATTATGTGATAAGATGTCATGTTCATTCAAATATGAAATCAACTGATCACCAATAAGAGATTCAAAAACCTTAGACGGAATGCAAAGTTTATAAATCGGCCTATAGTTATTCATATCAGAAGGATCCTCCTTTTAACAATGGAATAACAAATGCAAACTTCCATATAATTGGATATTCATTAAAACTTAGTGAAAGATTATAGATATGTCAAAGGGGCATACTTGCCAACCTTGAGACCTCAGAATTAGGGAGATATTCAAAAAGGGGGGGGGGGGGGGGGTTGAATATACATGTATATATTCGAACATGTAGAATATATGTCGTCATATATATCACACACACAAACGCAAAGAAAAATGTAATTAATTTATTTGACAAATTCAATTCCTTAAAGGCCATCTTTGAATTTAATTTTATAACTTAATTTATACAGAATCTTGTATGAAAATGTCAATTCAAAAAGACATACATAAGAATACATATGTTTTATAAGACCCACGGGCAGAAATTAAGAAAAAAGTGTACCTATTCTAAGCTAGGCTTCAAAAAAACGCCCTTTTCCAGAGAACGCGTCATATGACGTAAGGACAGGCAAACAAAGGCGGGGGCGCTGCCCTGGACCCTGGTTCTCAGTGTGGGTTTACGTAGTCTGAGAGGTGGTAATAGAAAAGAGAGCTTGTCGTTATCGTTATTATATAGTACGTTTGAGTTGTCACAATGGTGAATTCTTGTGTTTGTTTTGGATGCAACAACTCCAACTTGTCTGGCCATCGGGTCCACCGATTTCCAAACAAGAAACACAAAGATTTCCGTGCTTGGATACGTTTCGTCCAGGCAAAGAGAAGCCATTTCGCTGCCTCCTCGGTGACAAGACACACGGTGGTATGCGAAAAACACTTCACACCGGACAACTACAACCAAGGAGATCTTATGGAATTTCGCATGGGATTTCGACGAAGAGAGTGGGTTAGGCTGGCAAATGGAGCTGTCCCATCGGTGCATGCAAGTCCACCAGCAAAATCTGGCGGGAGTGAAGAGTCCGTTAGCACTAGCAGAGAATCTGCGCGCCGAAAACGGGAGCTTTGCACAGTAAGTCTTATAATACTTTATACAAATTGTTGCATCGAAATGTAGCTCTGCATGTAATTTCTGCAAATGTATTTTTCTTGATGTTATAATGGATTAGTCTTGGCATGACTTAGTTTGAGAAGTTAACGTTAGCACCATGAAGGCACGAAAGCCCGCCTAGCTGTTAACGTTAGCTTACTCCTGTTACACCCCGTGAGGCTGCACATGAGCCTCCTGACACTTATTTTATTGAACTAATAAGACAGGCTTCCAGACTGCGACCATTTTCTGAGAATGTGGGAGTCAAAATTTTATGTGGTCGCATTTGTGCGAGTGCATGCAGGTTCATGTAACGTTAGCCTACTACTCGGTTAAATTCACGCATAAATTTTCCTGCATTGAACTTGGTTTAGCGCCCGCCAAAGTGAATTTTTGTCCCGCCAAAGCTTTATTTGATCGGTGAGTAATAGATGAACTGCTGCGCTTGGCTTGTGACAGTGTGCATGTTTCGAGCAGAGAGAGAGAGAGCCCCTGTCACGCGCGCGCACTCTGTAAACAAGACTTCACCGTCTCCAAAACGCATCCAAGTAATGCTTTACACTTTCGCCTGGCATCCGAAGAGAGAGAGTGCGCGCGCGCGCGCGACCGGGGCTCTCTCTCTGTGAAGCTGGTATCAACAGGGCACATGCGAGGGAATGCAGCTCGGGACAACTTTGAAAAGATTTTGAAAAGATTAGCAGTCTTTTAAATAATGCATGAATGGGGTATTTTCATGAAAGGACTACATTTTTTTAAAGTTTAAAGTTGTGATTTTGTTTTCAGATTTTGGGAGAGAGTGCTGCCAGCAAAGATGGGGCGGGTGCAACTGCCACTTCAGATCCTGAAGATGATGTAGATGGAGACATCTCTACAACGGACCCTGAGCCAGTAGTGGTCCATCGTGGATCACAGTGCAACATAAGATGTTTACATCGTTCATTAGGTAGTTAGCTTATATCTAGCATTCACCATACATGCCATATACAATCACAAATAAGGATTACATGTCAAAATTTTTCATGATCTCCATGGTTACTATTTTGTAATTTACACTTTTCAGACAGTAAACATTAAAAATTATGAACTTCATAATGTTAGAAAAATATATTTTGTACTGGGATGCATTAGATTAGTGCATGTGTTGTTGCCAATGAATGTACAATGGTGAACAATTATTAAGATGAATCTCTTTCATCTAAGCTGTTCAGGTAAAGCCTCAGATGGTGGATGTGGGGACTCAAACCGAAAGGTTTGAGCATCGCAGATCAACTCCACTGGCCAGTCCTGAACAAAGTGATGATGAATGGTCATTTTCTGATATCATCAACCATTCTGGTGATATGTCATGGAGTCCCGGGGAGGAGATGTTGAGCGAGTCCTCTGAGGAGGAACCAGAAGAGCTGGAATCTCTCAGTGACCCAAAGTAAAAACCTTTTTATTAATGGAAAATGTCTGATTGTGTATCAAAAAATGTCATAGTCAGAATTAATGTGTTTTTTCCTTTTCTTGTTTTCAGTGCTGTTGACAAGTTCATTGTTTGCCAGAGGCAGTTGCTGTCTTTGTTCACGGTTTGTCCTGCATGCTGTGGGGAAACCCAGGGACACATAATGCACCCGGAAGGAACCTTCATAAAAGTCAAGCAGGTAATGTCTTATTTGTCAACTGTCTGTGAGGAGCTGAATTATAGTCTGTGAATGTACAGTATGTATATTCATTATTTGTGTCTTAACTATACAGGTATTTCACTGCCTCATCTTAAAGCTGCTTGAGTCTTGAATCTTCTCTCATCTTTCAGGCCTGCGGAACTTGTGGTTATGAGCGTTACTGGCAAAACCAAGAGAAGGTGCATCGAAACATGCCTGCCTGCAACCTTTTACTCAGCGGTGCCATCCACTTCTCAGGTTGCATGGCTACTCAGACAATCAGGATGCTGAAGCTGTTTGGACTGCAGTGCATAAGTCCCGGCACTTTTTTCCGCCATCAGCGCTATTACACTATCCCTACCATCGTGCAGGCCTGGAGGAATGAGCAGAAGGGGATCATCAGGGAGTTGAAGGAGACTGGGGGTGGATTGATCCTGTCTGGTGACTGCAGGTAGAATGGTCAAGCTCACGTCACTGATGTAGAACAGGTCAGTGTGTTTTTGCATTAACCTCTAAATGTAACTGTTTTTGACGTTCTTAGATCAGATTCTCCTGGACACTGTGCCAAATATGGTAGCTACTCCTTGATTGAGGATCGAATTAACAAAGTTTTGGATGTTCAACTTGTCCAAGTAAGTTGATGTCACATAAAAATCTTGCGTCTGATTTAGTTACTGATATTACTGTTACTGTTAATAATCCGTTGGTTTTACAGAGCTCAGAAGTCCCAAGCAGCTCTTGGTGTGAGCTAGAGGGTCTAAAGCGGAGTATGCAGTTCCTGATGGACCAAGACATGCAAGTGTCTGCTCTGATAACAGACAGAAATCGGCAGGTAATGATGCTAGGAGAGATCTAAAGCTGAACAGCATTGACATGCACAGTATCACTCAAAATAAGTTCTAAATTCTATAAAATCAATTTGTGTCTTATTTGTTTTAGGTGGCCAAGTGGGTACGTGAGAAAATGTGTTCAGAAGGAACAAGGCATTTCTTTGATGTCTGGCATATTGGGAAAAGTATGTATTGTGATGTTGGTAGTTCTATATAATAGACTTGTTTTTTGTAGTTAAATTCACTTTCCTAATAATTAGTTTGCTCTGCTCTGTTTGTCTGCTCTGGAACAGGCGTACAGAAAGCACTGGATGCTGCTGCAAAAGAGAGGGACTGTGAGGATCTGAAGCTGTGGAGGCCAGCCATTATCAACCATCTGTACTGGACCGCAGCTTCCACTCCTACAGGAGATCCAGATGAGATGCAGGCAAAATGGCAGAGTATGATAAATCATGTACAGGACATACATGAACACAGCACTCCTGCATTTACCAGCTGCGCACATCCACCGTTGGAAGGAGAGGCAAGAAACAAGGAGTGGCTGGAACCAGGTACAACATAGTAGCCTATGTTAAAAGATGTCAAATGTTTAGTTTGTCAAGTTTAGTTTGGTTTTATCAATACGTAACCCCATGTGTACTAATAATTACTTGTGTTATGAAATGCGACAGACTATATGACATAATATGTTTTATTTAGGATCACCAGCAGCCACTAAACTGGAGAGTGTAGCTGCCAGGAAAGCACTGGTAAAGGATATTCGACAATTGTCACCTCAGCATCAGACATTCTCCCTGGAGGCCTACCATTCCCTCATTCTGCACTTTGCGCCCAAACACACTGGCTTTTCTTTTCTTGGGATGTACAGCAGGTAGTGTTATCACTCAAAAGTATCAATACTAATAAAATTAGGCATTTATTTTCAGTTTCAGGATATTGCAATACTTTTGTAGCAGGATGATGACAGAATGAATATGGCTAAAAACTAATGCAGTCTTGTATAGCAGACCAAAATGTTATTGATTGATAACTGCATTACATATTATTTGCAACAAAAAAAAAATTGCAAAGATGAGTCATTGTCTTAGACCCATTTGAACTGAAAACATTAATGTCATGTATTTCTGTTGCATTTCACTGCATTGGGTTAGCTTTGGAGACATAATGTTCTATCTACTTATCTCCTACAGACTTCTCTTGGCGGCCCTACATTACAATAGTAATGGCAACAGAGATGTAGCTCGAACCAGTGAGGGTGAGGCACGCTACGCCGTTCGCTACCCACGGTTTCGGAAAGGTGGCTGGGTAGTCCACCCCATCAAGGAGAAACCATCTTACGGTTAGTAGATTCACTTAGTTTTTCAATATCTTTTTTATGTGGGTCAACCATGTTACTAAATGTGTTCTAAACATTTCTCTCCTCAAGGATACGCAACAAATCTTATGGTCTCTCTGGTAGAGGAATACTCAAAGTCACCACAGGCCCTACAAGAAAGCAGTGCTGTCTTGTCCTCTGCTGCCCCGCCCCCCCTCACCACTTCCCTCCAGAAGGTTGCCAAGGATGAGGCAGTCAGCCTCCATCTCGCACAACACTCACGCTTTAACATCTAATAAAAGATCAATTTTACCAGTTGAGTTTGTTTCACTATGGATTTATTAATCATCTTCCAAGCGGGGCCACTGGAAACCTTTGTATGTTTGTCCCTCCTCTGCAAACTGCCTCCTTATTGCTGACACAACACACGAAGGTATGGCTTTCCTAATGTCCCTGCCTAGTATTCCGTACGCCCAGCGGACAACCTGCCTGTATGCTGTGTATCGGAACTGCCTGTGGTGGAGATTGGGACATAATTACATTTTGATCATACCATGGTTTCATAATAAACAATTCCAATGGTAAATATTGCATGTCCTGTTGGCTGATATTCTACTGTACTACACAACACCAAAATTGTTTTTATAGTAAGTATATGGAAACCACTGAGTTTAAAAACCTGCTTAACAGGATTTACTATTTTGGTGTAGAAAAGCTGGTTCTTTAAATTGCAGTGTGAAATAATTTTTGCTCAAAACATACTCTGGTCTGCTGGCTTGGAGAGGGCCATGCTCCTGTCTGAAGTTCATGTATGCTATCTGCAGCACAAAAGGATTCAGACAGGATGCTTCAAACCCTGGATGGAGTGTGAGGCAGGTAATGTCTTCTGGGGGATCTAGGGTTTGGACAAGGGTCCAATAGGCGTCGACCTCCCTACAGCACACACTCTCCACTGCTGATGGCATAGCCTCACATCTACCACACAAGCACCTGTTAAACAAAATGCGCTAAGATAAACTCACTCTCCTTCCCTCCTTGTAGCTCTAGTGGTTGGTGTAAGACCTTGTAAGAAACGACATGTAGACTACCTACTTACTTCCTAAAGCTTATGTAAATATGCACAGTAAAAAGACGACCCCCCCCCCCCACACACACACACACACACACACACACACACACACACATTTATGCACAGTATAGGCTGTCAATTAGATGCATTTATCTGCATGCCTTACACCCAGTATCCCTCCACGTGACAATAAAATATCCTTGTAACAATGACTATATTTACATGAACAGCATATTCCCGTCCTAACCGGAACACTAACTGCTTTCATACATGTACTCCGCAGTACATGCGAGCTCATTTACATAATGTCCGTCGGAAATACTAGGAGGGGAATAGTATAACAGCCGGCTAAGTTCGGAATTCCAGCTGGCCGGTTATGTTGTTCAGATATACGGCCCAAACGCTTGACATCTGCAGAAGCAGAACATGCGGACACCTAGGTCTGAAAGCAGCTACTGATTAAAAAAATCAGCTAGCAATTTCTACAAAATGTCACGATAAACTATGTTGTGCAGAAATGCACAGCTTTTCCATCCCTGTCCAGACTAGCTGACCGTCACAGATGTAAGCTAACGTTATAGCCTACAGCATTCATTAGAATCTGGGATCTAAACTCAACATTTTAAGACACATGTTGCATATGGTGACAATCTACATGGATGCTTGAAAAACAACAAAGTCGACAGCAATATTGCAAAATATGATTTATTAAAGATGCAATGTGATAAACATGGAGACAACGTTAGCCACAATTAGCTATAGCCTGTGGTCACTCACCAAGACACCTGCCCAATTCTCCACCGATTCTCCTCACACCACAACTCTATCTCTCTCCTCTGTCCATTTACCCTTCCCCTTAACTCTGCCTGACCCCTCTCTTGCCTAGGTGGCTCATAATTATACGGCAATGGCCCATCGTAAGAGTTTACATTAACCCCTACTGCAACCTCTTCACTGTCTGACTCCATTACGAAGAGATGAGATTTACCGGCCGTTGCGTCACTTCCGATCAGAGCGTTTTTGACAGCGGAAGTAATTTTACTCACACTTTCTTTTTAAAAACTTTTTTCATGCACATTTATGATTAATTTCTTCACGCAAATCGAGTTCCTACACTATTTATCTACACGTTCATTCACAGGGATCTTCAACTTGAAAGATGGACTTTAAGGCCTCTCTCCAGGAGGTTAGACCCTAATTTGTACAATAACAACAACACTCCTCTACTAGGGGTTGCACGACTACCGATTTCTGCTAGTCGATTTCTTATCAAAACAATACTCGAGTTACTCGACTACTCGTGGTTCATGCTACTGTAAATGAAAAGACATGAAATAGCTAGATCGTATCAATAAACATTTATTAATTCATAGCCTAATGCAACAATTACATAGGTAAACTCTCAAAACATTATAATTATGACATTTCATTTTTAAATTTTCATGTAACAGTCTAAAGCTAAATAAATAGCTGTTCTTGCCTTTCATTTCAGACTAGGGGCCGTTCACATATCACGTCTTTTCCGCGCTCAAGGTCGTTATTTCAACCGTAGGCACGCGGCCGCGGTGAGCACGCTCATAATGGAAGCAACGTGCGCTAGTTTTTCCAGGCGGGTTTTTCCTTCTCATCTCCAGAAATATATCTAGTAGTAAAGCTAATGCGAGGGCTAGGAATCAATTAAGCCTTTGCTGATACTTCTTCGTCGTCATCATGGAGAGCGCAGTTTGGTTGCATAGCAACGACAGACGCCATGGGAGCGCAAGCGTTTGGTCTGAAACGGCGCCCAGTGACGGATGGTGTAGCAATATTGTTGTCCGGGTGGAAATCGGGAGAAATTCGGGAGAAAGGTCGGTCCGGGAGCTTTTCGGGAGGGGCTTTGAAATTCGGGAGTCTCCCGGAAAAATCGGGAGGGTTGGCATGTATGCAAAGGGGTCTGCAGCTAATTTTAAGAAAAATGGTTCTAATTGGTTAGGACCAGCTGACTTAATTACATCCAGTAATTTAAGGTAAAATTAACAAAGTAAATGTCTTCCGCTATTAACTATATCAATATTCCTATAATTTTAGTTGCCTTGAGTGATGACCCGACAGCAACAAAATGTTTATTAAAACCATTCAACATCTCTCCTTTTCCCAAGATTTTTATGGAATTGTCCATTATGTATGAGGGATATATTCTGTTTCATTTCTGATGAACACGTTAAATCGCATGTATGGAAGTAATATTTCTATTGCTTGTTTCTGCTTCTTCACCTGTGTTTTGATCAAGAGATTCTGTTCTCTTTCAGAATGTGTAATAGCGCCCCCTACCATATAACACTGAAAACACTGAACTCCGGAAAATCCCGTCAATGACAGAGAAAGAGTTAAATGTTTCTTTTCAAAATCTTTGTTGATGTATTATTACAAACAACAGTATGAAATATTAAAATGATTTCATTATTATCATGAAGCCATACAAACATGACAGAATTGTCTATTCCGAATATGTGTGTAAAGTTCTTGCATGCTTCTCTATCCATGTTGAATCTGCTTATTCAAGGTTGTGCTCGTTAAAATCTCTTAGGTTAGTCTCGCGAGACCTGGGGCCTGTTTCAGAAAGGAGGTTCAACCAACTCTGAGTTAAAACTTGAACTCTGAGTTGACTTACCCTGAGATGGGAAACTCTGAGTTTTCGGTTTACAGAACATCTGAAATTAGTTAGTTCAGTCAACTCTGAGTTAAGCGCATGCACCGCATCTATAAAAAGCCATTATCAATGGAGCGCAGATATTATGAGTCACCATGGCAACAGCGCCAGACAAAAAGAGGTCTGCATATTTCTCACCAGCAGAACTGGATGAGCTTCTGCAAGCATATGGAGAGTACTAACATTATTATTATTATTATTTAAAGTAACACTCCGACTCTTTGGGACTTTAGCTTATTCACAGTAGGCTATACCCCAGAGTTAGATAAGTCCATACATACCTTTTTCATTTCTGTGCGTTCTGTAAGTGTTATTTGATGCACCCACCGCTAGCCTAGCTTAGCACAAAGACTGGATGTAAATGGATAATGGATGCATACTAATCCCAATAAGTGACAAAATAATGCAAACATTTTCCTATTTACATGTTGTGATCTGTATAGTCACAGCGTGTACAAATAACAAGGCTATATGAGACAGAGACCATTTTTAATCGTATAAATACTAGGAACTATATTCTCACTAGGCGTAGGAGCACAGCTAACGTTACTTGGGCGGAGTGATTAGCGCAGCACACGAGACGCCACTGCGTTCCCAGTATTTATACAGAAGTAGTAAGATTCATTCAAATCTTCTCAGGTTGAAGGCATCACTAGTTTGCCTGGTCATGTAATCTCAACATGTCTGTCCACATGAGGCAACCCACTCCAATAATCAAATAATTTGGACACTCATATGACATTCTTTAAAAATATCATTCATTTCTGTAGAGCTGGACATTTACATTAGGATCAAAGTCCAGCTTTGAGAATGAAACAAACCTGTTTGTTCCTCAGTTTCTTCTTGTTTCACTCTGAATGTTTCTTCAATCTTCATGTCTTCACTTTCCTCTTTAATAAACACCATCTTTGTTTGCTCTTCAGTATCTTCATTTTTCACTCTGAATGTTTCTTCAATCTTTATGTCTTCACTCTCCTCTTTAATAAACTGCATCTTTATAATAGTGTCACGTTGATTCACCAGTTTTTCTGTCTGTTTGTCCTGTTTAAAATGAGAATAATTAACAGAAAGAAAAATAAATCCACACTAAATCTCTGTGTGTGTCTCAATCAGCTCTAGTTCAGTAGTTCAGGGCACTGGTAAGAGAGTCAGTGACAGTTAATGGACTTAAATCACAAATTTAAGATATACTTTTATTTGGATTAAAAATATACAAATAATACCTAAAGTTCATATTTATGATTTATATTTTAGTATTTTATAGATTACACATTCATGAAAACAGCAGCTGGTTTGTAAAAGTTGTCATTACACATTGTGTTTCATGCTCTCGTTTATTTTTCATTTGTTTTCAGTAGCTGGTGACGTCAGCTCGAGCGCTTTTAATCACTGAATCACGTCAAGAAACAATTGATTCAACTGACTCGGAGTTTCGAAAAGCTCCGTTTCTCTAAACACTTCTTCAAGATTAACACGTTATTGAGAGCAAAATGAGACGCTCATTTTCTGTTAATCAAGGGTGGGTGCGATTTACTCCCAAAAAATAACGTTCATTAATGTTAAATAAAGCATTACAACGTTACTTTCAAAAGTGGTTAATTTATTGTACATATCTTTTAAAAATGATTAAATTGCCTGAACAGTTTGCATTGATTTAAACACTTTAAATGCATAAAAACCACAAACCTTTTTCAGAATCACAACAGATGCAGGAGCGCGGCGCAGCCTGATGACGTCACACAACCAGAACAAAATAAAAGTCCCATTCACGCTGTTAGTCTATATTAGAGTCATCCTAGAACTGAGGGTGTATTTAAAGTCTCCCAGATAAACCTGTTGCTTAAAAAAATATATTGAATCAGTTTTTAATAATAACAGAAATCATACACGATCACTAAAAATAATGCTTTATATTTAGGGAAATTTAAATATATATTTATATATTACCTAAATGACTCCCACTCCACCTATTATATTTTTGCCTACTGATTGCATGCATTCACCTTGAATTATTATGAAATAATTAAGTCTAATTTTCAACTTTTTTGTGCTAACTCTTTTAAGTTATAAGCAATTGCATAGAATATCTATTTTCAATAGAGATGGGAAAACGAGGATTTCTGAAGCATTTGAGGCTTTCATCAAATTGTGCCGAAAAAAGGTTCATTACTCTAAGCTTTTAACACAATGTGCATTAGCGACATCTGGTTGTCTCATTTGTTTTCTCCAACATATCTAACAAATCACAGCAGAGCAGAAAAGCATGTGACCAAACAAAGCTTCGGAAGTCTGTGACATATACAAGTACATACACTTCTATCTAATCTCACCTAAATTAATTTGTGCCAATGAGACCACAACTCATGTAGCCTGGTCAACAGATTCACACACTGATCAATAATATAAAATATACAAGTATGTGATCATAATTATAGATTTAAAAATATTTTCTGTTCTGTTTTGTAAAAATATAAATTATGTTATAGGGAAGTGTAGTGTTAAATCATTTAAATAAAGCCTCCATAATCATTTCCCTTATTATGCATCAGATGAGGTGGCAAAGCACCAATTTTTTTTCAAACTAGATGTCCCGACCTTCCGATACTGCATGACGTTCAAAGCTTTGCCCCCGCCCATCTGAACCTTTCTGCAGCACGTTTTTGTTCCATCTACTGAAGCCAGGAATAATTGAACTCCGGGAGTGGGAGGACATTTAAGAGATGAGAGGTGAGAGAAAAAGCGGCTCAGCTGAAGTAAACATGACTGGCTTCTCGCGCTCAGGGAAGATGGGGACGCTTTGTGTTGCTCAAGGTCATTAGTCCTAGTGAGGGTGTACATAGTAAATATTTGTTGAACTTGTTTAAATGTTTATTTACATAATGGTTATATTTTTCAAAAAAAAAATCTCAATAAAGTAATATTTTTCCAAAGTCCGGCATCTCTGTTGTGATGTATCATCTGTCCTCCATAAATCTGGTTAAACCTCTTTAAAAGAAATTAAGAGGTTTACTGCAATATATTACTTATAAAATAGCATGCCTATTTCCAGTAGCTGCAATTTGATGGCAGACACTGTTTCTACATTTGTGAGATGGACATACTCACATTACTTTCAGTTCGTCAGAGAAAAGAACAAGAACGTAATAGTTAAGTGTAATCTATGAGACTCGTGAGACAGTAATATTGTTATGTAACTAATTACTTTCAAATTAAATTAAAATTAATACAATGGTGTTTCATGTATTCAGAGTTGTTTACAGTGTTAAAGAGATGGATTCTCATGCTAAACATGGCCAAAGTTTGAAAAAAATATTTTGGACGAATAACGGAGAATTTTTGTGCCGAAAATCTTACTTCCGGGTTGGTACAAGTTTCGGCTGTTTTTTTTTCGATCGTGGATCTAATGACGTAGACGAGAGTGGAACTCCTTATAAGAGCATTTCTCTCGGAAAACCGCGCCCGCGCACACGTCGACCAGAGGAGAGCGAGATCGCGCACATCAACGCGCTTCAACAGGAAATCATCGGCAGCGCTGCATAAGTTTTATAAACAAGGCACAGTTCGACGCCGGATTTGCAGATCGTCTAATGCTTAAGGATGGAGCAGTCCCAACGATAAAGGTTCACGGTCGTGCGTTGGAACCGCAGGCGGTGAGTAAAACTGCTTCAAATGTCTGTGTGTTGTTAGCTATCGGCGCTCCGCCCACACGGCACGCCTCCAGTCGCTCGTTTTTTTCCGGAAAGACTCGTACAGCCTATCTTTCTTTTATAAATATAATAAAACTAAAGCTTCCACTCCCCAGTCTTCACTTTTTCTCTTGCCGCCTCCATCTCTACCTGCAGACTGAGCTCGTGCGTCATCTTCGCGCCAGTTATTCAGCCAATGAAGTGTAGGCCTATGTATTTCATAGAAAATTGTGTCTAGTACTATAAAAATTACAAAGGTTTAATTGGTATCTTTATTCCAAACGACCCGACCGACCGCGACCCGAATATCATTAAAAATATTTTTGGATAACTCGTAACCGCGGGTGACCGCAGGCACCCACTCATTTCGGATCAACCCGCGCATCACTGATGTGCGTCATCCCTCTTATTACACTGCCACATGCCACATAAATAAATAATTAGGCACGAAATATTGACTTGAGTTGAAATATTTTATTATGTCTTTAAAGGTTGTATCAGTGATTTCAGGCCCCCCCAAAAATGATCACATTCATCTAATCTTTCCTAACGATCCGCTAGCTGCCCGTCCCATAAGCAGGCCGTCAAAAAAACACGTCTCTGTAAGCAGCCTAGGCTCTGAGATCTGCACACAAAAACAAACACCAACCACTCAAAACCAACACAAATAGTGTTCCAACCAATCACCGACAGGGGGTGGGTGTTGTGGTGAAATTCTATTTTTTTTTTTATTAATGTTTGTGTGGTGTTTTTAATATGCTTTAAAAACAAGCCATGTGTAAATTCATAAGTCAACACCATTGCTGAGTGTTTTCTCCTTAAAACTGCAGTGAACCAAAGACAGTCTCAAAAAAATGGTTTGAAATCGCTGGTGTTTCTGACGTTACAAACTACCTTGTAACCAATCAGATCAACATGTGATCGTCAACCAGTGGATCTCTGAGCTGAGCGAGTGAGTGGAGACGGGCCTAATTTGCATATTCATAGAACCGCGCATACTAAATGACGCAAGGGTGTCAAGTTACATACAAGCTATTTTAAGGCATTAAAGGATTAGTTCACTTTCAAAAAAAAAATTGTGCTGATAATTTACTCACCCCCATGACCAAGACCACCCAAGATGTCCATGTCTTTCATTCTTCAGTCAAAAAGAAATTAAGGTTTTTAGGAAAACATTCCAGGATTTTTCTCAATATAATGGACTTCGATGGAAACCAACGGTTTGAAGGTCCAAATGTCAGTCTCAATCAAAGGCTTTACACGATCCCAGTCGAGAAATAAGCGTCTTATCTAGCGAAACGATCGGTCATTTTCTAAAAATTAAAAAAATATATATATATACTTTTTAGCCACAAATGCCCATCTTGTACTTCTTGTACTATCTGTGAGATTACTATCTTGTACTAGATTACTATCTTGTACTATCTCTGAGATGCGCCATGCATTACGTCATCACATTGGAAAATGTCACGCAAGACGTAGTTGGATGTACCAACCCAGTGTTTACAAATATGATATATGTATGTTGAATGACACATTTATATGTATTTGTGTCAGGTTATTGTTTAAAATGGTCCTTACGTGTGCATATCATTATTGGTACGTGTATTAGTCTTTGCCCGTTCGCTTTGTAAACAAGTCTTGCATGACCAGTCCAATGTGATGACGTAATATGGGGCGCATCTGAGATGGTACAAGACAGGCATTTGTGGTTAAAAAGTATATCATTATTTTTATTTATTTTTAGAAAATGACTGATCATTTCGCTAGATAAGACCCATATTTCTCGACTGGGATCGTGTTGAGACTTTGAAGCTGCATTGAAACTGACATGGACCTTCAAAACATTGGTTGCCACTGAAGTCCATTATATTGAGAAAAATCCTGGAATGTTTTCATAAAAAAAAAAAAGAAAGACATGGACATCTTGGATGGACATCAGGGTGAGTAAATTATCAGCAAAAATGTTTTAAAAGTAAACTAATTCTTTAAGATTTTTTTTCACAGGAAAAATACAATGTTTAAATATGTCATTTTGGTGATCAAAAATGAGTTTTAAGGGATGAGTTTCAATAAATGATTGATTACAGAGGGACTAAACAAAAGTTTCCATCTTAAGACAATAGAGTTAAAAAGAATAAAACCTTACACAGAATATTTACCTTATTAATTTATGATTAGTGTCAATGTGCATCAATGATTTGGGACCTGGGACTGAATATCTCCTCCGTACAACACAACCCAGCTCTGTCATCCTGGATAAAACTTCCAGTGTGTCCACTCGATGAAGTGATGCCCTCACCCGCTCATATTGTACTTTGTGCCCTTCAGCTTTCAAAGCTCCCATTACCATCCTGTACCCAGAGTTTGGCATTCTGGACTTAATAGAAGACACTAATGTGTCTAGTTCACTGTCTGTTAGTGAACTATACAGTGATCTAACTGATAGGTTGAACTCTGCCAGTCGTCTATGTACAGTCCGTTCAGATCCCCCCAGAAGAGAGGCAATGCACCTGACTAGTAAGTTCATCTCAAGCAAACTGGTGAGATATTCACAACCAGTGACTGCTTTTGGTCGTCCACAACTACCTTGTTCAAAGTGCGCTGTCACAAAATGCGTCTCATTTCTTTGTTTTTCTGAAGTAATTGCATGATGCAGACCAGTCAAACCTTCCCATATATCAACAGGAATGATGACCTGGGGGGATACGGCACTGAGGAACACCAACTCCTGAACACAGATAAATTCTAATAAGTCCAAATCCACAGGCATCCTGGCAAGTGCATGCTCCAAACGTGAGCGAAGTCTTTCCCATATATGATCTAGAAGTATCTGTTCCTGTAATAATAAAGGCTTAAGTTAATTACAGTGCCAGCACTTGGGGAAAGGAGTGCATAAATTACATTTTCAAAATGGTTAGTGCTCATGAGGGACTTCATTTGAAAGACTTGGTAGCTAACCCTGTTGTACAGATTTTATTACTCATTTTTATAAGGGCAGTAACTGTATCATTCAGGACAACAGATGCGCATTGTTTGAACACGACGGTCTGTGACAACTGTTTGTTGCAGTTCAGCGTGTGAATTAGCCATTAAATGTCTTACAATAAGCCTACATAATGCAATTGTCCTTTCAATATTAAAGTGTTCTCTACTGACTGATGACTGACTCAGTAATAAAGACTGTCTTTGCCACCATCTAACATTACAGGTGAAATATTTTAACTTCTGCTGCTCACGGCCAGGGACTATTTTTTTCCAGCGGAAGGTAGGCTTTTGGTGATTTTACGTCATGAAAGTTGCATTAATACATTTTTTTTTTTACTTTAATATGATTATTGAGTTGTAAACGCTTTACTAAAGCAATAAGGTACTCAAGGCTAGTGCTGTCTCGTGAATAAGTCACGTCTGAAGGGGTTGCAAGCACTCCGGTTCGCGTCGTATTCACGATACAGCACACCCTCTCGTGCCTTATGCTTACATGTACGACGCAGTCTAGACTGGATGCGAGCGGTGCGACGCGACCCGTGAAATCCCCAACAGCACACGGATTCCCCATCCTATTTCTAACCTTGTCCCAGCTCTTTGCAACAGTCGCTTCAAGCACTGTGTTGCGTCGCGCTGCTCGCGTCCTGTCTGTGTAGTAGACACGGTGGCGTTCTAATCAATTTAACACAAAATATACTTTAAAACAAACACCAGAGACCGATTAGACAAATGTCTCACGTGCTGAGAATGCTAACCTAACATATAAACACAAAATCATTCATGTTTAAGAATCACTTACCTCCGGGCGATGCATCATCAGTCAGCAACCTCTTGAACCACCACCACGTCCGCGCTGGAAAACTTCTGCAGTCCCTAATTGGCCAAAATGCTCTGTTCGACTTTTCTGAGATCATCTACTCTTCCCTGTGGATGACCTGTGACCTACTTTCTGTAAAATCTGAATTTTTGAGTTTGAATTTTTGAGATTGAATTTTAGAAAACTGAATTTGAAGTTCCGAATTTCTTCATCTTGAAAACTTGAATCTGTATTTTTTTTTAAATTAATATTTGCAGTATACGAATAAGACCAAAATAACTAGCTGTTTGAAAATACATGTCTATAAAATTCAGCCATAAAAACATTTCAATTTGTTAAATTTAAAATGTTCAATATTCGTTTAAAAAAATCTAATTCAGAACTACCACCTAAAATTCAATTTAGTTAGATTACACTTGCAAATAATTCAAATTTACACAATTCAAATCATTTTGTCATATTATTAGCTCCAGATTTATTCAACAAATACAGTGTGTTTACCATCACAAATTCCTGTGTGGAGTGAATTTCAGGGCTTGTAAGATTAAGTTGAATTAAGATTAAATTGAGTTGAAGTTCCTCTGCGTTGCTCCTAAAAATTTTGCCTCTGGATTGGTACCCCTGATGGAGCGTAGGTAGTTAACCTAAAAAAACAAACATGACAGTTATGTACCATTAAAAACATAGAAATTAACCTAAGGGGATAGTTCCCCCACAAATGAGCATTGCTGTTATTTACACACCCTCAGGTTTCTTTAAACCTGCATGAAGTTTTGTTTTTTTTTTAACATGAAGGAAAATATTTTAAAGAGTGCTGGTAACCAAAGTTTATTTTCCCCATTGACTTCCATAGTATATATTTTTCTATACTGTGGAAGTTAACGGGGAACAGCAACTGCTTGATTACCAGCACTCTTTAAAATATCTTCGTGTTAAAAAAAAAAAACCTTCATGCAGGTTTAACCACAAATGAACATTGTAACAGCTGAAAATTATGCAATAAGTGAGCCTTTTATTGTCAGTGAACAGCATGTAATTTGCTGTATTTATTACCATTTTTGTCCTAGTTTCTTTATTTTTTCCAATATATGTAATCTTCATATGTCTCGTCTTGTACCATATTATGCAGTTTTTGGTTTCCTTTTGAGAAACCTCTCAAAGAGATTGCCTTTTAGACACCGTGTGTGGTACTACAATCTTGCAACCAATTCCACTCATGTTGCAATCAGATGACGGAAAAAAAGTGTGTTTTTTCAAGAGAATTGTCAAGTAGTGGTGGTTAAATGCTAACTAATCACAACATGATTCTGTACATGTGGATAGTAAATCTTGATACATGATATTGATAATGTGCTTGTAATTGTTTCCAACGCTATTCCCCAATCTAACTGGATTCAATTTGTCAGTTGTCTAGTAATTTGCTTCAAGAATCGAGACCTGAATGCAGCATTCCCGGAAATTGCTTACAACTAAACACTAAAAACATTGTGCATGAGCGCCCTCTGCGGCCTGATAATGGTTATGTAATATTTTCTCTGGCTTGTGGAACTAACTGATCACAGTTTGGGTGAATATTTTTAACACAACTTAAATCTTTAAATTGTGCAAACACTTGATTTCTCTGGAGGCCTGTAGAAGTTTGTACACCTCAAATTTGGTTTGTTTTCAGCTGCTGTGAACGGTTACATTTTTAGCGTGCTTTATCAATTTATTTTAATCAATTCATCAATTGATTTAATCAATTTCTGCATCAACTCAGTTAACTAAAAATAACCTGCAGGGAACGTTCTGGGAACGTTCTCTTTAGGTTATAAAAAATGGCCAAAAATAACCTGCAGGGAACATTCTGGGAACATTCTGGGAACGTTCTCTTTAGGTTATAAAAACAAAACTAAAAACGGGAACGTTAGGGGAACGTTCTGTGTTAACTGGGGAGTTGAATGACTTGAATTGAAATCGAATATGGGACAACTCCTGGCCATGGTCATGTGCACACTAGCCTAACCAGACATCTGCAACTATTACACTGTCCAGACTGCATGCACTCTACTCGACCCTGACAGCTGCTGAAAAAGGTTTGAATCAACAATGAATCTAGCCTGGGAAAACCCAGACAACTTCCGGCAAATTCAGATTTGCTCGAGAAGTAGCCTGGCAAAGAGCTCATTCAAACCCATTTCCATGGCCTAGAAATTGCGGCACCAATCAGAAACGTTGAGGCGGGCTTTACACGATGACGATCGCTCTGATTGGTTTTAGGTCTATCCAATTGCGCCCAGGGGCCGGTTTCACAAAGCTATTTTAGACCGGTCTATAGTGTTAGACAAGTCAAAAATTTGCTCATAGACTAGTCTAATGCAAGTTAGACTGTTTCACAAAAATAAAGACTCTATGTTACCTTGGCAACCAGCAGTAACAATCAGTTACATTACAAACAGCCAAAAGAAAAGGGAAAATGGCTCATAATGTAAACATTTCTTCTTGTTACTACATTCCCAAGTAAAATGTCCTTGTAACTGTTAGGGCCGTTACATAGTCAACGCGAGCAACGATCGACGCGCTCCCTTTCATACGCAAGCGTCACTGGCGATGCGTGAAATGCAATACACCGTGACTGCTCAAACAGGGGGTAGTAGAGTCATAGTGGAGTCATAGCTCTGAATGCCCGTTTATTTCGCTTCAAACGCTCGCTTTATACGCGCGTCCTATTCGCCTTGGACGCGCGAATGGATTTAAAATGTTCAAGCGTCGAACTAGACGCGAATTTGACGCTCTATTTGCGTTTGGTGTGAACGCTGCATAATAACAGGCTGCGATGTCAAGATTGCAATGCTGGAATGTGTGTGTGTGTGTGTGTATGTCAGAGAGAGAGAGAGGCACGGGCGCGATCGAACAGTGGAAACATAAAAACACACTCCGTCATTTATACTCCTCCAACAAACACATATTTTCCGCTCGGGTAAACTGCACAGAGCGGTTGAATGCGCTTACTCGATCCGCCATGTTTTTTGTTTTGAAAAGTGTCTTATTTTACCCAGAATGCATTGCAGTGTAGTCCTACTTAAGATAGTCAGAGTCTTAAGTGCTTTGTGCAACGGTCTGATTTAGATGTCTATCTGAAGTCTGACTATCTACTATATCTAAGCCATAGTCAAAGTCCATCTTTGTGAAACCGGCCCCTGAGGCATTTGAGCGACGTCCGTTCAACTTTTAAATGCATTATTATATTAAAATTGCAAACACATGAGGACAGTCTCCATGAAAGACCCACTGGCAGATGAACGTGCTACTACATTTCTCTCCGAAACGGTAGGAAATTAAATTAGATTTAATAGAGGATTTTAACTGTGACACGATGATTGACAGGGCAGTTTAAGTGACAGGATGCTCGCGACAGATCCGTCCAATAAAGATGACGAAGTAGTATGTCCCAAAGCTTGCCTACTTTTTTGCTACACATTCAAAAGTAAATACCTTTTTTTCACAAAAAGAGTACATACTTTTATGGCGTAGTGTAACTTAGGCGAATTGGGACGCAGCATATGGCTTTACATGATGACAATCGCTCTGATTGAGCGACGTCTGTTGGTGACGCCCCTTTGGAAATGATTTGTCTATGGAGCTTTGCCAGACCATAACTCAGTTACTACTGAGAATGGTCTGGTTTTAACCAGGCTACGATGAATCAGTTTTGACTGCTAAATTCTGCGTTGTGTTCTGCAATGTGTACTCTTGAGGGTTAAAGTCATCGGTTCATTTCTTGATTGCCATTTTGACAGTGTCCACCTGGACATTTTAGTCATATTTGCTAATTCTCCTTAATTTTGCCCTGTTTTAATCCATTTTCCTGGAAAGTTTATTTATTTTATTTTATCATCATTTTGTTTTAAGGAGATAAAAATGGTGCTTATCAACCTTTAATGACATGGAAATAAAAATTATTATCACATTATTTTGGCAGTAACATTTTGGGCGTTTTTTTCTTGGAGTGGGCGGGTTTTAGTGAGCTTTTGGGCTGGAAATCACCATCCCAATCTGGCAACACTGTGCACCATTACAATACTTATAGGCAACTAGTCATCACATCTTCCACGCCATGAAACACATGTTAATGCTCAGTAATACACATATATGGTTCTTTTTTTTTTTTTGAACATTATATTTATTGAATTTTTAACAAAACAAACAAGTGATACATTAACATAAGCTTAATATTTTACAACCTAATCCCCAAAGTAAATAGAAATAAATAATAATAAAAATAAATATAATAAAAATCAAATAAAAAAACAATCACACATAACAGAGTAACAAAGACAATGATGATATAAAATAAAATAAAAAAAAACTCGACAGTCAGTTTTATTTTCTTAATTTCCTTCATAATGTCTCAGAAACTCAGTTAAAGGTGACTATATTTCTTCAAAATTTCCTCCCTTTCCTCTAACAATATAAGTGAGTCGTTCCAATACAATACATGATGCCATCTCCTTCACCCACATATGATTTGAGGGTACATCCATTTTCTTCCAGTACAGAGATATTAACCGTCTGGCCTGTATGAGTCCAAAGTCAATCAGTTTTATTTGTCTGGAGCTAAAAACACAGTTCTCTGGATATATACCCAACACACATACTTTTGCCTCAGCAGGTATGTTTACTCCAGCAATCTTTGACAGAGTCTGCATGACTGACTTCCAATATTGATGTAATTTTGGACAGTCCCATACACAGTGAAAAAGAGTACCCTTACCATCTAAACATTTACTACAGCTATCTGGGATATTAGGTGACCAACAGTTCAGTTTGACCGGAGTTATGTAGGTTCTCATCAACCATTTATATTGGAGGAGTTTCATCCTAGTACTAATTGACTGCTTTTGGGCTTTTAAACATGCAGCTTCCCAATCTACCACCTTTATCTCCTCTTGGATGTCAGATCTCCATGCATCCAGCTTATCAGCGGTGGATTCCTCATCATGTGTTAGTAAAGCTGCATAAAATAAAGAAATATGACCTCTCCTTTCAAGATTTTGCAATATAATATTCTCTAGGTTTGACAGTGTTGGTTCAGATTCAATCTGTTTATATTTCGACATAATGAAATGTTTAATTTGTAAATGTTTATAGAAATGTTTCTTTGGAATGTTATATGTTTGGCATAACTGCTCAAATGTAAGAAGATTGCCATCCTTATAAAGGTCTGCCAGCTTCTGTACACCTTTATCTGCCCAGATTTTGAAACCCCCATCAGCTCTTCCCGCCTTAAAACCTGTGTTGCCCCAAATAGGCGAAAAGGGAGAGATGGAAGGAATACCTCCCATACTGATGGGCCCTATACCAAATATCAATTGTGTTTTTTAAAAAGGGTTTTTTTGTCATTTTTCCCAATTTTTTGGGGCATGCGGAATATAAATACAGATTCAGGTTAAGTTTTGTTTCTAATTGTTCAATTTTTATCCATGCTGGGGGTGTCTCAGTTGCAAAGTAGAATATGGCTGAGCGCAGCTGTGCAGACCAGTAATATAATTTAAAATTAGGGAGTTGTAACCGCCCTCTCTCATATGGCAGGTACAGCAGGCGAAGCCTTAGTCTAGGTTTTTTATTATTCCAAATGAATCTATTAAGGACGGTATTTAATTCATCAAAAAATTGTTTTGAGAGAGGCAAAGGGAGTGCCTGAAACAGATTTAGGTAATATGCTCATTTTGATCATGTTTATTCTGCCAATCATTGACACGGGCATTTCTACCCATTTATCTAAAGACTCCTTTACTTCACTAACCAAAGGGTCATAATTCATTGGTACAATGGTTTTAATGTCTGGGGTAATTTTAACACCAAGATACACAAATCCCTCTTTTGCATTGATAAACGGGGTCTGTATGGCTGGATTTAGCCTCTCGTCCCTATTCAAAAATAGAATAGAGGATTTTGAATCATTTATTTCATAGCCAGAAAATCGACCAAATAGCTCTATTTGTTGCATTAAGTTTGGGACACTGATGGACAGCCTTGTCAAAAAAAACTATCAGATCATCAGCATATAGGGCCAATCTATGCTCTTGATCTCCTAACTGGATGCCAAATATATCAGTTCGCATTCTTATCGTCATTGCCAAGGGCTCCATAGCCAAAATAAATAGCATTGGAGATAACGGGCATCCCTGGCGAGTGGAACGTTCCACTGTGAAAGGTTTAGAGACTATGTTGTTTGTCAAGACACTGGCTTTAGGATCTGTATACAAAAGTCTAACCCATTTGAGAAAATTAAATCCAAATCCATACCTCGGAAGAACGTTAAACAAATATGACCACTCTATTCTGTCAAAGGCCTGACGGGCATCAAGTGATAATAAAGCCGTATCTTTAGCATCAAATTTCTCATGAATTATATTCAAGACTCTTCTTATATTATGAAACCCTTGACGTTTTGGTACAAAGCCATTTTGATAGTTATGAACTAGATGTGAGATAAAGGGGTCTAATCTTTTTGCTAAAACTTTACAAAGTATTTTAGTGTCAACCCCCATCAAACTTATTGGTCTGAATGATAAGCATTCTGCAGGAGGTTTACCTGGTTTTAATATCAAAGTAATCATAGCCTGTCTTAAAGTGGGTGGGAGAACCTCATTCTTAAATGCTTCTTCATACATGTTAAAAAGTGGAACTATTATTTTTTCTTTGAAAGTTTTGTAGAATTCAATCGTAAATCCGTCTAACCCAGGAGCTTTACCACTGTTGATGCTTTGTATGGCCTGTGATATCTCTTCAACACTTAAATTTCTGTCCAACTCTTGTTGTGTGTCTTCTGTGAGTGTCTGGAACTGAAGTTGGTCCAAGAATAGGTCTTGTTCTTCCGAGGTATGGCAACAATCAGACTTATACAAATTTTCATAAAATTGTCTAAAGCTATCATTAATTTCAGATGGGTCTACTGTTACCTTACCCGAGGAGGTCTTTATGCTATTAATTGCTCTTTCACTCTGTGTTTTCTTTATTCTCCATGCCAAGAGCTTTCCCGCTTTCTCACCTTGGTCATAATAAGATTGCTTTAACCACATTAAACTTTTTGCTGCTGCATCAGAAGACAATTTATTATATTCAGTTCTCAAACGTAACAATTCACTTTGTTTTATTGGGTCATCACTAGCATTTAAGTCTAATTCCAAAGATTTAATTTGCTTATCCAAAATTTCCATTTGTTTTTGTTGTTGTTTATTCTTCGTACTCGTATAGCTAAGAATTTCACCTCGAATATATGCTTTAAATCCTTCCCATCTCATTGCGGCACAAGTTTGATCTGTATTCAACTCAAAGTAATTATCTATTTTCTCCCCTATAAATTTAACAAAGTTTGAATTCTGTAGCCATCTTGCTTGAAACCGCCAACGGAACTGTTTGTGGGTAAAGTTGTCCATGTAAACATTCATTGAGATAGCTGCATGATCACTGATCACTATGCTATCATACTGACATTGTTTGATCCTTGATAAAAGTTCCCTTGAGACAAGAAAATAATCTATACGTGAGCGGGATTTATGTATACCTGAGTGACAGGAAAATTCTATGTTATCAGGATTTTGTTCCCTCCACACTTCCACCAAGTTCATATCCAATATATATTGATTTATTAAATGTCTAGTTTCGGCTTTATAGATATCTGAGCCTGTTGAACGATCTATACTTGGATTCAAGGTACAGTTAAAGTTTCCTCCAATTATATAGAGTCCTTGCAGAGTGGATACGGTAAGAAATAGATCTTCAAAAAACTTTGGTTTATTTTCATTTGGGCCATACACACTCACTAAATTCAAAGTGATTGAGAGAATGTTACCCTGGACGATTACGTATCTACCAGCCGGGTCTTTTTTTATTTGTAGCATTTGGAATGGTATGCTCCTATGAATTAAAATAATTACGCCTCTTGCATATTGTATGATGAGTGTATCACCTGGCCAGGCCATCTATTTTTTACAAATTTTTAATTCACAATCTGTAAGATGCGTTTCTTGAAGAAAAATTATTTTCGATTTGAGTTGCTTAATCCTGTTGATAACCTGTTTTAGTTTAATTCTTTTTCTGAGTCCTCTGACATTCCAACTTGTGATTTTTATATCAGACATTATGAGTATTCATTTGTTCCATACTTTGTTTGTTTTTTCAGGCATATTAATATAGCGATACGTTGTGCCGAGTTAGTATGAAATACAGATAACTTTTGAATTAAAAAAAGCAAATAACTAAATGAAAAAAGAAAATCCTGAAAATATCACATAACACTTAAAATCCCCCCGCCCCCTCCCTTACTCAGATTAGTAAATGGGGGTTTGTGCTAATCCACTAATAAGGGGAGTAGCTAAGCTATAAAACCCAACTTCAAAAAGCAGCAGTGGTGTCCGTAAACCATGCATACACCGAACTAAGAAATAAACACAGCAAACCCATATGAACATGTTAACATAGTCCCTCAATGAAATTATTCAACAGCAATGTCTTTTATCTGCTCATATTGTCTCCATTTCAAGAGTAACAGTTTAACCAAAGTGTGTAGTATTAATGTGTTTAGAAAAAGAGAGAAAAAGAGTATACACACATATACACATATAAATACATATGCATACATACCCATGCGCCTATAGTGGCGTTATGAAGTATTATAGAAAATACCTTAAAGTGCAGTTATTAGGTGTCAGTGTGAACAACTGATTTCCTAGTTCGGGAACCGAATCGCTCACCATCATAGTCAGTCCTGTCCATCGTGTCTGCGGAGAAAATCCCCAGCCTCCTTTGGGGATGAAAACAGCTGTAGCTTCCCATTGTGGAGGATCCTCATCTTACATGGATTGTATTGGAACCCGCGGAAAATGCCTTTTTCAACGAACACTTTCCTGACGGTATTGAACTCGGCTCGTAGTCGGACGGTCTCAGCTGACCTCAGCTGAACTGAGAAAAAAAGTTTGTTTCCTTCATGGAAAACAAACTCCCGATCTTGGAAATTCAGGAATCGGATAAGGACTGCTCTGTGCTGGTTTGGTTTTGGAGGTGCCAGGGTTCGGTGAGCCCTCTCAATGACAAAGGATTTGTCGGTGTCCAGCCAGCGCGGCAGTGCCTCCCGAATGTACTCCAGCAGCGGCCGCTGACCCTCGGTGCCTTCCCGGAGGCCAAACAAGCGAAGGTTCTTCCTGCGGCCCCGGTTTTCCAGGTCGTCAGTCTTTGCTTCTAGGTAGGATATTCGCTTCATGGCGTTGTTAAGGTCGACCGTGCTCTTTTCCAGGAGCTCCTCCGCCGACATAATTCTATTCTCAGCTTCCTCCAGTCGAGTAACATTAGTGGCTACATTTTGCTTCACCTCCGTCATGTTTTTCTCCAAAGCAGCGATAGACTTAGTCATTTCACCCATACGATTATCTATGCTCTCCAGCTTGGTTCCAAATCCACTGAACTCCGAGTGCAATGACCGAAGTTCAGCTAACACCGTGGTAAGATCACACATGCTATCCATGCTAGTAGTCCCCACGTTGTCTTGACCTGCTGCCGAAATGACAGTTTTAGCTGGTTTTTGGGAACCGCGTTTTCGTGTGAAAATATCACAATCTTTGAGAGTAGCAGATTTTGACATCTTCCGATTCAGTTTACGCTTCAAAGGCTGGGTTTTTTGGAATTTTTGAAGCAGGCTACACGGAGCATTCACTTTAAGCTGCCATCTTGGTTCAAGGCTCTATAGCGCCCCCATATATGGTTCTTTAATATATTTGCATTGTATTAAAATGTGTTCATTTTCAATGGGCATATTGATACTTCAACTTCTACAGAAGTCTTCTTAAAGGAGAACTCCGGTCAATTTTAACATTGAGCTAATTTTTTTGTACATTTGGAGTGCTGTCAATACAGAGAACAACGACAAAAATCGGTGTTGCCTACACTGTGTTATCCTCTTTTTAAAATTTGCACCCTGTTGACTTAAATGGGGCAAGTTTTAAACCTGCTTTTAGCCTCTTAACATCCTTGATGTGTCATTACAAGTGCACAGAAAATGTGAGTGATTCCTTCAGAGTGAACACGGTGAATCTGACTGCAGTAGATGTGAAAGATATGTATAAAAATGATGTTAAGCCAGCGCAAATACCTGTGTTTACATCCTGTTTTCGGTTGAAGTCCAAAGTAGTCGATTGCTGAGTTCACGCGCATGATCATAGGTACTAAACTATGATAAAGAGAATCACAAGAGTCCAGAATTTAGTCCTTAATTTATCCCTATTCTTCAACCTCATTGAGGTTTCTGACCGCCAATTAGCTCCAGAAAAACCTCCTGGTAGGAAGCATGAAGGGAACAAGATTCTTTAGGATCTCCGTCTTCTTGGCCTCCTTCCACACCCCAGTTTTGCGGCCTCAAGGTGGTTGGTATACAGGGATTGAACTTCTTCTGCAGGAAGTCCAGCTCTATGAAGTCCTCCTCCCCATGGGATTTCTTCACGAATATGGACCTTGACCCACGTTGCAGTTGAACCACTTTGAGTTCAGCCACCCTGGGCATTTTTCTAGTCTTGGCTACAAAATGGCCATCCATCCATGCCCTGATGTTATCATTCTTCAACTCCACCACCTCCACTTTCCTAGAGTTGAAATTGGCCACCACTGACAAAAAGTCAACAAAATCAAAAACCACTCCTCCAGGTCTGTGCCTTATTTCTTGTTCCACACCATGGTGAAAGCTGTCAGCGCTCATGAAGGTGTGCCCCGTCTCGAAAAACATCAAAGTGACATCTTCAGCTGATATTGTTTCAGAATTTACCAATGTCAGCAGTGAAGAAAACAGACACCAGTTTTTATTTTGGGCACTACAATGGATACTGTTGTGCTGTTCTCTGCTCCCCAGATAGCAATGAGTCGGCGGCCCACCGTCGGCGCTCCGGCGGCAGTAGAAGCGGCAGAACGGCGACATCGCAAACACGTTGGACGGCGCACCGCCGGCGGCAGCCGCTTTTTAAAAGCGGCAGCCGCCTTCCTACCGCCTTCGTTCCGCGGCCGGCCCGCGGGCCAACCACCGTTACGCCGCCTTTATATTGAAGGCGGCCCTTCCGCGGCCCGCCGGAGGCAAGCGCTATTTTCGAGCGATCTGCCGCCACTTATTCTGGCTATATATAATATTTAATATTTATAGCATGCAGTTTATCAAGAATAATGATTGCTCAAACCAGACAAATATCCATTTGGCATTTTTATTCCACATTTCAAAGTACAGTAACTGTCATTTAAACAAGATGTGTCAGACCACTGAAATATAAATAACAAAAAAAAATATATATAGCCTACATATATATATATATATAGCCTATATATAAAAATAATACACACACTAAAGAACATGCAGGTTTCCAATAAAATTTTGGTTAAACAAATCAGCCTTACAAGTACATTATAACACTTTCAATAATTGTTAATATAAAGAGGTCAGCTCTGGGGTGAAAATAATTACCAGTAAACATTATAACAAGTAATGAGGATATTTGGTACCAAAGAATGTGCAGGATACCAAATAAATCAAGGTATAACATCACATTTACAAGCCATTTCTAACAATAGGATAAGTGGTAATAATTTAGAGTAAAGCTCTGGAGAAGAATATAGCCTACCATTATAATGGCATTGCTGACCTAGGGCACAATATTTACACTGTGCTGCAATAAGATCTGTGTCTCTTGTATCTGTGATAAACAAAACTTGGTGTATATATAAATATATAAAATGTATCTATAAAAATACTGAGGTAAAAACAGTAGTAGAACAGACCATTATAACTGCAATGCTGACCTGTGGCACAAGGATTTACAAGCTACATTTAACAATAGAATAACAGTTAAGCACTGTGACGGAATGAAAAAAGCAAATGTTAACACAGTAAGTAGAATATTTGGTACCAGGTAATGTGCAATATCAAGTATCAGAGATATGAAATAGGATTTCCAAGCTATTTTTAATAGAAAAACAGTTAAGCACACTGATGGAATGAAAGTAGAATTTTACTAGTAGTTAATGTGCAATATCAAATATCAGGTATGAAATAGGATTTACAAACTATAATAGAATCGTTAAGCACTGACGGAATGAAATAAGCCAATACTAAAGTCACGGTAAGTAGAATATTTGGTACCAGATAATGTGCATATATCAAGTATTAGAGGTATAATCTAGGATTTACAAGTTATATTTAAAAATAGAATAGTTAAGCACTGTAACAATGAAATAAGCAGCAAATTGTGTATGAAGTAATTGAGATCTTTGGTATCAAAGAAAGTGCAGAATACCAGGTGTAATATGTACCAGGTGTAATATGTACATTTTGACATTAAAGCAGAACTCGGCAACTCTAGTAATTTCTTCTCTAACCGTCTCTTTTGTTGTTTCGCTGGAACATGTGAATGATCCATCGCTGTATAATTCTAGCTAGTATTGAGGGGGGCGTGTGTGTTTATGTTGAATTGCCGTAAAGCAGTTCGTGTTTCTTGCTCGTTCTTGCTTCTCACGAGACTTCCAATTTCTATCTTGCCGGGACGGTAGACCTCAAGTTGCAAGGTTGGTTTTCCGCCTGGGAACGCTGGGGGGTGCGGGGAAAGTCACCAATTTCACCAGAACAGGTTGTTTAACCATCCAAATGATTTCTAGACAGTTTTATTAAGTTTAAAAAAAAGTTGCCAAGTTCTCATATCTTCAGTGAATCCACGTGCGCCTGTATAAAAGGACAAACAACCTCACCATCCGTGAAGTGAACAGTGTGGATTGGGTGAGTGTAGTCTGGCACTTCTGGCTTCTTGGTGTTACTGACTGCAGGATAAAGAAAGTGTTGCAGTTGTCAGTGATGCTGGGGTGTCAGTAGTCAGCCTAGGCTTAAGGGGTCGGCTGTGGGTCCCTCTCAGCTGTGCGGCGCCTTTTTCCACCTTCACGGTCAGATGCTCCTTTGAGGTAACGCATGACATTAACCTGGAGCGCCTCATCAGTGGCATCCTGGGTTGCCGGGTTCTTCCGGATGGCCCCTGTAGAAAATACAGATCTGTCATTTCATTTGAATGGGCCATACACCTACTTAAATATAAAAAAATATCTAACTTACTTTGAACAATGGTCTTCAGGAACAGGTCTCTAAAACACACTTTATCCCCTACACCAGTCCAGGTTGTGTTAATGGAAAGGTGATTAGAGAAGATACTCTGAAGCATTCGCCACACTGTTGTCTTTAGGTCCCTCCCACATTTGATAGCCAAAAACCGAAGCTGAAAATCCAAAAAAAGTGTTACAAATTACATTTCTCTAAAGCTTCTCATACATAAATATAAAATGTGACAGGCTGTGGATTCAGACTGAAAAATATGCAGTGTACAATCTTAATTTGACTTTTTAGATTACCCTACGGTGTTATAAACGAAAGCAGCACACTTACAAATCGGTCCTGGAGCTCTTTATCCTGCCTCAAACTGTGGTCAAGCAACATCAAATCTTCCTGGGTGTGTAGAGGGAGTAACAGATCCCCTGGCAGGGACAACTCTCCAACAGACACATTAGCACTGAAATGTTGCAGCATAGTGTCCATTTTGTTGTCCATGCTACGCACAACATCGCCAAACTCTCCAAGACGTCGCAGCATTAGGGTCTGATCTGCACCTACAGGGGTTCCCAGAATAAAAGAATAAAGTAGTCAGTCCTGGTCCCTCAACTACTAAACTATGACACTTATATCTAGGTCTTCTACACGTACAGGTAGCCCCAGTGGGAATTAAACGAACAACCACAGGTGTTGTTTGCAAGTTGTACCTGATTGCCCAGTGCGAGCAAACGTCTTCAACATAGTCCCAACTTGCTTCACCTGCTCTTGAAGTGAGCCGCTTTCATCTGAAGCTACGAAATGAAAGGCATATGGTAATTTTGAACCTACATCACACACAAAAAAGTACATTTAAGAAAGAGTGCATGTTCTCACCTGCTCGTGCATTGCTTTCCCTCAAGGTTTGGTTCTCCTCCCTCAGAGCTTGGTTCTCCTCCCTCAGAGCTTGGTTCTCATTCTGGAGTCTCTGGAAATCTACATAAAATAATAATAATAAAACTACAACTAAAGGCACTATTTTCAATATTGTTAAAACACTGGACATTAAGACATAGGCCTAGAATATACCTTCATAGCTGAAAACTTCATGCTGTACACGAGATGCCAGGGGAGTCCAAGGGCCAATAACGGAGCGCTGACTTTCTCCTATTGATAATCATTGACGTAAAAATATGTTTGAAGTTATTGCATACATTTAATGAATCGGACTTAAATGTAACACTTAGTTTAGCGTAACGTTTTACATACCTCCAGTGTTTTCACCAATGTGCTGGCAGGTTAAATTTGCTGCTGGGGGTGTAAAGCTTAGTACTTGACGAGCTGGGGGAACAAACATAACAGCTTTAATTTCACTGCAGAGATGGCATATTCAGTAAAGAAAACAATAATTGAACTCTGCAAAGCTAATGGAATGTACAACACACCTCGACAGCTTTCATCCAGAAACTGCTGCGGCGAGTAACCCGTCAAGTGTCCTAATGAAAAACAGATTATCAATAAAAGGATTCCTCGTCTTAAATAGAAGCAATAGTTTCCAAGACAAAAAAACGTCACAAATAACATCACTTACTTGTACTCAAACTCTTGGCTCTGTGAAGTGGAGTCTGGATTACCGGGGAGAAACCTGGTTCTGAGAAAGAGGAAACTGAAATTTGAAAATCTTACAAAGGGTATAGTTTAGTGGCAGGATCACAAATTAAGCATCACAGCAATACATTTTACATACCAGCTCTGAAGTCTACAGATGGCTCAACATTTTCCTGGTTTTCAGGAATCGATGTAACTTCTGGAGCATCTGGCAGCACTGAAACCTCGTTACCGGGAACAATGTTTTCAAAGCTCAAAAGAGGTTGTCGAAACGACAGCACTGCTGGTGCATCTGGAAGTCTAGACTCCTCTTCATCAGAAGAGGCCTGGGGTCTGTACTTGGAATTTGAGATTCTCTTTCGCTTTCCCTTCTTGTCATCGTCCGTCGTTTCAACGCTGGAACCTGTTTGGAAGCGCACCAAATATCTCGTCGCCTCTTGCCAAGATTCTAGATCAGGGAATAATGAATGAAAGAGTCAGCTATGTACCATAAACAGACAAAGAAATTACACTGATGAAATTCAGGAAAATCAAATGCACAAGTCAGACCCATTTACCTGCTCCCTTCATGAACTTAAAATGATGCTTTTCCCAGGTGCTGTGTGGAGGCACGCAGTGGATGGCTAAACTGTTGCCGTTTTTCCTTTTGCGGAGGTTAAATGGGGGCCAATAGCACATGCCCTCGCTGAGCCACACTTGTGGAACAACTGCAAACGGTAGATCCTCCTCGTCGATGAACTGAACAATGGCAAACAGCATCTGAAATAGAAGAAAAATTTGTATTAAGTATACATTTTGATACATTTACAGGCAAAATGAATAGTGCTGCCACTAACGACTAATTTTGACACATTTTTCAATTAGTGGTAGAATAAAAAAATAAAACAAATAAAATGTTTGTCATTTTGTTGTGTCCATTTTATTTTGAATTCAACTGAAGGGCCAAAACAAAATGTCCCGTTCAAAAACATTATGTATTAACAATCTAAGCATAAGTATCACATTTCCATTAAGCTATACTATATTAGTCCCAATCTAATCCTCTATTAACAACCATGTATTCATTTATTTAAATTACATCTTTTTTCTGCCTTAAATTAATACATTATTAGCTAACTGTACATTTCTGAAATGCATAACTGATAACATCACTCTGAATTGTAAAGTAGATTCATGCTGCAGAAAGGTGCCGCGGTTCACGAGAAAGTGAAAGTATCACAGACTCGCGTGTGCACTTGTTCAGGAAGTAAAGTGACCTGCGCATGCATACATTTTAGCGGATTATGGTGTATTTAGATAAATAAAATACATGTATCCAAGGTAAATCACCAACACTCATCCCTTACAAGCGAGAGTGAGCCTGGAGTGTATTCGCGCATAGCACGTGGAATTAGGGCAACAAACTTGGAAATCCAGTGTCTCCTCAGAGTCCGTTTGCAAGCAGCAGAAAGCCACTTCGTGCGACGCACGCACTAATCAATAACATTAAAATTCTCACCCCTTTAAAAAAAGCTGTCATTTTTACAAGTGGATCAACGGAAAACCAGCCTTTCCATCCGGGCAAGGAAGAAGATAATATTTCTTCTGCACATTTGCTGTATGCGTAAAGCGGAGTGTATCTGATAGGCCAGATAAATGAAAAATGCCTAGCTTGGAAGATTCCACAGGGTAAGTAAAGAAATCGACCACGTTCCGGAACCTCTTGTAGATGACCAAAGTGTTGTCCATTTCATCAACGACGACATTCTGTATAACTACTATGTCCTTATTTTCCAACAGGACACAGTTGTCTCCCTCCGAACATTTCACAACAAAGTCTTGAAAGTAACACTCCTCATACTGCTTTTTCACAGAAAGACCATTGAGGAGTGGTCCATGATTGTGCTCCCTCAAGGACCTTGTTTTGGAGATGTTTGTTCTTCTGTGCTGACTTCTCTCTGACAATCGGCGAACAACCTGCTCCAGTGGTTGTGTAGGCTTGCGCAACAGTTTCTTCAGACGCCCAAGGAAGTTTTCAAATGGAAAGCATGAGATGTTATCAAGGACACCATACTTTTTGGCATCTTGGCTGAGGTGCACCAATCCATGCATGTTGTATGTCACATGTTCTTTTCCATAAAGCTTGCTGCAGTGATCAACAAAGAGAACCAATAGTCCGTGTGCATAGTCTGCAAGGTCAGCACACAGGGACACATTCAGTAGGATGGTGATGCCAACTGAAAGCAGCATGAAGTTGTTGTACACTTGAGTTGGTACAAGGCCTTTTAAGCTGACTGGTCCAGTGTACAAGAGGAACTGCCTGAATTCTGTAGCTTTCCAACGCTCAACATCTTCCATGGATCGTTGCTTCCTGTTGAACTCGCACGGAACATGAGGTGTGAAGGTCAGGAGTACTCTGGAGAGCTCTTTTACCATGCTGGGCGAAAATCTTGTCAGCCGCCGTCCCTTTAGCCAAAGATGCAACAACTTTCTTGTCACTCCAAGGCATACCAGATGCATATAATCCAGTGGGAATTGGGTGACCAAACCAACAGACAACAATTCCAATGGCGTTTCTCCACACTGATGACTGTCATCAGAAAGTTCGTCACGGACTGCATTGTCTAATCTTAGAGCAGCATCTGTTAGAGGAAAGGTCATCCTGTTCTCGTAGTGGACCCCCTTTTGAACACACTTGTCACACCCATAATATCCACTGTGACCTTTCACATTTCGAACAAGTGCACGAGCAGGGGCGTCACAGATGAATGTTGATATTTTGAAAGGAAGTGCTCTCCTTTCAAACAGAACTCCTTCCGCTTCAAGTCGCTGTGCCTCTTCTACAAAAGGATTCAAAAAGTGAAGGCTGCTTGGCTTCTTCTTCCCATAATAGAGACCAATGACAAATGGAAGTTTGTTTTGTTGGACATTACCCACGTATTGCTCAATTAAACCAAGAACTGGCCAGAACTGGGCATTTGAGCTTTTGAAAAGTGGAAGTCCATCAACATTAACTTGCATTGAAACTGACGTCAACTTCTGCAATTCAGGAGACACTAAAAACTGTGATAGTATTCCACTTTCAATTCCAGAGTGATGGTATACACCACCTGAGAGTTCTGTTGTTTTAACACAAGTCACTGTTTTCAGAAGGGTTCTTGGGTCTTTAGGAAGAGTTGGATGATCCTTGGACAAAATGGTTAAAAGCTTACCAAGTGCCACATGGGGGATCATGTTGTCAATAGCCCAGCCTGCCAATTGTGTCCTTAGGCAATCCTCTTCCTCTTCACTATCTTCTGTGCTTGAGGAAAAAATGTCACCAGGTTCATATACCTCATCAACAGTTAATTCCTGTGCTTCAGGGATTACAGTTTGTCCATGGCTTGTTGTAGCCATTCCATGTTGATGTTCATTAACAGGAGGATTTACTTGGTCAAAGTCAGGAATAACAGCAAGTAGAGCATCGTTTGCAGCTGCAATTTCCTGTTTGTCCCTCTCAACTCCTTTCAATATTCGTCTCCTTTTGGCCCAGTAACTAGACATTGTGACTAACAATGCATTTACCTTTAAAGCCAAAACGATTGTCCAACAGTAGGTCTCTTGTGTGAAGTTAATCAGTAATGCTCCGGTCAAGGTAACTGCAAGAAAATGTGAACAAAACCACATTGTTAACATTAGGAATATACAGTAGCTATGCTGTAGGGGAAAAAGATGATCAGCCAAATGTGGAACAGTGAAATTGTATAAAAAAATTATAATAATAAAAAAAAAAATACTAATTCAGTGTAGTGATTCAAGTGAACACAGCACTGTTCTCAAACATAAAAAGTACAGCAGTTCAGATAAATATAACTCATCATAATCCTAAAGTACAGCAGCACAGCACGTGCTAGCTAACACTTGCTAGCCACTGTAGCTACACTGTGAACTGAACTAGCAACATACTTTGATCTGACAAACAAAATAATTTAAACAACCTATATACATCATTCTGCTTTGTTAAAAAACACCAAAAGTTATACTTAGTCTTTTCAAATGTAAAGCTTTGGCTACCTACAGTAGCTAGTTACATTTCTACATGTACGTAACTAACAACTTTGCTTAACCTCAGTGTGTACTGTAACAAAGGCAAAACAGCATGTGTTAGCTAACACTTGCTAGCCACTCTAGCTACTGGACTAGCAGCTATTTGTTCAGACAAACAAAATCATTTAAACAACCTATATACAACGTTATTGTGTAAGAAAACACCAGAAGTTAAACTTAGTCTTTCTAGATGTAAAGCTTTGGCTACCTACTGAAGCTAGATACATTTCAACATGTAGAACATGCTTGAACTCAGTGTGTAAAAAAGGTGAAACAGCATGTGTTAGCTAACACTGAACTAGACTAGCAGCGTGCGTGTCGGAAAAAACAAATGAAAACAACCTAATGAAAACAACCTAATGGTATATACACCATTCTGTTTAGTTAGAAAACAACACAAGTTATACTGATCTGTCTTTCTTGTCGTAGATTTCGCTACCTACTGCTGGATCCACATTACCACATGGGGGGCGGCATAATTGTCCATACAAGTAACTGTTAGCAGCTAGTTCAGGAACTGGTTACGTAGTTAATTCGACTGACCAAAACTAACTTAAAACACATACGTACTCACACTCGTATAAACATTCGTATCTTAGAAGAAAAGAAAAACTCAACGGCTGGAAGAAACTAAGTAACGTTAGCTATTACAGAAAGTTATTTGTAACATGGCGGCAACTTTGTAAACAAGGCTTACTTTAGCCTTACTTTAGCTTGACTAGTAAGGCAAGAACAAAGATGACTACAGATTTTACAAAGATAAACTAAAACCAATGTAAACATAATATTGCGTTAAACAAAAAGGAACCATGTACTTACTTAAACGATGGTAGTCGACAGCAACTCGCGGTGAACTGATGCGAATGTGCTCTACTTATATTGTTTGGGGAGGGGCCAGCCTCAGTGGCTCCAGTGCGTCATCGAGCCACCGTTTTAGCCCCGCCCAAAAAAATCCTGAACACACAATGGTGAAAAACTATAAAACAGTCTAACTCCACAATTCAGTACTTCACAGTTCACAGTCTTTGTAATGTGTTTAAGCAATACATTTCTAACATTTCTAATGTGTTTAGATTTTTTTTTTTTTTAGCATTTTTTTGCATTGCCTTTACATGGACTTTAACACTTTCTTAAACATTTGTACAGGTCGCAATTGCAAATTAATCCCTTATACATGTAAAAGGTCAAAAAAAAAAAACCAGGGTTGGAAAAAAATGAAAGACATGAAACGACATTTACACAGACAAAATATTCCTAAATATTTCACAAATCTTCCAGCGCAGCTGTGAAACCAGAGGAGATTTTAGCTTTTTCGTTGAGTTTATCCTTCAGGTCAAAACAGAGATTTTCATGTTTATGATAGATAGGCTATTACCATGGTTGCAAATTAATAAAAAAATATAAAGCAAACCCAAGATTTTGGCCAAGTTGCAGATGTCTTTCACTGTTCACTGATTTCAAGCATTGGTGAAAAATCTAACTTCATCCATTTATTCTGCTAAATTGTTCATACCATGAATGAAATATTTATTTTAAAAACTAATCAGAATCAGAAAGATATTTATTGCCAAGTAAGTTTTACAAAAGGAATTCTTTTTGGTCTATTGGTGCATCTCAAATTGTGCATAAATCAAAGAAATGTAAAGAATTGTCACCTTAAGTGAATAAAATAATTCTATATATTTTACATATTATCGCTTCAGAGTTTCAAAGTAATTTAAATGTAATTTCCTAAACCTTATCATGGAATCAGAGTCAAATCTGTTATAACCCCTAATGGCTTTGGAGCAACAACAAAAATTTATATAATTCACATAATAATTATATTATAATCGCTTTAAATGTGAAAAGTATGCTGTCAGTTTCACTCATGGCTGGTCGATTTCAAAGCGGCTTGCCGCCAGCCGGCCGCGGTTCGTTTAGACGGCGGCAACCGCCAGAGAGAATGAAGTCGGCGGCCCGGCGGCTGTTCGCCGGCGGCATCTCGCAAGAAATGGGAGTGACGTATTCGGCGGCAAACGTTTCATCGCCGCCAGCGGGGCGCACCTATGGCCGACAGCTTGGGGCCGGCGGCAAAAAGAAGCCGTGCCGATATTTTTTGCTATCTGGGTCTTGACGAACATAGAGACAGGTCCCTGGCTAAAACTTCTATGAGAGCTCTCGCAGCTGATTCCACCTCCGATGACAATGCCTTTCAAAACCTTAATTGTATTATCAACTATATGTGTGAGGGGAAACAACTGCATCATACTTTAAATCGTTTTTTTCCTGCAGTGACTGAATCCTCATTTGTTTCATAACCTTTAGAAGAAGAACAAATTCACACTTCATGTTATCCTTTTAACCCTCTGGGGACCAAAAACGCGCCGGCGCGTTTTGCTCGTTTTTTTTTTTTAGCAATGAAAATAAACACTAAATGCTCTGTTAATTTTGATCTTTCATTTTCGTGTAATACATCAAACGATCCTGTTCAGTTTCTATTTTTTTTCTGTATACTCACAATAAAAATAAAGTGTTTTGCTTTTTGACAAATAAAGAAAAATTAACATGATGCGATTTCTGCCTTCTCACTGTCAGTAAACTCCCATTTGAAACGCGTTCGAAAATGATCTATAACTCCGCGAAAATTCAGTCAAACAGGCAAACAGACCCACGGGCATAAAGCTTGAGATCGCATCTGTTAAATGAAGTAACTTATATAAAAAACAAATATTCTCATCTTCTGTAATCTGTATAAAAAGAGAGCGACTCCAGTCGAGCTCATTACGAGCTAATTCACAGTAATGTGACACGCCCACGGAGAGCGCGTGCTATTCAAACGCAAATTCTGAGAACTATTGAAGATCTGTGAAACGCCCACATCAGCTGTAAACAAAGCGCGTCGCGATCGAGTGAGGCATAATATAGCCTACCTTATGGAGAAAAGATTCCTCAGAACAGTGCTGATATGAGGAACAATATATCCTGATATGAGGAGCAGATCCCGCTGAGGAGTGAGGTAGGCTGTTTTCTTTTCTCAAGTGTGGAATAACGTTATGGAATAACGTTAGTGTAGGCCTATGCAAACCGCAAAAAGATGAATCGCATTTCTATAATATGACTCGCCTTTCTGTGAGATGAATGAAGGGTACATATTTGTAAAGACTGTTTAGCCTAAATATAAATCGCGCGTCTGTGTGTGAAAGAATAAACTGCTTTGCTATAGCCTACTGAGATGAGTAAAAATCGACTGGAATATGTTGAAATAAAATGTATTTGTATAAGCAGCGTATTAAACTGCAAATTAGCATTTATATGCCCTAATATTTCATAAAAACAACGTTACAGTCAGTCACTTGTTGACTAGATTTGGGTACAGTTTTTAGGCTACTGTAAAATATACTGCCACATAAAATAAGCTTTTGTTTAGCAATTTCTGCTCATATCTAACGTTTTATATATATATATATATATATATATATATATATATATATATATATTTGTCAAAAATAAAGTCATAGACTAAGATGTTAGATGTTCCAATGTTGGCTATATTCAAACTAATGAATACATATGATAAAATGTAGGCCTATAATCTTTTTTCTTTTTCTTTTTTTACAAAGAAAGAGTACACTTGAAATATTGTTGAAATTGTAATTATTGTTGTAATTGTAACATTTTTAATAAAATGGCAAAACATATTTACAAGAGAGATGTAAGCAAAATCTTAAATGGTCAATATAAGTCTTATTCTAAATACATCCTTTGTCCTTGCATTGTGGCTCAGTCAGTGTCACACCTGAAAGAATGGCTCATTAGGCAGAGTCATTATGCAGAGTGGGTGTGAACTACTCCTCCCCCTCGCATATTGGCTTTCCAAGCAAAACCTGTTTTACACCATTTAAATCAATGTATTTTTTTTTTGTGAACGATAAAGCAAGACTATTTTCATATAATTTTGAAGCTAGAACTCAAAGGGACTACATCCATTGGTCAAAAGTCTTGTGGACACATATTTAATATGTGTTTTGTGGTCTTAATTCAGCAACTTTCATTTAATTTTTTTCCAATAACCACGCATAAACATTATTCTCTTAAAAATACAAACATCTACATACAAGTTGCTCGCATATTATGGTAGCCCTGTTTGTGCTATATATAGTGAATTTACACCTTTGTCATTAACATGTTTATAAATAACTGAAAAAAGCACAAATGTCAAGGCATGTCAGAACATCTCAAGGGCCCCAAAAACACCTTGGTCCCCAGAGGGTCCTTTTAAAGTAAACATGCTGTTACTCTCCATCTGTTACTGTTACTGCTTGCCATCTTTCGGAAGCTAGTGATTATAGTTTATAAAGTTTTAAATATGGGTATTTTCCTTACACAAATGCATGGCTTCTCTTCAGAAGGCATTTATTAACCCCCTGGAGTAAAAGTGGAGCACTTTTATCATGGATGGATGCACTTTTTTGGGCTTCAAATTTTCTCTAGCCATTCACTGCCATTATAAAGCTTGGAAGAGCCAGGACATTTTTTAATATAACTCTGATTGTATTCGTCTGAAAGAAGAATGCCATGTACTTAGGATGGCTTCAGGGTGAGTAAATCATGGGCTTATTTTCCTTTTTGGGTGAACTATACCTTTAAAGACATACTCATTCTTATGAAAATACCTGAGATAGCTTGATGAACACAGATATATTATCGCTATCATGTGTTTGTCTTCATGTTTTATCAAGTCAAAACGTCTCTATTTGACATGAGAGAGTTTAGCGCTCCATATCGCTATCATCTCCCCATTTTGGGTAAAAATAGAAAAATAACAGACCTGCCAACATGTACGCATTTTGAGTAGTGGATACACATTTTGACTTCAAAGTACGCTGGTACGATTTGTCACTCTAATCTACGCAAAAACCTGGTGACGCCTCTGTGCACGCGCTGTCCTCAAATCAAGCTACAGCAAAAGAAGAAGAGTTTGACCAATCATAGCACTGGGTTCATTCCCCAAATAGCAAGCGGGATGATTGACAGATGCGTAAGGCCTATCATTAAAAAGAGACTGAAAATCGACACCAATAAAGATTCCCGCTCGATCCCCCTTCCACTCCCGCGGCCGCCGCCGTCTGACTGATTTCATAAGCGAGGACAATAGGGCACGGTACTTCTGACTCCTGAAGGTAAACGGCCTGGGCTCGATGTGGAAAGTTGATTGTTGAGTTAACTTAATCTTATGGATTCGATGGTCACACAGATCGCATGGATTATCTTAAAATACTCCGTTAAGTTATTCATGGTCACTCAGAAAAGAGGAAGACATCATTCTGTCATGCAAATAATAAAATGCTCAAGTAATGCTGAACTATAAATCTTGAAATCGCTTTGGCTTAGTGATTATGAAAGTGCTGTGATTTGTGGATGAGCCTACTGATAAGCGAGAGTCCTACAGAGTCTGGAGAAACAGGCGTTTATTTATTCATTCATTCTCAGCGTTGAGAAACGTATGTGTTACGTTATTGTGTTAATTATAACTAAAGTACCTAATTATGTTACATATTTATTTTGTATGAAAACTAGCGCGTTAGTTACTTTTGGATTAAAAAGTACCGTTGTATCAGTGCTGCGCGAGCTCTCTCACAAACACGACGCGCGCACACAGAGAGAAGATTATTGTAAAATGAAAATTGACGCCAAGTTTAAATTTTGTTCTTGCTTGTTTTTTTTTCTGTCAAAAAGCATTTTGTATTATCCATCCCAGCTTTTAAAATTCATTAAATGACGGACATTTTACTGTTAACACAGCCCTCATTATATGTCGGATTTGGAACTTATACTTTATATTATTTTTAGAATTAGTGATTCGTTATGCTATTATTGGACTCCTGTCTATTCATTGTCAACTGTTTTCTATAAATATGTTTGTATTGGCTAACAATAAAGCCTGTTTAAAATGTGCAATGTTCAAATGCAAAGACAGCACGTCACAAATAGAAGCCCCTTTCCCTGTGGTATTTAGTATCATATTTGGATATTAGAAAATAAATTAATTAGCCTATCTTAATTGTACACGATGTTCCTATGTTTTTATCTTTTTTTATATTTTTCGCTATATGCAATGCAATTATATAATGCATGTGTGTTGTCGTCCAATCCACCCATACAATACCCCCCCATTTACGCGACAAAAGCCACTCGTGTCTGGTGTAGATATGGTGTTACATCTGCATGCTCGAGATCCACGGCGTACTCATCCAGCAATCAACTTCCACGCTTTGCAGATTCCAGATATATTCTATTGTAACTGAATTCCATTTCTCATGTTGGGCGTAGAAGAGTTTAAAAACTTAAAAACAAAAAAGATTTTAACAAAAAAAAAGAAAAACATTTTACTTGGTTAGTACACCCTGACTGTCAGGGTTTCACAGATGATGGTTAAGTAACAGACAAGATGGTAAGTTCAATGCTTTAATTGCAGAATGAATCGGAGTTGGAAACAAAAGGTGAGTAATCACAACACAGAGAATCAGAATAGGCTTAGCTGAAATGTAACAGTCTTTCTCTCTTTCTTTCTTGCAGATGATGATGATTGAAGATCGATGAAGACGGTTGGCAGACTGATGGAAGACGATTGCATCTCAGATAAGTAAACAGGTAAGTGTTCCGAGAGTCTGTGTGTCATGAATTGACGTGTATAGACGAGACCAGACGAGGAGTGAAGGGAGAGTGCTGAATATATATGGCTAATTAACGAGGGAGAGCAGGTGATGATGATGGCTGAATGAGTGCAGGTGTGCCAAGGAGGATGATGGGAAGTGTAGTGCACACACAGAAGATGAAGAGAGACGGTGAATGTGACATTACTCCCCCCTCCCGCTAGGCGCGACCCGCGCCGCAGAGGGCAGAACACGGGAGGGGGGGGGGGGTGGGCATCCTGGAGTCCGTGACGGGGAGGTGAACCGGGTGCAGATAGACGGACTCCAGGATGGTGGCAGAGCAGACTGAACAGGGGACCACGGCGGTGCAGGTGGCCATGGCGGAGAAGACCCCCCGGGCGGCCATGGCGGAGAGGACCCTTCGGGTGGCCATGGCGGAAAGGACCCTTCAGGTGGCCATGGCGGAGAGGACCCTTCGGGCGGCCATGGCGGATAGGACCCTTTGGGCGGCCATGGCGGAGAGGACCCTTCGGGCGGCCATGGCGGAGAGGACCCTTCGGGCAGTGGCCATGGCGGAGAGGACCCTTCGGGTGGCCGGGACGGCATTGGGAACCGTGTCGGTGAGGCCTCCACGGTCCCCCCAGAGGACTTATAGCCCCCTTCCCAAAAAAAATTTTCTTGGGGAAATTATCAGGCTCTGGTTCAAGGCTGGATGAGACCAGGGGCGAAGAAGTCTCTGGGCTGGACAGGACCAGTGGCGAAGAGGGCTCTGAGCTGGGCAGGACCAGCGGCGAAGAGGGCTCTGTGCTGGGCAGGACCAGCGGCGAAGAGGGCTCTGTGCCGGGCTGCAATGAGGGCTCTGAGCTGGGTGGAACCAGCGGTGAAGGCTCTGTGCTGGACGGGACCAGCGATGAAGAGGGCTTTGAAAACTCTGGCTCAGGGAGAACGATGCTCACAGACTCTGGCGGGCAGGCGACTGGCTCTGGCTCAGGCTCTGGCGGCCAGGCGACTGGCTCAGGCTCTGGCGGCCAGGCGACTGGCTCAGGCTCTGGCGGCCAGGCGACTGGCTCTGGCGGACAGGCGACTGGCTCTGGCAGACAGGCGACGGCTGGACGAAACTCTGGAGGAGCTGCCATCTTGGCAGATCGCACTGACATCAGCGGAGGATCTGCCAGGCTCGATAGCAGTCTGTAATAAACCGCTCTGAAGGCAGGCCTGATGTGAAGTGCAGGCTCGACTGGGCAGACCCTTGCTGACTCTGGTTCAGCTGGGCAGACACTTAGGGTGTACTCACACTAGGCATGGTTGCCATGAACCGGGCCTGAGTACGATTGTCCCCCCTCCCCACTCCCCCTCTGGCCTGCACTCACATAGGGTTTCAGCATTCGTGCCGGAGCACGCTTACGTCATTATGGTGCGACGGTTTCGGGATAAACAGGAAGAGCGGCGCTCTCACTGAACACAATGGAGTCCATCGCTCTGTTTACTTTGTGGATAATTTTGAGTCGTTTGGTCCACGGTGATCCACAGCCCTCTCACAGCCTGTTGTTAAAAAGATCTATCGCCTTTGTGGCACGAAAATTTTCGCAAAACCGTGACGTCACGCGTCCTGTTCCGTGCTCCAGCACGGTTAGCGCTCACACTGCATGCGAACCGCGCCCGAGTCCAACTGAACCGTGCTCTGGCCCACCTCTTCCAAGCGGGCCAGGGCCGGCTAATCGAGCCGCGCCCGGGCACGGTTCGGAGCACTCACACTAGTCAAACGAACCGCGCTTTGGTGGTCAAACGCACTCGGGCATGGTTCAAACTGGCTAGTGTGAGTACACCCTTAAAGGTTCGGCTGACTCTGGATCGATGGGTGTTACGGTGAAGGAGGAACCACAAACCCAAAGAGCTCGGTCCATAAACTCTATAAAAGTTAGATTTAAGTCTTTGAGCAGCAGTACCTGGGCTAGTGGATCTTCAAGTCCTCTCCAGAACCGTTGCTTCAAAAATTCCTCCTCCCAGTAAACATCCTGATGCAGAGATTGACTGCAATCTCTAGAAAAAGCTAATAAATAATATTTCAATTCAAATTAATGTTTCATTATGTTTAATTGTAGTGTGATATAATGATAAATAATAACACATTTTTAGCATCTAAGCACATCTAGGCACTTTTTTACACCTGGGGTGGGCGATATGGCAATAATATCACAATTTTTTTTTTTTTTTCAGAAAAAAAATCACGATTTTATCATGATTCTTTTTCATGTTGGTTTTACTATTTTGCATGTGACTGAGCATTACAGCCAAACGAATGTCCCTATTTTAAAAACAAAGCCTTATAACAAAATATAGGTAACAAAATATAAAATAAAAAAAAGAATGGCAGACATTTAGGTCAAAGTGGCGAAGATAAAATCTTTGTCACTGTTTTCTTTGTTATTAAAAATTAAGAACAGAGATACATATTACACATACACAACTTAATATACAAATGAAATAAACAGTGCTTTATTTTTTCAGCTATAGGTGTATTTAACAGTAGAATTGAAGAAAGTAATTAAATGGACAAATATGAAAATAAAACACAACAGACTTAAAGTTCTCAGTCAAGAGCAGTGAATGATTTCCTCTGTGTGTTTTGTTGTTTTATTAACATTAACGGCATAGTTCTCCCCCCAAAAAGTCATAATTTACTCTCTTAAGTTGTTTTAAACCTGAATAAGTTTCTTTCTTCTGTTGAAAATAAACATTATTTGAAAGAATGTCAGTAACCAAACAGTAGATGTACCCCTGTGACTTCCATAGTATATTTTTTTCCTACTATGTATGTCAATGGGGACCAGCAACTGTTTGGTTTTGGGTGAACTATCTCTTTAAGAACAAGCGGCAGCATGTTTATTATTAGGGCTACTGTCTCTTTAAGAACTGCACGCGACGCGTCTAATATACACTCATGACAAGCAGATTTTAATTAATTTTCTCTGTTTGCTTTCATTTTAGACATAACCAACTTTGTTTATGTAAACTTTGTCTGTATTTGACAGTATTAGCGCAATATAAGACTCAAAAGATAACTTTTAGTCCAGTAACAGGCTTTTAGTGCATGTGCGCGTCGAGTGTACGCGCTCAGTAAAGCGCATATTTGAACAGCGCATCAGCAGCAAATGACATGTTTAACCGGCAAGGCTTTAAAGCACATGCAATTAATGAACTTTTGTGAACTGCAGTGTCCCGTTCCTCTGCGTTAACATTTGATGTGAATATACGTCGTGCTGCAGTGTAGCCTATAGAATATAGATGAAGGCGCCGCAACTGATAAAATGCGCAGTTGTAAGACTTTCCCTCTCTGCCGTGCGTGCGCGCGCTATCGGTTGGACGACAGTCTCTGTCTCGCATGCGTGCTCGCTCTAGGTTCTGGGAGATTTTTAACTAATTTGCGCCATAACTAGTGGTCCATCCAGTAGTTAAGAGCCTGAATTGTTTATAGTAATTCTGAAATTTAGTGCACATGAGTGAAAAAAAAAATACAGCACAGAAGAATGTCTATTTTTGCGTGAGATTTCTTTGTTGAGCGTGAGAGCGTGAGATTGAGGCTAAATGTGTGACTGTCACGCGAGATGCGTGAGAGTTGGCAACTCTGCATGAATTGAAGTGTATAGACGAGACCAGACGAGGAGTGAAGGGAGAGTGCTGAATATATATGGCTAATTAACGAGGGAGAGCAGGTGATGATGATGATGGCTGAATGAGTGCAGGTGTGCCAAGGAGGATGATGGGAAGTGTAGTGCACACACAGAAGATGAAAAAAAAGAAATTTATGAATCTTAACCTGCTAGGAAGGTCTCAAAAATACCACACACAAATTCAAAGCAGTCCACGCACGTTGCAAATGCAGATTCAACGATCCATAAATGCATGTAACATCATTCATAAATGTGTGATGGAAATTAATTAATAAACTTTATATATACATATTTGTGTAAACATTTTTTATTTATTTAGGTAAGATGCATTTGTGTGAGCATTTGGGGAAATATATATGCTTTTACTTGTTTATGAATTGAGTTTTGAATTTACGAATTGATTTTTGTAAATGTGAATTGTGCTGTGCATTTATGAATTTTGTTTTGTAAATGCCCAGCAAACACATTTACGTTGTGGCAACGTCTGTGGCACGTTGCATTTCTGCTATGGCAACGTCGCTGTCTACGTGCTCGCAACATTGTGACAACGTAGAATTGTAAGACGTGACAGGGCTGTAGCAACGTTGTTGCGCGACATTCAGCAACTGAGAGACGACGTTCTGACAATATTTTTATATGGTGTATTTTGTTAGAAAATTATATACTTTTTATCATTTATTGTTTATCTATATTATTATTTAATGGGGCTATCAACACCTGCAAGTGTAGCCTACACTTTGAAGAGTAAAAATGACAGAAGGTTTCGTTAATTCAACTTTATTAAAACTGCATATAATCAAATTGCACTTCCAAAATTCATACATTTGTGAAAAAAAAGAAAAAAAGAAATAAACGAATATACAAATTTATTTTAAGTATAATAAATAAAACATAAAAAGCAAAGGCAGATCAGAACATTTAATGAACAAAACCGGGTCTGTATGGCAGACAGTAGCCGAAAGCAGGTGTCACCGGGGAAACATCCACAAATCCAGAGGAGCAAAGAAACGAATGAGACTAAATAGCGGAAAAATCTAATGAAAAACTAAACAGTGCGAGCGATGCTACATTATTAGAAATTAAAGTTGTAGGTTGGGTTTGATAGCTGAGGTAGGCTAAACGCAATACTCACGTATCCTTGCTCGATGATGAATGAGAACACAATGAGCCCAACACAAGGTGGTTGGAATTTAAAAGGCTGATTTTCGCGCTTCAGGGCAGTGACGAGTACATTATGTAGTCCAGTGGTTGTCAAGACAACGTTGGCACAACCTTAAGCAATGGCCCTGAACGGTGGTTTAATGCCAACATTGTGACAACGCTGTAACAACCTTCACTACACAACGTAGTTATAGCAACCTTTTGGCCATGTTGTTAAAACGTTGTTAGAAGGTTGGCTACGTTGTGCCAACGTTCTGTGTTTGCTGGGTGTATTATTTTTTAGACTGATGGCTCAACGACTGGCTCCATAGACATGCAAGTCGTTGAGATGAATAAATGTAACTCCACAACAACCACATAAATGTATCCACTAACCATTCAGAAACGTCCAGGGGCCCGTTCTTCGTACGTTGCTTAAAACATCCGAGATCAAATGAGACATCCAAGATGATATCATCGTGATTCGTGTTAATCATGATCTGGCTAATTGGATTCTTCGAACACACTTGTTGTTTATGATTAGTATCGCTGGATTGAGTTATCTGAGATAATTGAGCGTTCATGCAAGAACTAATTGTCGTAGTTTATTCGGAATTTTAATGTTTAATTAAAACGCCAGGGAACACCTCAAAGTCTGCAAAAGCCAGGAGAGAGGGCTGGCAAAAGGTAGCAGACAATTTAAATCTGTTAGAAGTGGCCATGTTAGATGTTTTTATCACTTATTAGCCTATATATTTGTATTTTAATAATTGCATAATTTATTCATTGTAATGTCAGAGTCACCACACTAGAACATGGGAACAAAAGTGAAGTGCAAAAATATTCTACATAATGGTAATTTTTAGTTATATTATAGTCTCTTTTATAAAAGGCACTGTTAAATAAATGGTGTTCTGTTTATAAAAGCAACCAAGAAAAAGGCTGAGAAAATAGAAAAGAAAAGGTCTTATTAGCCTACACTGTAAAATAATTTTTGCTGCATTAAATTATAAATTATAATAAATCTTGAGTAATGATGAATTGCTTTGACTTGTGAAAGTGAAAACTGATAAACTTATGTTAATGTAAAAATATTTTGCCATGAGTTATTGATCTCATTTTTCCCCAGTGTAGTTCATTGTAATGACATTGTGTTTTCCTCTTTTGTGCACTTTTACATACTACACCAACACTTGTATCTGTTCCCAAGAAAGTGGTGGCTGAAATATGTGCAGTAAGTGGACATTTTCTAACTTTCCAAAGGAAATAAAGTATAAGACTTTGTAATGTCCATTTGTTTCCATTGCACTGGACAGTGAATAAACCCTCTCAGATAACTGTCATATGGAGGAACTAACCTACCTGCGAGTGCATAAATAACTTAACTTTACTTAATTTATACTTGTATGCTTTATGGCTGCAATATAAGTTGCAGGATTCCACATCTACAGAAAGGCCTACAGAAGAGTCTGCACAGACAGAGGAGACATAGGCCTACAGGTGGGCGGTGTATAGACAACTTTTCCTTTTTATTTGTTGCATGAGGCATGTGTCTAATATCTCTTGCTGCAGGCACTTGACCACTGGCTTTTCTTTACAAAGAACAACTGAAATAAAACTCAAGGAACTAAGCATATTTGTCTTTTATTAAACATTTAATGAAAAGTGTTTTTTTGGGCAATGTTGTGTAATATGGCACATGCAACAATGTCCCAGGCCCTGTCAGGTGTGCAACCCTCAGACTTTTCAGACACTGAAATCTTCCCTTTAGTTAGCCAAAGTTAATTTCATTGTGTGCCCTTGTCCTGGCTAGAGCTGCATTGTAACTGGTTTTGGTCAGGGAATGGGGTCATAAAACACCTGTCTGCAGGCAGGAACATGTCATAATCACCTATGAAAAAATGCAGTTCTGTTAGGATCAGCATAAGTGTATGTAATACAGTGAGCTTGATATTTAATTGTGGAACTTTTCTTACCACTTTCAAATAATGTGCATAAATGTGAATCTCTGAAAATGCTTAAGTCATGCACAGATCCTGGCCATTTTGCTTTCACTTTTGTGATATGGAAGATTTTAGTCAACTGCCTTTTTTTATTTGATATAATATTACTAATCTGGAATATTAAGAATCACAATAGTAACTGGGCTGCACATTTACATTGTGATTTCTGTTCACATAATCCCCTTCATTGAGGCCTTGATGGCAGTCTATGGTGTAGCCTATAGTCTACCAATCACGTTAGTGAAGCCTGAGTGACATTTAGGCCTACTGTAATCGGCATGGTCATGATTGCATGATCTTCATAAAAAATTATGATAGCCTTAAAAAAAAACTGCTTTACAACATTGGGTCTTAAGTGGCTTGGAAATGCCACAAAAAAAACGAAAACTGTTTTTTAAACCTAAAAGCGCCAAGTAAACTCCGAATGACACGACAGACAGCACTTTCCATCAAGTTCTCCGCATCTCCAATAGTGTAAAGGAAAGAGCAACTCGCAAATACTCTTATAGGGCAATGCAAACAGTTTGTGCTGTAGTTAAAGCCCGACTACGACAAGTCGAAAATAAATGTGGGTTTCCAACAAATTAATAATGTAAACGACAATCTCACGAGTCACGAGAAAAAATATATAAGCTATCTCAGAAAGTGCACTATCGCGCTGCGCTGGACTTCCCTATCAGTTATGAAGCCGCAATCTAATCCTGTTTACATGAAATAAGCCTGCTCCCAAGCAGGTTTAAGTTTGCGCACCTGTTGCTATGACAGCAAGTCTAGGATGAGCTTCGAAGAACCAAACAATTCAAGATCATGCCAAATCGTCAACAATCAAATCCAGCTAACTGACTTAGCGACGTACGAAGAACGGACCCCAGGTGCGTCTAAAAATTGCAACCTCTTCCTGAGTCGGCGCGTTTTTGCTCACATCCAAAAAGGGGCAAATTTGACAAGCTATAATAAATTATCTGTAGGGTATTTTGAGCTGAAATTTCACAGACATATTCTGGGGACACCATTGATTTATATTAAATCTTGTGAAAAGGGGCATAATATGTCACCTTTAATGTAATGTATTGAATATAATAAAGTCTATCTATCACAACATTTTGGTAAAGAATGTCTGTCTATTATGAATCATTACAGTGACAGGGCTCTCAAGTTTTGAAGACAGACAAGAGTGACATCAACAATTCCAGGATATGCTTTTTTTTCATTGGTTGTTGCGTTAAATCTTACCCAGATACAGTAGTGCTATTTTCTCCAGGGGAGACCGCTTCGCTTGAATCCTGCCGAACCGTGAGAGCGGCGCGGCCAGAGAAATGTTGGGCGCTGCGGCATATTAAATATATTATAAATATTTTTTCCACGTGAGAAATACAATGTGTGGCAGGAGTGCATGTCAAAAGACCAAAATGCGTGACACTTGAGAGCCCTGCATTGAAGCAGTGCACTGTGGAAGTCAGTGTTTGTTAAATGTTTGTAAGTTAGAGTTTTAGACATTTTAGAGTGGCCTTTTATTGTGGCCAGCCTAAGGCACACCTGTGCAATAATCAAACTGTCTAATCAGCATCTTGATATGCCACACCTGTGAGGTGGATGGATCATCTCGGCAAAGGAGAAGTGCTCACTAACACAGATTTAGACAGGTTTGTGAACAATATTTGAGAGAAATAGGCCTTTTGTGTACATAGAAAAAGTCTTAGATCTTCATGAAAAATGGGGGCAAAAACAAAAGTGTTGCGTTTATAATTTTGTTCAGTGTATTTATTTTATGCAATAATAGTTTAAATGAATCCTGTGTGTGATCATTTCAATTCAAAGTTAATTTTGATAGTCATATAAAAATGATTTATGTACCACTACAATAAGAACTGAATGACTGTGTAATAAATAAAATATTTATTTATTTGTAATAAATCAAATAAAGTTTGAGAAAATACACACCTTCACTCATCGTAACTCAAACACACACTTGATCTTCCTGTCTATATGAGGATTCATTACACACATTTATTCTGAAATGTTATTTCACTGACAGAAGTTCAGCTGTAGTATTAATGTAATGAAGAGAAAATAAGAGACTCTATTGTCAAAGTTCGAATAGAGGACCCAAAAGCAGAGGTTATGCAGTACAGTTTATTGTTCAATAACTTCAAACATGGAGACTGCCGTCAACAGACGCAGATCTGTGAACAACAAAAATGAAGATCCTTGACGGACAGATGATAGGAACCGGGGTCCCGTGCCAGGAGATAAATGAGCAACTACAGTCCTCCGTCCTCGTGCCCGGTGCAAATAATTCGCAGACGGCTGGTGAGTGATGGTCCACAGACAGAAGGTGAACTGGGCAGAGAACAAAGGTGAATCTCCAACTCTTACTCACGCATCAACAGGACAGGACAGGACAGGACAAGACAAGACAGGGTATTTCTCAAGAGAATAAATGCTGATGAGATCGTAACGAAGAGACAGAGCGAAAGCTCAACGTTCAACAATAATCCGACAAAGAGACAGAGCAAACAGTGACTAGAAGTAGCCGAGAGAATTAGAGAGAGAAAAGGATCAGGTGAGAGATAATCAGTGTAGGTGTTGATTCTAATGGGAAACAGCTGCAAGAGAGGTGAGGAGGAGAAAGATGAATGGGAATGATTAGAGTGTGTGCGCAGCGCAAGCGCTGAGATAATAGGAATCAGCTGTATGTGTGTGCACGTGTGTGAATGAAGGTAAACAAACAGAAGGAAGAGACCGGTTTATGACATCTATAACATCTCACTGTTACTGATTTATCATGCAGCTCAAAGCATTATGGGTAGAATCTCTCTACAGTCTGTTCTCATCCATCAACAGAGTTTCACTGATGAGTCATAATCAACCGATGATCTAGTATAAACCCTGAACCCAGGATAGAGCGGTTGAGTGAATGTGGTCTGGACTGTGTGGATGAGGCTCATTGTGTCAGAGACGCTGTAGAAGGACAGAGTTCCTGCAATGTGATCCACATACACTCCTACTCTACTGCTAATGGACTTTACAGGGAGTTTAGTCTCTATGTTATTGTGATAGAATGAGTAACTGGAGGAAGAGCAGAACAAACTCCAGGACTGATCATTATATCCCAACACACACTCAATACCCGATCCCTTCCTGCTGATGCTCTTATATGACACTGATATATACACATAACCACTCCACTCAATCTCCCAGTAACAGCGTCCACACACACTCTCTCTACACAACACCTGACACACATCAAATCTGTCTGGATGATCAGGATACGGGTGAACTGGGTAAGTGTTAGTAATCACTCTGTTCCTCTTAGACAGACGGAGGACTTTATTCACTGTGTTCAGATCCAGAGTGAACTGATGAGAATCTGATGGAGAGAAAACACATCAGAATCAGGAATTATGGATCTGTCTGATCTTTTATTATAGCTGAACTCTTCATGTTCAATATATCAGCAGTGTCTCAGTACAGTTTACCAGATATCCTGTGCAAATCATCATTTACATGATCAACTCTAAAACTCTTCTGTCATGTTTTCTTTCTACAGGAAGAACATGAAGACACTCAGTGAGTTTTTCTGCTTGTTTTCTTAGTGACTTACATTTTAGGAAGTCGTTCCTGGTTCTGGGAACAAGGTTGGTGAAAGTGACTGTGGAAATCAACAGACATGAAGAGTGTGATTATCATGTCGAGAGAAAATGATCCCTGCATCCGTTCCTAAGACATTTCTAATATGATCTTCTACATGATATGAGATTATGGAGGATCATTTCTGAGAGCTGATGAATCTCCAGGACTTTACCTCTGTCAGAGATCTTCTTCAGCTCCTCTTTGCAGAAATCCTCCAGTTTGTCTCTCAGCTGACGGATATATTCTCTCAATCCATCAAAAGAGGAGAGAGAACTGAAGGGATTGTCATTTACGTCTGTAGATTCAGGAGGAGCTGAGAGAGACTGGAAACTCTACAGAAAACAGAAATCAAAGCTCATCACCTCCACACTTCATCAATAACCTGCACTACTGTCATCAACTGGCTCTTGTTGATCTTGACATCTTTAGTAACTGAACTAAATCTAGCTCTTTCACAGCATCAGATACATTTTTCTTCATATTCATTATATGACATTAGAGCAACAAATTATATCATGTCACACACTATATGTGAACTGTCTAGTCAATCGTTGTTGTTTTTGGATGATAAAACATTAGCTAAGAACATAAATGTTAAGTAGGGTTTGAGGGTTAAGTCGATTTACTCAGGAAAAGCAGTTCAAAGGCTACAAGTAGATTAGTGGTCAGGTTTTGTTGTTTCAAACCGCTGCATTGCTATATTTCCATATTTTTTTGACCTTGGATAATAAAATAATAATAATTGCAAAAAAGTTAAGTATTGCAAAAAAAATTATATTATTAAATAAGAATCATAAAATAAAAGAGTGAAAAAATATAGATATTTTTAAACTGCCTGACTGCTGTAAAAGAAGTTTGATCCAATTTTTATCTCTGCAACAGATTTTAGCAACATTGATTTTGCAACACATTTCTCATGTCAATACCTAATAATTAATTAATTAATTATAATCTGAGTTTAAGTTCAAGTCTGATGCCTGTTTCACACTGGACAAGCAAGAGCACATATTTTTTCTGCCATCAATGTTACCAGATTAGAGCAGCGGTTCTTAAACTGGGGGTCAACGTTTTATTGAGAACGTCTTATTCCAATTCCATTATTTTAACAACTAATTATTACACGGCTCTGTGGAATACTTGATCCTGATTGGTCAGTCACGACATTCCAAGGTGTGTTATTCCCCGATAACAACCACCAAAATTTATTACACATCGTTCATCCGGGTTACTACGAGTCATCTTGACCGGGACTACTTAAATGCTTAAAGGGGGGGTACAATGGTGTTTCATGTATTCAGAGTTGTTTACAGTGTTAAAGAGATGGATTCCCATGCTAAACATGGGCAAAGTTTAAAAAAAAAATATTTTGGTCGAATAACGGAGAATTTCTGTGCCGAAAATCTTACTTCCGGGTTGGTACAAGTTTCTGCTGTTTTTTTTTTCAATCGTGGATCTAATGACGTAGACCAGAGTGGAACTCCTTATATGAGCATTTCTCTCGGAAAAGCTCGCCCGCGCACACGTCGACCAGAGGAGAGCGAGACCGCGCACATCAACGCGCTTCAACAGGAAATCATCGGCAGCGCTGCATAGGATTTGTTCAAGAATGTCTCCAAAAAAGTGTGTTTTTGGATGTGAGGGAAAGCTCACCGTGTTCAGTTTTCTAAAGAACCCAGTGTTACAGGAACAGTGGATGCAGTTTGTTTTTCCGGGGCAGCAACGGAGTGTAGGAAGTGCGGTTGTGTGTTCTGGCCATTTCAGTGACGAATGTTTTATTAACAAGGCTCAGGTCGACGCTGGATTTGCAAATCGTTTGCTATTAAAACGTGGAGCGGTCCCAGTGATAAAAGATCCCATTCATGTAAGTACAACTGGATCAGATTTCTGTCTTTTGCTGGAAATCAAGCACTACCGCTTGACTCTATAGCTCCGCCTCCAGGACGTCGGCTTTTTCCGGAGAGAATCGGAAAGCTGTTTTTTTCTTTTATAAATATAATAAAACTAAACACTTTTTGGATATATTAAGGATGCACTACTACTCGATAGGTACTCAAGATTAACATGAGATTAGGTGAAACTGTGCATGTTTTATGTACCCTTTAATGTGTCAGTCCGCTGTCTTTGACTTTCTGGCAAACAGCACGAGTTACAATTAATTTCAACATATATGGTAAAAACAATTATTTTCAGCAATGGATAGAATCAGACGACTCCACTGACTCCACAGTTAAAAAAATAAATTTAAAAAAATTCACTCCGAAGAACAAACAACCACGAGACACAAAGAGCTGAATGAATCTGAACTTGACAGAATAGAAGATGACTGCTACGAAACTAACACAAAATAATTTTATGGGCAATGAAAATTCTCAAAGATTGGCTAATTGAGAAAAAAATGTGACGGATTATGATAAGTATGAGTCAGAAGAGCTCAATAAGGTGCTACCTACGCTCCTTTTATGCGTCTGTTCAGAATGCAAACGGCCAGACTTATTCAGTAGCCAGCTATATGGCCATCAGGACTGGTGTCGCCAGATATTTCAAAAAGTTTGACATCCTGAAGAGTGTTACCTTTAACTCCAGCAATGCAGTTTTTAAATCTACCATTAAACAAATTCGCAAGATTGGTAAGGAAATTAGCATCATCCCCCGATCTCGACAGCAGACATGCACCTAATAAAACATTTGGACGTGCTGTCACCACACACAGCCATTGGTCTTGTTCAGAAAGTTTGGTTTGATGTACAACTACATCTGGCAAGACGAGGCAGAGAAGGAAATTGACACCTAAGAAGGGACTCGTTTATCATAAAATGCGACGACAACGATACAAAGTTCATTACTCTGTCACATTATGCAGAGACCAAGAACCATAAAGACCCGAAAGATCCATGTAAGGAAAATTACAGGGATTGCGTCTTTACTGAACCCAACAACCCACAGTGTCACAAGTCAAAAGTTTAAAAAAATACCTAGGCCTCTGTCCTGGAAACCAGACAGATTATAATTTATATTTATAATAATTAATTAATAATTATTTTAAATGTGTTACAAATGAGCTAATAAAATCTTTTGCATCAATATTTCGTGTCCAATTGTTTATTGTCTTTAGTGATACAACAGTACATTATGCCTTAATTGTCTGTCTTGTCTAAACTCAAAGCCATTTGTTGCGAACTGTTTTTCTTCACGGATGCTTTAAAGAAGAGCTAATAAAATATTTCAACTCAAGTCAATGTTTTGTGTCTAATTATTTACCTGTGGCAAGTAGTATTAAGTGGGATCATTTATCTCCGCTTCGCATCGGGGTCCTCATCACCCTGTCGGGGGTTTATTCTGAGATGATAACCGGCTGGATGTACATTATCCCTTACATAAAATGTCCCATGAATGTTTTGGTCTTTTTATTTATTTAGGTGTGGTTTTAAAATATATATATTTTTAAAACCTATGTTTGTAAAAAAAAAAAAAAAAAAAAAAAAAAAGTTTAAATATTAGTGAAGTTTTGAACTTTTGTTGTCTGGAAGCTCAAAACATCTTCCAGAAAAAAGAGATTTCCAGAGCTGAACTGCATTTGTAAGTGCGTCTCTTGCAAAAGAAGAAGATCAGATGAGAGTCTGACCGATGATTATATAATAACCGAACACACAGATCAACACTTCAGTCGACGGCTCATTCTGCTCTCATGAAATGTTTCTCTGTGAGTCTCTTGCTCAAGTCCACTATGACCCTGTTCTTCTAGATCTCTGTTACCTGCAGGAAATGGATGTGATCCTGTGTGTGTGAAAGCTGCTCCAGCTCAGCGTCTCTCCTCCTCAGATCATTGATCTCCTGCTCCAGTCGCTCCAGTCGTCCTTCAGCTCGACTCACTGCAGTCTTTTCCTGATCTCTGATCCGCTGTGTCGCCTCAGAGCGGCTTCTCTCAATGGAGCGGATGAGCTCAGTGAAGATCCTCTCACTGTCCTCCACTGCTGTCTGTGCAGAGCGCTGTTAGGACACACATCACAATCACACAGTGGCTTCAGTGAGTCCTGACTGAGACGTCTCAAACTTCTCTTCTTCTCCAGACTCACCTTATGAGACGCCACAGCCTCTCTCAGCTGCTGAAGATCTTTCTCTCTCTGCTGGATCCTCTGCTGGAACGACCTCTGCGTCTCCTTCAGCTGGTGCTAAAGGACAAACCAATGACAGTGACAGTAATACTACCACAAATCATCATGTGAACAGCTGATATGAAGAAAATAATGATGATGAGATCTAGTATGGAAATCAAACTAGGGATGCACCGATAGCACTTTTTCCAGAACGAGTCTGATACCGATACTTTAATTTTTGGTACTTGCCGATGCCGAGTACAGATAGCTGTATATTCATTGCATTTGTCATTTAAAAAAAATATTGTGTTGAGAAACCAAAAGAACATGAATCAAATTAGTTTCCTTAATTCGTTAACCAAATACTTCCTCCAGTTATTTTCACACCTAATTATACCTGTTAAAATGTATTGTAGGAGCTTCTGTTACTTTCACTGTTCATTTTATTGCTTGTATATTTTATCTTTCATTAAGAGCACCGTAAGTATTAAGCAGGGATGAATGCTAAGGATTTTTTTCTAGTATTACTTTTTTTTTCAGTAGGTTTTTTGGGCTGCTGTCACTTTAAGAGCTGCACATTTTCTTTTTCAACTATTTACGTTCACTTAAGACATAACCAACTATATTTCACAAGGATACTCGCAGATATGGCCATTTCGACATAATTCTGTGTGAATTTGTCCGTTCAAGCACAAAAAGACATAAAACTTAAATTCATTAGGCTATTCATGCTCTGTCTGAGGCAGCTTTCTGGATACGCGCTTCGGATGTTTGCGCTCAGATAATGTCATGTGATTATTGTACCGCCTTCCTGTAATATTGTAGGGAGCCACTCATTATACATAAATCATGTAACAGTTCATGTTATCACTTGGACATAAAATTTCGTTTCAATCCAAATGACTCATGTATGCAGAAGTGCCCTCCCTCTCTCTTTACCGTCACGAGTTAACATTAGTAGCCTAATATGTTCCTCGTTTTACTTTCTTACTCTACTTATTGACATATCCAACTGAATTACAAACTTTCCATCAATGTCAGTAAAAAGGGATGCACCGCTGTGCACTGAATCCAGTCCGCGTTTCACTCACGAACAGCAGATATGCGTGAACATTAATATTTTAGTCTATTTCTTTTTTTTCCTTTTTTTTTAAGAATATTGCATGTTGATATAATCATATTTATCATTTAATGATGTTGGTCTCATCATTGTCTTGTCTTAGGGCAAGGGCTCTGTGAAAATGAGTAAAAAAGTCTGTATTATGCTGCCAGGCCAGTAGTTAGCGCCAAATTCATGGTTTTGTTTAGGCTACATGGAGACGGTAAAGGCATCATTTTCTAAACCTTGTACTTTGAAACCCATTTTCAAAAGCTTGTGTCTTCAGCCACCAAAAACGCCATTGTTGTGTAAATGAACAACCAAAATGGATACATTTTTTCAGTTGAAAATGGTGTCGTTTAAACATACATTTAGTCATGGAAATAAAGGTTTTTCATCATAGATTTCATTAATTAAATTAAAACTACACATGTATGTCTACATTATTTCATCAATAGTTGTAAGTTCATACCTGTTTCTCTGTCCTCTTTGCTGCCGCTGATACAATGTCGTGGTTTTTATGTTCATCCATCACACACAGCAAACATATACACTTCTGATCAGTGCGGCAGAAAACCTCGAGGATCTTGTCGTGTTTCTGGCAGATCATCTCCTGCAGTCGTCCAGTGGCATCAGTCAGATTGTGACTCTTTCCTTTAAAGAAACTCTCATGTTGTTCAAGGTGATTCTGACAGTAAGAGTTCAGACACACCAGACAGGACTTGACGGCTTTGTGTTTTCTTCCAGTACAGACGTGACACTGCACATCTCCAGCTCCAGCGTAACAGTCAGCAGGAAGTTTAGTCTTCTTCAGTTTCTCCACCATTTCAGCCAGAATGGTGTTTTTAGCTAAAGCAGGTCTTGGCCTGAAGGTCTTTCTGCACTGAGGACAGCTGTAGACTCTCTTCTCATCCTCCTGATCCCAGTGGCATGTAATACAGACCTTACAGTAACTGTGTCCACAGTGGATAGTCACTGGATCCTTCAGGAGATCCAGACACACTGAACACATAAACTCATCCTCAGAAAATCTGGCTTCTGCCATTTTACAGCATGAATACAGAGACACAACAGCTCAACTACACTTCACTCTCTCTTTCCCTGAACTCATGTGATTCCCGTTTCCTGGTTTAGTGTTTGAGTGTCGTGTGCAAAAGATAATAAAACGTCCACTAGATGTCAGTCTCAAACAGGCACTCAAAGAATAAACCTTACAGAGAAGCAGACAAGACAATTAAAGCGCCCTGAATGTTTTCAGATGTGCTGGAAATTGCCATTGTTGACATGGTAATTGCAATAAAAAAATGCAATAAAACTGGGAAATTCAGGACAGAGAGCTGGCAGACAGTCGTGCACTGAACCCTTTGAATCCTTTTAAATCAAAGAATACCTGGAATCTTGTTCCATCAACATGGGTGTTTCCGGCTGCTTCAAGAATATATCCGAAGGTTATGGAGGGTTTGATCTACATCTACATCGCTTTCTACAGTACAGCTGCCGATGGCTCCCACCGGTTCTCCCAGACACCTGCTGTCCGCTTCCTCTTCGCCGGCCTGCGCGGATCCACCGGCAGGGCAGCGTGAAAGAGAATCTTCCTCTCAGCCATGCAGTTCCTCGCCAGACTGGAAACAACAGATCGGTGCGTCCAGCTCTGTTGAACGCTCGCTCAGTCACAAACAAGACGTTTGTCCTGAATGACTTCATCTCCACTCGCGAGTTAGATATCTTCTTTCTGACGGAGACCTGGATTAAACCAGGTGACAACAGCGCTTTTTCTGAGCTCCTCCCCCCTGGCTATTCTTTCCTGAATACACCGAGAGTGACAAGCCGTGGAGGCGGGCTTGCCACAGTGTACAATCAGAAGAACATAAACTGTCACTCCATCTCATGTAAGAACTACAGTAGCTTTGAACTGCAGTTATTCCTGATACAATTGACACCCCCTACACTGTGTGCTGTTCTACAGTATATCGCCCTCCTAAATATAATAAGGATTTCATTTATGAATTTACTGATTTTCTTGCTGATGTAATGCCAAAATATGATAATTTTCTTATTTGTGGGGACTTTAATATTCATGCTTGCTGTCCATCCAGTCAATTAGTTAATGATTTTCAAAACCTGTTAACCTCCTTTGATCTAACTCAGTCAGTGAATGCTCCCACACACAAACATGGTCACACGCTAGACCTCATAATTTCACATGGCTTCCCAATATTAAACACAGAAATACTGGACACTTGCATTTCAGACCACTTCCCCATTATATTTGATTTCACGCCCCCCTCACCTCCAGCAAGATCCCTTGCCCCAGCTTGTAGCCGCCGTATCATCACTTCTACTACAGCTGATGAATTTGCTACTGCCTTCATGAATTCAGGTTTTCATGCCCTTTGCGAAAGTCCACCTCGGTGCCCTGAGAAATTCATCTCTTCTTTTTATTCCACCTGTTCAGAGATTTTGGACTCAGTTGCACCCTTAAAGCTGAGGTCCATCAAACCTAAACCAGATTGCTGGTTGAATGACACCACACGCGCCCTGAGGAGGCACTGCAGACAGGCTGAACGGAGGTGGAAAAAGGACAAGCTGCATGTGTCCCTGGGTATTCTGAGAGTCTGTCTTTCTGATTATCAAATTGCTGTTAAAGAAGCCAAATGTAAATACCTCTCAAATGTCATTTCCAATAGCTGTAATCAGCCCCAAGTCTTGTTTAGTACAATTCAGTCTGTTACAAATCCATCTGTTAACGTGTTTGAAAATGTATCTAAATCAACCTGTGACGAGTTTCTCCATTACTTTATTGACAAAGTGGCCTCAGTTAGACAGAGTGTAAACAGCAGTATAGCTGTTGGTTCATACGTGCACCTATTACCTCCTTCTCCTCCTGCTGTTTTTGATGTGTTTGAGCCAGTGTCACTCTTTCAGCTCTCCAAAGTTGTCCAGAAGCTGAGATCTACCAATTGTTCCCTGGACATTGTTCCATCTAGAGTGCTTAAACAGGTTTTTGACACAGTAGTACCATGTCTTCTCTCTTTTTCAACACCAGCCTTAGCTCAGGGTCTGTCCCAACTGTTTTTAAGCAGGCTGTGGTCAGGCCACTAATCAAAAAACCTAATCTTGACCCATCAGTTCTCTCAAATTTCAGACCAGTGTCCCATCTGCCTTTTCTCTCTAAAGTTCTCGAAAAGCTCGTCTTCATACAACTTCAAGCAGCATTTGATATGGTGGACCATTCTATCCTCCTGACCCGTCTGGCCCAGCAGGTGGGCCTTCAAGGACCCGTGCTGCAGTGGTTCAAGTCATATCTAGCAGATAGAACTTTTTCTGTGATGATCAATGATCTCTCTTCCTCTCCAGCCCCATTTTCCTCAGGTGTGCCACAGGGTTCCATCCTCGGCCCTGCTCTATTTTCCTTGTACATGCTCCCCTTAGGTTCTGTGATATCCCGGCATAATGTCTCTTTCCATCTGTATGCAGACGATGTACAAATCTATCTGCCAGTTGCCCAGAACTCACCAGACACACAGTCCATCCAGACATGTCTGCATGACATTAAACATTGGCTGTCACAAAATTTCCTCTGTCTAAATGAATCAAAGACTGAATTTATCCTATTTGATGCCTCTAGTTCAACAAAGGCAGCTCCCAATCTTGCACCTCTGACCACCCACCTCAGTCTTGTAGTCAGGAATCTTGGAGTGATTTTGGACAGCAGTCTGAAGCTCGATAAACAGGTAGACTCTGTGATCAGGGCAAGTTTCTTCCAGCTTCGCCGGTTGGCCAAAGTCAAACCATTCCTCAGCTGTAGTGACCTCGAGAAAACAATCCACGCTTTTATTAGTTCACGCTTGGACTACTGCAATGCCCTCTACATCGGGTTAAATCAGGCCTCTCTGCACCGTCTACAGCTTGTGCAGAATGCAGCAGCCCGGCTTCTTACCAACACCCGTAAACATGACCACATCACTCCTGTCCTGTACTCTCTCCACTGGCTCCCGGTCGAGTTCAGAATCCAGTTTAAGATCCTACTGTTTGTTTTCTGCTCCATCCATGGCCTTGCACCTCTCTATCTGTGTAACATGCTGACCCCTTACCAGCCCAGCAGAGCCCTGCGCTCATCTGAACAACATCTGCTGGTGGTCCCACGGTCCAGGTGCAAAAAGTGGGGTGATCGTGCCTTTGCGGTAGCGGGGCCAAAACTCTGGAACGCTCTGCCCCTGGAATTACGCTCCATCATAGACCTGCCCCTGTTCAAGGCCAGGCTGAAGCACCATCTCTTTAGATCGGCCTTTGACACCTGATGGACAACTGATTAGCATAATGATTCTATAGATGTGTTGTATTTTATTTTATTGTATTGTTTTGTATCTCACTCATTTATTTTTCGCCTTTACTTTTGTCTCTGTCCAGCGCTTTGATCAACTTTAGTTGTTGTAAAGCGCTTTATAAATAAAAATTGATTGATTGATTTGAGAGAAACAGTGAACGTGTGATGAACTCTGGTATCAGTTTGTCCAGGTAAGAGTCTGTTCAGAAACCATACAGGGTTATGATAATGTAAATGACTGTAAAACTCTCTGTAATTTAGAGGGTGATGAAGAGGGAAGCCAGGCGAACTCCACATACTTTTATCTTTGTGGATGAAGCTGGATTCAACCTGGCAAAAACACGCCGCAGGGGAAGAAATGTGATTTGACAGAGATTTGACACATATTGACATATGACATATGTTATCTTGAACACACTGTGGCTAATGAAATAATCATCTTAGAGAGTTTTTACTTTTTTATTACAAAATATCAATGTGAGAAATAGTAATTAATCAACAACAACCATTAATAACTAATAAAAACAATAACAAATAAAGAAACAATTATTAAATGTAATAATACTATATACATCTCATCCTACAGCGCAATGGTAAAAACTAATACTGAAAGACAATTCAGAGAGAATAAGAGGAATAATGAAAATTTCAAAGAAAGGGGTAGGAAAAGGAAAAAAAAGCAAAAAGACTAAGAAAGAAGCACAACTAAAATAAGAGGCAGAAAGTGTCAGGGACCTTGCAAGACAAAGACTGGAAAAGGCATTTTCTGAAGACCTACACTCAAAAAAGTGCTCATGGGCATTCATTGGATGACCATAAATCACTCTTTTTAGATCAATTAAAATAATATACATTTATAAGCAGATGTGTTTTTTTTTGTTTTTTTTTTTTAATAAATGTAAATTGCCTAGGTTGTACATGTAATGAGAGTGAATTTACTTGGATTAATGACTGAAATTTAAGTTTGTGGCCTGACCCCGCCTACTGCGCATGTCACTAAGAGCTGTGGAACTTTTTTGCCGCCATTCGAGAACTTTCGAACGATAGCCTACTGCTAAAGTTGGGTAAGACATTTCTAACAATAACGATGTAATTTCTTACCCAGTCACAGTTAAAATAATAATTTTTCCCCCTCTTGTGTGCACTTTGTTAGGTAAAGCTGTATTTTATGATGAAAAAAACGTTTCTGTTGACAGTGAAATCATTAATTACCATTAGCTTTAAGTTTTGTGAGATGTTACAATTGTCTGTAATTCTGAGGTGTTTTGTAGTGTGTACTGTTCAAACTATAAGAACCTAATTTTCTGGTGATACAGTAAGGAAGAGATCGCATTACTGACAGTTCTCCGCACTTTCAACGGTCGTGATATGACGTCACATTCTGCGGCATCTTTTTTAAAAGCATAAATTCAGTAATATATAACAAATAATAATATATCTAAATGTAAAAAATATACAATCTACTCTAGTGATAGGTTGTTCATTTTGAAAGTATATTTTTCTCGGGAGTAGTGAGTCGCCAGCGTGATTTGAGGTGCGTACCATTCGACCGTAGTGGACGTAACAGAGGGCCTTCCGCCATCTTTCGAATCCGAATCAGCGGGAAAGAAAGCGCCCGAAATGAGACAGCTGACCATTGGGTGAAATGGATCGCAGTTGATCCGTGATCCGTAGGGACCAGGTTCGACAAGCATGTGATTGTCGTTTAATGAAGCTGTAAAGTGACAGCACACACCTAATATTATGTATATAGAGATTGGGATTGTGACGTCAGCTGATCACAGTAACGCAAGGTATTGTGGGATTTTAGGACACGGAAGTTACGGGAGAAACGTAGTTGTGGCAGCGTAGTAGTAGTATTTGCGGTAGACTGTAGGTGGTGGTATATTTTAGAAGTAATTCAATTTAGAAACACGACAGAATGGTGAAAGCATGCTGCATTATAAATTGTCACAATCGTTCTCACGATCGGCGTGGAAAACGTATAACAAATGGAGTACGATTTTTCAGCTTTCCCGCTTGGAAACAAAGCAATGGAACTCAAGTCGCAGAGCTAACAAAGAGGCGTCACATGGCATGGGTAGCAGCTGTAAGACGGACAAACATCACCTTCAGCAACATTTCCCGACACATGTTCGTGTGTTCACGGCATTTTCACACAGGTAAGTTATCATTACAACTCCTTTAACTGTTATGTGGTTACCGCTAGCTGCCCATACAAACTTAACTTTGTAGCTAACGTTATGCAGCCAGCACTCGGTTGTGCAAAGTTAGCTAGTTAAACTAGTTGCAACCCAACAACCGTACAAGGTAGGGTTGTAACTAGTTTAGCGTAGTTGAGTTTAATTTTATAGTTATGCAGCCAGCTAACTTAGTTGTGCAAATTTAGCTAACAGTAACGTTAGTTGAAACTAGTTACAACACAACAACCGTAACATTAACTTCAATTATGAAAAGACTATGTATGTATGTGAAAGGAGAATGTATGAGTGTGACAGTAGAAAAGTATGTATGTGAAAGGAGAATGTGTGTGAAGAATGGATTTTGGCTTGTAACGGCCCCTCATATTCACAAATAGGCCTTATTCGGTTCTCTGTTTCATCTTACTGATTCATAAAATAACAAACATTTTGGTCTATTTCAGAAGAAAAAAAAGATCGTCAAATCATCCATCCATTGACTGAGCGTGTACGGGTCAGCCAATCTGGTTCCGTCTGTTAAAATGAACGTTTTCAAAAAATTAACTTTTGCAAATAATAATCGCGGTCCTGGACAGTGAGTGACCTTGCTTATGGGCATAATTTATGCTTTGGATTTGAGGTACCCATCCAACCTGCAGCATACTTTTGAGGTCTTTCAAAAACTGGATTTCTCTCTCAAGGACCGTCATTTAATTAGTGAGTGACAGCTTGGAACATGACAAAAGGTCTGTGGCAACGTTCCTCACCAGGATTGAGGAGGACATTCAAGAGAAACATCCTGCAATGAGAGCGATGCACATATTTAGATCCCTGATGGCCTCAGAAGACAGGCTATCTATCCTTGTGACAGATGAGGCTTCATTTGTAGATTCTGCAAGGAAGAGTTGCCCAAACACTAAAATCATACTGATAATATCCACAGAAATCACAGATTGTATAGATGGATTTGGCGCCATGGAATCGCCTGTTGCCGTAAATCCATACCTAATATATGAGGCATCATATTTACGACTGAAGCTTGACTTGCTTCTTTTTTTTCGCTATTTTTGAGTTGGTCATCACCCTTTCTTTTACTGGAACAGTCCTCAATGAAATGGGCCATGGAAGTTTGCTGGGGCCCGATCATCCATCCGTTATACCATGACATTACACGTTTTTTTTTTTTTATTAGTTTTTGAAGGCCTGGGGCCTCATTTATAATCATTGCGTCGCACAAAACAGACCCTCTAAAAGGCGTACGCCACTTCCGACGCTTCCAAAGAAATGATTTATAAAAACAAACTTGACGAGAAAATTTGAGCACCTGCACGTAAACTCTGTGTCATGTGCACAAACATTCTGGAGACGGAGCAGTTTGGCGACATCGATGATGAGCTGAGGGACAGATGAAGGAAAACCACTTTAAATCTTCATTATGAGTCCAAGTCATAAATACAGTGCATGTTCACAATAACAGTTTATAAAATAATGATTTAAATTATGTTTTACATCTGATATACACATGTAGATTAAATATGCCATTCTCATTAATGCAGTTAAGCGCTTAAATTACGTGAAATCACTACCTAGAAGTTACAACATTTTTTTATATTCTAATAAATATAATTTTTTGAAGCGGATGTGATGCTTTTGAACACTTTATCTGTGTCATGCTGTGTTTTAATGTTTAAACTACAGAGAGGCTTGCTTAGCACATTAAAATTTCAGAGAACTCATGGTCATGTATTTTATACTATTTTATTTATTTATTCAAAAACAAGGCAAGGAATAGGGTACTAAATGATTTTTAGCAATGTAATGTGACGGCAAATCCGTATGTCATATTTTCCTAATGTCTTGTAAACATGGTATCACGCATAGTAAAACTAGGTGTTGTAAGCTCTATATATGGTTATTGCGTGGAGGAAACTTATAAAGGGGATTTATAAAGGGAATTTTGCGCAGGTTCTGGCGTACGCATGGTTTTATAAGTCTGAATATTTTTTGCCATATGGCATTTTTGGCTTTTGGGCGCACAAACACTTTTAGTAAGGATCATACACACAGTTTAAGAAATGAGACCCTGGTCTCTGTTTTAATCTGAAATACTGCATTCATTGAAAAAAAAATATTTAATATTGTTTTCAATGAGGAAAAATGCATAATAATTATTGCAGAAATATTAGTACCATAAATTTCTCTCAAAATAAAAAAGACAAAATATTATTGAACAAAAATATTTTACATTGATTTTAAAGAAGATAAAAAGTTACATTTCAGTATCTGGTCACTTTTGCCCGTAAGGAACATGAGTGTGTTCACAAATAAGGAGCGCACAAGTGTTAAATAGGGCACTATTTGAGGGACAGCCATTTACAGTGGTGTCCAAAATCATAGTTGACGTTATTGAGTGCACTCATTCAATCCCACAATGCACCGCAGTAACGAGTGTACAACCGATGTACGCTCAACGGCTAGAGAATACCCATAATGCACTGTGAGAGTCGCGCGCTGAATGAATTCCCGCATCTGAAATCAGTCCAGTATAATATCATACAGGTATAAATTCTTTTATAATGTGTTATTAAATTGTTTCATTAAAGTTTAGTTAAAGCTAGTTTCCATGGCAGAAGTTCAAGATAAATATTTTCATTACTACTGGATCTGCTAGTTTGCTGTTTCAAACGATTATTGTTAAACAGCACAAACTATGCGAAATCAACAGCCCTTCCGGCAAACTCAGTGTCAGAATGCACTCACTCGTTTTCTTTCACTCCTTCAAGTGGACTTTATTAGTGGAGTAACGTAGGGAATAGTGAATGAGGGTATAGGGGGCAATTTCAAACACAGCAAAGCTCTTCCCATCCGATGAAGAATTCTTTGTCCTGGAGGAAACGGTTGTATGCACTGCAAGCCTGCAGCGATCAGGGGTGAGCAACCAGTTTGGTGGATGGGATATGCCTGTTTAATGAAGTCATCTTCTGTTCTTGCATCAATCTTCTCCTGCGACTGGTAGATGAATACAACCCTGTGACTTACATAATGTCCTTCAATGGTGCACCGCTCACAGCTGCTGCAGGCATTGTGGGACTTGATGCATTTTAAGAATGCTCTCGCTGGGGCATCACAAATGAAAGCATTCACTTTTACATTTAATATTCCATTTTGGAACTCAACCCCATGTTGTTGGAGTGCCTTCAGTTCTGTTAAAAATCTAGACGTGTAATCAGTAACGCTGTTTGGCTTTGCAGTTCCACAAAATAGTGCAAAAATAAACAGCTCAAACACTACAAAGAATGGGCCAAATTTGTACATTGTATGATTTAAAAAATGGCACACCATCTACACTGAAATTTAGCAGTATCTCATTTTCTGTTGTAAAGAAATCGGGATACTGTGAGCACATTTTCAAAAGTCTCCACACCGAAGTAGAGGAATTAGAATAGATCCCGGACTTCTATTTGAGGTGGAGTTCCTTACACAGGGTTCTGGCATCTTTTGGCAGCCGGTGGCCATGTTTACGTAACACCAAGAGCAGCTCATCAACCGATGTGCGCGTTGCCTTATTTTTTACAGCCCATTTTGCCAAATCACTTCTTAGATCATTTGATTCCTCCTCGGACAAAGTTACAATTTCTGAATCACTTTCACCATCACTGTCGAAAAAACTATATAAAATATAAAACCTAATATTTTTAAGCCTAAATGTTTTACAAATAAAATCATTAAAATAATTCATAAAAACATTCAATCAAATGAGGTAGGCTGTGCTCATCATTTTTTAAATAATATCTTCCACATCAACCTGTATTTAAATTTTACAAAAATGTAAATGATTTTAGTTTTAAGGGTACCAGTTACTTTCAGATTCAAATAGATGGTTGGGTTAGGTATGGGGACAACTCACCGTTGAAGGAGACTTTCAGGACGTGTTCTTCCAAATCTCTGGAAAAGAGAAGGAAGAAGAATGAAATCTCAACCTTATTTTTAAAGTTTGTGGATGGAAAGTGTGTCAGTACCACCATGGCCTAATGGTTAGAGAGTCAGACTTGTAACCCGAATATTAGCCAGGGCCCATCCGTAGTTGTATACACGGGTTTCCTGTTTACAAACATTACAGGGTGTGTGCGCATACCAGAGGCAGAAAGTCAGATTGGTGAGCTGGTCCGCTACTGCAACAAACTTAAGTATTGAAGGTTTCCTTACTGTTTGTATATAACTGCTGACTCAATAAAACGTGATTTTAGTCAGATCTGATTGTCTGTCTTTAATTTTGCAGTGTTACTGTGATATATGTGAATTAATACTGTACTGTAAATCAAAGATTTGTTCATGGATTATGTGGGACGCCTTAGTAGGCTACCTCTGACCGTGCCGATTATATTAAAAAAAAACTTACTCTCAGCAATGGTGAGATCTTGCCAGATCCCTACACTATACATGACTAGTAATGGAATGGTCTGATATATACAACTATGGTTTTGGCAAAATTATCTCATGTAAAGACTGTTGCCAACAGTTCCACAAAAAAATGTGTGACCATTGTCAGACAGACCAAAAGTTGGAAATGTGGATGTAAAGACATAAGTATTAGTCTAGGTGGATACTGTACTGCACATGATGCCCCCAAAAAAGTCACCTCAAGTCATATATCTGGAATTTGGACTTCAGTTTCTCTTTCAGCTGCCGGTTTTCCTCTTGTACAGCCTCCAGCTCTCTTTTCAGTGAGGAGTAGTTCTCACTCAGCTCTCTATATTGTCTTTCGAGTGCACTCTCAGGGGAAAGCTCATCTAAAGGAGAGAGAGAGAGAGGAAGAAGGCATATCAGCAGAGGAAGGCATATCAACATAAAAATATCAGCAAACTACTACAATCTAGGCTGGTTTCGAGAGAAAACAAGATATACAGACAGGACACAGAAACTGCCAGAAAAAAAACTGTCAAACAAATGAGGTCAAAATATTTATGGTAATGGTAAAAAAAAAACAAAAAAAAAACATACAGACCTTGACACACTTTTCCAGTACTGTCTCTGGTGATGCTGATATGAGGGAAAATGGAGGTGTGCACAAGTGTGCTGGATGTCCGTGCATGTTTCTGTTGTACTGAAGGGTTCATTCTAAAACCTGTAAAAATTTCCCGCATATATTGTTAATGTATAAATAAATACAAATATCCTTCAAAAAAAAAAAAAAAAAAAAAAACCTGCAGGATTCCTGTAGGTTATTTTTCTAAGGAAAACAGTTTAATTCACACCTAATTAACATATATGGATGCACCTTGCACTTCTCTTACATGTTTGATTTACTTTCAATTCTTAAGATAGATTTCAACACTGCGTTTTCAAAATTATAAAGCTCCTTTAACAAAACAAATGTGTAAATGTGCAAAACGCGTTAGTCAGCTCTGGGGAAAACGCTCACAATCCCACAAATTATCATACTATGATAAAACCATATATTTCCACATATTATTCCATATCATACTACTTACCTCTCTCAACCATTTGTACATCAAAGCCGAATGCTGCCACACGTTGATAGAGTAAACTCGCGTCTGTGGGCTAGCATCATAGACAGTAAAAGAAATGGACACAGCGACCCCATTGGATTCAACAGAGAAAAGTGAAGTCAATTAGAAGCACTCACTTACTGATGGTCGAGCGTACTGCGCAGACTCAAACTGAGCTTGACGATGTAGATGTGACGTAAGCATCCCGTCTGTCTTCTAGTAGCTGTGCCATGAGAAATCTGAATCATTCCCTTCCGAATCTTGCAGAGACGGAGAGTCTGAGGAGGAGGTGTCCTTGAGCTTGGAGCAGGAGCAACTTTTGCTAAGTATTCTGATTAATTATTTTGTCATTTTGCCTCCACGTCCCCCCGATTGCCCGCGAGCTTCTCCTCCTGTCCATACGGTAATCTCTCTGCTGTGCGACAGAGAGTCGCGTGGTTATGACGCAATCGTTAGCCTATTTTTACAAAAACTGCTTCTACGGGGCCATAACGTAAGATACAAGGTAATGGAGCCTTTTATACATTTTCGTGTTTCTTTAGAAATAAATAATGGACAAAAGGATTCTTTAAACGCCTCAGATGTAAAGTTATTCGCTGTCAAAGTGACGCCAAAATGAATGGGAGTCAATGGAATGCTAACAGCAGGTGATGGTCCGCTAATCAATGGCGGCGCCCGGGGAAGCTTCAAGCTGCGTCCGAAATCGAATACTTCCCTACTATATAGTATGCGAAAAACAGTACGCGAGCAGAGTAGTATGTCCGAAATCATAGAATTCGAAAAACAGTAGGCGAAAAGTACCCGGACGACCTACTACTTCCGGCGAGATTCCGAAGTGACCCTTCGAGACCCTCCATCACTCCACTTGCCCTTAGTGCCTCAGATTGTGAAGCACAACACATCACGCAACAACCTCCGGCACGAAGGAACGGCTCACCTCTGGCGGTCAGCTGATTCATCAGAATAAAGCCGCAGAATGGGAACCGCTGTGTTGAGGTGGCAGAAGGATGTGGGGTTCAGCGCCTGTAGTCTACATACATGATTGCAGTTTGAATAAAGCTTTGTTTCATGTGTTGACTTGTATATGCATTTGTTTATTGTGTGATGGTGACTTTCATTCATTCTTTTACTAATGTATTAATATTTCTCATTGTTGTCAGTAAATAAAATATAATTATTTAATTAATGTTTTATTTAATTGTTTGAATGAAAATGTAGATATGTTCATTATATACACATCTAGAGTGTATTCAATCATGCATAGCTATGTCATATGACATACATTACATTTTGTTTGTTTTATTGAATTATATAATTTTCAGTAAAAAGTAATATAATTAAGTATTGGTCAGCATTTATCGTTGTTATTATTGTATGTTTTGGGGTGGGATAGCAATGCAATTCATTCTGGGGTAATATTAATTTTTAATATTAATGATACTTAAATTTTCGAGTACGAAATCAACAGTTTTTTCCAAAGGCGAATCTTCGCACAGCTGCCCTTTGTGCAGACATTACACACGCTGAGGAAAACCATTCTAGGTAGGGCTGTCGAGTTACTGATGTTATGAGGTGTATATATATATATATATATATATATATATATATATTATGGGTTTGCATACATAATATGAGAATTATTGATGAATATCTTAATATATATTTTCTTAAATAATTCATTATAATACATTTAAAAAAAGCATTTTTGATTATTTATAGGCATAGGCCTGAGGGATGAAACGAGAGTTAAATTCAATAAGAAAAAGAGGAAAACATAAAGCACTAAGCCACTTTTGCTTGTAGATGAAAATGTTTGGATATAAAATAAAGAAATTAACAACATATTCAAGAGATGTCAATTTTGGGATTTCGTAATAAAAATAAATAATATTGTTAAGGATAAAACGATGGGTCACATTAGTAGGGTTAAATATAAGAACTTAAATCAACCCTAAAAGTATTCACAAAATAAATGTTCAGCAGTTTCTTCAAAAAGACCACAACATGAGCAAGTTTAATCAATATCAAGATATTTACAGATAGATATTTAAACGTGTCGTTCAAATCTTTTAAGTTGTTGCGCTTGTGATTAACGCGTCGTAGGTCACATGATAACGTCAACATGGCAGATGTCCGGTTCGCATTCATACTCAACGAGATCTGGCTATAAACTTATAATGCCCTCGTAGTCATAAAAGTCCACCTGAAATTTCATGATACATTTCATTGTTTTATAACTGTCTTAATTTTTTAATTATTAAAGAAAATAAAAGATAAAGATTATGTTTACCTTTGAGAGAATGTTTCTCCGTACTTTTTCTCTTTCGTCATTAATTATCACATTTGCTGTGTAGTGATCTAGTACATAAATTCGATGTCCCTGGTCACTGTTATTCACTAACACATGCAAATAGCATTGGATTGTCTAAGATCAAAAGAGAAAAAAAATAAAGGATAGTTGCTTCATTCAGTGATTAATTGATATTGATAACATTGTCATCTTTAAATTTCTATATCCTGTTCACAGATTATTTTTCAGTTGCAAAGCATTTCCCAAAGATATGAATTTTTTTTTTCTTACCTCCCCCATCAGCCATTTGTGTGGCTGGAGTGTTTTCATTTCTGAATGATGGAGGATGTAAGACCTTTTTTTGTCTTTTGACTGTATGATGGCAACAACTATCTCACATGCTTTCTTAGACCACAGAGCTTTGACCTGAAATGGAATATTTGTACATAAAATAAATACTGAGTTACTGTAGTGTATGCCAGTTTTATTTTCAAATTAAAAATGAAAGATCCACACTTGCTTGTGTCTTTTTAATAAATTACAAACGAGTATGAACAAATTTTTCGTTCTTAATTTATTTCTAAATTTCGATCTTTAATTGCAATTTAAAAAAATTACAATTGCAAAAAAAATGTTTCACTGATTTTTTCATCTGATGATAGATCAATGTTTTGAGTTACAGTTTTTCTCAGTCGCTTTGGTGCATTTCTCACATCACTATTTACATTTGCACAACAGTTAGTTCAACCTCCACAACATTTAGTCATTTGTGCACATCATAGTAGCAGTTTCTCATTCCTTCCAACAAATTGCAAATGCTTTTGGACATGCATCAATTGCTTTCATACAACTCTCTGCTGTTTTATAACATTATCATTTGCTTATGTCATGTCAGTCAAAATGAACTATACTTGTGAATGCTGAATAGTCATTCCATATAAAACTAACAGCCCTCATTTCATTGCTTGTGTCATTACATCCAAAAATGTTGAACTAGTTGTCAAAATCTGTCAAGCAAATTTTACAAATTTTTTAAAATCTTTTTTTTTTCCTGAAAATGTCTCCTAAATTGAACAATTTCTCTCAGGTGAATCTCTGCTCGTCTGGATGTGCATGAATGATTACAGTACTATGTATGTTGTATGTTCAGTTCCAATATGTACTGCAATATTGTTTGCAGTTGAGCACAGCTCTACCCAAAGAGTGTTTATGTTTGTTGTAAATAAGGGTGTATTTTTTCTTTTGCACAATGCTGTGAACAAATTAGAATTGCAAAGAGCATATGCAGTAAAAATGTGAAACATACATATTCAGTGTCTTTTACTCAGTTACCTCACTAAATACAGTAATGTGTAACTTTACTGTATTTTTCAAATGGCTGTGCAAATAGTATATAGTGCTGTCTTGAGCATTTTCAGGTAGTGTCACCAAGATCTGACTTTTTTGCATTGGAAAACATTTACAGAGTAAACTGTCATAATGAAAACGTGACAAAGCCATTTTGACTATCTTGTTCATAAACAATGGTGTCAGGACTTTTCATCTTGATGACACTGACACTTTCACTGACATGAATACTTGCTTTTGAGGAATGAGCTATCCATTTTGAGCAAGTGACACGCTTTTTGCAGGTTATCAACTAGGTTTTGCAGTTTGTAATAATTGTTTTGAGAACTGCATTAACTGTTGTGCAAATGTAAATAGTGATGTGAGAAATGCACCAAAACGACTGAGAAAAACTGTAATATGAACAAAAGCTTTATGGTATGATTGAGAATTTCATAATACCTGGGCTGATGTGACCTCTGACTGACCCTCAGAAGTTTGCTTAGTTTTGCTTCTTTTTGATTTTGGCACTATGTCTGGTGGATCAAAATCTGATTTTTCAGATAGGGGCCCCTTAGCCAATTTCTCCTTTAGTTTGTCAATGGTCTGTTGCTCTTGAGATGCAAGATTATGCACAATCTGATAGATAGATAGATAGACAGACAGACAGACAGACAATATTAAATGTGTTTTGAGTTAATATGAACAAAGATAGATAGATAGATAGATAGATAGATAGATAGATAGATAGATAGATAGATAGATAGATAGACAAACAGACAGACAGACAGACAATATTAAATGTGTTTTGAGTTAATATGAACAAAGACAGATAGATAGATAGATAGATAGATAGATAGATAGACAAACAGACAGACAGACAGACAATATTAAATGTGTTTTGAGTTAATATGAACAAAGATAGATAGATAGATAGATAGATAGATAGATAGATAGACAAACAGACAGACAGACAGACAGACAGACAATATTAAATGTGTTTTGAGTTAATATGAACAAAAGCTTTATGGTATGATTGAGAATTTCATAATACCTGGGCTGATGTGATCTCTGACTGACCCTCAGAAGTTTGCTTTGTTTTTCTTCTTTTTAGTTGCTGCACTACTTCTGGTGGATCAAAATACTTTGAATGATGTTTCGCTGATCTTTCAGATAGGGATCTTTTGGCCCATTGCTCCTCTTGTTGGTCAATGGTCTGATGCTTTGGAGATGCAATTTGGGACAGACTACCAAGATTATGCATCATCTGATGTTGTGTATACCTTCCTTGCAAAGAGTTAAACATCTTTGTAATGAAATCAGCTGGACGCAGGAACCTCTTTCGGTGTAATATGTGATTCTTCACAATTGAGAACCACTGCTCCACATGGCAATTTGTCTCCCTTGTTTTTATTTCTTTACTACTCTCTTTGGAGAATCTGCTCAGGTCCCCAAGCAACATGCCACCCCAAGCAAAATGCCCATGTAGTTGCTCATGTGGAAATTGATTATCCCTGGGCAGTAGAATTCATTATTTGTGCCACTCTCTGTCTGTGTGCACCTGGTCTTCTCTAGAACATCATTGAATAAATGTGTGAAGGGAGATTTGCCACATATTGTCTTGATGTTGCTGCTCCTCTCCATGTCTTCTACGTATGGTGGAAGTGTTTCATCCATAGTAGTAGGTTTGGACTTCAGGATTTTTTGGTCCAGTGAGTTCTTTGCTGCCATAACTGCATTGGACTTGTTTGCTGACATGAACAACATAGCCATATCCTGAAAGTGGTTAAGTGCTTATTGTAGGGTGGCGCTGTTAAGAAGAAGGCCAAAACAATAGGTGGCATATTCCTTTACAGCATACTCGCCAGATTTCTTAGCAAATCCTTGAGTTACAGCCTTTATTATATGAGAAGAACAAAGATGGAGCACTGTGAAATTGAAAGCATCTGCACTTTTCACTTTTTGGCTGACAATTAAATGTGCTCTGTTTAAGTAGGATGAGACACTTTCTTTATTGAAGGCCAGGAGGACACTACCAATGAGTGCCCAGCTAAAATCGGTCTCAACCTGGTGGACCTTCCGTGTCGTTATCTGGCCCAGTTGTCTCAGTGTTTCCATCTGCCAAAACGTGAGAGTTGGTATGGAGTGCTCATTTGATATGAACTCAGACACAGGAAGGGGTGGCTTATCTTTTCCCTTTCCAGGGAGAACAAGAGCATAATAGAGAATCCTTTTGGTTTGGTTGGGGATGCGTGACATGACACTGCCTGTAGCATCTAGATGCAATGTGACTGGGGGTGAGTTTTTTAAATGATCTGCCAGTATTCGTAGACCACAATCTGTGTACAAGTGGACACCAAATGGGTCCACTTGTAAGTGTTGGATATAGCCTGCCACTTGAGAGGCAGTACCACTGCACTCCTTCATTATCTTCTGACAGAGCATCATCTCCATGATAACATCATCGTGGAGTCTGGTGCTTTTCCTGACTTCACTAGAGATTACCCTTAAGACGTCCACAGAAAGGCATCTGGAGATGTTGCCAGCCAAGATCTCGTCTGGTGGTGTGTTTCTCAGTGATTTATAGTAGTGCTGGCTTACTCCTTTTTCTAATTCTGCAGCAATTTTTCCTCTTTTGGTGAATTTGGCATTTCTGAATTTTAAATCTTTTTCTTTGTGGGTCACTTCGCCAATTCGTAAAACATGGATATCAATATGCTTCTGGCATGGTTTGGGCTTTGTTTGAATGGTAAATTTGTATTTTGCTGAGCAATCTTCAAAAATACAGATGGCAAGTGCCTTGAAATAAGGCACTCTTTTTTTACGACTCTTCCTACATTTTACATGCTGATACTTAAATGCCAGTACACAGCAGGGATTTACTTTTGTGAATGCTTCATACAAGACATCTGTCCAGGGCTGTTGTAACTGAGTTAGGCCTGCATGTGGCTTTATTTTTTTCCAGGTTTTTGTTTTTATGGCCACTACAAAACTCTTTGGACCTGGTCTTGTTTTCCTCCATTTTCCCATGTCTGTCTCATCATCATCCTCATCTTCATCTGCAGTTTTGTTCCTGTCTCCAGCCTCATCTTTCCTGTCACAAGTATAATCCTCGTCCCTCCTTTCCTTTGTCCCCTCACTTGCCTCATCAACTTCATAATTTTTCTCAACATTTTCCCTATCTTTAAATAAAAAATAAAATAAAAATATTTGGGTCAATGCCTAACTGCATTTTCTCTAATTGCTTAATAGCTTGCATATTAATATTACTATTATAAAGCACATATTGATACCTTATTCTGCATGACCATATTCTAACCCTAACCCTAACCTCCCTTAATCCTAAACTTAACAACTACCTTACTATTAATAAGCATTAAATGCTTGTGTAATAAGACATTAGTTACAAGCTAATTAATAAGATCGCAATATGCTATAAAGTAGTTTATTAACTAGTTGCTTATTAGTATGCATATTTAGAATGTTGTCTTTTTATTATTACTTGCCTTATTCTGCATGACCATATTCTAACCCTAACATCAAATGTACCAACAACCTGACTAGGAGTTTATCGGGACAAAAGTCGTAGTCGCATATACATTAAAACTAAAGATACAATATATGTTCAGTTATTTAACTTTAATTACAATGAAAATGACTTATTAATTGCCATTTAAGTGGAATTACTGAACATAAATATAAAAGCTTGATAAAAAATGCTAATTTTAGAAGAAAATTTCAGATGGCACTTAGACACTTTTGCATCTGAAGTCTTTTGTACCATATTACATAGCTTATTATAGCAGACTTCTATAGCATATTACCATCATAAATATTAGTGTGTAACTAATGTCTAAACACACACATACTGTACTTAAACACACTTACTTCCACTATATATATATATATATATATATATATATATATATATATATATATATATACTTATTAAACACACCATCAAAATCAATATAATATAATATATATAGCATTTACACAGGATTGATGCTTGTCATTTGGTAGTGGCAGTGTTTGTGTAATAAGACATTAATTACAATGTAATAACAAGGTAATAACTATGATGGTAATATGCTATTATGGCACATGGCTCAGATACTGCCAGGCTACTTGGAAAAAAAATAGTTAAGCTAACTACTTAGCAATATATTTGTATTTAGCTACCCCCTAAAACTGAGAAACACTACATACTCAAATAAATATGATATTTACCAGAACTGCCTGTTTGAAGCACCTGTTCTCGAACACCTTTCCTGTCCTCGGTCCAAACAGTTTGCAGCCATTTAGCCAGTTTTCTGTCCGGTGAGTGGGAGTTGAAAACGGCTACAGCAAGGGTGGACCACTTTACCTGTCCTTTTCCCACGCCATGTCTGAAAAATGTCTGAATTATTTTTTTTATGCCACCAGCCTTTGCCCAAAGATCATTTTCTTTTTTGTGTTTCCCTTTTTTATATCTGGCCATGTTAACTGTGACTGCAGTATGCTAACAGCATGCAAATCTTAATTGACTCTTGAGCCCTTCCCCCGTTAGTATACAACGGAGAGGAGCCCCTCCCCCGTTAGAGGAGGGGCTCAGAGTCAATCAAGACAGTTCCTAGAACTTAGAAGTCCCTCCACCAGGTCATATGCCATTTGTTGTGCCACCTGACACCTGGGTGAACAATGTACAGTTGGTTTTATGACTGTAAGTCATTGTCTTCAAATGCTATTGAGCTTTAAATATTGTCATATTTTGTGTATGACCCCATACAGTAGTGAAATACATAGCAATATTTGCATATGATTTAACAGTTTATTGTCATAAAAATCTAAAAGGTGTGCGTCATACATGAGACCTATATGAACAATGTACAGTTGGTTTTATGACTGTAAGTCGTTGTCTTCAAATGCTATTGAAGTTAGAAACGTTTATACCAATGTCGGATGTCATTTTGAGACGGTCCCTAAATATGCGAATATCGAATGTCCAACGTCAAACCAACTTCATGCCAGTCTACATCCGGCGAGATTCCGAAGTGCGCATACGATGGACACTTTACTATCCCATGATGCCACGGGGGAGGAGTTGTCGTCGTTATATTTGAAAATGGCGGAAAGCGGAGATACACTTGGCTGTATTCAAGTGTAAGTACTTTATAAAACAATTTTTGTTTCTTTGTGGTTAAATTGTATTTGTTTAACATCATATAAGTAAACGATTGACTTGTTAAAAGTTTAAATAATGTAAATTGAGGGTGTCCTTTTCCAGCCAATTCAGAGAAAATATAGTTTTATCATTATTATTATTACAGAATAGTCCGAGCTAATGTAAATCAGCTAGCTAACACTGTTTTCTTTAAACAAAGACGTTCGTTGTTTAGCAGTTTAATGAGATGGTTACAAAACTACAGTAAATTAAACGATTTTATTTCTCCTTTACCAGTGTTGATATTGTGATATATTTGTTGGTTACATAGCAAGCTACTGTTAACAAGTGTACCTCAGCTTGTCCATGTAACATTAATAGATTGACCATGGTTCATCACGTTCAATTCTGTGTTGATTTTGCAGGGGCTGATGAACACACACGTGTTCTAATTGAGTGGAGAGTGGCTAATGAAGCCCTTTTCACTGCAAAGAGAAATGCTGCAATTAAAGGTTTTGAGTAAGTATACATGACAAATGTAATATGTTAATTTATTCAAGTGTAGATTCAATGGTAAGTTAGTTGTAGATGTAAACATTTCTACTCAAGCTCTTACTGCATTCCTTTTATGCTTGATTTCTGTGCATTTTCACAGTTTTTATCACAGAGCAGAGGCTAGAGGGCAAAATGTCTGCTCTTCAGATAAAAAAAAATGGGAGAACCTTAAACAAAAATACAAAGTAAGATTTTTTTATTATTATTGTAGTTCACCCTAAAATGAGAATTCTGTCATGATTGAATCATGCTCATGTTTGGTCCTGTAATGCAATCATTTAACAAATCATATGCTTTACAATAATTGACTGTCTTGATATTCTGTTTTCAAATATGTGTGTGTGTGTGTGTGTGTGTGTGGGGGGGGGGGGGGGAGGGGGGGGGGGGATGTTAGCAGCATCCTGGAAATGGTATTCTGCCATGGATGAGGCAATAGGGGGCAGAACCTCCATCACACCACCCACCCTTATTGCCTCATCTGGCCCGGATGTTGCTTTTACCTCTCCATCCTCAGTGAGGTCAGAACGTGAAAGAGTAGGGAGGAAAAGGAAAGATTTTGAGGAGGTGATTCGAGAGATGGAGGAGAGGGAAGCTGAAAGAGAAAGAGATGCCATTGAAAGGGAGGAGAGGCGATGGCGAGAGATGGAGGAAAAGGAGGAAATAAAAGAAAGAGCGACGGGAGCATGAGAAGAGACTAGAACAGGAGTCCAGAGAAAGAGAGGAACGAAGAGACCGAGAAGTGAGAGAGAGAGAAAGGGAGACAAAAGAGAGAGAGGAAAGATTTCTTCAACTGTTAGAAATAATTGCAAAAAAATAATAAAGGAATCAAATGGTACTCTCTTTTCATTTATTTCTCTCTTTTCATTTATTTGTTAGTAAGTTCACTGTGTCATGCTGTTTTTGCAAGTTTTATTACAAAACACTTAATTCCCAGGGATTTACAGTGGCTAGATTGTCAGTTGTAAAGTGCTTAATATGTGGCATTGAGTAATTAATATTTTTTAAGTGTTTTGTGTGTGTATTTTGTAGCAGATTCCAGATGGTTTTTGAAACAAGTGCCGCACTGTAGAGAAATACCCACACACTCCAGACACTGTTAAAATGTATTTGTTTTATTTTTGTGTATATAACTTTTAAATGGATACAGAATACAAAGCTTAAAACAAAATCACGTAACTTTGGCATAAAGTAGTATAATAGTGCTTAAAGCAACACCAAAAGGAAAAGTATTAAAACATTTGGTAACAATTTATTTTACAGTGTCATTGTTACTCATGTTACATGTAGTTACTATAGTAATAACTATAAATTATGCATAATTACATGCAATTAACCCTAAACCAAACCAAACCCTAAACCTAACTCTATAGTAAGTACATGTAGTTAATTAATATTACTCAGTACTTAAATGTATAATTACAGTGTAACAACGACACCTTAAAATAAAGTGTAACCAAACATTTTTATTAGTGTCATGATGAGGAAAGAAAATGAACTTCAGCAGCTTCAGTAAGGTCATTTTCACAGGTTTCTAAAAGATCTAAAGGGACTTTGATACTAGCAATCTCATTTGTAGGGCATCACTTTAAAATAATTCAATATATGTTTCTTTCAAAGCATGTGTACAAGATGAGGACTTTACGCCTTGGGTAATTTTGGATTTGGATTTCCTCTTGAAGTAAATAATTTATAATTAAGCTCAAGTATGTGATATGTAGTTGCAGTAATGTCTAAGGCAGTGTGCCAGTGGTTGGTGGGTGTCACCTCTTGGGACCACTGTAGCACCGAGATCCCCTGTCGATTAGCCTGGGTCTGCAATATCCCCAGTTACCATGTGCAGCCGCGAGGAGGCCCGACAGGAGTCTTGGTGATGGAGAGGCTTTGTCCAGTGGCAGTGAGCTGTAAGACAGAGGGATGCACACAGATAGCCATGCACCTCTCTAACTACTACTACTGCACTGTACGCATCACAGCACACACACCCCTAACTATTTACATAATAACTAACATAGACAAGCTGGCACACTGTCAATCTAAGAACAAGAACTGATTTAAACATGTGTTGTCCTACAGGTAATCGTGCTCATGAAGAGCAGGCACACAGTCGCCTGGTGCAGACACCGCTGCAGCTAAATTGTCCCGCACGTGTTCTCCTGCGCTGGCTTCTGTGTTGCGGGGTTCAGGTGGGCCATCGTCATCCTCCGCAACTTCTGGATCAACTATGTCCCCATTGAGAAGACAGAGGTTGTGGAGCACCGTGCAGCATGCAACGACATCTGGCACTAAAGAAGGGCTGACTTCCAGTGCCTTGAAAAAAATGGAACGCCAGCGTGTTTTTAGCATCCCGAAGGCCCTCTCGACGATGTTCCGTGCACGAGAATGCTTCCTGTTGTAGCGAGCCTGTACAGCATTCTGTACAGGCTCTCTGTATGGGGTCATGAGGCAGATGGGCGCACTCAGGCAAGGATACCCACCATCTCCAAGGATGTATTTTCCTGCAGGTGGAAACAGGCGGCCAGTGTACACAGGGCTGTTCTTCAGCACCCTGGCATCGTGCACAGACCCAGGATACCCAACACAAATGCAGAGGAACTTCCCCTGGTGGTCAGTGATTGCCTGCAGCTGTACAGAATTAAACAGCTTCTGGTTGAAGTAGCACTGGACGTCACTTGCTGGTGGTTTGATGCGGATGTGACAGTCATCTATTGCCCCAGCTACTACACTGAAAGCTGGAGACCCTGCCAGCTGGGCAAAACCTGCTCCCACCGCCTCCAGGTCATCTGCACTGGGGAAAGCGATAAGCTGCCTCAAAATGCTGATGACTGCCTTGCTCATTCTGTGCTCAATGTCATGCACAGTAGACTTTGGGATGTCAAAGGCGAGTGACACTACCCGGTATGATGCTGCATGGGCCAGCCAGTAAAGGAAAACCAGCACCTCAACGTCCTTTTCCCACCCATGGTCGCATTCAGGTTTCACTGCAGCAATCAGGGACTGGATGGACTGCCGTGAAAGTCGGAGGTTGGGGCAGAGGTCAACTCCATTTTATTTATTTATTCAAATAAATCTCGAACCACAGTGCTTCGTGCTGCTGTTAAACTAAATAACATTTATAGAATAATTATGAACTTAAATGAAACAATATCGCAACATTGACAAATACATTTATTTGATCTGTTTTTACAATTTAATTCAGGGCGATTTAGCCTACATTTAATTAGAGTGAGATTTTCACCCTTTCCTTGTCCTTTCCTCATTGGGAAGCGCTCACATGATAGCTAAACATGTTTGAGTAGATCCTCTGTACTTCTTGGTTTCATATGGATTACATAATCAGGCTTTAGACATAGCCGATTAATTTCGTATCGTGACTGAGCTGAGGCAAGTGGCTTTCGGTTCATTTTTGTGACGCGCAGTTCCCGGAGACAGAGACGACAGACAAACTTTTGTCATTAGCCTAATATGAATAAAAGTTTACAGTTTTGAACGATGTAGGCTACTCTACTCTTATCTGTATGACCGAAAAATTACAGAGTAGCCTATTAAGTTATTTTAGCCGGTAAGAGTAAAATAAATCCAAATGAACGCGCCGCCACGTTTGTCGAACACTAATTCAACATGCCAGAATTAGAACAATGCATAGCGCCACTCGTCGTGGTGTGCCAAAACACTTAATAATAAACTTCAATATTTCATTCAAAACAATCTCAAACCGCTTTGTGACATTTTGTGATGCTTTGTGAAATGCCCAAACGTTCCAATGTGTGTTCACTCACATGAGCGAGAAGCGCTCTTCATTCGTCTCATTCCTCAATAGAATAGTACAAATAATCAGCTTCATTACACATAATTTACTTTTGTTTGTTATTTTTGGTATTAAATTTGTTTTTGTGTTTTGTGTGTGTGTGTGTGTGTGTGTGTGTGTGTGTGTGTGTGTGTGTGTGTGTGTTTATCGCACTGCTCCCCAGGGAATAGGCTTGTCGTTCACCGACGTCTAGGCCTACAATATGAAATATAGGTTTTGTTATCTCTATTTTTAATTTGTTATTCTATTTTTCTGGCCTTATAAAAATGTTCTATTCTGTTTACCATAGTTGTAGTATTTCATCCTTACTCTAAATTGACATTAACCCCACTTAAGGCAATTGAAAAAAAATGCAGCAATTGCTGCTGTTTTGCACAATATCCCTTTGCGCCACCTGGCAGTCATTTTGCGAATGACTTTGAAATGCGACTGGTTTATTTTTGACGCTGTAGTTTTGCCATGGTGGCTGGCGCGGCGGTAATAGGCATTCTGGTTGAGTACCATCTGTACATCTTAGAAAACAATCTAGCATAATTTCTAACCCTCTGGGGACTAAGCCCTTTTTGGTCCGTTTCTCTATTTTTACATTTGGGCTTATAAACCATAAGTAATGGAGATGGAACACCATGTGTTTGGTATCTATGGATTCAGAAGACCCTAAGCTAACATAATAATGAATGTAATGTGTTTATAAAGGAAGTATGAGTAAAAAATGTACAATAAACTAGAGAATTTCAAAAACGAAAATTTTATTTTTGTCATTTATTACTGAAAATCACACCTCACACAACAATAGTGAACAGTTTTTGAACAAAAAATATATTTTTAAAACCCTTTGCTTGACAGACATTTGTAATTGTTCAATCAAAAGTGTAAAGAACAATGAAATAATAAACTTTATATATAAACAGTCCCAGGCGTTTTTTCTCAGTCATGCCAGTGAGCAAAGCAAGGCCTCTCCAGGAAGTTGCAGAGGGCCACCTGGCATGCCCCACACTGCCAGGGGGTCTTGTTGTACACTCTGCTTGCCTTGCAGTACTCACAGTACTTTCTGGTATCTGCAGGCTTGTGTGCAGGGTTTGCTGGGTCCAAGGGGGCAATGGGCAGGGGTGTGTGATGAGTTGTCCTGTCTGCATCCACTGTTGTCTGAACCTTAGTTGTCACCACAGCAAGTTGAGCACAGGCTCTGTGTGTCAGTGGTGTAGTCTCTTGCTCTTTACACAGTTCTTTGTGGAGGATGTAGCTGTTGCATATGTGGCTATGTCCACAAAGTGCAAGAACAGTCTTATACCATCTGTGTGCTTTATGGTGAGCAGAGGTGTACTGGATGAGCTGATCGGACAAATCCACACCCCCCATGTGTTTGTTGTATTCCACAACTGGAGTGGGAACTGGAATGCTCACTTTCTCCCAGGTTCCATCTGTCTTTTTTTGCCTTCTCGTGACCTTTTCAGATGTGTAGGCTTGATGGATGGTCGAGCAGATGGACACCTCTCTTGTGTCCATCCACTTGACGAAGAGCAAGTCACCATCTCGGATCCATCTGATTGTGCCTCTTTGGGATTTTTTGGAGAGGGCATTCACGGTGGATTTAGGGGTTTCCTTCCTCCCCTCTCTATATGTACCGCAGGTACGATCTGATTTATTTCCACATATAAATGAGGCCTGAAACTGATCTCGAAATATCCGAATGCATGTGTTTTTTTCCTGTTTACATTGTCATAGAACACATCGGATCTGTGTCACCCAAAGCAAATCGGAATTGGGTCACATTTCACTGACAGTGTAAACGAGGCCTAAGTAAATGAGCATTTAACGACAACCTAATGCTATAAACACAGACACAAAAAACACGTTGGCTAGCTAACATACCTCCGACGAATTGGTCGCTGTAGACACGGGCATTAACAGACTCTGCTCCTCCAGACCGCAGACGTAACTTACGTTAAAAATCCACTTTTTACGGCGTTGTTCTGTGAGCTTTTTACATTTCTCACCTTTATGAGTGACAATCTTCGGTACTCTATAAAAACCCTTTCCCTTTTCTCAATAAGAACGATTGGAGCAGCCGTAAACTACACAAAACATTGGCATTTTCTCAGATGGCAGATCCTCAGCTATTTCACTTCCTGACCTCCATCTGAATTTCGCGCTCTCGCGATGCAGCAGCGTGACGTCACGTGAAACCAACCTATTGTATGTTTACAAACTGGTACCAATACAAAATATTTTCTTTATTTCACAAGTGGTAATTGCTGTCTCAAATTATCCTTACGAACTTAGACGTAACTTTATTGTAATGCTACTGTGCCCATTCAACCTGATCAGTTAATTTAGAACCCTACACTAGAGTGTAATGGGTTACAATACTTATATATTTCCCTCTGCACGCAATAAGATAGCGTTACAACCAATCAGAGCAAGAAAAAGGTGATGTAGTCAGAGCGACGGAAATGAGTCGATGGGGGAGTGTTTCGCATATGGTCTGTTGTGGAAAAGTTTGATGGAGAGATTCCTGTAAGCCAACAAATGTTATGGTAATGGAGCCCAACAACTTGCCATTTTTGCTAAAAGAATTTGACAATTACGAGCATGCTTGTACATTCATCAAGCATCTTTGAAAAACAGAAGAAACCCCAAAGAATTGCCGAGAGACTACTTGAACGTGACTTGCCGGTGTACTGGAGATGGGTGGAGGATGACAAGAACGAGGAAGCCTCCGCAGTGGAAACCATGACAGGTCGTTCAGATAAACGAGACCGTGAGCCTACTCTGTCGAAGACACCCAGGGCCTTGAAAAAGTTCTGCCATAACCCTGCAAGTCCTGGAAGAGTTAATATTCGACGCAGAATCACCGAGGTATGTTAGTTGAATTGTTACATATGTTTTAACATTCACATTCACAACTGCCGTCATTATGTCAAGCCCACCCTCTGACTCTATAGACGATGTGATTGACCTGACTAGAGTTTGGTTTTTCCAGCTCGCAAGCCAACGGAGATTTGCTAGACGACCATGACTGCAAATTGCTGCCGCTAGGGTGCATCTAGATTTCTAGGCAACCGGGTTGTTAGTTAGTTTACACCACAATTCAGAGAATCAGAGTCAGACAACGAGTAAATTCATCCACTCCTCCCGAAATACATAAAAGTGGTCTGTACTTGGAGAAAAGTAAAGTGTTTTTAGTTATCTACACAATGTGTATCTGATATGTATAAAAGACGTTGTAAATTTACAATTTAAAGGATTGTTATTGGTGCTTCCATAGACATCAGTATTTTACTAACTATAAATGTATTGTTTTGCTAGTACTAATGTGTATTTAAATGTCTGAAACTTAAAATAAAGATTATGTGGTTGAAATCACTGAAAAGTTGTGATCTATGGCGATCACGTGACGCACTGAATGTTCTAATCACATCGGTGTGATCGTACACGTCAAAGGGTTAAAAAAGCCTGACGTTTACTTTTCACGTGGTGTTTCAGTCACATAAACCAAGGAAAATCCGATTAGAGCACTCAGACTGAAATGCAACCACATATGAATTTAGCTTGAAATGGTTTTGCAAATTCATGCATTTCATGTGAAAGAATGTTTTTCTTCTTTTTTTTTTTGCCGTTCATTTGCTAAATCTAATCGGATATGAACAAAACACTAGCCAGACTTAGTGTTACTAACTTTTAGCCAGAAAGGAGTATCTGGGTGTGCATAACAAAAACTGTGTGTGGCACATTTATTGTCCGATTAATGTGCGAAAAAAACTGACTCTGCGTATCACTAACTTTGCAGAATAGTTTGGGCTGTTGTGTAAAACTATACTCAGGCTCGCCAATTAACCATAATACTATATAAAAAATATCTCAGGGCTTGACACTAATCCTTTTCATGTGCTTGTCCTTTGAACAAGTAAATCGGTCATTCACTTGTCCAAGTAAAAAATTGGCTTGTCCAGAAATTTTTGGGGGATTTTTTTTATGTTGTAAATATCATTTATTCTGAAGCAATATTCTCATCAGGGTTCAGTCAGCTTTGACATATTTAAATCTGCATATTCATGATATTTTAACCTTTTTTGCCCTTGAGCATTTTTCTCTAATCATTTGAAATATAGGCCTATGCTTCATCTTTCATTTTAAATTCTTAAATTTGATCAAATTAAATTATAATAATAAGACACAATATGGCTGTTACCAATCAAATTAAATAATTTACACTGAAAAATTACAACTGCATTAAATAATGTAGATATTTTAAATATTTTTTAAATATACAAATATGAAATATTAGAAAGAATGACACTTTTAAACACAAAACTAAACCTCCAGTAGGTGGTGGCAGGTGACCGTCTTAATGAGTGAGTCATTGAGCCATTTATTCCAACGATTCGTTCATAACACTGAATCATTCAGTATGAAATTACCAGTTATGTGTTTCGGTGAGATGCACTAAGGTTCTGCTGTGATCTTTGTTTGGAACTATTTTTGCTGCTGAAATAGAAAAACACAGTCAATATTGTGTCTAAAATGAACAACAATAAAACAATGTTTTAAAGTGTATGTCTATAATGTACTGTGAATGCCTAGAAATTGTTTGTTTTATATACACAGTATTGTGCAAAAGTCTTAGGCCACCATTTGATGTTGTAGAAATGGTATAATTTTTCTTCCTACTGATACTTTATTCTTACTGGTGATTGATTTAAGAAGCCATTTTGTACAGATTTTTATTTTATTTTTATGTATGTTCATATTTCCTTTATTTTCTATTTTTTTCTATCTTATTTTCTAAAAAAAAATTCTATTTTTATCTTAATAAAGAGAGCGAAATATGGATGGTCATTAACCCTCTGGGGTCTGAGGGGTTTTTGGGGTCCTTGAGATGTTCTGACATGCCCTGACATTTGTGCTTTTTTCAGTTGCTTATAAACATGTTAATGGCAAAGGTGTAAATTCACTCTATTTAGCACAAACAGGGCTACCATAATATGTGAACAACTTGCATGTACATGTTTGTATTTTTGATAGAATAATGTTTATGCATGGTTTTTTCAAAAACAAAAAACTAAAGTTTCTGAAATAAGGCCATAAAACACATTCTAAATATATGTAAATAAGACTTTTGACTAATGGATGACGTTGCCTAGAATTTTTTCTTCAAAATTATGTGAAAATCATCCTGCCTAATCATTCACATAACACAATACATTGATTTAAATCTTGTAAAACACTTTTTTGTTTGGAAAGGCCATATGCGGGTGGGCGTGATTCACACCTGCGGAGTCAATGGGGCCCGCATAATGAGGCTGCATACGTAATGAGCCTTTCATTCAGGTGTGTGACTGAGCCACAAGAATGCAAGGACAATATATAACTGGTTTGTTGTTTTTTCCACAAATTTTGCTTGCAAATTGTACAATATCCAAGGTAAACATTTCTAGTAATTGTGCAGTTAATTGTTCTCATACTGTATTTTCAGATTTGGAATATATTCTCTTCCCAAATGTGTCACTAATAAAGCATAATAAAATTATTTAAAGAGAAGGCTTATAATGACCTTTTAAGATTTTGTTTACATCTATCCTTATATATATATATATATATATATATATATATATATATATATATATATATATATATATATATTTTTTTTTTTTTTAAGGTTATACAATTACAACAACATTTAAAATTGTAACAATATTTCCAGTGTAATCTTTCTTTGTATTCGCGATTCATATTAAAACAGTATTTTTGCCAGCTGTAGTAGCTCCACAACAGCGCGCATCTGTGCGTTCGTTCATTCATAGAAACGCGATTCATATTTAAACAGTATTTTTGCCAGCTGTAGTAGCTCCACAACAGCGCGCATCTGTGCGTTCGTTCATTCATAGAAACGCGATTCATATTTAAACAGTATTTTTGCCAGCTGTAGTAGCTCCACAACAGCACGCATCTTTGCGTTCATTCATTCTGATTAGAACAAAGCAAACAGAACTGACCTAATTCCTCAGCGGGATCAGTTTGCTCCTCGAAATGATACTTCCAGAACTTCTGAGGTAAATTTTTGCAGGATTATTATCAAGATAGTATTATTCCTCACAGCATCGTAAAGTACATAAGTCTGAAAGTGAACTCGCGGTGTGTGTTATCCAGCTGATGTGGGCGTTTCACAGGTTTGTTTGGATCGCCTCACATTTGCGTTTGAATAGCGCGCGCTCTCCGTGGGCGGAGCACATTAAAACTTAATTAGCTGAGATGAGAACGACTGACATCTCTCTCTTTGCATACATATTACATAAACTGTGAATATTTGTTTTTTATAAAAATTACTTCATTTAAAAGAAGAGAATTCAAGCTTCATGCCTGTGTGACTGTATGCCTGTTTGACTGTGTATTCGCTGAGTTACAGTTCATTTTCGGACGCGTTTCAGAATTGACTTCACTGACGGAGAGTAGGCAGAACTCGCATCATGTTTATTTTTCTTTATTTGGCGAAAAGCACAACACTTTGTTTTTATTATGAGCATACACAAAAAAATACACACTAAACAGGATCGATTGATGTATAACACAAGCATATAAGATAAAAATTAATATTTTTTTATTATTATTTTTTTGCACTCATACGGAAAAAAACGAGCCTATCGCGCCGGCGCGATAGCCAACCTCAGGGGGTTAAAGCATTGCTAAAACAACAAAGCTGGTGGTGGCCTATGATTTTTTTTTTAGAAGGGAAAAGAATCTCTCATCCCTTTCTTTTGTCTCCCGCTCTCTCTTTTCTTTTTTCCTCTTTGTCAATTGCCTCCCGGTGCCATCGGTCCTCACTTTCCCTTGCTTCTCTTGCTTGTCTTTCATCCCTAGCTTGTCTCTCTCGTTCTCTTCTGTCCTCCTTCACCTCCATTTTTCTCCATTTCTCACTTCCCTCTCCTCCATCTCCCTGATCAAGTCCTCCAGGTCTTTTGGTCTCTTGGGAACCCTCCTTGGTTCGGGACTCACTGAAGATGAAGAGGCCACAGCAACATCCGGCCCACATGAGGCAACGAGGGCAGGTGGAGTGATGGAGGCAGGCAGGCCTCAACGTCTCATAAGAGCAGCTGGAGTGATGGAGGGTCTCATAAGAGCAGCTGGAGTGATGGAGGGTCTCATAAGGGCAGGAGGAGTGATGGAGGGTCTCGTAAGGGCAGGTGGAGTGATGGAGGGCCTCGTAAGGGCAGGTGGAGTGATGGAGGGTCTGTTTTAGCTCCAATTTGCCTGCCTTCAATTTGAGATATGATCAGTCAACATAGCTTTTAACATTTAGGAATTCCATCTCAATCAGCCCAAACTGACATGGCTTTGAAGGGTCAAAGATTAACCCATCTGGAGACGCCCCCAGCCAAGGAGCGTCAGGGTGAATTACCAATCCACAGGGGTAGGGGTTGACCCTTTTCATTTGGCAATATTCCCAGAAAGCAGCTGCCTCTAATTCGAGCCCCCTCTTCATCTGCGCCGTCTGAACGAGTCCCTTGCAGTATACAAGCTTATAACTGCTGGCTTATCAATCCTAGCTTCACTTACACTCAAACTGTGAGGTTTCTCAGCTTTCCTCATGGACCTGTAGCACAATGCCACGAGAATGACTTCACCTGTGCCCTGATCTTTATTAGAAACTGAGAGGGGAGAAAGTTAATACAACTGATAATACAATTATCACAAAAAACAAGCTTCTATACTAATGTTTAGAGTTTGATTCCCTTGTTCCACTTGCTTGTTGGAGCAGGGGACCAGGCATCAACAATATGAAGAACATCACTGATGCTTATTTAGCAGAGAGAAAGGATGTCTGTTCTGTACAGATTCTCTTAAACCTAAGCAATTGTGATTCTCAATGCCTCTAAAGGTGTGCTTTGGATGAAAGCTGTGTTTGTGCAACAGCTAGTGAGTGTCCGTTTCTTTAAAATAGACCTTAAAATTCAAAGTGCCCGTGGAAAGAAAGTTAGGGCTTTTGTGCAACACGACGTCGAGAAGATGGACCTCTAATTGATAAACTCTATTTGATTTTAATAGAGACTTGGTGCCGGTTCAGGTGTTTTGCGAAAGTGATTAAATAGTCAATAGAATGCGTCCCCAGATATCGTCCAGAAATATGTAGTATCATGGTTGCCAACTTTGGGACTTTGGCTGGAGTGAGACTCTGTAAAACTTTGTGCACACGGAGAAATTTTTTTGCAACCCTAACCCTAATTTTAAAAATGTCAGTCCTTGTTTACTCAGTATAAACCCTGATTTATGGGAAAAAAAGAAAAAAAAAACTAATAGAATGGAAACGTGTTTTCAAAATGTATTTATTGATTGACCGATTGATATATAAAAAAAATTAAGATAGAGGTGATTAAATAACAAACGTGTAAAACAACAACATCAAAACAATAAGAAATCTAAAAACAAAAGGGACACATAATAGTTACTCCACCTCCCCAGAAAACCACAACACAAGTTTCACACATTAGGCCTGTTGTGCCACAGTGTTGGCCTGCTTCAATACCTCTGCAGGAGGCTCGTATCTGAAGCAGGGTTCGATCCTTTCATGATTCCTTTCACCGTAATGCGTCTGTCACGTGACAAATGAACGAAAGACTCGGAAGGTAAAGTAATTATTTATGTTCCCTGTAAATTATTTGACTGCATTATAATGATTTCTTAATTCAGAATATGATAAAGACTGAGTAGGTGGGTGTGTTCGTGGAATTTGGCTGTTAAAAGTATAACATTTAAAGCCCCTTAAATGAACGAAATGACTCGAAAAAAGATTTGTTCATTTAATGAACGAGGTAGAACAAGTGAGTCAGTAAAATGATCCGAACTTCCCATCACTCATAGGGTGACATCAAGTGACAGTCTGTTCCTGGTGTCAGTCTTGTTTAGGCCAATAACTGAAAAGGTTCGCTCAGCATCCGCATTTGACTGTGGCAGACTCAACACAATCTGGGCAACCTTTGACAATTTGGGGAATTTTAAAATGCCACTTGCCCGATTTGCCAAAGCGTAATTTGTACCATGAGCCTATTTTTATTGAGCAAATAGCTAGCCCACATAATGCACGTCAGACAACGTTTTGCAACTATAGTTGAAGTCTGTACTCTCGGCACACAGACTGATTAGGCAAGGCTACGTCTGTAGTGACAAGGCACATCATTTTGTTATCTGCTTACCTTGATTGCCATCCAAACTTTCAAACGTGCATCAGTGGCTCCGACTCTGAATCTATGCTCCGAACTCTCTCGGAACTTTCCACACGCAGCGAATCAATGATCAGAGAATACTTTAGTGAGAACTTTGTAGGCAGATGTTACAGCTGTGTGCCTTAAACTCCTCTCCTGTCATTAATACGCTGTGGTCTAGTATAGTCATCAACAGAAAATTAACGGATTAAGAGGGGAGAAACGTGGATTTTGGCGTGACATTTCTTGCGTGTGCGTGAGAGCGTGAGATTGATGCTGAAAGCATGAGTGTCACGCCAGATGCGTGAGAGTTGGCAACCCTGTAGTATGCAAATGTTTTTTTAGGTGCAGAACTAAGGGCCAACTCCTCCCAATCCGCCATAAATATATTTGCGTATGATGGGGCAAACTTTTTGCCCATAGCTATTCCCTTAATTTGCAAAGAAATTTTGGAGTCGAATCGAAATGGTTCTTTGTCAAATTAATTTCTTTATCTAAGATCACTGTTGCATTCTCCTTGTCAGCAGGTTTTTTTTACAATCTCTTTTTTTATGTAATTCTCCTAAAGCTTTTCTTTCTCTCGTTGTCAAATTACATGTTTCTTTAAAACTCCAATTTAAATGTTTATGGGCATTGTAACGTAGTGAACCCAAATGTAGTTTTATTAAACATACACTAAATTAAAACTAGGTTTGACTTGACATAACATGAACAGGAACATGAAACTCACCAACAGATTACAGATAACAAAGCTAGACCAAGACGCATGGCAAACAGACTACTAATGACTGGACAAGGGACACCTCTGCACAGTCAAGAAATTAAACCAATAAGAACATAACACATGCAACTACGGGAGCACATGGCAGGATCACATGACAAAACAAGTCAAGGAGCATGAATACAAAGACATGAACACAAACAAAATCCAAAACCGTAACAAGCGTAATATTCAACTATGATGATGATATGCCTGCAAATCTTGGAGTAGCTCTTTTTTCTTTGTTTTAGAACTGTGTGAAGTGGGAATGTAAGAGATACCTTTAAGTAACACTGAGTTTTGTTCTTCGCTGAGAACCAATGACTTCGAAAGTCTCCAGTGAATTCCATCCTGTTCAACCTGGATCTGTTCTGATGGAAGTGCAGGAACAAAACTCAACTCATTCTGCCAGAGCCATCGGAATGGTCCAAAAAAGGTAGGCAGCTAGAGCGTGGAGACTCTGCCACTTAAAAAGGTAACAGAAATGATTCCCCCTCACTAACTGGGACTAGAAATGGATCCCCCCCATTGTGGATCTTCCTCCACAGAGGGTGGTGCCTCAACAGGAATTTCTGGTGAGGCGGTGCAGTGCAGAACTTTTCAAGTTCTTTTCTGAGATCTCACCTCAAATGGTGGAAGCTC